>NW_028088424.1:269787-873435 GCF_014824575.4 Sturnira hondurensis | reverse complement strand
GTTTCCTTTCCATCACTATTGGTTTCCTGTGCATCTCCCTTCATTTCAATTAGTTTAGCCTTCATATGTTCCTCTAATTTGTGACTTTGTTCCTCTAATTTGTGACTATAATCTACCAGTTCTGTGAGCATCCTGATAAATAGTGTCCTGAATTGTGCTTCTGAGAGGCTGGCAATTTCTCGGTCGCTTAGAGTTATTGGCTCTGGGACTTTGAGTTCTTCTTGAGCCATCCTTTGGGCTGCTTACGCCTGTTAAGTAGCAGGAACGGAGCCCTAGGTTTTCACCAGAGCAGGGCAACTCAGTCGCTGGGTTGTGACGTTGTATGTGGGGGCGGGGTCAAAGAGGGACAATGGCTTCCCTCCGGTGCCTGCCTCCGCGACCCCCACCAGCACCGCAGCCACCACCGTCACCAGGGCCACGCGCCCCGCTCCACTGCACGCGAGTGTGCCACCGCTGTCAGCCCTCCACCACTGGGTTCGCCCCCTGGGGCCTGCGTGGTCCGTCTCACTGCACGCGAATGTGCGACCTTGGTCAGTCTGTTCCACACCCCGACTAGGTCCGGGCTGCCTGCGCTCCTAGGTCTGTCCTTCCCAACCCTGCCCCGCTGCTGGCTCTACCTCTCTTACCTTCCCCGTTGAAGGGTTCGTAGCTGTCGGACTTCCGTATAATTCGGTTTTCTGGTCTCTGGGTGTGTCTTAGTTCTCCAAAACTTTTGTTGTATCCAAACTTGGTTGTGGCAGAAGGCACAGTGTTTCCACCTATGCCTCCATCTTGGCGGAAGTCCCTAGAATGTCTGATGATGTTAATTCTTCCGATCAATGAACACAGTATATGTTTCCATTTGTTTGTGTCTTCCTTGATTTCTTTCTTCAATGTTGTGTAGTTTTCTGCATACAGGTCTTTTACCTCCTTGGTTAGGTTTATTCCTAGGTATTTTATTTTTGTTTTTGCTATATCAAATGGGTTTTTTTCCCCTTGATTTTTGCTTCTTCTGTTTCATTGTTTGTATACAAAAATTTGATTTCTNTAGAAAGTCTGATGATATTAATTCTTCCGGTCAATGAACACAGTATATGTTTCCATTTGTTTGTGTCTTCCTTGATTTCTTTCTTCAATGTTGTGTAGTTTTCTGCATACAGGTCTTTTACCTCCTTGGTTAGGTTTATTCCTAGGTATTTTATTTTTGTTTTTGCTATATCAAATGGGTTTTTTTCCCCTTGATTTTTGCTTCTTCTGTTTCATTGTTTGTATACAAAAATTTGATTTCTGGATATTGACTTTGTATCCCATTGTTTTGCCAAATTCATTTATTAGGTTGAGCAGTTTTTGGGTAGAATCTATAGGATTTTCTATGTACACTATCATGTCATCTGCAAACAATGACAGTTTGGTTTCTTCATTTCCGATTTGGATGCCTTTTATTTCCTCTTCTTGTCTGATCACTGTGGCTAAAACTTCCAATACTATATTGAATAAAAGTGGTGAAAGTGGATAACCTTGTCTTGTTCCTGGTCTCAGTGGAAAAGATTTTAGTTTTTGCCCATTGAGTATGATACTGGCTGTAGGTCTCTCATATATGGCCTTTATTAGGTTGAGGAATGCTTACTCTATTCCTACTTTGCTGAGTGTTTTTATTATAAATGGGTGCTATACCTTATCAAATGATTTTTCCACATCTACTGGTATGATCATGTGATTTTTGTCTTTGCTTTTGTTTATGTGATGTACTACATTTACTGATTTGCAAATATTGAACCATCCTGGCATCCCTGGGATAAATCCCATTTGGTTATGGTATATGATCTTTTTAATGTATTGTTGGATGTGGTTTGCCAATATTTTGTTGAGGATTTTAACATCTATGTTCATCAGCAATATTGGCCTGAAGTTTTCTTTCTTTGTTGTGTCTTTATCTGGTTTGGGGATTAGGATGATGCTGGCTTCATAAAAAGTTTGGGAGTCTTCCATCATTTTGGATGTTTTGTAATAGTCTGTGAAGGATAGGGGTTAGCTCTTCCTTAAATGCTTTGTAGAATTCTCCTGTGAAACCATCTGGTCCAGGGCTTTTGTGTGTCGGGAGTTTTTTTGATTACTGCTTCCATTTCATCTGCTGTTATTGATCTGTTCAATCTTTCTGCTTCTTCGCTGAGTTTTGGAAGATTATATTTTTCTAGAAATTTGTCCATTTCACCTAAGTTTTCAAATGTCTTGGCATACAGTTCTGTGTAGTAATTTTTTACAATCCTTTGTATTTCTGTGGTTTCAGCTGTAATCTCTCCTCTTTCATTTCTGATTGTGTTTATTTGGGTTCTCTCTCTTCTTTTCTTAATGAGCCTGCTTAAAGGCGTGTCTATTTTGTTCATCTTTTCAAAGAACAAGCTTCTGAATTCATTGATCCTTAGAATTGTGCTTTTCATCTCTATGTCATTTAATTCTGCTCTGATCTTGGTTATTTCCTTCCTTCTACTTGCTCTGGGCTGTCTTTGTTGTTGTTCCTCGAGTTCTTGTAGGTGCAGCGTTAGGTTGTTTGTTTGAAATGTTTCTATCTTCTTTAGGTAAGCCTATATTGTTATGAACTTCCCTCTCAGGACTGCCTTCACTGTGTCCCGTAAGTTTTGGGTTGTTGTGAGTTCATTTTCATTTGTTTCCAGAAACTTTTTTATTTTTTCCCTAATTTCATTCTTGCCACATTCGTTGTTTAATAGCATACCATTCAATCTCTATAATTTTGGATGTTTGGGTTTTTTTTAGTGGGGTTGGTTTCCAGTTTCAGTCCCTTGTGGTCAGAGAAAATGCTTGGTATGATTTCCATTTTCTTGAATTTGCTGAGGCTCCTTTTGTGTCCTATCATGTGGTCTATCTTTGAAAATGTTCCATGTGCATTTGAAAAGAATGTGTATTTAGCTTCTTTGGGATGAAGGGCTCTATATAGATCAGTTAAGTCCATTTCATCTAGGGCATTGTTCAGTGCCACAATATCTTTGTTGATATTTTGTTTGAAATATCTACTAATTTTTTACAGTGGGGTATTAAAATCCCCTACTATAATTGTGTTGCTGTCAATCTCTTTCCTGAAGTCCTCTAAGATTTTCTTTATGTACTTGTGTGCTCTTACATTGGGTACATATATATTTACAATATTTAGATTTAGGTCTTCTTGGTGGATTCTTCCCTTGAGTATTATGAAGTGTCCTTCTGGGTCTCTCTTTATGGCCCTTTTTTTGAAATCTATTTTGTCTGATATGAGAATTGCTACCCCAACTTTTTTTTCTTGTCCATTTGCTTGGAAAATTTGTTTCCAGCCTTTCACTTTTAGTCTGTGTAGGTCTTTTGTCCTGAGTTGGGTCTCTTGTAGTCAGCATATGTGTGGGTCATGCTTTCCTATCCATTCAGCTATTCTGTGTCTTTTGATTGGAGCATTTAATCCATCTACGTTTAAGGTTATTATTGATAGGTACTTATTCATTGCCATTTTCATACCTGTCTTCTTCTCTCTCTTTCTTTTCCTTCCTTTCCTTAAAGCAGTCCCTTTAGCATCTTTTGCAGAGCTGGTTTGGTGGAGGTGTATTCTTTTAGACTTCCTCTGTCTGGAAAGCTCCTTATTTGGCCTTCTATCTTGATTGAGAGCCTTGCTGTGTAAAGTAGCCTTGGTTGTAGGCCTCTGGTTCTCAGTAGTTGGAATATTGCTTGCCATTCTCTTCTGGCTTGGAGCATTTCTATTGAGAAATCAGTTGCTAACCTCATCAGGGCTCCCTTGTTGTATGTTATTTTCTTTTTCTCCCTTGTTGCCTTTAAGATTCTTACTTTGTCTTGGAATTTTGCCATTTTAATTATGGTGTGTCTCGAAGTGGCCTTCTTTGGGTTTCTCTTGATTGGGACTCTCTGTGTTTCCTGGATTTGTGTGACTTCCTCTCATCTTATTAGGGAAGTTTTCCATCATTATTTTTTTTAATAGGTTTTCTATCTCTTTCTCTTCTTCTCCTTCTGGTATCCCTATTATTCAGATATTATTACGTTTTGTATTGTGTTGTATTTCTCTTAAACTCTCTTCATTGTTTCTGAGCCTCTTTTCCTTTTCTTGCTCTTTCTGTGTTTTTTTTCTACTTTGTCCTCAGCTCACTGATCTGATCTTCTGCTACATCTATCCTGCTTTTGATTTTTTCTACTGTGTTCTTCAGTTCAGAAATTGTACTCTTCATTTCCTCTTGGCCCTTGTTTATAGTTTCTATTTCCTTTTTCATGTTGATATAGTTTGCAGCAAGTTCATTGTAGTTTCTGATAATTGGCTGTGAGCTCATTGAGCTTCCTGATAACCAGTGCTTTGAACTCGATATCTGATAGTTGACTTGCCTCTATTTCATTTGGCATTCTTTCTGAGGCTTACTCCTTTCCCTTCATTTGGGGATTGTTTCTTTGTTTTTCCATTGTTTGTGAGACTCTTCTTGTTACCTTCAGCTTCTTAAATTGATTTGTTCTGGCTCCCTGGGTTTATGGTGTGAACTTCTGTAGTAGAATACCTGTTAGACTCAGTGGTGCAGTCCCCTTCAGGTATCCTGGTGTTCGCAGCTTCTACCTATTCTTTTTTGTCATCAGTTGGAGGGGTAAGGCAAAATGGTTTAAGACAACAAGAGAGTGTTCTATGCTATTTACAGTAGCAGCTGGTAGAGAAGAGACAGGAGATCCTTTGGCTATGTATAGTGTTAACCATGATATTCCACCCAACTAGCCTCTTTTAAGAAAGACTGGAAAGGAGATAAGACTCTTGTTGAGGAGGGAAGGATTGTGAGTTGGATCTAGAAAGCAGTGAGGTTGTGGGAGGTCAGATTCTGAGGTAAGGTGAGAGTAAAGGATAGTAAATAGGTGCAGTGTGTGAGAGAATAGATTTAACCACTACAGTAATAGAATTCAGGAAACTGTGAAGTGGGCTAAGATCTGGGAGGGGTGTTGTGTAGTATTTACAATAGTATGGAACAGCTATTATTTACAATAATATTAGAGCAATAATCATATGACAGAATCTATGAGATCTAGATAACAAAAATAGGGAGCATAGGCCCCTGAGTAGTGTGCTAATGGAACATAAGTGAAGAACAGTAAATTAGCAATATAGTATGAGTGAGATAACAGGGGAAACCTGTCAGATGATACAATATAACCAGCTGAGCAAAAGATTATACAGAAAGAAGAGAAATACAAAAATACTATTAAAGTAAAAGATGTAATAATAATGAAAAATAATATTACAAATATGCAATATCTTGCAGGTTCTCTGTATTATCAAATTGAAATTTGTCTCACTGTCTCTACTGTTGGGATGCCCCCTCTTTAGGTCCAACTCTGGTCTTTTCACAGTTCCTTTTTTTGGGGGGGGGTCTCACATGGGTATTTAAAAAGAAAAAAGGAAAAGGAAAAAAGAAAAAGCAGAAGGAAGGAGGAAGAGATAAGATTGAAAAGAAAGGAAGAAGGGCCCTGGCTGGTGTAGCTCAGTGGATTGAGCACCGGCCTGAGAACCACATGATCGCAGTTCGATTCCCAGTCAGGGCACATGCCTGGGTTGCAGGCCAGTTCCCAGCAGGGGACTCATGAGAGGTAACCATACATTGATGTTTCTCTCCCTCTCTCCTTCCCTTCCCCTCTAAAGATAAATAATAAAATCTTAAAAAAAAGAAAGAGGCTTTCAAAAAGAGAAAAGAAAAGAAAGGAAGAAGGAATAAAACCACAAAGAAGGAAAGCGAAGCAGAAGGAATTGAGAGATGTAAAAATAATATGAATTTAAAAATAAAAATTTATTTTAAAAAATCAAACAAACAAAAAAACCTCTTGCTGGTTTCAAACTGGCCCAGCCAGTTTTTCTGGTCTTGCTGGCTGCAGCAGGCTGAGGGGCAGTTGGTATTGCTTTTTTCCCTTCTTGTCAGTATTCAGTCAGCCTCGTGTATACTTTCCCTACAGTTAGCTGTGCATTCTCTCCAGAGCTAGCCTGGCACCTCCCCGTAGGTCCTTGGGTGTGGGATCCGGGTGTCCACTCACCCCAGGTTTATGGTTGTGAGCTCTGGGTCTCCTGCAGTGCATGCTGTCACCCCAGAAAAGAAAGGTTTACTGGGTGTGTGCTCTGAGTCTTCCACAAAGCACACTCTCCCTGAGTTGCAGGTACAGGTGCCGGCCAGGCTGCCTCTGGCCACACCGGCTGGGGCGTGCACTCTTCCCAGGCTACATGTGGGTGCTCATAGCCCCTGTGTGTTTGCCACTTGGTCCTTATTTCCCTGTCTGCAACTTTAAGCAACCAGGTCTCTCCAGGTTCTTCTCAAACATCGTTTAGCTGGGGAGGGAGCAATTGACCCAGCTTTCTCCCAAGAGTACTGTGGCAGACCCAGTGAGCACTGGGCCTGAGGCTGCAGCCTCCCTGGTTGCTGCACTGATCTCTGGGCCCTTATTGTCCCGAAGCACTCTCCTTACCATCTGGTTTTTCAATGTCTGGTATAATTTTTGATCTCCTATTTTCATATATGCTGTGTTGCTGTTGGTTCTTTGCTCTTTTCCTCTGTAGATCAGCCAGGTTTTTCTCCCGTGTGTAGGGCGAAGTGGAATCTGCTCCCTCCTCCCACACCGTCAATTTCATTCTCGTGGTGTGGGCCTATTTGCATCCATCTTACTTGGGACTCTCTGTGCTTCCTAAACTTGCATGTCTATTTCTTTGATCAAATTAGGGAAGTTTTCTTTTATTTTTTTCAAATATGTTTCCAATGTCTTGATCTTTCTCTTCTTTTTCTGGCACCCCTATGATGCAAATGTTGGACCTCTTGATGTTGTCCCAGAGGCTGCTTACACTATCCTCAATTTTTGGATTCTCTTTTCTTCTTGTTGTTCTGATTGGTTGTTTTTTGCTTTGTTATGTTCCAAATCATTGATTTGATTCTTGGCTTCATCCACTCTACTGTTATTTCCCTGTACATTGTTCTTTATTTCTATTACTATATCATTCATTTCTGACTGGATCTTTTTTATGCTGTCACCACTAAGTTCCTTGAGCATCCTTATAACCAGTGTTTTGAACTCTGCATTTGATAGGTTGCTTATCTCCATTTTGTTTAGTTATTTTTCTGGGGTTTTCATTTGTTTTTTTGTTTGGGCCATGTTTCTTTGTCTCCTCATTTTGGCAGCCTCCCATGTGTTTGTTTCTATGTATTAGGTAGAGCTTCTTTGATTCTGTGTCTTGGTAGTGTGGCCTAATGTAGTAGGTGTCCTGTAGGGTCCAGTGGCATAGCCTTCCCTGCCACCCAAGCTGGATAATCAGAGTGTGCTTTCATGTGGGCTGAGTATACCCTCTTCTTATAGTTGAGTCTTGATTGCTGTTGGCAGATCAATAGGGGGGGTTTACCTACTAGTCAGCTGCAAAGTTGGCTGTGACCACTGACCCCTAACCTCTACCATCTGTGGAGGATCGCTTGTGCAGGGGCAAGGTGTTGGTGCTCTGACATGGTCTGTAGCTGTCTATTGGGTGCAGTGGCCCTGGGGTTTCTTGGATGGTGCAGACCAAGGTCAACCCCCACCTGTATTTTGCCTGGGGCCACCCTGCCTGAGCTATAAAGCAATCTGAGATGGCTGCTACTTGTGCTGGGCTTGGAGATTCCCAGGTGAAGCCAAGCTATCAATCTAGGCTGGCTGCTGCTAGTGCCAGGTGTGGGAGGCTGTGGGAGGCTAGTGCCAGGTGTGGGAGCCTCACTGAGGCTGGCTGTTGCTTGTGTGACAGTATTTAGGAAGTTGTGCATCATGAGCCAAGACTAGTCATTCATATGGAAAATCAGCTTTTTTGGGTTGGTGCGTTGTGTGGGGCAGAGTCTCTGGGGATCTCCAAGGTGAGTCAATAGTATTAGGCAGGTTGATGGAGTCTCAGATATGGCACCAACTTGTCAGCTCAGTTGCTCTGTGAGGGGAGGGTTTAGAAAAGGGATAATGGCCTATGCCTGCCTTGATGCCAGACACTTCAATTCCTCCCTGTATGCGACCTGTGCCCTTCATGCTGGAGCTCAGCATGAGCACCATACTCTGAGCCGGAGCTCAGAGGGAGTGAGTCTGGGTAGGTAAGTCTATGTGTGGGTTCTTTAAGAGGAACTGCTTGGGGCTCCAGAAGCTTCTTTCACTGACTCAATCCCTGCTGGTTTTTGCAGCCAAAAGTTATGGGGACTTATCTTCCTGGCACTGGAACCCTGGACTGGGAGGCCTATTGTGGTGCTGGAACTCTTTGCTCCTGAGATATCTCTCTTGAATTTTTATCCACCACACATGGGTGAGGGACCAGCCTGTTCTGCATCTCCATTCCTCCCACCAGTCTGGGTGAATGTGGTTTCTTCAACTCTGTAGTCATCAGACTCTCATTCAACTTGATCTCTGATGGTTCTGAATGATGGTTCTTCTGTATTTTAGTTGTAATTTTGATGTGTATGTGTGAAGAGGTGAGCCGTGGTTGCCTACAGTGCCATCTTGACTGGAAGTCCTGGTTTATTTTCATAGAGAACATAACTTAGAAGCCAAGATATGAGTGCTAGATTTGAATATATAGGTATATGCATACATGTGTGTATACACACACACACACATATGGTCTGTCTAGAAGGTATTCAGCCACGTAATATAAAAAATAGGGACATTTATTGAAGAAGATACAAGAAACATTGTACACAGGACAATGATGCCTCAGTCCCCTTCAAAGTAGGCATCTTGGTATTTCTCACAGTTCTCCCAGCAAGAGTCTCTTCCACTGTTCAAAACACTGCAAAGTCCTCTGTTAGAATGGTCATCAGCTGCCCCATTGTGTATTCCCGAGACTCAACAACAGTCTAAAATCTCTTCCCATTCAAAAGTAATTTTAGTCTTGGGAAAAGCCAGAAGTTTCAGGGCACCAAATATGGGCTAAAGAGGGGCCGAGTCACCTGAGCGATTTGATGTTTTCCTAAAAAACTCTGCACAAGATGTGATGGATGAATGGATATGTTATCATGATGAAGCTCCCAGTCGCCACTTGCCCATAGCTGTGGCCTTCTGAATCATATGAAGAGTTTCCATGGAGGAATATTGCAAAATTTGATAGAGATTCGTTGCTTTGTATTTACTCTGTCATTTTGGGTGTGATGGCCACACAGTACATATCCTTACTGAACAGCGTCTACTGCCTCCACTAACAAGTACAGTGAAGTCATCATTGTTTATGCATGCACATTCTAGTCCTCTCTCCTGGGCTGACAGTTTACATTGATGTTGCACAAACCATTCTCGTTACATTAACAGTGGCTAGACTTTTTCTGGACAAAAGTATTGTATATACTCTGTATTGAAAACTATGAAGTCACACCAATCTTTCTAATTTTAATCTAATACCATGAATTCCACTCATTTTCTCCCTTTTTGTATCTGCAACTTTCATCTCTGACAGCAAGACACCTGGCTCTTCTTACCCTTAGTATACGTACCTATTTTGCCAATTCTCCTTTGTGCAACCAACCTGCCACTGTGGCTGCTGCCCCATGCTCTCCCATGCTCTGCGTGGATGGCCTCCTCACCTACTCAGGCCACATCTGAGCCACGTCTGCCCTCTGTGTGGATACCTTTTTCACCCTGTTGGTGCCTGGCACCCAATCATGAACTACCAAATCTCTGCACCTCCCTGGACATGGATGCCTACCTCCCTCTGACCTACCTAATAGCTTTAGGACTGAAGTGTCCAGGAACAGACGGGAAAGAAAGGGAAGGAGAAAGAGAGTAGAAAGAGTTGCACACAATTAAAAACAAACTATAGCAAATTCTCTTTCACTCATTTATGTTTGGATGTGTCTTCTTTACTCACTAGAATGTAAGCTTCATGAGATGAGCCTATGTCTGCCTTATTTATCACCACATGCCTAGCATTCATCATGTTTCCTGACACAAAGTAGGTATAATTAAACTTTGTGAATAAATGAGTGAAGAAATAACATGAGCAGACAAAAGTCTTTCTAGCTACCATGTTGAGAAAAGTATGTAACCTATTGTATGAGTCAACTTATTCAAGCCTTGGCCTATGTGCCACATCTAACACAGTGTATGGCATGGGTAGATATTCAATAAATTCTTTTTAAGTGGATAGACCCAAGGAATTGTTTGATAGATGCATTTCATCTCTTGTGTGTATCAGAGTTTGGGGAGGGGGAAAAGCCTGGGAACCATGGTTTTTAAATGATGAAATGGGTTTATTAAATTTTAAATGATAACTAGATAAACTAGATGTTCAATATGAACAAAAAAACATTTGACAAAAGTTTGTTAAATAAGTGAAGTGCAATTATTAGAGATAGTAATGGGGTTGGATAAATTCAGGCTAGGAAATCTGAGGAGAAAAAGAAATTAAATAATTTAAATGCAGGGTAAGGCTGGCTGCATGCAAATCAAGAAGGAAGAAATCTGTGGGTTCCAGTGCAGATAACACATGAATGACAAAGAGAAGATGCTGAAAGGGTCACTGAGATTACAGCCCTCAGAATGCATCCTCATTTCAAGTTTAAGTGACATAATTGAAGCAAATTGTTAACAATTCACCAGCTTTGTTTACTGCTCACTACACTTCCATCTTCCTCTGTTCGTGGGAGTGCTATTCAAACTAAAATAACTCAATTACCACCCTCACCCAGGTGGAGTGTGAAAAATAGGTTCTATGAACTTTTGAAATATTTAGGCTATTGTAGATGAGTCTGAAAGATGAATTCTTCATCCATTCAACGAGTGCTGACTGTCTGGTCTGTGCAAAGTGCTGTCTTGGGTATAGGAGGTACTGTGCTGATAGGGTCAATGGGACCTCTGCCCTCCTGGGGTTCTCAGCTATTAGTGGCCAGAGTTGAGGGTCACAGGGGAGGATAAAAGAACAGATCACAGAGCCAAGATGTGTGCAGCAAGATGAGGACTTCAATATTTTAGAGTAATGAATTAGTTCTTCAGACCACATGGTCACTGTTTTTGCTTAAAATGTGGTCACTCCACCAAATACACTTCCCTGAAGCAGGCATAAGTGATATTTTTGTGTCCTCGCTGTTCTCTGGCCCCCACCCCCCAGCAGGACAGGTCACTGGGCAGTGGTTACAATCTACTGCGTGGGATGTGGCCGTGACCCAGACTAGTTAATTTATCTCATTTGGGGCTCCACATGTGAGGCAAAGCTACAAACTCTAAGAAGAATATACATGAGGAATGCTTAAAATAAATATTGAGCTGATAGAGAGAGGTTGGTAGTGATTTAAATAATGGCCTTCAGACCTTCAAATGGTAAATGACTGATGTGAGGCTATGAAATCTTTTTCTGGATTTGAATCCAAAAATATTGGAAATAGCTTCCTAAAACAAAAGAGAAGAATCATCGTCATTATTATTAGCAACATTGTGTTGATGCTGCACTAAAACAGACACACCAACAGAACAATGTACAGTGTCAGGGCTGGAACACAAATAAGCCTAGAAGCCAAATTCAAATTTCATTTTTGTTTCTAAAGTATTTCCAAGTTGGGATGTCAGGAGGAAGAAACAAGGTCCCATGAGGCCACATGCAGAGGAAGGGCTGCAGACACAGACTGACTAACATTTTGCTTCCTGCTTTTGATTTGATTTGATTCTTTGAAAAAAACAGATACGAGCATTGGTGATGTGCAGGCCAGCCGATGCTAGCATAAGTATGCTTTCAAATTGCTGTAATTTCTGCCTCTCTGTGATGACATGGGCTGGGAAGAAAAACGGAACCTGGGACGTGTGTCCCGAATCCTATAACCACAGCCTTATCCCTGTCAGTGAAAGCACTGTCCCTTGTATGTTGGTTATAACCAACCAACTGATATTCACCTTCTACTACGTCCAGACCCTGGGCAAGGTGCTTTCTCATAAGATAGACCTGGGTGAGAGGCCAAGGAAAAGGGATATATTCAATAGGGGCTACTTGTGGTCACATGCTCACCTCCCGGGACTTGGTAACAGCACTTTCATAGGCCTTCGGAGTGTTTTCCTTATAGAAAATAGAAAAATTTTGTATCTCTTTTCATGCCTGTTCTTGTAAGTTTAAATGTGTTTCATGTGTCCTAATAATCATATATTTCATTTTCCACCCATCCAGACTCCTTGCTCCTCCCCATTCGGCTGGGAGAAAACTCGTAAATGTCATTGGTCACAAAACCACTCTCTATGCTTGCTAGAGTGATGAATCCATTTTCCGATGGGTTCACAGCTATGTTGTCATAGTCACAAGACATGTCATTGGGAGTGGCTTCTCCCGAACACACTCGGAATGAAATATTCTTCAGGTCCGGCCGGGTCTCAGCTAAATCAGCTTCACTTTGTTTTCGTATGACGCTGTAAACCTCCAGGTCTGGCCTGTGGTGAGAAGATTGCCAAATGGCGTGCTGCTCCTTTGTGCTGGGGCTGGGCTGCTCCTGATTCCTGGGAAAGAAACCAGGGCTGAGCATTTTAGACAGGTGGACTGAGAATATCCCTGAGCCTCCTGGTAGGGAGGAGGAGGTCACCCTGGGCAATCACTAGCTGCACTTATCACCTGGCTAAACTTAGCATGTCAGGGCTTCAGGGTCGGGTGGGTAAAAAACATGTGATGTTGTTATGTTTAAACTGATTGTCTGTTCAATGCTTCCAGAACACAGAACAGAGATGCTAATCCTGGGATCCCCAGAGCCTCCAGAGGCTAAATAGAACTAGGTGGGGACAAATATCACAGTAAAAAAAGCTTTTCTCTCAGTGAAATTTAGCAGTTCCTTCAATCCTAACTGTAGCCAATAAATCAGAATAGAATTAATAATATCTTGGACTTGATCAACAACAAAAATCACACATTTTCATATCACATCACAGTTATAAAAGATAAATATTTTACTCTCATCCCTATCTCAAAATTATAATTATACCCACCACTAAATAAAGAATCATTAATAAAGATATACATTTATTACTGTATCACATTCATTTTTTGGAAATATCTTGCTAAACTCTGTATTAGTACAATTGTTTCCCTTGCAATCCAATGCATTTTATCTTATGCATTTAAAAATATTCTTCTGGGAAGGAGTCCATAGACTTCACCAGACTGCTACAGAGGTCTGTGGCACAAGAAAAGTGAAATAGACTACAGCTTCAGAGTCACAATTCCCAAATCCTGGTGAGGTGCTAAATATATAGATTAAGGAGGGGAAATCAAGAACCAACTGCAACTTCTGGCCAAGGTGGAGGTACATTGTGCCTCCTTCCACAACCAAAAGGACAACAACAAATTTAAAAACAAACAGTAACTAGACATGCCAGAAAATCAAATTGTGTGAAAGTTTGACAACCAAAGTGTTAAAGAAGAAACATTCACCCACAGTAGTGGGAGGGGTAGAGATGGGCAGCCAGGGTGGAGGGGACTTGCAGAAAGGCAGCGGCTGCAGGACTGGTGAGGTGGTATCTGGCAGAGTGTGTAACCCCAGATTTGCTTGGGAATAAACTGGGAGGAACAACTGGTGAGCGAGATAGACCACACAACCCAAGGTTCCAGGGCAAAAAAATAAAGCCCCTAAACCTCTGACTGAAACAACCTGTAGGGATTGTAGCAGCAGGGGAAACTCTCAGCCTCACAGGAGAGTTTGCTGAAGAGACACAAAGGATCCTAAAACATACACAGAACCACCCATTCAGGAATCAGCACCAGAAGGGTCTGATATGCTTGTGGGGAGTGGAGGAAGTGACTGAAAGCCAGCTGAGAGCTGAACAAGGGGCACTGTTCCCTCTTGGACCCCTCCCCCAAGCACCACAGCACAGTGACGCTGGTTGCCCTGCCCTGGTGAACACCTAAGGCTCCACCATTGACTACATAACAGGCATGCTGAGACAAAAAAAAAAAGGCCCAAATGAAAGAACAGATCAAAGCTCNAGGAATCAGCACCAGAAGGGTCTGATATGCTTGTGGGTAGTGGAGGAAGTGACTGAAAGGCAGCTGAGAGCTGAACAAGGGGCACTGTTCCCTCTTGGACCCCTCCCCCAAGCACCACAGCACAGTGACGCTGGTTGCCCTGCCCTGGTGAACACCTAAGGCTCCACCATTGACTACATAACAGGCATGCTGAGACAAAAAAAAAAAGGCCCAAATGAAAGAACAGATCAAAGCTCCAGAAAAAATACAACTAAGTGATGAAGAGATAGCCAACCTGTCAGATGCACAGTTCAACACACTGGTAATCAGGATGCTCACAGAATTGGTTGAGTATTGTCAAAAAATAGAGGAAAAAGTGAAGTCTATGAAAGGTAAAATAAAGGAAAACATATAGAAAACCAATAGTGATGGGAAGGAAACTGAGACTCAAATCAATGGTTTGGACCAGAAAAAAGAAATAAACAGTCAAACAGAAAGAATGAAGAAACAAGAATTTAAAAAAAAATTGAGGAGTTGCTTAGGAACTTCTGGGACAACTTTAAAAGTTCCAACAGCCAATTACTGGGGTGCCAGAAGGAGAAGAAGAAGAGCAAGAAATTGAAAACTTATTTGAAAACATAATGAATGCGAACTTCCCCAGTCTGGCAAAGGAAATAGACTTCCAGGAAGTCCAAGAAGGTCAGAGAGTCCCAAAAACGTTGGACCAAAGGAAGCACACACCAAGGCACATCATAATTACATTACTCAAGATTAAAGATAAGGAGAGAATCTTACATGCAGCAAGAGGAAAGGAGACAGTTACCTACAAAGGAGTCCCCATAAGACTATCAGCTGATTTCTCCAAAGAAACCTTGCAGGCAAGAAGAGTCTGGGAAGAAGTAATCAAATTCATCAAAGGCAGGAACCTACATCCAAGATCACTCTATCCAGCAAAGCTATCATTTAGAATGGAAGAGCAGATGAAGTGCTTCCTAGATAAGGTCAAGTTAAAGGAGTTCATCATCACCAGGTCTTTATTATATGAAATGTTAAAGGGACTTATCTAATAAAAAGAAGATAAAAAATGTAAAAAGTAAAATGACAACAAACTCACAACTATCAACAAAAGAACCTAAAAAACAGAAACAAAAACCAACTAAGCAAACAATGAGGACAGGAACAGAATCACAGAAATGGACATCGCATGGAAGGTTATCAGTGGGGAGGGGGAGGGAGAATGGGGGAAAAAGTACAAGGAATAAGAAGCATAAATGGTAGGTAATACATAGACAAGGGGAGGTAAAGAATAGTTTGGGAAATGGAGAAGCCAAAGAACTTATATCTATGACCCATGGAAATGAACTAAGGGGTAGAATGCAGGTGGGGGGGGGTGCAGGGTGGAGGGACATAAAGGGGGAAAATGGGACAACTGTAATAGTACAATAAATAAAATATATTTAAAAGAAAAAAAATAAAATCCCTTGCAATATCCTAAAAAAATAAAAGAACCAGCTTCAGTATAAGCAGTTGTAAAGTGCATTTGTAATTTTTGAGCTGAATTATATTTTAAGATTTAAAGGAATCAGCTAATAAAAGTGATTATAGTAAGAGCTAACATTCTTAAGTGCTTACGTTGTGCCCATTCTGCATATATTAACTGCCTTAATTCTAATAATTCTATAAGAAAGTTGTTATCAAATGAAGTAGGTTCTACACCGGAATTTTACTAATTCATCTTAAATTGGTCATCAAAGGGTGTCAAATGTGGCTATTTCATTTTGAATAAATTGATTTGGTTTCAGAAGTTTGCCAGAACGATTTGAAAGAGATGTTTTTCATGTGGGTTACTATTCACTCCTTCACTCAACCCAGCAAAAATTGTTAGAGTCAGAGTATGCATTTATAAGAGTACTTCACTGATGAGTAGTTATAGAATAACAGTTTTACCCCTTAAGTCATTAAAATAAAATTAAAGAATGTAAGATTACTGTCAATCACAGCTAAGCACAAATGCTTAGTACTTCCAATTACTTGAGCGTGGTCAAGAATTTACTCTCCACTCTGCTGTGGTAGCTCTCTTGGAGCTGGCACGGCTTCTAATGAAGTAAACAGGGCAATGTCCAAATTGCAGAGTTCAGAAGACACAAAGGTGTACACGAGAAAAGTTTTACTTGCCTCCTCCTCCAGATCCAAACCCAACATACAACTGTGGTGACCACAAGGAGGAAGAGAAGGGAAATGCATGGGATTAGGATGTAGGCAACATTCCAGGCAGCTTCTGAAAAGAAAAAAGCACTTTTATCAGCATTAGTGATGTTTTTATATGGTTCAAAATGGGCTTAAAAATCATAATCAATGTAACCAACACAGAGTATTGCAAAGAACATCTAGTTTCAAAAAACCGAGCATTTCCTGCCTGTCCTATTATTTTTAAATTTGGGGGCTTCCTGTAAATATCAGAAGAAAAGTTTTAACTAATTTTTTTTTGTCCATAGGAGAGATATTCTCTCTTCTTGTCCTTCCTCTCCCTTAACGAAGAAGAGGCTGCTTGGGCAGCACTGATGTTTTTGACTCTAAAGATGGAAATGGGAAATGGTAGTTCCCATGGTGGGGTGAGAGAGATGGCTAGAAAAAGAAGGAAGCCAGAAGTCTGAATTATTACCAGGAAAGAGCAAGTCCCATGGAGCACATGAATCAGACTGCAGAACTTTCTGGCAGGGAATTATCTTTCAAGGGACTTGGGGAGGAACCGAGAATTGGGGACTGACCCCTTTCATACCATCCAACCAGAGGGTGTTGCTTTGTTTTTCTACACAGAAACACACACACACACAAACCCAAAATAAAACCTACTTTAAATATTACCATAATAACAAAAAGCAATAAAAATGGGACTCATCTCTGCATTGCACTATGTACTTTTATAAAAATATTTTCGCATACGGGTATTATCTGTTGTAGAATAACAAATGTGCCCCAGGTTCCTGGGAGGGAATTTGTCAGGTAATAGAGTGACTGCTGCTCATGAGCCCCTCAGACCACATCAGTTTATGCTGACAGATGTTTCAGGATGAGGGCTGGTGGGGAGGGAGTAAGGCCTAGAGAATGAGTTCAAGTACATGGCCAATGGTCAAATCAACTAGGCCCATGTAATGACACCTCAATAAAACTTCTGCACACCAAAGCTCAATGGCACTCTCTGGGTGGTGGACACATTGATGTGTCAGGAGCATGATTCTACAGGGACAGGACCCAGAAGCTCCCAGTCTGGGACCCCTCCAGACCTCACCTTATTCGTGTTTGTCATTTGGCTGGTTCTGATTTATGTCTTTTATAATGAAATGTAGTCATAAGTACAGCATTTTCTTGTGTTGAGTCCTTCTACCAAATTAATGAACCTGAGGGGGTTGTGGGCACCCCCCGGATTTAGAGCCAGTTGGTTAGAAGTGCAGTTGCCCTGGGAACCCTGGGACTTGTGGCTGATGTCTCAAGGGAGGGCTGGCTTGATAGGGTCTGAGCCCTTAACCTGTATGGTCTGTGCCAGTGGGGTGGCCACTGTCAGAACTGAATTGAGGTATTGCAATCTCCTGTTTTATTTTATGGACAGTTTCTCAGGCAGGTGAAAAAACAATTATTACTTCCATTATGTAAATGATTAAGTTGAAGCACAGAGATTTTAAGCGGTTCTTAAAAGTTGTTCAGTGACAAAAAACCTAGCTCTCCCTCTTAAAACTCAAGGTTGAAAGTCCATTAACATTCCAATTTATCACCCATTTTCTTTTATCTTTTATGATTTAACTTTTAAAATGTTTTTGCCCATTTTCTCTGTTTCACAAATGAATATTAAACATGGATGTTATGCATTATGGTCTGGGTCTGTCTGCTCTTATTTCTCTACATCCATTTCTCAGTCGCTGCCCCAAGGCTCTATCTTCATGCAGATAATCTCCCCAATTGTCTTAAGATACCTCCATTTGCATACTTCACTGATGGAATCTAACATTTAATGCAGTTTTGCAGAGTCACACATGCCCTGTCTAGTTCCATCATTAAGTAGCTATGGAAAGAAGAAAGCAGGAAATGTAACTGTGGATAGTTTGTAATCAGAAGAGTTCCATTATCAATTTTTCCCAGGAGAGTTTTCTTTATACCTTTGTCTTCTTTCAAGGTTTCTTCAGCATCTTCTTTCTCTGTGTCTTCTGGAAGTATGGGTGTGGCTGGCTCTGTTCTTTCACCTGGAGACAGATACAAAGACTTGAGAACCTGGAGAAAGGAAGGCATCATAATACAGATATTCTCTGAGGTCCTACCAAGTTCAAGGTGGGGTGCCAAAAGGCAGTAGCAATTTGACCAGTGCCATTTATAAACATAGAAAAGCAAAGGGTAGATCTGCTAGTGTAGAGGCTTATTTGTCTTCACCTTTCTGGTGAGACTTACGTACTGGATTATGTCCTGAAACAACCAGCAGGTGGCTGCCATCAAGGCACATGCAGTGCCCAGGTGCCTTATAAGGGGAAGAGTCCCTGAGTCACTTCTAGGACCATTGATGCTGTTTGGTTCACTTGTTGAATTAGATTGAGTTATTCCTTTCATGTTGTCAATAATAACAAATAACATCTCAAATTGAATTTGCAACTATTTCTTTTCAGCTTTGAGAGAAATAGACAATGCTAGAGAGTGAGATTAATGAACGATTTAGTATGTCTGTATGTGGTACATACCTGCTTAAATGTTCGGTAATCTTCCTTTGGTAATGTTGAATAATCTGGTCTAAAGATCACATGGTTCTAACCCTATAAAGAAGGGCTGTGAAATAGCCCCAATGAACCCAAATCTCAAAAGACAGGCTTACCTCCTGGCTGCATAGGAGGAGCTGTTCGTTTCTCTGTAGCAAAAATAAACAAAAATAATAATTAAATTTCCATGCCATCTGAATGAAATTGGCCAGAGTGTAGATTCCATTTTATTTGCTCACTTGATGACAGGAATGGAGTTAGTACGTCAAAAGGATCACTTGTGCACAAAGACTAGCTTTCCCCCAACTTTGCTTGAGTACCATTTTCTTTTTTAAAAAGTATTTAAAAACTTTCTAATATGAGAATTTCCAAATATACACAAAAATAGAAAGACTGGTAATAATGAACCTTTATGAACCATAACTCAGCTGCAACTCTTATCAACATATGGCTACTCTAGTTTCAGCAATAATCCCTACTCCTCCCCTACTATACTCAAGCCAGAGTTATTTTAAAGCAATCCAAAGGATTTTAACAATTCCTTTCGGGATGTTTTAGAAAGCAACAGACACTGATCTATAAGCTGTGGAAGTAATTGGGGGGCTAAGTAGACCCCTGGCCAGCCCCTTGGTGGAGACCGGTGATCTAGAGCCCTGAGTCATTTTATATATTTCAGAGAGCCCCGGGAAAGTCAGGTTGCACAGATAACCTGTAACCATGTTTTCACTTCTGGCTGGGAATGTGCCAGCCTCTTGTATTGGCAGTCACTCTCACATGCGAATCAGATGCTCTGGGACTCACAGGCATGAGGTCCTTACTGGCAAGATTTTAGAATTCACAGTCCTAAGGCCAGGATGTCAAAGCTATTCAGAGAGAACACTTTCAATCATCTTCTCATAAGTTCATGAATTTGTAGAGGTGATGCAAATCCATTCGTTTAATAAATGTATATAGTGCATGTTATATGATGAAAGCATCATCATGTTCTAAGTGGTTTCTAAAAACAAACACAATTTATCCTGATAACAGCCTTTTGGGGTACGTGCTATTATTATTCTGATTTTGTACATAAGCAAACTGATCTACAGGGAGATTAGCTGACCAAAGATACCTCAGTGAATGCAGAAATGAGTGGAATAATAAATCAATGTTTCTCTTGCTCTATCTCTCTCAGATCAATAAATAAAAATTAAAATAAATTCAAATGAAAATTAAAATCACAAAAAGACAAACTCTGTGCTAGGTAAATGGAGATAAAATAGTAAATAGAAGTGGTCCCATTCCTCTCAGGCTCTTACACTCTACAGCTTGGTCATAAAAGATGGAATTATAGAACAATATTAATATTGATTTTGTGATATTACACTACAATACTAAGTATATTCAATAACATCACATGATCTATTCATTTTCCTGTCCTTTCATGGTTCAGTCCACTGTGTAAACCTGCAGTGATCAGCGTATTCACTGATCAGTCCTGCAGTGCACCTGTAATGGATTGCCTCCGATGACTTGTCTCTGATTTTCACTGAATATGCCTGTGCTGTTTGCACATGACAGAAGTAATCAAGTGCTGGTTAGCATGCCACCTACTCACTCTGTGTGGCAATGGGGTCAAATCTAGTGTTAGATGTTGTTCAACCAGTCCTTTGACACTCTGGCACAATGGGTGACGTACTACCCTGTTTGAACCACACTGATCGACCTCAGTTGATCAAGTGCAGGGGTTAACTGGTCAAACGTGTAGGTTTCCAGACCTCACCAACCATGTAGTGAAGGGGACAAACTTGTAAATAAGCAGTGACAGTGTGTGTGTGAGGTGCTACAATCCTCAGAGGAGGAACACCTAATTTAGTTTTGAGGATCCCTGGAAGGTTACCCAGGGGCAATGTTTTTTAAATTTCTTATTTTGAAGTAATTGCGGATTTATGAAAATTAGCAAAAATAGTACTAAGAATCCCCATATAACCTCTACCCAAATATTATTGAATTTCATTTATTGAATTATTCTCTTTAATGTCTCTTGCTGTCATTGCCCTGAAAGATGACCCACTAAGACGGCCTCTGTCTTTGCAATCACCCTGCTTATAGCAACTCTGTATGGTGGGAGGGCTAGGTCTCTGGAGCACAGCAGTCACTTGAGGGGATGGGAAGAAAGAAACCTTTTAGCATCAAAAACTGCAGCAAAAGCATAGTCAATTCAAACAATTTAAAAATGATAGAATTATTTAGTAACCAACTAGATATAACCAGTCATTGTACTCCCATCATGAAAGGATGCAGAATTGGAGCCAAGCAGTTGGCTTCATGGAGGGGAGCTACATCAGGGACAGAACGAAAATCATGTCGAGTTTAGATCCAAGTCAGTTATAGTGGATGAGTTTGGGAAATTCCAGCAGAATGTGACTACATTATCATAGACTCTATACTCTTACCAGATCTAGAAGCAAGTGCCAGTTGAACTTGCAAGGTTTATATAGAGGGTGGCCTGGGAGTTTCAGTTCATCAATGTGTCTGCTCTTTGCATAATGCCAGTGAAATAGGTGTATTTTATTATCTACTGCCTTTGGTCATTATTTGGTTTCCTTAAAGTTCCGGCAAATAATCTCACAGGACTCTTAGAAGACTTGTAGGAACAAGGGCCAGTTTCCTTTCATATTTTTCTTTATTACAAGATCCTACAGCCAACATCACATGTGGGAAGAGTAAGAATTCATAACTGTCCACTTAGAGGGCTTTTTATTTCCTGAAGTTCTCAAGTTAGACCCTTTCTTTTCTTCACCCTTCTCTTAGCATCTGATGCCCCTTGCCTTTGCTGGAATTACTCAATGAGAAAGGGTCATCACATGTCCCTTTACAAGAATTCCCAGTGTTTAACATTGCTGGCATTGGCAACAAGCTTTCTCAGAGACAACATAGCAAATGCTTGGAACTAGCAGCTGCTTATGAAATGAGACATGAAACTGAGATTCAGCCACAGAACTTAGGAGAGGATTCATTACCATTGGAATATTTGCAAATGAAATTGTTCTTCATGTTGCATTGGTCGTCATTCCACTGGAACATGTAGGGGCCCCCGATGCCGGTGGATGCTGATGGCTGATGGTACATGACCACGCAGACCTCGCTGCCACAGGAAGGCTCATCCACATACCAGTTCCTGTAGGAAAGGGGTCAACAGTGGAGACAATGGCAGAGGATACCACAAAACCTCAAAGCCTGTGTTTTCCCATCAAATTACATGATGGGAAAACACAGAGCCATGAACTTAAGAGTCTGCTTCAGAAGAAGATACAGAGAGGGAGGAATTGAAGTACTGCCAGTAAGAACGGTCGCATGCTTTCTAATATGGACAGCACAATCAATCATCTGACATTTGCCATAACCTCTTTGCAGGGATGGAGGAATACATTACCTTATGATGTCTGCAAAGTAATTATTACAAAAGGCAGCTAGCAGCGCCAGTCTAGACAATCTTGTTTCTTTCTTGCTTTTTGGTAACTGGGTTTGTTTTTCTTTGTTTAGAAATCAGATGCATTGAGAAGAGGCATGACTTATCTCATCCAGACCTTGCCCTGCCCCCATCTCCTCACACTTTTTAATTGAATATAAGCACCTTCCTAGCCCTGGAGGACTTTCCAAAATGTAGAGGCTGTTAAACAGGTGAGGGAGAGGGGACAAGAAAGAGCAGGAGGCCCATGTAGCCTTTTTCAGTGATTTCCACTTCATCAGGCCCCTCTGTCATCTTCTATTACTCATTTTCTCTTGTCTCCTTAACTCCTTGATGAGGTGCATTAGCAGCCTTAGCTCCACTATACAGTGGTACTTGGAATTACATGGCACTGCCACCCAGCTGGATATGTGGGTGCCAGGTGTAGATTCCATGGAGAGTGTAAGTGCTGTGACCATACACCCCATGCATTAAGCCATGGCTGGGCTCTAGTCTGCCTGGTAAGCCACCTGAGCTGTTTGCTTCCAGAATTCACACCTTGCCCTGATGCTCAGATTGTTAGCTAGGCCCTGCTGCTCTGCCTACTCTTGTCAGAGACACCCCTTAGGAGATAGCTAAGAGATAGGTCTCCTCATAGGAGATCCCACTACAGCTCTGCTGGAGTGCTGTGGTGGTGCCACCCACCAAACCCCTGTGCTGTGTCCACAGGGTTTTATACACCTGGATAACATCTGACCTTGCAACACTGCTTAGACACTCTGCCTGGACAGCTGGCGGCCCTATCTGGGGCTGGGCCCTGCACCTCATTAGTTACTTCCAGGCCATTCTGCAACTCCATTGGGAGCCTCCTACACTGACTGGCCTTATGACTTTAGGTTATTTCATTTCACAAATGATAGAATAGATGGAATATTATACTTGGTACCTGGTTTCTGGTCTTGAGCCAGTTTTCAGGCTCAGAACTCACTGATAGAAGGAAGAGGCTAGATTCCAAAGACCCTGCAAAACTATGGCAGGTGCATATGGTAATAATTCCCCATGTTCTTCCAAAGAAACCTATGGCCATTTACTCAAGTAACCATACACTTGGAAAAGAGGAATACCCAAGTATTATAAAAACTGTTAGATACAAAATACAAATTGACACTGATACCCAAAAACCTGAGTGTTATCAAGGCTACTCATTAGAGTGGGAGAATACTTAGGCCAGGTATCAAGTGGAATCCGGACTCAGGGCCAGCTAGCTCATGGTGGGACTCATCCAATGGTTATCCTCCAGTTCCCAAGTACACAAATTGAAAGTCTATAGGGTAAGAGCTATATTAATGAAGAAGGTCAGGTGGAAGCCTCTGAATCTGCATTCTTCCCCACCCTCTTCAAGATAATAAACAGAAACAATATCTGACCCAGGGGAAGGTGACAGAAAGTAGTGCCCTCCCTAAAGACCTAGGGAATGCAACAATGGCGTTCCCCCATCATATCTCTGTTTAATCCACTAGTCTGGCTCCTGAAAAAATAAAAAAACAGTCAGATCCCGAAGGATAATACTGATGTGGTGTAAACTGAACCAAGAAGAAGCCTCAATTGCTGCTGCTATGCCATATGTGGTATCTTTGCTACAGAACACTAACATGACTTTGGTACCTAGTATGCAGATCTGGTGAACATATTCCTTTCCATCTTTATCAAGAAAAGAACAAGAAACTGTTTGCATTTATTGGCATGGACCACAGTACACATTTATAGTTTTCCCTCAAGCCTATACTAATTTTTCTGCCCTCTGTCCTAATATGGTGTGAGGAGACCCAGACTCCCTAGACATCTTGCAGAAAATCACATTGGTCCACTATATAGCTGGCATTATGCCAATTGAACCAGATGAGCAAGAAGCAACTAGTATATCGGAGGCCTTCTTAGTGAAATTTGTGTGTCCCAAGGGTTGGAGATAAACCCTATGAAGATTCAGGGACTTGCTACTTCATGAAAATGTGTAGGTGCCTTTTAAATTAAAGGATTTCATGCAGTAATTTAAAGCATCTTGCAATAACTAGAAAAAGGAAGCATGGCACCTGGTAGGCCTCTTTGGCTTCTAGAAGTTGTATATTCCACTCCTGGAAATACACCTGTCCCTTATATCAGGTGACACAAAAAGCTGCTGGCTTTGAGTGGGCAGAAAAGGACTCTGAAGCAGGTGTAGGCTGTGTGGTGCAAACAGACTTGCTACTTGGGCCATAGGATCAAGTAGACCATATTGTCAGAGTCATCAGTAGTGGGAAAATAATGCCATATCAAATTTGTGACAAGCCCCAGTGGGAGAATCACAATGAAGACCCCTAGGATTCTGTAGCAAGGCCATGTCATCTCTAGCTGAGAAAGAATCACCTGGCTTGCAACTACACAAGGAGCACCAGACCATTCAATCCAACTTGCCCATCATGAGTGAGGCACTGTCAGATACGCAGTCACAGGTTGGCAGGCCTGGAATTAAGCCACTATGAGATGGAAGAGGTATATTGGACTGAAGGGCATTGTGTGAGTAGGACCAAAGTGTAGGTAGAGCAGGCTTTCATGACATCTACCACTTTTGTATCAGAGCCTCTTCCTTTGCTGATACCCACAGCTGTATAAGGGATCCTTCACGACCAGCTGAGAGAAGCAGCCCAAACCTAGTTTGTGGAGAGCTCAACCAAGTAAGGGAGTATAGCACCAAATGGACAATAGTTGCACTGCAGCCCCACTCAGAGGTGGTCTTGAAAAATCAAGTGTTAAGGGGACATCCTCCCAATGTCCAGAGCTTACTTGGTAGTTATTGGAGGTTAGACTATAAAAGGACTCAGAAGTAGAGTGGAGAGCTTGGCCAGTTGATCAGAAGGAAAAAAATCTTTCTAAAAGGAGAAAGAGTAAAAGATTGGGGACAAGGAGCTATTGGATAGAGTGATGTGAAAAGACATTATGAGAATAGGCATAGAGTATGAGACTCTTTCATGTGTTAAAATCCTCCAGAAAGCTTCTAGATGGAAGGAGCCCTAAACAATGAGGGGGACACCATGACTCAGCCGGTTGACGTCAGCCAGCCTGTGAGCAGCTGCCCCAAGTGCTGGCACCATAGATACCAGTAGCCATAGTGGCAGGGATGGAAGCTATGCCTGGGCTCAACAGCATCAGTCCCCACTCTCCAAGGGTGATCTAGCAGCCAGCAAAAATTCAGCCTCCAGCAATAGAGACCAGTGCTGATAGCTTTTGGAGACCAGCCTGGCACTTGGTAGAGAGTTGACGACATTGGACTCCTTCCAGTGATTCACTTTGACAGGAATCGACACGCAATCTGGATATGGGTTTGCCTTTCCTGCCTCAGGGCCCTAGTCAGCATCACTACCAAAAGCTTACATGATATTTGATCTGCCAACACAGGATCCTGTGCAACATCTCATTAGACCAAGGGACCCACCTCACAGAAAAGGAGGAGAAGTAGGAGACACCTTGCCATGGGTTTACTAGTCCTATTGTATGTTGCACTGTACTGAAGCTGCCAGCTTGACAGAGAGAGGGAAGAGTTGTTGAAAACACAGCTGAAGCACTAGCTTAGAGGCAATACTTTGTACGAACAGGGCATCACCCTCCAAGACACAGTGTATACTTTGAATCAGTGACCTTAGTAACACCCTGTGTCTCCAAGGGTAAGAATACACGGGTGTGTAAGACTGGGGGTGGAAGCAGGAATAGTCCTGATTACTGTCACTTGGGGAATTGGTACGTCCTGTCTCTGCAATGCTGGGCTCTATGAGTTTAAAGGTCCTATGAGTTTAAATGGGTACCCAAAGGGTGCCCATTACAAGATATAGCAAGAGCCTTACTGAGCTATGAGCTACGGCTGTCACTTGGGCACTCTGGGATCCTTATGCCCGGGGACCAGCAGGCAAGAAGAGGACTCATTAACTTGACAGACAATGACTGGCCCTAATCATGGGAAGAACGCCTGCTGTTACACACATGGGCAGAGAGACATAAGTTGGCACCCAGGTTACATACTCGGGTACCTGTTGGTACTTATGTGCCAATTTTGATGGTAAATGGAAAAATGACTGCACTGAGGAGTGCACGGTGACTAGGGCCTCCCTCTCCCTCAGCAGAGGGCAAGGGGAATTGGACCAGATGGTAGAGGAGGGAGGTGAGTAAGTGTCCATTGTGGCCCTGGGACCAGCTGCAGTGGAGGGGAGTACATGTCACCTTATTAACCTTCCTTTTAAAAGTCTCTCCCAGGAGGAGATGCACATGAGAATCCCAAAGGAAGTATCCCTGGAACTCAGAGGAAGATGAGGATGTGATCAGCATAATGGGTACGATAGATGCTGACATACTGTCTTAAGTGTAACAGGTAAAAAAGATGTATTTCAACCTCATTCTTTTGATTGGTAATGAGTTTAAACTGTATTTCCATATGATTGTTTACCAGTCAGATTTTGTATTTCCTGAAATGTCTGCTTAGGTCCTTTTCCTCTATCTTTTGGGATTTTATTAACTTAAGTAAACTTTTAGTGTTTTGACTTAGATAAATTCATAAAAAGATACTCTGTTAAATTTGCTAAAACATTTTCCCAGTCTTATGTCTGCCTTTTAATTTTGTATTTTTGATGTTTGTCCATGCCACTGCATTTCCTGGGGTGGGGAAGGCAATGGCAATGCCATGGAGCCGGGGTCAGGTGTGAAATAAGGGAGTCCTGATGCTGCGGGTTTGGGAGGGTTCTACGAACTGCAGCCTTCCTTAAGTCCTCCCTTGGCCAATCCATAGAATCAGATCTTGGCTCTGATTTTTTGTGCACCATTCCCATTCCCTGTGGTCTGGAGCCCCACAGACCTTCAATCTCTCAGTGGAGTTCTAGTCTGAAAAGCCAGATAACCAGAACCGTTGACGTGAAGCACTGTATGCCACTGAAACAACCCTTTCAAGGTTGCACCCTGCTGAACCGAGCTTGGTGGACATGAGTCAGGCCCAGGTCAAGGCTGCTGCACCACCTTGACCACACTGCTCCGGTCAGTGCTAATCTGGTGCAGGTCTCTTCAGGGCTGTTGCCAGGGTCGGCCTTCTCCTCTCCCTCACTGACCTGGCACCAGGGATCTAGCCTGCCTCCTCTTTTAGTTATGTCAAGTGAGTTAGCTGCTGTGGGTTCCGCACACTTACCTGAATGTTGATACGCTGCCATCGGTCCAGGTGTAAAGGTCCTGGCAGGCTGTGCTGTTGCTTTGTTTCTCCTCGCGCCTCCTGAGCCCAATCCAGAAGTCCCCATCAGATGCCAGGAGGTTTTCGATAAACTTTTCTATCAGTCTCTGTTCACCTTCAGACTCGATGCTGACTAGCTGGCCCCCATCCCTCCCGCAGGCTGCTCTGGCTTCCTCAAAGTTCAGTCTCCGAGAAGCATCATGGAAGTAAATGACTTTATAACAAGGCCTCTGTGTTCCTCCCCGGCAGATGGGCTGCCCTAGAGAAAAAAGAAGCCAACCTATTTCAGGGCTCCCCACGTGCACCATGGCATGTGGATGAAGCCATCCCTAGGGCAGGAATTCTGATTCCTCACCAGTGGACTGTCGAAACGTCAGTTTGGGTTCTCAGAGCAAATTAATACCCCTTCCAGCATGGAGAAGCAGTCAGTTAAACTATATTGTGTAGGAACTCCATGTTTTGTTTGTTCTATTACAGATTCTTGAACAACAGACACTTTTTACTATCCTTTGAAAGAGGGGTAGATGGCCCTGGCTGGTGTGGCTCTGTTGGTTGGAGTGTCCTCTTGTAAACTAAAAGGTTGTGGGTTTGATTCCTGGTCAGGACACATGACTGGGTTGTGGGTTCAGTCACCAGTCGGGGCATGGCTGAGCAGCAATTAATCAATGTTTCTCTCTCACATGGGTGTCTCTCCCCACCCCTTCTGCCTTTCCCTTTTCTCTAATTAAAACAAAGAACCAAAAGTTAAAAAAAAAGAGAGGTGATGAAAATTTACAATTTCACTTAAGAGCACAAAAATCACTTTCATGCAATTATGGAATGTCAGGGGATAGTGTGGCTTTGAATGAGGTATCTCTGTTTGGTGCTTCCTCAGGGAAGAGAGGCATTCTGAAATCGGGCATAGGCTTTTCTACCTTGGAGCCCTCTGCCTGATGGCAGGACCGATATATGCAGAAGCTAGGAGCATCAGATCCATGTGGTGTTCTGCTACTGATCTTTCTGAAAAAAAACTGAGGCTTAGAGAAATTAAGTAATTTGGCTAAGGTTAGGTAGCTATCAGCAGCACTGCCCAAGTCAGAGCTCAGATCACATTACAAAGTCACACCAGTAACCGTTTAGCCACACTGCCCAGTCCCTGTTCCACCCTAGGCACAGGTTATGCTGGGGGCCCATGTAATGTGCTTCACCTGACTGACACATGAAGGGAAGAAGATCATGTTAGACAAATAGATGGGAATCTACTGAGGAGCAAATAACAAATTGTTCACCACTGCACCGCCCCCCCCCCCCACTTGTGCCTGAAGCCTTGCTCTACCTGGAACATTTGCCTCATCATTCCCTCATTTAATCAACTTGTCTTGTGTGCGCAGTGTGTGGCTAGCATGGTGGTAAGTGCAGGAAATATGGAAACAAACACCAGTTCCCAGTCCACAGGAGCAGACAGCATTTGTTTCTGGATCCAGGTGTACAAAGTGAAAACCAAATTTCAACAGGGGGAATACCTTGCAGTGGGGAGCCAGATTGTGGGCTGTGTGTGTGAATTGCTGTCATAAAGTAAGAGATAAAGAATTTTGGTTTGGGAACCTCTTCCCAGCCCTCACGGAATGTTCTCATGTTCCTAACTTGTCTTGCAGCTGTGCAGGGAGCCAGATTGCATTCATTATACTTGATACTGTCTAGAATACAGTGCGAATGGGAACACAGCACATACAGCTCGTCCAGAAATATCTGCAGATTCCACCGGAGGAAGGAAGCAGAGAGAGTTATTCTCTGAGTCGGGCGGGGCTTGTCCCATGCAAACTAGGCTTCTTTCCGGATCTCTGAGCGCTTTTATTTCAAGTGCTGGTTTCAGCCATCCCTCCTCCTCCCCTCAAAAGACCAAGAATAACAGGCATTGCCGACCCAGAATCCCTATTGTATCCGCCGTTTCTGGGGTCAGAAGACGTCCCCAGGGGGGCAGGACAAGGGAGTTGGTGAGCCCTACCTGCTCGAGGGTCCCGGGTTCTGTTGCGCCATGCTCAATGGAAGGGGTGCCTACTAGGGCAGCTTTGCTCACTGTCCACCTAGCCTACGACCGCGAATTCCCGTGACCCTGGGGCGGGAGTGAACTTCGAGCTACCTAGGATAGGCAGGGAATCCTCGCGGGTCTCAGCAACGGGGCGATTGCCCCACTAGAAACCGGGTGTGTCAAAGGGCTGGGTCTACTATTAGGGGTGGGGCGCCACCCCCCTCCCTACTCCGCCGTGGGCCAAAGAGGCACCTCAGCCCTGAGGACAGTAGAGGCTGGGGATCAGTGGGTGCGGCAGCCTGGCCCTCCGGGAACCAGACTCCACCCCAGCATACTCACCACTTAGCAGGCGACCCATCGCCCCTCGGAGCCCCGCCAGCAGCTCGGCCAGCAACACGGCCTGCAGCGCTGCTCTCAGCTGCATGGCCTGACTCTAGTGCACCCTCCGGCACCCGGGCGCTACAGCGCTGGAGCGGGTGGACTTTCAGCGGTGTGCAGAACTGCCAACGCGACAGCAGCATCTCCGGAGGACCCACAGATCGACACCCGGACGAGGCGGGGAGGGCGCAGAGCCAGCCAGGCTCCCTTCCGCCCCCTGGGACGTCACTGGGGGAGGGCAGCCCCTCTGGCTGGCCCGCCCCCATTGCCTGCCCCCTCCAGCTAGGCACCGGACACCCGGCCCTCCCGAGTGGAGCGAGCAGAGGAGGGGAGGGAGCTTACCAAGGAGATCCAGCATTTGCTTAGGGCTCAGGGCTTGGGTAAAATCCTAGTCTAGCTTCTCTGAAATCTAATGAAAAGAGCACTGTGGCTAAAAACTGAACCACAACTCACCCCAACTCCTGAGGACTAGTCGAAATCACTCGGCGCTCAAGGCTCTGCAGAATGGGCCAATTGGAGGCCAGGCACTCAGATTTCGAAAGGCGGGGTAGAGTGCGAGTGCAGGCTTCCCGGGCTGCTCCTGAGAAAGGAGCGGTAGATGCAGAGAAGAGATGCTGAGGGAGGCAGTGTGCCGCAGGCCAGGCCCATTATAGGACAGTGTGGATAGCGTCCAGAGGAGGAGGCCAGGTGGAGGTCTGGCTGAGAGGAGAGCAGCTGCACCAGAGGCCAAAGGGAGCCTCTAAATGCATAGGAAATTGCATTGTACTGCTTTTGCAGGGCGCATGTTGGGATGTGGGGGTGATTTTTTCAGCCCTGGACTTGTGACAGAGTGACACCAGTTCCTCTAAAAAGCACTCCTCAACCATCTAGCCTTCACTGTGTCCTTCTCCTTCCGAACTCCCACAGCAGTTGCGTTTTACATTTGCTTCTTATAGTAACCAAAATGTTTTCAAATATATTCAGGCAATAATAACATGAACATGAGCCTCCTGCCCCAAAACTAAGGTACTAAGTGACAGAAGGTGGGTCTGATTTCCTTGCTTCCCCCCCTCCGTGAGGCCTAGCAGAAGCTCCATCTGGGCTACTGACTTCTGGGTCTGGGTTTCAGCTTGAGCCACCGCAATTCTAGACAAACAGGCTTGAATGCAGGCAGGGGTGGGGGTGGGGGCTGTGGGACTGTTTCAGTTCCAGTGATAATATGGGGAAGCTCTGCTACAGTAGAAAACCGTAGCATCAGCAGGAGCTTATGGCAAGTTCACGTACAGCCAGTCTTTATGTCCGAATTAGAACATCTCATATCGATCGTACATTCTAGAAGTTCCTGATTATCCAAACAATCAAAGGGAGAGCTGCTATGGTGAAAATCGGCCCTTGAGTTGGCATCGGATAGTTTCCAGTCCTGCTTTTCTTCACTGAATGTCTGTGTGGCCTTCAAGACTTTTATTTTTATTTTTGCCTAAGTTTCAATTAAATCTTGGCAACACTAAAAGTTACCCTGAGTGTTGTGGAGGGTTGGTAAGGCAAGTAGATATTCAAGTATGCAGATAGCTGGTCACTTAGTGTCAGTTGTAAAACATTTATTTCCAATATTACAACATCTATTACAACTTAGAGAAGCTGTTACCTTGGTCCAATTAATTAAATTGTGCCCTGAGTTTTCCCTTTAATACCCTGGCCCTGGTCCAGATAGACTTTGTAAAGGTATGTGGTCAACCTAATGCATTAGATTCCAATAATGACCCCAATTCCTCACATATCCTGTATCTATAACCTTTACTGTGTGACTTTGAAGTTCCTCTTACCAAAGGAGCAGAGTATGTTTCCCTACCTCTTGTCTTTGTGTTTGACCATGTGACTTGTTGGCCAACAGAGTGAACCAGAAGTTTCTGAGCCCATGCTGGAAAGGGCCTCACATGTTTTTATTAATTTTCTTGCTTCTCTGCCACTCTCTGAAAGGTACATAGCTTAGATGTTCCACTGGTTCATGTTCATCCCAAAGAAGGTACAAGGAGGAGAGCCGCCCCAATCAACAGACTCATAGTGAAAACCAGACCTGCCCCAGGTGCTGTAGCCTGAAGCACGGCTGTCTCTCCAAGTCTAGATCAGCCAAACCTCCACCTGACCTACAGATGTGTGATTAAGAATGCATGTTTTATTTATTTATTTTAAAAAATATTTTATTTATTTATCTTTCGAGGGGAAGGGAAGGAGAGAGGGAGAGAAACATCAATGTATGGTTGCCTTTCGTGTGTCCCCTGCTGGGGAGTTGGCCTGCAGGGAACTGGCCTGCAACCCAGGCATGTGCCCTAACTGGGAATCAAACTGCGATCGTCTGGTTCGCCCTAGGTCCGAGCTCAATCCACTGAGCTACACCAGCCAGGGCCAAGAATGCATGTTGTTTTAGATCACTTTGTCACTGAGTATTATTGCAGTATAACTAACCATTATGCCTGGTAATGCAAACGAGTGTTATTGGGGGAGGCTGATTGCCAAGAAAGCTAACGAAGTAGAATTTTCCTTGGTTTAATTATCTTGGTCTAGATAATTAAACCAAGATAATCCTTAGTTTGACGAGCTCAAACCCAATCTAAGAGACTAATATATTCACACAGTGAGAAATACAATCATCAGGTAAATCAACTGCAAACATCAACTGATGTTTGCATTTCATGTTGAGCACATTGAGAAAAGATTTCTCCGTGAGCATGGAATCGGAACAAAGAGAATTTAGCCTGCTATGTCTGTCTTCATTATAGATATTTATCTGGCAGACAAACACATCACCCTGATAGGGTACCTTTTATTCTTAATAGTGCTGAGATAAGATTCCCATTTTAATGGGAATTTCTAATCTTCCTTTTTTCAATGTCTACCTTCCTTCTGTTCAAATTTTTTTTTCTTCAAATAGTGTGGCAAAAACTACTAGTTCCCCACTACTATTCATTCTCTAATTCTTTTCATGTTAGAGTCCTGAATTTTAACTAGGCAGACCCACCCCCACCCCCATGTAAAGCCTGTTTCCTGGCCTCCCCTGCAGTTTGGTGTGTCCCTGGGGAGTAGGAGTTGCATCGAGTGGAGGTTATGTCTAGGAGTTTCAGGTGGAGGCCAAGCAACGTGAACAGTGGTCATAAATAGAGCTGTGAGCACTGGAGCAGAGTGTACAATTCTGAGCAAGGATGCCGGCTGGACAACGCAGAAGGGATACATGCTTAACCTTCTCTTCTCCAATATATGCCAAAGGGAGGGAGGGAGGTTGGCACCGGGTTGAACGTGTGTGTAAGACATAGGAGTGCTAAGGCAGCTCTTCGCAGAACTAGAAACAATTCATCTCTGACTTCAGACAAGTTCCGGAAACTAAAGAAAACAAATTTTGGAAAACAGATTTTTTCTTTAACAGAAGGAAGACTTTCTAGGACTGCCTTTTCATTCTTATTGCTTTTATTGGTGGTGTACACATTGGGAGGCATAAAGCCAAGTATGGGCTTTATTGTTTATCCAATATTCATAATACAGATCCAATATTCATAATACAGATCAAATCTAGCAATCCTGAAAATAACAAATGAAGATAAGGTAAGTAGGAGTTTGAGACTGTGAAAGATGAGAGATAGTTACTATTGTGTGCTGTCAAATACAGTAGTTCCCAACAAATAACATAGATAAAGTATTCAATAACTGGTAAGGTTCCTAGAAGTCTGCATACTTAACTTTTATTTCCCCGCCTATTTTAACTGATGGCCCCAATGAACCTGATGTAAGAGCAGGTTGTTTCAAAAGTGAAGATCAAAGTAAGCCATCCATCAGATTAGTTCAAGGCTTTGACTTCTTCTTGTTCTTTATTTGACTCTGGAATCACTTTCCTGTTGGCAGTAACATGAGTCAGTTCCAAAACACAGAACCCTGTAGTTGTGAACTCAAAGTAGCAGGAAAACAGCTTTTAAAAGTTTCTACAATAAAGATTTGCTGCTTTAGATTCTGACTATGCATTAGATTTTGCAACCAAGTATAAACTTATGTGCAACAGACATGGTTATTCTACTGCAAGGTGTTACTTGAAGGGCATGGGAGAAGAACTCCTAACCTGAAATGTGTTTTGCTCACCCAAGAGTCAAAGTTGGGAGATTTCATTATTGGTGATTGATTTCTTTGGGTTGCCCATTGTTCCCTCTAGTCAGCCCTCTTTACAACACGAATATTCCTGGGGCTGATAATAAACACATTGCTACTCAAATCTTACTCTGTGCATACTTTCTAGTTCTGACAGAAGGGGACTTGGATTATCTTAAGGTCTGTTGGAGAAGGTATACCAAGGGTGTATCTGTGTACCTGTGGGGTTTGGGCAGACAGGAAAGAATGGAGGGAGGAAAAAGAGGGTGATAATTTTTACAATGCGTCTAAAATATTTCAAAATTTAAAAAAAGTTTATATACTAACATACTGTATACAATACCACTTTCTAAATTAACTAATATCACATATTTTAAAATGATTTTTTATTACAAATATTTTCTGAATCTTTACATGCAGGCAGTGTGCGAGGCACTTTGGATGACCCCGTTTCTCATGGAGCTCACAATACCATCATAGACAAATAAGAGATATGTGACAAGTTAAATAACAACTCAAGAGATAATAAGAGTAGAATAATTATAAAATATGAGCCTAAAGCAGAGCTTGATCAATTGCCAAAAGTTGATACAGTATAAGAAGCTCAGAGGAAGAAGATATCACAGTGAAATGGGATGAAAATCAAGGCTTCAGGACAGAGGAGGGAGAATTAGCAAGCGGATACACAAAAGAAATTAAGAATTTAAATCATTAAGGGAGTTATCTGTTCAAGCTGTGAAATAATGTTTTATTCTTAGATAGACCCTCATGGATAGTAGCAGAAATATTCTGATCAGTCCTGCAAAACTATGCACAGAAATCAAAGGCTCCCAGAGATACCTGTGGATGATATGCAAGCAGCAGTCTTCACGCATTATTTGAACCAGATATAAGTGAATCTTCTGATAGAACTAGTTTTGCATCATCCTTAGAAGTGAAATTTAACCATCTGGCTAAAATGAGAGTGATTAAGTTGCTGAACAGTATATAAAAGATATAGCCAGGTGATTGAATGATCTTTTCATTTCCTTCAAAGTTTTAAAAATTAGGGTAGACATATTAATTTTTCCGTAATAACATCTGATAACATTAGAGGGAGTCAGTCTCAATGTCAATGAGATAACAAAAATTACTTTCTGTTCTTCCCTGAAGGTAGTATTCAAATAAATACTTGTCAAATTAATGTTGAGTTAGCCACATTCGTTTTCAGTCACAATATAAAAACTGAGATTTTATAGTTAATGATTAACCAGCAGTGGTTGGTTTCCTTTGAACTCCTCTGACCTATGTGCCTGGTCCTGCTCTAACATTATTCCAGGGATAAGACTATTCACCCATCACTGTGAGGGGAAAGCCCTTGCTACATGAATTTAGATTGAACAGCTCTACATGTGCCACTGGTGATCTCAGCATCGACCACCTAGAAGGCCTGCTGATTCCCCAAAGATGGTGGGGTTAGGTGTGGGGAGGGGAGAGGAGAGCTGAGGGGCAAGAACAGGTGACTACAATAACCCAGGTCCAGAAAGGAGGGGAAGAGAATGGGTACACAGATACAAGGCTGATTTACTTTCCTGTTTATACCAATTTATGCTTGCATATATCATGGGCTTTAATGTAAATGAGGGGAAACTTTATTTGAGGCAAGAAATCCCTGAATCAGTGGCATGGTTTTTAGAAATTTGAGTGTAGAGGGCAAAATGAGTAAGAAAAAGAAATGCTTCTTTATGGGAAAAATAGAACAGTGAGAATATTTGACAGAAGTATACTTACTTTGCTTTGTGTACTTTGGTCTTTGGCTTGTGAGGAAGGGAGACAAGTTCTTTCTAAACAAAACAAAAAATCAAAAAGCAATTGTTTTACTTCTTGCACTGACTGAAATTTAATAGAAAAAAATTTGAGGTAAAATTATCACAGAATCTGTATGGATTAGCTTCTTCCATCTGGAGATGGTGAGGTCAGAAATGTTCCAGATTAGGGATTTGGGTTCATTCAGGAGAGTGTGTTTGTACATTCATAAGTTTACAGGGTGCTCTTATTGTTTTTATTAAGTTTGTTTTCTTCATTTAGCATTTGTCTTTGCATGATCTAAATAAGAACAATCATGGTAAAACAAACATTAGCACTGCAGTGACCCCTGTTAGTACAGAACAGCTTCACACTGGGTGGTAACAGACTCACTGACAATAATGCCAGCAGATCTGGCACACTCTGGAGATGGCTCTGGTTTACCAAGGATTGCCAAGTTATCTGACGTCTACACTCTGCCCCCTCTGGTATGTAAGTGGCTCTGGGCCATGTGTGTCTAGATTTAAGGGGTCGACCTCTGAGAATTTGCCCCACCCCCAGCAGAGAGATTTATCCAAGTGCCTCACTACCAGTCTCACCGAGATCCTTTCTTCTCTTTGTTTTCTCAAGAGTTGGAGAATCTCATCTCTCCTTTTAGCCTGTTTAAAGGGGGAAGAAAAGCGGGTGAGTCTTTTACTCATTAATAAAGTTTTATGTCCACCAAGAATAGAATTTTTTCCATTTTTATTCTTGTATGTTGGGACTGAATTTAAAAATATTTTTTCCATGATAGATTTACACTTTTAATTTTGTAACACAATGCAGTTTTTATTTGAGAGGATGCTGATCTGCAAAATATTTTGATTTTGATCCCAAATAAAAGGGGGTTTCTTATGTATCTAATAATTAGCTTTTATTAAGACTTTAATACATGAACTATGCTAAGAACTTTATATATATTTTCATTATTTTCTTATAATAACTCATAAGTGTGATGACTATTATCCAATTTTACACATGAGGAATCTGAAGCTTACTGGGGATAAATAGCTTACCCAAGCTATTAAGTGCAGAATGGGATTTGATACCAGCTGTATTTGACAATGACGCCTAAGCTATTGACCACCACACTAAATTTCCGTTAAATGGAAATTGTATCCTGGGCCCTGGCTGGTGTAGCTCAGTGGATTGAGTGCTGGCCTGTGAGCCAGAGGATCACAGTTCAATTCCCAGTCAGGGCACATGCCTGGGTTGCAGGCTGGTTCCCTGCAGGCAACTCCCAGCAGGGGACGCACGAAAGGCAACCATACATTGATGTTTCTCTCCCTCTCCTTCCCCTCTAAAGATAAATAAATAAATAAAATCTTTAAAATAAAATAAAATGCTTAAATGAAAAAAAAAGAAATTGTATCCTTAGTAAGATACAAAATCAGTGAGCTCAAACAACATGCTGCCCCCTAAGTTCATGATCACAGGGCTCACTCTAGTAGCTTACATATGAAACAGTCTTATTCTCTCATCTCTCACGTCTTAGATATTGAGACATGTACATTCTCAGGTAAATTCTCCTAAGTGTAAAAAACCAATTTAATACAATCATGAAGATTTGTTAAGATATAGACTATATAAAAAGAGGCAAATATAGGTGTAAGTTATTTTTCATAGAATCCAGTTATATTAAGTTTCAGAGATAGCCAGACAGAGACCTCATCTGGAGAATTAGAGAACAAAAGAAAAACTGGAGAACCTGGCAAATAAAACTTGTAGCTTCAAATGACCAAATAAAATGAAAGAAGCTCTCTTTAGATGAAGGCTGGAAGAAAGAGGATTCCAGTCCAGATGGTAGCGAAGGTTATGTGGTATTCACATCCCCTCACAACACCGTCAGAATACAACTAAACTACAACAACCATCATTCAGAACTGCCTGAAATCTGGCTGAATGGAAGTCCTACAACTAAAGATGTAAAGAAGCCTCATGAGACTAGCAGGAGGAATGGAGACACAAAATGGGCTGGTTCCACACCCAGTGTGGTGGTTAACAATCAGGAGGGATATCTAGGCTGCTAGGACCTCCTGAGGATCAAGGGTTCTCAGCCCTTGATCAAGCCCCATAGCCCAAGGGTTCCAATGTCAGGAAGAGAAGTTCCCGTAACTTCTGGCTGTGATAACGAGTGAGGAATAAGGCTAAGTGAGTTGGAGGTTTTCTGGAATCCCAGGTATCCCTCTTAAAAGGCCACCACAAGGACTTACTTGGACTCTCTCCAAGTCATTGCACTGGGACAGCAGCTTGAAAGGCACCTGGGATACATAGGAATGAACCAAAGTGTCTGGCATCAGGAACAGAGCTGGAGGGGCAGCTTTCTCCTAGACAGAAGTGCTAGCAGAGGCCATTGTTTCTTTTCTGAGCCTGCCCTCCCCCCCCCACACACACAGACAGCAGGCAGGTACCAAAATTGATTCCCTAGCAACCTGGCTATGCTGTTCACCCAGCCCTGGCAATTCCCTGACACCCTGCCCCACCCTACCCAAGGTGTTTCCTGTAGCTTTTCCATACAAATGGCCTGTCACAATTCATCCTTCAGACTTTTCTGAAGTTTCTCCAATAAGCAACATCTGACCCCAGCATGTCCTATGCCTCTTGCTAAGTGGCTCCAGGCCCAACACTACCAGCATCCAGCCTTGCTCTCAGCTTGGTCTCTCCTGCACACCTCCAAGCCCAGCACAAGTAGTAGCTATCTGCAGATTGCTTTGTAGCTTATACTGGTGGCTCCAGGCAAACCACAGGTGGTAGTTGATCTTGGCCTATGCCTTCTGGGAGGCCCCAGAGCCAGTGCACCTGGTGGACATCTTCAGACTATGTTGATGCACCATACAACTATATCCACAAGTGACAAACACAAGGGGCAGAGTCAGTGGGCACCAGAACTCCACTGAAATAAGTATTGTTCCACTAGGCAGGTTCTGGGACAGCTGATCCTCCCTGGTGGTCTCAGCCAGTCCTTACAGCCAATCAGTCTGCAATTAAATACTTTTCCTTAATGTGCCAACAGCAATCAAGGCTCAACTACAATAAAAGGGTGTACACAGCCTTCATGGGGGTTGGTGGCATAACTGGAGGGCCCAGCTCGGATGAATGGTGAGGCTGTGCCACTGGACCCTGCAGGATACATACTACATGAAGCCATTCTACTAAGCCTGGGAAGTGTAGCAGCTCTACTTAGTACATAGAAAGAAACACAAGGAAGGTGCCAAAATGAGGGCACATAAACACGTGTCCTAAATGAAAGAACAGAACAAACTTCCAGGGAAAGGACTAAACAAAATGGAGACAAACAATCTACTAGATGCAGAGTTTAAAACACTGGTTATAAGGATGCTCAGAGAACTAAGGGCAAGAGTAGATGAACTTAGAGAGAACTCCAAGCACAAAAAAGGACATGAAAACCATAAAAATATCCAGTCAGAAGTGAAAAATACAATAACTGAAATGAAGAATAATTTACAAGTAATCAATAATAAAGAAGGTGAAAACAAGTTTAAATCAGTGAGTGATTTGAATATCAGTATGCAAGCGCCCCAACCCTCCCTCCCCCCCAAAAAAGAGAGAGAGAGAGAGAGAGAGAGAGAGGGAGAATAAAAANAGCGCCCCAACCCTCCCTCCCCCCCCAAAAAAGAGAGAGAGAGAGAGAGAGAGAGAGAGAGAGGGAGAATAAAAAAATGAAGATAGTGTAAGAAGCCTCTGAAACAACTTCAAGCATATCAACATTCACATCATGGGGGTACCAGAAGGGAAAGAGAAAGAACAAGGAATTGAAAACTTGTTTAAAAAATAATGACAGAAAACTTCCCTAACTTGGTGAAGGAAATAGACATACAAGTCCAGGAAGTGCAGAGTCCCAAACAAGATGAACCTAAAGAGGCCCACACCAAGACATATCATAATTTAAATGACAAAGGTTAAAAACAAAGAGAGATTCTTAAAAACAGCAAGAGAAAAGCAGTTAGGTATCTACAAGGGAGCTCCCATATGACTGTGAGTTGATTTTTCACAGAAACTTTGCAGGCCAGAAGGGATTGGCAAGAAATATTCAAAATGATGAAAAGCAAGGACCTATAACCAAGATTCTCTATTCAGCAAGGCTATCATTAGAATTGAAGGGCAGATAAAAAGCCTCCCAAATAAGAAAAACCTAAAGGAGTTCATCATCACCAAACCAATAAGTATTATATGAAATGTTCAAGGGTCTTCTATAAGAAGAAAAAAAAAGGTCAAAAGTATGAACAATAAAATGACAATAAATAAATATCTATCAATAATTGAATATAAAAAAACAAAACAAGCAGAACAGAAACAGACTCACAGATACAGGGGACATTTTGATGGTTGCAAGAGGGGAGGAGGGTTAGGGGTTGGGGGAAAAAGGTGAAGGGATTAAAAGGTACAAATTGGTAGTAACAGAATAGACATGGGGTTGTAAAATATAGCACAGGGAATATAGTCAATGATATTCTAATAACTACATATGGTGTCAAATGGGTATGAGGTTTATTGGGATGATCACTTAGTAAGTTATATAACATCTAATCACTGGCATGTATAACCTAAAACTAATATAACATTGTACATCAACTGTAATTGAAAAATAAAGAAATGATTTTAAAAAGACTAGAAGCAAAAAATAACTGAGCATAGAGATTTGTCATAACCAGGTAAAAATTGTAATTCATTCATTGGTTCCTTCAAATTTATTGAACACGGAACTATTTTCTCAGGGTTGCTGTAACAATGTATCAAACTGGGTGGCTTAAACAATGTATTTGTTGTCTCACAGTTCTGGAGGCTAGAAGTCCAAAACCAAGGTGTTGGCTGGGCCACACCCCCTCTGAAACCTGTGGGGGAATCCTTCCTTAGCTCTCCCTAGCTTCTGGTGGTTTGCTGGCAGTCCATGGCATTCCTTGCCTTGCAGTGGTGTAACTCCAATCCCTGCCTTCATGGTCACATCGCTTTCTTCCTGTGTGTTTCTGTCTTCACAGGGCCGCCTTTTTGGGATACCAGTCATATTGAATTAGTGGCCCACCCTACTCCAGTATTAACTTTTTACCTCATTTTATCTACAACTTCTAAAAAAGGCCACATTTTGAGGTACCAGGGGTTGGTAATTCAACACAACTTTTTTCAATGTCACAGTACTGGGCAAAGGCTGAACAAAACACAATTCCTTATTGCACACTTGTGGAAAAAAAGCAAATAGTTCCAAAGTGCTATGATTCAGTTAGTATAGAGTGCAATTAGAGAACTGAAGAGGGACCCGTAATTTCAGACTGTCAGAGGAACTCAGGGAAGATGTCCCACAGGAGGTGATGTCCAAGCTTGGACCTGAAAAGTGGTGGTCACCAGATAACAATGGAGACAAGATAGAAAAAAAAGAGCTTTTTTTTAAAAAAAATATTTTATTGATTATACCATTACAATTGTCTCATTCCCCGCCTTCACTCCCCTCCACCCTGCACACCCCTCCCCCACCATTCCCCCTTCCGTTCATGTCCATATGTCACAAGTTCTTTAGATTCTGTATTTCCCATACTATTCCTGCCTCCCCCACTGTCTATTTTCTAGCTATCATCTATGCTACTTATTCTCTGTTCCTTCTCCCCCCTTCTCCTCCTCCCACTCCCCTGTTGCTAACCCTCCATGTGATCTCCATTTCTATGGTTCCACTCCTGATCTAGCTGTCCTCTTGGTTTGCTTTTGTTTTAGGTGTGGTTGTTGATAACTGTGAGTTTGCTGTCCTTTCACTGTTCAAGAAAGAGCTTTTGAGGCACAAGGAACAGGGCGTGCAAAGCCCCAGAAGCTGCTGCATTGCTAAGTGGTTCCTCAAGGTGAATCTTCAGTCCAGATTCCTGCAAGAGAATCTTCACCTGTCAGTCATGCTCTGAGACACCGGAGAGGAGGAGCCCATGCAAGGGCAGGAGTAATCAGCAGCCAGACCGAAATACTGGTGCTTTGGCTTTGCATCATTCTGCTCAAGTTGTCTTAATCTGATCTTTTATGAGCCTACAAAGTTTTTATTTTATTTATTTTGGGACAAGATTTCTACTTTTTATTTGAATATTATACATCACATATCATAGTTATTGAAAGAAAATAAACTCAGGGTATTTTTAAAACTAAGTTAAATTTCATAATACCTGTCAGCTTGCTATGGATTGAATAAAATAATGTCTGTAGATTAAGACCTGGGTTATTTTCAATGTTCGTATTAAGTGTTAGTTTCATTTCCAACTTTCCCATTGCACATGTACTCAGAATCAATTGCTCCCATACAATGATTACACAGCACTTTATATCTTTATTATGGTATCGATCTTGCTTTCCCTGCTTTATCTCATAGTTGCTACTGTGTCTCTTTCAGAGTCTTATTTACCTTCTTATGCTTCCTCAGCGCTTAGCAGTGCCTTGTATGTTATATTCAATGATTTTTTTGTTGAATTAAATTTGAATTGATTGAGTCATGATGTCTGAATGAAATCATTACGCTGTCTAATACACAGTTGTTAGCCTGAGGAAAAAAAAGTTTTCAAAAGTGATATTAAACAGGGGCAAGTTTAATTCTTACAATCCCTGTGAACAAAACCACATGATCATTTCCCATGCAGCCATAGGCAAGTTATGTTGTTATTGAGCTTCTAATATCAAAGTAGGCAAATATTTAGTTATGAGATTCTAAAATAAGAATAAAAAGTGCATTCATTTTTTATTTTTATTTCAGGTCCTTTTTTATTATAATGGATTTTAGTAACTAATAACTTTTATAATATAGTACAGTGCACCAGAAACAAAGCTTTCGAATATGATTTGATTTCTGTTTCTGGACATGATTCCTGGGAATGAACAACAAAACTACCATAAACAACTGTGTCATTGCCCACTAGTATAAGAAATCTCTGCCAGAATAACTAAATACACTCATTGGTAAAAGAAACATCCTTAAAATTACCTTATTATTAGGGATAAATAATTTACTTGTTAATTTCATAACAACAAAAGAATTCTCATTCCTAATCATAGTGTTTTCATTGTGTTCATTAGTGGAATTTTATAAGATATTTTAATGTATTAATTTAAAAAATAATACAAAACAGAGGTGAGGATTTATAGTTATAATATTTTAATATTGAATATTTCTCATTATATTTATATACTATTTTTGAAAAAAGTAAATTATCTAATAAAAGTTGATTCCAGGAAGATAGAATATGATAATTTATAAATTCAGTGTCTCCTAGAATAATAATGAACTTTAGTGTTACTTCTAGAGTTAAATTGCTTAGTTCTCTATTTCTGTCTATTCAAAGCCAAACAGCTGGGGTGGACACATAGATCACTGAAGCCAAATCCATCTGGGTTTGACTCCCAGTTCTGCTGTGCGATCAATGGCAGGCAGTCTCTTCACTATTCCTCCTGGCTTCTCCCTCCCTCCCTCCCACTGGAATCACTAACCCAAGGGTTAGAAGTTGTTAGAAGTTGATCTTGGGTAAATCAAAGAACTATTTCTCTGAATTTTGGGCCTCTCATCTATAAGAAAAGTTGTGAAAACTGGAGGTAACACAAACATTGCTTAACATAATGCATGGCATGTGGTGGATAGTAAATGATGGCTATTATACTGTGGCGACAATGGCGGTGAAAGAAAATTTTTCTTTTAATGCTTTCAAACTGTGGAAGAGGGGGAAAAGGAGAAAAGGATGAATTGCCACCTCCTTTATACAGGCATGGAGGATTTCTGATGATTCAACCTTCGACCTGTGGGTGAATTGGTGAATAGAGTTTGAAGGAAAAAGGAGAAAAAAGAAGTGATATCTAAGACATTATTTGCCCTGAATTATGTAGTGAAAATTCCTCTGTTCACAAATTCTCCTGTGTATCATAAACTTTTTCCTCAAAATCTTCAGGTATAAAATAAGCTCTTAATACACACAAGACTAAAAGAAAGGCCCTTTTTTCTTAAGACTTGGTTCTCATATAAAAAATGTATTTCTTCCTTGTGTTACGGTTGACATTTTTTTTGACTAAAACATTCATCAAAAATAGTATATGGTAGTGTTTGTTTCTCTGATTACCTATTATATCACCAAAAGAAATTTTATTTGATTTCTTTGATTCTTTGATTGCCATAGTTTAAAAGCTAATTCACTAAATTTAATCTTAAAATATCTTACAGCAGTATTGAATTGATTCTAAAATTAGCTCTTTGCTTAGTTACCTGGCAACCATCCCAATACTTAGGATCTAGAAACTCTTGAAACCAGTATGACATAGTAGTTAAGCACCTTGGCTCCATTGTCAGACACACCCAGGTTCAAACTGTCATTTTAGTTTAGATGTCAGATCTTGAAAAAGCCACTTACATATTTCTGCTTCAGTTTCTGGACTGTAACAGAGGTAATTTAATGCTTCTCCAACAAAGTTTTTCTGAGAGTTAAATGACAATATGAGTAAAGGGCTTGTAGTTTATATGCTATATAGTTTTCAAAAATAATATATAGTGAAGGGAGCAGATAGTCTGAAAGCAAAAAACATGATGAAAACAGACTAACAAGCACTGGGGGGAAATATATTAATTCAAACAGGAAATTTTGAAAATTCTTTATTCCTTTCATTGAATATAAATATAATACATGCTCCTGGCAGAGACACCAGGGAATGTGAAAGAGAGCACATGTAAGAAGATAATATTTACACAAGCCTATTGCCGAATCTTAGTATAAGTTTAAAATCTTATAACATGTAAAAATTTTAGAACCTTAGAGAAGCTCCAAAATAAAAAAATCTAAGGATTTAAAAATAGTGAATCAAAGGGAGAAAGCTAGCAAAGCAGTGGGCTGGTTTAGTTATCATAATACAAAAAACATGCCCAGTGATGAAAAGATATCAGTCCAATTAAAAATAATTGAAGATATGGAGGTTGGGATGAATGTAAAGGTGATTAAAGCTGCTGATAAACTTGGCCTGCCTGGGGTGGAGGTATACAGCGTAGGACAGTTGAATAGTATCACTTTGAGGATGCCAACACAAAAATAGCTGTGTGTAAACTTAATTTAGTAGAAGATAGGGACTTTTTTCTGACCTCAGTGTAGAAACAAAAAACAGATAATTGAAGAAGACTTCATATATTTGAAAATTAAGAAGCATACTTTAAAAATACAATAAAAATTAACTATAGAAAATAAATAAAACAAACACAAATAGAAAAAATAAAATAACTTCTCTCAAAAAAGGCACTTAAAAATAATTAATTAATTCATGAGATACATTTTAAGTCAAAATATAAATGTATAAATACTTAAAATGGAATAAAAATGAAATCACTATGTAGCTTATCAGATGCAACTAAAATAATACTTTGAGAGAGATATATAGAAGAGATAGATCCACTAAGATGGAGGTGTAGGTAGAAACACTGTGCCTTCTCCCACAACCAAGTTTGAATACAACAAAGGTTTAGTAAACAAAGACACAGCCAAAGAACAGAAAACTGAACTATACAGAAGTCCGACAACAATGAACTCGTTGTTGGGACCAGTAAGAGGGGCGGAGCCAGCAGTGGAGCATGGTTGGGCAGGAAGGATCCCCCAAACCAGGCGACCCAGGCGACCCAGGCATGTGGACCCAGTGAGGGTTCGGGGCAGGCTGAGTGCGGTCAAACATTCTGGCGCAGATAAACCAGCAGAGGTGTGAACAGTGAGATGGACCGCAGGGGCCCCGGCAGCAGGAGGAGGCAGACGGGACTGCCATTGATTTCCTTTGACCCCGCCCCCACATACAGCATCACAACCCAGCAACTGAGTTGCCCCGCCCTGGTGAACACCTAGGGCTCCGCTCCTCATACATAACAGGCACATACAGACCAAAACATTATGGCTCAAGAAGAACTCAAAGCCCCAGAGCCAACAACTCTAAGCGACGGAGAAATAGTGAACCTCTCAGATGCACAGTTCAAAATACTGGTGATCAGGATGCTCACAGAACTGGTTGATTATAGTCACAAATTAGAGGAACATATGAAGGCTAAACTAATTGAAATGAAGGGAAATGCACAGGAAACCAATAGTGACGGAAAGGAAACTGGGCCTCAAATCAAGGAAGTGGACCAGAAGGAAGAAAGAAACAACCAAATAGAAAAGAATGAAGAAACAAGAATTTGAAAAAATGAGGAGAGGCTTAGGAACCTCCAGGACATCTTTTAAACATTCTAACATCTGAATCATAGGGGCACCAGAGGGGAAGAGGAAGAGCAATAAGAAATAGTGAACAAATAATGAAAGAGAACTTCCCCATTCTGACTAAGGAAATAGACTTCCAGGAAGTCCAGGAAGCTCAGAGAGTCCCAAAGAAGTTGGACCCAAGAAAGTACACACCAAGGCACATCATAATTACATTGTCCAAGACTAAAATGGAGGAGAGAATCCTAGAAGCAGCAAGAGATAAGGGGACAGTCCCCTACAAAGGAGTTCCCATCAGACTGTCAGCAGATTTCTCAAAAGAGACCTACCTTACAGGCAAGAAGGGGCCGGAAAGAAGTATTCCAAGTCATGAAATCCAAAGACCTACAGCCAAGATTGTTCTATCCAACAAAGTTTTCATTTAGAATGAAAGGACAATAAAGTGCTTCTCAGATAAGGTCAAATTCAAGGAGTTCATCATCACCAAGCCCTTATTATATGAAATGCTAAAGGGACTTATATAAGAAAAAGAAGATGAAAAATATGAACAGTGAAAGGACAGCAAACTCACAGATATTAACAACCACGCCTAAAACAAAAGCAAACCAAGAGGACAGCTAGATCAGGAGTGGAACCATAGAAATGAAGAACACATGGAGGGTTAGCAACAGGGGAGTGGGAAGAGGAGAAGGGGGGAGAAGGTACAGAAAATAGCATAGATGGTAGGTAGAAAATAGATAGAGGGAGGGCAAGAATAATAGGGGAAATATAGAATCTAATGAACTTGAGACATGTGGTCATAAACTAAAGGGGGGGAATGGTGGGGGAGGGGGTGTGCAGGGTGGAGGAGTATGAAGGGGGGGAATAGAACAACAAGTGTAATGGTGTAATCAATAAAATATATTTAAAAAAAGAAAAGAGATAAAATGGAAAATTAAGAAACAAGTAAACAGAGAAGAAAGTTAGAAGGAAAATAAGAACTAACCAAATATTGAAGGGAGAAGTAATAAAAATTAGTAACAAATGATATAAAAGACAAAAACATGGTAGAGGATGATAAAACTAAATGCTGGCTTTTTTGAAAAGAATCTTAAAATAGCTAATCCATTGGCATAGTTACTTAAGAAAAGAAGATGCAAATGATTAGAAATGTAAACGGGTAATAACTAGAGCTAGAGCAGAGATTAAAAAGTGATTAAAAACACTATAAATTCTTTATACCAAATAAACTTGAGAATGTAGGTAAATGACAAATTTTTAGAAAAAAAAACTTAACAAACTATTTCAAGAAATACAAAACAGTTCCGGTCAAGATGGCAGAATAGGTAAACACAGCACTCACATCCTCTCATGACCACATCAAAATTACAACTGAACTATAGAACCACCATCATTGAGAACCACCTGAAGTCTATCTAGCTGAGCAGAAGTCCTATAACTAAGGTTATACAGAAGAAGCCACATGGAGTCTTTAGGAAGGGTGGAGACGCAGAATGGACTGGTCCCACACCCATGCATGACAGAAATCAGGAGGGATGTCTTGACTGCAGAGTCCCCTCTGAGATCAAGGGCTCTCATCCCCACACAAGGCTGCCCAGCCCAGGGTTTTGGTGCCCTGAAGAAAAGACCCCAGAGGTTTTGGCTGTAAAAACCAGCAGGGATTGTGGCTGAGTGAGACAGAGGGCTTTGGAGTCCCAGGCATTCCTTTTAAAAGGCCTGGCAAATAGACTTAGGCTAACTTGCTCTAAGCTCCAGCATTGCGGTAGCAACTGGAAAGGCTCTAGGGACATATGTGGAGGAACTGAATTATCTGGCTTTGGGACAAGAGCTTGGGGGCAGCTTTCTGTGAAACAAAAGTGCTGGCAGAGGCAATTGTTCCTTTTCTGAGGTCCCCCACCCTCTACAGGACCAGCAGGTACATGCCATATTTGAGTCTTGATCAGTCTGGCTCACAGTTTGCCCTGCTCTGAGACCACCTCCCACCCTCAACTTGTGGACTCAGTTAAGCTGCTTTCAGTGGCTTTTCCATACATAACAAATGGCCTATCTAGTAGGCTCATGCTTTAGAGTTTTCTAAAATCTCTCAAACAAGTAGCATCTGGCCTCAGTGTGCCACATACCTTAGTCTAAATGGTCTCAAGTCAGACATTAGCAGCAGCTGGCCTTGGCTCACAGGTTGGCCTCACCTGGGCACCTCAGTGATAACCATCTGCAAATCACTTTGTAGCTCACGCTGGTTGGCTCAGGACAGGGCACAGGCAGCAGCTGAGTTTGGCCTGTACCATTCAGGAGGTCAGACAGCTAGTGCACCTAGTGGACAGCTTCAGGCCATGCTGAACTACCACCCATCCATCTCTATGACCATCACACTGAAGGGACAGATTCAGCAGGCACTGGAACCCTGCTGAAGTTGGTCTGCTATATGGGGTGGGCCTCTGCATAGCACCTTCTCTGCTGTGTCTCAGCCAGTCCTCGAAGTCAATTGGCCTGGAGGCAGGGCAGTCAATCCCTCCCTTTGATGTTCCAACAGTAATCAAAGCTCAACTACAATAGGAGGGTGCCCACAGCCCATATGGGGGTGGTGCCTCTGGAGTTTCTGTTGGGAGGCTGCAATACTGAGTCCCATAGGACACCTACTACATTAGGCCACTCTACCAAGACTGGAAGATGTAGCAGCTCTACATGATACATAGAAACTAATACAGGGTGGCAGTCAAAATGAGGAGACAAGGAAACATGGCCCAAATGAAAGAAGAGAAGAAAACTCCAGAAACAGAACTAAATGAAATGGAGACAAGCAACATACCAGATTCAGAATTCAAAATACTGGTTGAAAGGATGTTCAGCAAACTTAGGGGAAGAATAGATCAGCTCACTGAGAGCTTGAACAAAGAGCTAGGAAACATAAAAAAGGACCAGTCAGAAATAAAGAATGCAATAATTGAAATGAAAATACACTAGAAGAAATTAGCAGTAGATTAGAGAAGGCAGAAGATTTAATCAGCAATTGGGAAGATGAGGTACCAAAAAATGCCCAATCAGAACAACAAAAAGAAAAAAAAAAAAGCAATGAGGATAGTTTAAGAGACCTCTGAGACAACTTCAAACACACCAACATTTGCATATCATGGGGGAGCTGGAAGGAAAAGAGAGAGTGAGCAAGGAATTGAAAACCTATTTGAAAAAATGATAGAACATGTCCTTAACCTGGTGAAGGAAATAGGCACACAAGTCTAGGAAGTGCAGAGAGTTCCAAAAAGATAGAGTCAAAGAGGCCTACAGCAAGACACCCTGTTATTAAAACAGCAAAGTGTAGAGACAAAGAGGGATTCTTAAAAGCAGCAAGAGAAAAGCAGTTAGGTACCAGCAAGCGAGCTCCCATAAAGACTGTTAGCTAATTTCTCAACAGAAACTTCACAGGCCAGAAAGGATTGGCAAGAAATATTCAAAGTGATGGAAAGTAGGGTCCTACAACCAAGATTACTCTATTCAGCAAGGTTATTATTTAGAATCAAAAAAGAGATAAAGACCTTCTCACACAACAAAAAGCTAAAGAAGTTCACAATCAAATCAGTATTCCAAGAAATGTTAAAGGGTCTTCTTCAAAAAGAAGAAAAAAAACCCAAAGAAAAATATGGATAATGCAATGGCAATAAATACATATCTATCAACAATTACTTTAAATAGAAATGGATTAAATGCTCCAATCAAAAGGCATAAGGTATATGAGTGAATAAGAAAACAAGACCCATACATGTGTTCTCTACAAGAAACTCACTTCAGATTTAACGATACACATGGACTGAAAATAAAGGGATGGAATAAGACAGTTTATGAAAATAAAAATAAAAAAAGGGGGGCTGGAGTAGCACTACTTATGCCAGGCAAAATAGACTTTAAAACAAAGACTGTAACAAGAGACAAATAAGACCCAGCAATTCCACTCTGGTTATTTATGTTTAGAAACCCAAAACACTAAATTGAGAAGACATATGTTCATTGTAGCATTATTTAAAGTGGGCAAATTATGGAAGCAACTTAAATGCCTATTAACAGACAAATGAATAAAAAAGATGTGGTACATATTTGCAATGAAATATTACTCAGCAATAAAAAATGAAAACTTTCCATTTGTGACAACAAAGACAAACTCTATGTTTTCACTTATCTGAGGAATCTAAAGAACAAAAATAAGTGAACAAACAAAAACGGAAACAGGCTCATAGATACAGAGAATATTTTGATGGTTGTCAGAGGGGTGGAGGATTTGAGGGTCTGGGTAAAAATGGTGAATGGATTAAAAAACACAAATTGGCATTTACAACCTAGTCATGGGGATGTGAGTACAGTATAGGGAATAGAGTCAGTCACGCTGTAGTGGCTAAGGTGCCAGACAGGTGCTGAATGTATTGGGGTGACCACTGCATTGGCTGCATGGATGTTTGTTCACCAGGTTGTACACCTGAAACTAACATAGTATTGTACATCAACTGTTACTGAAAAATAAAAAATATTTAAAAAACAAACAAAAAAACCCAGGCCCATCCATTTACTCAAACCCCAAAACAAAATAAATAAGCAAACCAGACCTATAGTACTTATGAAGATTAGGGTCATATTTATCATTTCAATTTTAGTCACCATTTACCACATCAATTGAGTTTGCTTTGGATTGAGTTGGGTCGACTTGCTGTATAATTTACCACTTTTCATAGTGCTTCAGCTTCAGTAGGTTAGCTTCTATATTGGAGTCTTTTTCTAAGTTTTTAAGAACTATTTCAAAGGATGTGTATAGTTAAAAATATTTCTTTCCCAGTTGATTTTTGATAGGATTCTGTTTGACAACCACTGATCCAGACCTTCAGCATCATTCACATTCACCTCTTAATCTAAAGAGAAGCATTACAATAAATTTAATTACTTTTATTTACTTGCAAGTGTTAAATCAACTTTGGCCACACATTTTTGATCCATGGTTGAAATTGTAAAATATATCTTCAGTGGTAATTTTTCTTTTTGCAGTTGATTAATAAAGAGGAGTAAGGGAAAATATCATGAGAGCCTCTTTAACAGTATGAACAAACCAATCTTGACTGTCTCTTTTCACAGGATGTGGATACTTGTCTGACTATGACTATGCCTCCAGTAATCTACACATCACCCTTCAAAATTTACCGCTTTAGTCAAAGCATTTCATTTAACATTAAAACTTATTTTGTACATACTAAATTTTATTTTTCAATTATGGGTGAAAAAAGAGGGAAAGCAAAGAAGGTAAAAAAAATTTCATTGAGTAACTGCTAGATATCAGAATAGTGTGAGGAATTATTTATTTAATCCTCCTAACACAGTGAGGTAGATGATATTACTACTTTACAGATAGAATGAACTCAACTACATACAAATTAACAACTTTCCTGAAGGTCTCTTAACCAACTACTAACTTCTCAGTTCTGTTTGACTCCATATCTTATGCTTCTTTTACTGTTCTACCTCAAACACACATTAGAGAGTCTGTACACCTAACATACACACATACTGACAGAGTGGTTTCTTCATTTTGAAAATGAAGAACTAATTAGGATTAACTATGATGAAGAAGATAGAGTCTCTGTTCTCACACAAAAACTTATAGTAGAAAATGTATACTATGGGAATACACAGCAGGGGTAGCTAATCCAGTTTAGGACCAGTTTTGTTCAGTGTTAATTTGCTTATTTTATGGTATCATGTAACATTTTGCAAAAGAAACTTAACGGGTAAAGAATAGTCCTCAGCAAAATATTATAAAACTAAATTCAGCAATAAATTAAAAAGGTCGTACACCATGATCAAGTGGGTTTTTTTCCTGGAATAATCAAGTGGGATTTATTTCTGGGATGCAAAGTTTGTTCATTATTTGCAAATCAATTAATATGATGTACCACATAAACAAAGTGAAGGGTAAAAAATCATATGATCATATGAATAGATGAAGAAAAAGCATTTGACAAAATCCAGGTCCATTTATGATAAAAACTCTCAGAGAAGTAGAAATAGAGGGAAGATACCTCAATACAATACAGGCCATACATAACAAATCCACAGCTGATGAAAGGTTAAAGGCGTTTTCCTTAAGATCAGGAACAAGACAAGGATGTTGACTTTTAACACTTCTATTCAACATAGTACAGGACATTCTAGACACAGAAATCAGGTAAGAAATAAAATACATCTAACAAAATGGAAAGGAAGAGGTAAAACTGTCTTTAGTTGTAGATGATGTGATACTATATCTAAAGAACCATAAAGATTCCACAATAAACTATTAAAACTGACAAATGAATTCAGCAAAGTAGCATGATATAAAATTAATATTCAAAAATTGGTTGCATTTTATATACCAGTAATGAACTCTCAGAAAGAGAAATTAAGAAATCAACCCCATTTACAAGTGCATTGAAAATACTCAGGAATAAATTTAACCAAGGAGGTAAGAGACTGGTACTTGGGAAAAAATAAGACACTGAATAAAGAAATTGAAGAAGATACAATTAATGGAAGCATATAACTTGCTCATGGATGGGAAGAAATAACATTGTTAAAATGTCCATGGTACCCAAAACAATTTATATATTCAATGCAATCACTATCAAAATACCAATGGCATTTTTCATAGAACTAGAATAAACAATTCTAAGATTTATCCTGAATAGCCAAAGCAATCTTTTTTTTCTTTTTTCCATAAATTACTGCCAAAACAATCTTGAGGAAGAAGAACAGAGTTTGAAGATTCATGCTACCTATTATCTAACTATACTATAAGACTGTAGTAATCAACACAGCATGGCACCTACATAAAAAACAGGTACTTAGATTAATGGAACAAAATACAACCCTCTATGGTCAATTAATCTATGACAAAGAGTAAAGAAATATAAAGGGGCAAAGACAGTCTATTCAATAAATGGTGTTGGAAAAAATTGGATATATATATGCAAAAAATGAAACTTGACCACTTCCTTATGCCATATAAAAGAATAAACTCAAAATGGATTAAAGACTTAAATGTAAGATCTGAAACTGCAATACTAGAAAAAAATATGGACAGCAAATTATTTGAAATTGCACTTAGTAATATTTTTTTTGATATGCCTCCTTAGGCAAGGGAAACAAAAGAAAATATAAACAAATTTGACTATATCAAACTAAAAAATTTTTGCATAGCAAAGGAAGCCATTAACAAACCAAAAAGACAACCTATTGAATTGAAGATATTTACTAATGATATATCCAGTAAGGATATACCAAAATATATAAAGAACTCACAAAATTCACACCAAAACAAACAAACAAGCAAACAAACAAACCCCCCCAAACAAGTGATTAAAAAATGAGCAGAGGACCTAAATAGACAAATCTCCAAAGAGGACATACACAGGGTCAATAAATGTATGAAAGATGCTCAATGTCACTAACTATCAGAGAGCACACATTGATACCACAGTGAGATGCCATCTCACACCTGTCAGAATGACTATCATCAATAAAGCAATAAACAAGTGTTGGCAAGAATACGGAGAAAAGGGAATTCTTGTGCTCTATTAGCGAGATGGCAAATTGGTGCAGCAACTATGGAAAACACTATGGAGGATCCTCAAAAACTAAAAATGGAACTACCATATAACCCAGCAGTCCCACTCCTGGGTATTTATCTGAAGAAAACCAAAATGCTAATTTGAAAAAATATATGCATCCCTTTGTTCATTGCAGCATTATTTACAATAGCCAGGATATGGAAGCAACCCAAGTGCCCATCGATAGACAAAGGTACCAGGCTAAATGAAGTAAGTCAGACAGAAAAAGACAAATACCACATAATTTCACTTACATGTGTAATCTAAGAAATAAAATAAACAAACAAAACAGAAAAAAACATATAGATACAGAGAACAAACTGATGGTTGCCAGATGAGAGGGGATCTTGGGGGCTGGGTGAAAAAGGTGAGGGGATTAAAGAGTGCAAATTGGCAATTACAGAATAGCCATAGGGATGTAAACTACAGCATAGGGAATATAGTCACTAACATTGTAATAATGATGTATGGCGTGAGGTGGGCACTAGACTTACTGGGGGGATCACCTCATAAGTTATATAAATGTCTAATCAGTATGTGGTAGTGAGATGATTATAATATTGAATGTCAATTGTAATAGAAAAATATAAATATTAAAAATGAGTAAAGAATACTTGAATTACACTGGTACTTACAAACTGATGAGCTTTCCAAGATCTTATTTAATGTAAACTAAATACCTATGATAGGACTTTTGACTACCAATTAACTATAAAATGGGAATTACATTCTAAATTTAGAAAATTACCTAAGAAGAATCAAGGTTCTATGGTTTTACAGAGGTTGAGAACATTATCTGATACTTTTTTGTTGAGATCCCTGAATTTTAATTTTAAATCTATGTCAATGATTGGGAGTTAAATGTCCCATAAAAATCAAGAATTTTAGTTCTTGTTCTACAGAGTCTTAATTCTTAGGAGGTTCAATTTCTACTCTATGTTACAAATGCAATCATAAGGAAGGTGAGATTTTTTCTTGGCTTATGGTAAAGCTATGTACTAGTAAAAACTCTCACTTTGGGCTTGATTCCAAAAGGTAGTATGCACATCTTAGCTTGTTGACTCTGATAAGAGAATGCTTCAACTATGACTACATTTTATGAATTTACTGCCATCCCCTGTGTATACTAATTGAAATCTGCTATGTAGATTCTATAATTTCCATTTAGTAAATGTATAGCTATTATAATAAGACACAGAACTGTTCAACCTCAACTTATCTGCAATGTACTTTAAAAGATAGCCTGAATAATAAAATAAGTAAAAACATATTCTATAGCAGTAATCTGATTTTTAGAAGGTAAACCTAACCAGTCCATCTATCAGTATAGATGAAAGATGTTAGAGGAGCATTAATCAGAGAGAAGAAGAATGCTAACTTGCAGGAAAAAAATGCATATCTAAGCACCTTTCCATTCTTCCTGGAAATTGCTTGATCCTGGCTCATTTCCCAGATTTGACATATAATTTTCATTTAAAAAATGACAGCTTACTAAAGTGAGAAAAATGCATTAGTCATTACATAAAAGAGAGGTGGTAGATTTTTCTTAAATGTAGGTTTCAGTAAAATATGAATTTATTTGTTTTGAAGAAGAAAATATGTATTCTCTTGGTTCTTTTACATATTTTTTTTTTACTTCTGTTACATACAGTTAATGGAAAACCAATAATAATTACTCAAAGAATGTAGGTCTTCTTTTAAAACATTTACATAAAACAAATGCATCACACAGAAAAGGGAAACAACAAAATAAAAAGACAACCCACAGAATGGGAGAACATATTCACTGATACATCTGATAAGGGGTCAATATTCAATATTCACAAAGAACTTAGGAAACTCAACACCAAAAAACAAACAATCCAGTTAAAAAGTGGCCAAAAGACCCAAATAGACATTTCTCCAAAGAAGACACGGCCAATAGACATATGAAAAGATGCTCAACATCACTAATCATCAGGGGAATGCAAATTAAAATTACAATGAGATATAATCTCACAACTGTCAGAATGGCCATCATCAATAAATCAACAAAGAACAAATGCTGATAGGGATGTAGAGGAAGGGGAACCCTTTTGCACTGTTGGTATGAATGCAGATTGGTGCAGCCACTGTGGAAAACAGTATGGAGATACCTCAAAAAATTAAAAATGAATCTGCCTTGTGACTCAGCAATCCCACTTTTGGGAATATAACTAAAGGAACCCAAAACATCAATTTGAAAGAACATAAGCACCCCTATGTCCATTGCAGCATTATTTACAGTTATCAAAACATGGAAGCAGCCCAAATGTCCATCAGTAGATGAGTGCATAAAACAACTATGGGACATTTACATGATGAAATTCACTTGGCCATATAAAAAAGAAAATTTTAACCCTTACAACATTATGGATAGATCTGGAGAACATTATGCTAAGTGAAATAAGCCAGTCAGAGAAAGACAAATACCATATAATTTCACTCGTATGTGGAATCTGATGAATGGAACAAACAAGCAAAACAGACAGACTCATAGATGGAGAGCAGATGACGGCTGGTGGAGGTAGGGGGAGGTTAGGGGATAGAGGGATTGAGCAAAAAGGAAAAAAGGCTGATGTACATGGACAACAGTGTGGTGATTGCTGGGGGAGGCAGGTAGAAGGGGACTAAATGGTAATGGAAAAAATACAATAAAGATTAAACTTCACAAAAAGAAATGTGTGAAAGTAAAAGTATGTGATTTTAAAAACTGCTTTAATGTTGCTTTAAAAGTCACTTATTTTTTTTAAAGCAATAAGTGAGATATGAATTTTAACATGGAGAAAAACGTGAACATAAGATGAGCATTACACAGGACAGTGGCCATGAAAGTTGGAATCTGCTCAGGAGTATGGAACAACTCATCTGCTGAATCAACTAGCCCTGAAAATAGATGGTGCTGGAGCGTCGGGCCCATACCCATCCATTGCCGGCAGTTGCTGGTGCGAGAGTATTGCTGATGAACATAGATACTAAAATCCTTAACAAAATATTGGCAAACCATATCCAGCGATACATTAAAAAGATCATACACCACGACCAAGTGGGATTCATCCCAGGATGCAAGGATGGTACAATATTTGTAAGTCAATAAATGTAATACATCACATAAACAAAAGCAAGACAAAAATCACATGATCATATCAATAGATGTGGAAAAAGCATTTGATAAGGTACAATACCCATTTATGATAAAAACACTCAGCAAAGTGGGAATAGAGGGAGCATTCCTCAACATAATAAAGGCCGTATATGAGAGACCTACAGCCAACATCATACTCATTGGACAAAAACTAAAATCTTTTCCACTAAGATCAGGAACAAGACAAGGTTCTCCACTTTCACTACTTTTATTCAACATAGTATTAGAAGTTTTAGCCACAGCAAATTGGACAAGAAGAGGAAATAAAAGGCATCCAAATTGAAAAGGAGGAAACAAACCTGTCATAGCTTGCATATGACGTGATGATGTACATAAAAAATTCTATAGACTCTGCCAAAAATCTGCTCGACCTAATAAATGAATTTGGCAAAACAATGGGATACAAATTCAATATCCAGAAATCAAAGACATTCTTGTATACCAACAATGAAACAGCAGAAGTAGAAATCAAGAAAAAAACCCCATTTGGTATAGCAAAAAGAAAAATAAAATATCTGGGAATAAACTTAACCAAGCAGGTAAAAGACCTGTATACAGAAAACTATACAACATTGAAGAAGGAAATCAAGGCAGACATAAACAAATGGAAACATATACTGTGTTCATGGATTGGAAGGATTAACATCATCAAAATGTCCATACTACCCAAAGCAATTTACAGATTGAATGCAATACCTATTAAAGTACCAATGACATATTTCACAGACATAGAACAAACACTTTAAAAATCCATATGGAACCATAAAAGACCCCGAATAGCAGCTGCAATGTTAAGAAAGAAGAACAAAGTAGGAGGGATCATAATACCTGATACCAAACTGTATCAGGTATTATAAGTCCACTGTAATCAAAACAGCCTGGTACTGGATTAAAAACAGACAGATGAATAGAACAGAACAGATAGCCCAGAAATAAACCCAAGTCTCTATGGTCAATTAACTTTCGACAAAGGGGGCATCAACATAAAATGGAGTACAAATAGCCTCTTCAACAAATGATGTTGGGAGAACTGGACAGCTACATGCGAAAAAATGTGAAATTTGATCACCAACTTACACCATAGACAAAGATAAATTCAAGGTGGATAAAAAATTTAAATATAAGTTGTAACACCATTAAAGTGCTAGAGGAGAACATAGGCCAGAAAATCTCAGATATTTCACATAGTAGTATTTTCACTGATATGTCCCCTAGAGCAAGGGACATAAAGGAAAGAATAAACAAATATCTCATCAAAATAAAAAGCTTCTGCATGGCTAAAGAAAACAGTATTAAAATAAAAAGACAACCAACTGTATAAGAAAACATATTTGCCAATGATACCACAGACAAGGGTTTAATCTCCAAAATATATAAAGAACTCACATGACTCTACTCTAAGAAGACAAGCAACCCAATTAAAAAATGGGCAAAGGACTTGAACAGACACTTCTCCAAGGAGGACATACAGAGGGTCCTGAGACTTATGAAAAGATGCTCAATATCACCAGCTATCAGAGAGATGCAAATTAAAACCACAATGAGATACCACTTTACACTGGTCAGAATGGCCATCATAAGCAAAGCAACAAACAACAAGTGTTGGAGAGGATGTGGAGAAAAGGGAACCCTAGTGCACTATTGGTGGGATTGCAGACTGCAGCAACTACTATGGAAAACAGTATGGAATTTCCTCAGAAAACTAAAAATGGATCTGCCTTTTGACATAGCAATTCCACCACTGGGATTATACCCTAAAAATCCTGAAACACTAATTCAAAAGAACCCATGCACCCCAATGTTCATAGCAGCACAATTTACAATAGCCAAGTGCTGGAAGCAACCTAGGTGCCCATCAGTAAATGAATGGATCAAAAAACTATTGTACATTTACATGATAGAATACTGTGCGACAGAAAGAAAAATGACCCTGTATCCTAATTACCATAACAAGGTTTCTTTTACATGCTGTTGAAACTTGTCATCATGACCTTAAATTCCTAACTATTGCCTTTTCCTGGTATCATTTCCATAAAAGAACATATAATGCGCATCTGCTGTGACTTTATTCCGTGACCTACGGACTGTGTTTTCACTCCTGTTTGTTGCTTGCACATCCTTTTGTACAACTGACTACATGTCTGTTCAGTACTTATGAATCTCTGAGGCCTCTGGGCCTTGGTCAGTCCTATCTCGAACTCCAACAAAAATGAGTACCTCACATGCCATCTGAACAGGACTATCATGCAGGATCCTTGTCCAGACAAGTTAAATCATCCATTTACTTATTTGTAAGCACTTATTAGATAGGTTAGGAGATCATCTACAATCTGTCAGGCTCTGTGATTATAAAGTAAAAGAAGTAATGATCCCTTTACTTAAAGAATGTAGAGCTTGCCCCAGCTGGCGTAGCTCAGTGGATTCAGCGCAGGCCTGTGAATCAATGATAGCTGTTCGATTCCCAGTCAGGGCACATGCCTGGGTTGCAGGCCAGTTCCCAGCAGGGGACACATAAGAGGCAACCATACATTGATGTTTCTCTCCCTCTCTCCTTCCCTTCCCCTTTAAAGTTAAGTAAATAAAAAATCTTAAAAAAAAGAATGTAGAGCTTCCAGGACAAATATAGTAACTACACCACAGCACCCTGTCAGGATTTTGACAGGGTAATGCACGGAGTCCTAGAGAAGCACAAAGGAAGGGGCCTTCACTGGGGAGTATGTGAAGGTGAGAAAACACTTGAATGTGAAAACTGAATAGTTTTTAAGTAAAAGTAGGCATTAGATAAGTGGGAAGGATGGGAGAAAGGCATTTCCAGGTAGAAGAAAAATGGGAGGCTCAATGTCACAGAGGTATGAAACACCTTGGTGGGTTCTTAGAACTATAGGGGGTTATAGTGTGAATTGCACTTAAAGCGGGGGTGGTGAATGAGGCTGGGGAGGTGTGTTGGGAAGCAGACAGTGAAAGACTTTGTATATTAAACTGCAGTTTAACCAATTGTAGTACAGTCAGTCCTCATTCGCAGTAGCTATGGTTTAAAAAGTTGCTGCCAACATCGAATGAGCAAATACTGAGCTAATGATCCTAGGTTCCTGTCTGCTTTTCATCACATTTCATCAATGGATCAATACATAACTTTGTTTTATGTGTGTTCATATTTAAGACACCTTATTTAAAATACATTGTTGATCCATCAATATTGAACTTGTGGCCAGCATCCCTTATAACTATGTCTGAACAAAGCTTATCTAATACATATATTTTCCCATTAGACATCACAATTTCTTGCAGTTTGGAACAATAGACAGCATTTCAGCACTTGAAGACTTTTTTAAAAGAGTAAAATAATTTTTTAAAAAGCTAAGAACATGGCACTAAATAAACTGCAAAAAGGAAACCTGTTTGTAGTAAAAGAGATAAAACAAGATGGCAGAGCATCATCACCTCATTCATCCTCAGCTAGAAATGTGTGATTTGGGCCACTCTAAATCCTCACTGTTTGTGAATGTTCATCATTGACCGTGAGAGCACCATGAGTATGGATTTTGATGTTACAAATAAATTGTAGGTAGTAAGTGAATGTGCAAATTTTACCAACATGGTGGCTTAGGGAAATGGTAAGATCTCAAAAGTAAAAAAAAAAAAAAAAAAAAAAAACAACAAAAAAACAAATGACTGCATCACCTCAGGTTCTGAGAGCATTCCTGAGCCCACTTTATGTGACTAACATGACTTATCACAAAAAATGATAAAATGATGAAGTAAATATAGACACATAAGTTGTTTGACTTAACTAACTGGCTACACTGTAACTTGCCCATGATTTTTCATCTTGCTTGTGATAGAGACAAAGGGAAAAAAGAACATTATATTTTGGATTTCAGGTATGTCATGATTCTTTTCTGAGTCACATGATCCACAGAATAATCCAGTTCTTTAATAAATCCTATTTGATTTGCCCTGCTGCTTTTAAGGTGTTTATTAATTTGAACAATGAGACTTTTGTAAGTGAAATCAAGTTGATATTTCTGTATTTATTTAAAAACCACATGATCCTGCACTGGCCAGGTAGCTCAGTTAGTTAGAGCATTGTCCAGCACACTGAAAGGTTGCAGATTCGATCCCTGGTCTGGGCACACACAACGCATAGGAGGCAACCAGTGGATGTTTCTCCCCCACATTTATGTTTCTCTCTGTCTCCCTTCCTTTCTCTCTAGAATCAATGGATATATCTTCAGGTGAAGATTATAAAAAAAAAGAAATACATGATCCTTTTAAAGACTTTATTTATTTGTTTTTAGAAAAAGGGAAAGGGAGGGAGAAAGAGAGGGAGAAAACATTGATGTGTGAAAGAGACATCAATTGGTTGCCCCTGCCACACCCCCAACCATGAACCTGGCCCATAACACAGGCTTCTTCCCTGACTGTGGATCATGCCTGTGACCTTTTGGCTTGTAGGGTGATGCCCAACCCACTGAACCACACCAGCCAGGGTTATGATTCCCTCCCCCTCTTTTTTTGCTTCATTCTGTATTTGATAGTTTAATTTAAATCATTGCAAACAGAAAATTAGTATGGGTCCCTGTCCAATTGTACCTTAAAGATTTTAGTTCTTAAGGTAAATATGTCTAGAAGATAAAGTATACAGTTCTTTGGGTAAAAAAGGAAGAGATACATCTGGGGACATGACCTTACCCAATGGCTGGGTCTGTCTAGGGTAATGAATTCAGTTACTTGATCCCAAATCTAATTCCTTTCCCCAAGTACGTTTTCATGGACTATAGGTGTTACTAAGGAAGATTAAGAGGAGAATCTCATCTGTCAACTAAACAAGTTCTCCAAGATTAGATATGTTTGAAAATGAAGTGGTACTGTAGATAATATAAGAGTAACTCATATTTATACTGTATTACCTTTTAACTATCATTTGCTTGTTATTGTGAATGCACAGTCTGTTTTTGTGATTCTTCCACTTGAATTCTTTGATCAATTAAGAACAACAAGAATTTAAATGACTAGATAGATATTGTTGGTGAAGGAAAAATCCACTACTTCCTAATGATATTTGTTTTATGTGGGGAAAGGGACTCTGTTAATATTACAGTAAGGTGGGATAGTAAAGCTAAAACAAAGCCAGATAACACTGTTACTGAGAAAATTTAGGTTTGTCTGGGAAGCCCATCCTGATCAATTTGACGCCAAAGAAGATTTTCTTTATCTGAGTTCCCTACATCTTTGGTTTGGTTCCAGAACACTGATTTACAGTGATTCTGAGTATCCCTCTTACTATTGTACATTGAAAAATATAGGATAACATTAAAGTTTTATATCCACTTTCATGATTCAGTGCCTAAAAATATACCATATCAACCTTTTTTCGATTCTTCTTCTAAGAATGTCCTTATCACAGTACAATTTGTTTCTGGTTCACAGCAGTGACATACAGCAAACTCACTTTTGATTTAGACTTACATTATGGTCCATGTTGGTTGATAGATTGTGTGATAGGACAGATTAAAACTTCATTCCCAATAGAGAATTTATTTTAGATGTTGATAATGTAGATTGAATAATTTCCTTATAAAAATTATATATTCAGTCACGTTGAAATTTTGACTCCAGATGAATATTTCCAAATACGTCATCTAAAAATATGCCTTAAAATACTGCTCTGATTTCTTCTTTCTTCTCCCAACAAATACATCATTTATAATTCTTTTCATAGAGATAATCATCTAAAGAGCTTTCTGAAAGGTGGCAAAACTAGAAAGCAAATTAGTTTTATGATTTCAAAGAATGAGCTGACTATTCATTTATTGTAATGTTTTCAGACTATTTTAGAACTCTCAAACAAAGAATAATGGTTCCATATTGTGCTATAAGGTTTCCTTTATGGATAGAGTAAGCCATCTAATCTTGACAGACTCAATTGTTTTTGATTTTCTGCCATGGACATCCATCACAGAAATAGAAGTTGTAATTAATAGCATTTTGTACACTAACCAAAAGCATTTATAATGTATACCTGGAAACTATTCCAAAAATGGAGGGTAATGTTAAAGTTTCAAAAATTTCAACAACTAAAAAATTAATATCAGTTGAGGGAGAAAAATATAAATGTACTGAAGAGATAAAAATAAATTTTTAGATTTTCATTAATTTTAAGGAGATAGTGGAAGAAAAAGAAAACCTTTCAGAGAATTGATGGGAAATATTTTTCCTATTCCAAAATGAAAATTATTCCAGGAATTTCTTTACCATATAGGTGTTCAAAACATGTAGAAGATTCTCTTAAAACAAATAGATTATTATAAATGTTTTATTAGTTAAAAAGAATCACTCCCATTTATTTTCTGCCATCCAGCTAAAAATTATAGAATAGTGGTGGCCGCAATATAGAGTCAGTACTACAGACTTAGAAAAACAGTGGTACCCCAAAATTGATTCTATATTTTAGTAATTACAGGGAGTCACCTTTCCTCTCATCATATATAAAGCCATGAGACAAAAGCACAACTGAGAGGACAGGTGATGTGCTAAAAATGGTCCTAAAGCAGACCTGCAAACAGGTTAGCTTTGGGGAGTATTCTTGCAAAAATTATCAGCCTACAAATTTTCAGCCTAGAACATTTGCTAGATGGATATCATCCTAGCAGTGGAATTGCTGGGTCAAAAGGCATATTCATTTTTAGTTTTCTTAGAAAATTCCATACTGTTTTCCATAGTGGTTGTACCGGTCTGCAATCCCACCAATAGTGAACTAGGGTCCCCTTTTCCCCACAACCTCTCCCACACTTGTTGTTTGTTTCTTTGTTTATGATAGCCATTCTGACTGGTGTAAAGTGATATCTCATTGTGGTTTTAATTTGCATCTCTCTGATAGCTATCAGTATTGAGCATCTTTTCATGTGTCTCTGGATCCTCTGTATGTCCTCCTTGGAGAAGTATCTGCTCAAGTCCTTTGCCCATTTTTAAATTGGGTTTCTTGTCTTCTTAGAGTGGAGTCGTGAATATGCCTTTTGACCCAGCAATTCCACTGCTAGGATTATAGCCTAAGAACCCTGAAACAGCAATCCAAAAGAACCTATGCACCCCAATGTTCATAGCAGCACAATTTACAATAGCCAAGAGTTGGAAGCAACCTAGGTGTCCATCTGTAAATGAATGGATCAAAAAACTATGGTACATTTACACAATGGAATTCTATGCAGCAGAAAGAAAGAAGGAGCTCCTACCCTTTGCAACAGCATGGATGGAACTGAAAAGCATTATGCTGAGTGAAATAAGCCAGGTGTTGAAGGACAAATACCATATGATCTCACCTTTAACAGGAAGCTAAACAACAAAACAAACAAACAAGCAAAGTATAACCAAAGACACTGAAACAGAGAACAGGCTGACAGGGACCAGAGAGGAGAGGGGAGGGAATTTTAGAGGAAAAGGGGAAGGATTCACAGGAACAAATATAAAGGACACATGGACAAGAACTAACAGGGGTGGAAATGGGAGGAAGGTGGGGAACACTTGGGGGGTGGGCTGGGTTGGGAGTAAAAGGCAGACAGCTGTACTTGAACAATAATTAAATAAATAGAAAAAAAGAAAATTTGCTAGATGGATATATGTGGAAAGACTAAAGAAAATGGAGCTATTATCGTAGAAAGCATATATTTTAATTCATCAATTCAATTATGCACTTATTTATTCAGTCAACAAATATTTGAATTTCAGTAACTGGAAAGGCATGGGGGTTAAGTGAGTAAGAAATGACCTCTGCACTCATAGAGCAGAAGAAAATTAACATTTGTTGAGGGGAAACTATGGTCAGATGTTTTCATCTTGTATCAGCTTTATCAAGTAGATATTTTTACCATTCCTCCTTTTATATCTGACGAAGCTGAGCCTCACAGGTGTTTAATAGGTTGCTTGAAGTCACACAAATAGTAAGTGGCAGAGTTAGACTTCCAAACCCACTTTGACTCCAAAGCCCAGTACACCATGGCGCTTGTAGTCTAGTTGGAAAGATGGAAACCTATCCAATTACTTTTAATCCAGATAAGAAACTGTGATAAATACTAAGAGAGAGGTAGATGGGACATGCTATGGGAGCACAGAGAAGAAAGCTGTTCATCCATTAGTCTGTAGATCACCTCTAGGAAGGCTTCAGAGAGAAGGTGACATTTGAGCTTGGTCTTGAAGATAAATGGAGATCTTCAAGACCCTGCAGCATTATAGGTAGAGGCATAAAAGTGCATTGCAGGTTGAAGAAACAGCTTATAGTTCTGTAGGGCTGGGAAGCTGTTTCTCACACTTGTGTTCACACTGCTGTTTTGAGTTTTAAAATACTGGTGCTGTATATGAACAATGCCAGGGTCCGCAGTCATTACAATACAATGAGTCTCAGAAGCTCTGGAGTTAGGATACAGGCTTTGAATCTAAGCTCTGCCACTTCCCAGTTGTGGGGACTTTGGAAAGTAATTTTTGCTTTGTTTGATTAAATGAGATAAGCATCATGAGGCTGTTTTAAGGAGATTATGAGTAGATGTAAACTGCTTAGCATAGTAGTATATGAGCACATGGCCTGGACTCACTAACTTGGCTATTAGGAATACCATATCACAGTAATATGTGAGGATATCCAAAGAGCATTAAGTCATTGCAGGGTTCTCTTGGTTGTTATTTGCACCATATCATTGTTTGAAGATAACTGACTAAACTGTTATTTTCAAGGCACAGTTTTGATAACATTCTCTTTCTTTTCTACTGGCTTGCTGTTTTGTTAGGCCTCTTCTACTCTCAAAAAATAATCTTCTATACTGCATTGCAGCACCCACTTGACTTAATGTACAATTTGGCAGATACCACAGAATAATGTATATGTTTAGTTTAGCAAAAACATATTTTACCCGTTCAACTTCGGTAGCACATATGGAGAGGGGTACACAATGTGGCTTAGCCTAGTGAGGGTAGAGGGTAGGTCAATGTAACCTATGCCCAGCCCCCCCCCGCCCCCGTAGAGGGTAGGTTACATTGACAGTGGTGTGGAGTATAAGGGAAGGAAGAGAGTGGTAGGAGAAGTCAACTGGGTCATTGTCAGATTGCAAAGGAACTTGAATGCTATGTTGAAGGGTTTGGCCTCGATCCTGCAGAAATGGAAAGCCATGGAAAAAAGACTGTAGGTGAGAGGACTGAGCTGTATCCCCCTCAAAGCCCCATGTTGAAGCCCTAACCTCCTGGTGTAACTGTATTTGGAGGCAACAAGGTTAAATGAACTTATCAAGGTGGCACCCTAATATAAGACCAGTGTCCTTATAAAAAGAGAAAGAGATACCACAGGTCTCCTTCTGCCATGTCAGGACACAGGGACAAGGTGGCCATCTACAAGCCAGGCAGAGAGGCTTCATCAGAAATCAACTCTAATGGCACTTTGATCTCAGACTTCCAGTCTCCAGAACTATGAGAAAATACAATTTATTTTGTTTAAGCCACTTACTCTGTGGTATTTTGATATGGTAGCCCCAACAGACTAATAGAGTAGGAGAGCAGCATACTGGACTTGGGATTTAGGAAGAGTAGTGCAGTGTGGAGAATTGCTTTGCATATTCTTTGTCTGGTCAATTGTATACATTCTTTTTTAAAAATATATTTTATTGATTATGCCATTACAGTTGTCCTATTTCCCCCCCTTCATTCCCCTCTACCCTGCACACCCTTCCCCCAGCATTCCTCCCTTTAGTTTATGAACACGTGTCTCAAGTACTTTAGATTCTATATTTCCCCTACTATTCTTGTCCTCCCCCCTATCTGTTTTCCATCTACTGTCTATGCTACTTATTTTCTGTATCTTCTTCCCCCTTTTCCTCCTCTCACTCCCCTGTTGCTAACCCTCCATGTGATCTCCATTTCTATGGTTCTGCTCCTGATCTAGCTGTCCTCTTAGTTTGCTTTTGTTTTAGATGTGGTTGTTAATAACTGTTCATATTTTTTATCTTCTTTTTCTTAGATAAGTCCCTTTAGCATTTCATATAATAAGGGCTTGGTGATGATGAACTCCTTGAATTTGACCTTATCTGAGAAGCACTTTATCTGCCCTTCCATTCTAAATGAAAGCTTTGCTGGATAAAGCAATCTTGGATGCAGGTCTTTGGATTTCATGACTTGGAATACTTCTTTCCAGCCCCTTCTTGCCTGTAAGGTCTCTTTTGAGAAATCTGCTGACGGTATGATGGGCACTCCTTTGTAGGTGACTGTCCCCTTATCTCTTGCTGCTTCTAGGATTCTCTCCTTCATTTTAATCTTGGCTAATGTAATTATGATGTGCCTTGGTGTGTTCCTTCTTGGGTCCAACTTCTTTGGGACTCTCAGAGCTTCCTGGATTTCCTGGAAGTCTATTTCCTTTGTCAGACTGGGGAAGTTCTCCTTTATTATTTGTTCAGATAAATTTTCCACTCGTGGCTGTTTCTTTTCCCCTTCTGGTACCCGTATAATTCGGATGTTGGAACGTTTAAAGATGTCCTGGAGATTCCTAAGCCTCTCCTCATTTTTTTGAATTCTTGTTTCTTCATTCTTTTCTGGTTGGATGTTTCGTTCTTCCTTCTGGTCCACTCCCTTGATTTGAGGCCCAGTTTCCTTTCCATCACTATTGGTTTCCTGTGCATTTCCCTTCATTTCAATTAGTTTAGCCTTCATATGTTCCTCTAATTTGTGACTATAATCAACCAGTTCTGTGAGCATCCTGATCACCAGTGTTTTGAACTGTGCATCTGAGAGGTTCGCTAGTTCTTGGTCACTTAGAGTTATTGGCTCTGGGGCTTTGAGTTCTTTTGAGCCATATTTTGGACTGTTTGTGCCTGTTACGTATGAGGGGCAGAGCCCTATGTGTTCACCAGGGCAGGGCAACTCAGTTGCTGGATTGTGACGCTGTATGTGGGGGTAGGGTCAAAGAGGGGCAATGGTGGTCCCCTCTGCTGCTTCCTGCTGCTGGGGCCTGTGTGATCTGTCTCACTCCTCGCTCCTTTGCCTGGTTTATCTGCACACAGTCAGCCAGCCGCCCTGCACCCTCACTGGGTCCACCTGTGTGCCACCCCATGCCTGGGATCCGCCAGCTCCAACTGCTCCTGGGTCGGTACCTGAACCTAATGATCTTTCCTGCCCAACACCACTCCGCCATTGGCTCCGCCCCTCTTACTGGTCTGGCTGAGTGGTTCATTGTTGTGTACTGCCATATAGTTCAATTTTCTGTGTTTTGGTTGCGTTTTTGTTGCTAAAACTTTGTTGTCTTTAAACTTGGTTGTGCGAGGATGCACAGTGTTCCCACCTATGCCTCCTTCTTGGCCAGAAGCTCAATTCTATACATTCTTTGAAACCAACTCCTTTGATAACAGTTCTTGATTTTTTTAAGTTTGATTTATTGACCTTCAATATGTTCCCATAGTATCATGTGCATACATCTATCATAATAATATATCACAGTTCTTGACTTTAATTGGCTATCTCCTTCACTAAATTGTAAAATCCTTGAGATCAGGAACCACATCTTATCTTTGCATTCCCAGCATCTAATACAGCACTTGACATAGAGCAGGTTCTCAATAAATATCTACGGAATTAAGCAGCTCATAAGTTTATTGAGAACCTGAGGCAAAGAAATCAGTTCTAAGATTGCTGATATAATTGCCCATTGGCAGAACATCCACCTGTAATTCATGCCGAATTGTGTTATCTGTTTGACAAAAGATAAAAAAATTGATAATAGTTTATCTTTAATCTTTTTTTCTAATCCCTTTCAAAAATGAAATTAAATGAAACTTTAACTCCAAAAGTGCTGAAGAAGTTGATTTATAATGATTTTGGCCTCACTGAAAATTAGGCTCCTTCCCTCCCTTTAAGTCCTACCATAAATATACAGACCTAATACCCTCTTAAGAGAAGAAAATGCTGACTATTTCTAATTACCTAATTTGTTTGGAGAAATCACCAATAGTCCATAAAGTTAATTAATGTAATCAGCAAACTCAAATGCATTGTTCTGTAATTTATGCAGAATTCCCAATAAGTCTTTCAGAGTTTGCCAATATGTGCTATGATTAAAGATATTTAGGCCAAAGTGAATTCTCTGTCTTTGCCTTCATAGTGCAGGAACAGTCACAGAAATGGAATTTCTCCATTAACCGACAAAACATTTCTATAAATTACTGCATTAATTGCTGAGATAAAGGCTGTGGCTGCATCATGAAAAGCAAACACAGGATATTGCCAAAACCAGACATATTCAGTTGATTGGACACCACCAATATGTTTAATTTCAGCCCTCTGTGAAAATGGTTCTAGATGACAGACTCATTCCTCCGATCATTTAATTTTGACCTATTAAGATGGTCAATTATATTCAACTTTTCCTAATCTTATAATATTTCTGTTCTTAGAACATTGTATATAGTTTGGGGCCTTATTGGATGGAAAGTATGTGAATCCATTTTTTTCCATTTCCCTTTAATTTTGTTTTCCTATATATCCTTGGAGTTTTGCAGAGACTGAGAACAGCCAAAGTTTAATAGAATTTCTTAATCTTCAATTAAAACTCTAATAAAGGTTTTTCATTTGTTCAAGCAAACATACCGAAATAGAAAATTTTTATATACATGTGTTTAAAAAGAATAATTAGGATTATTTAGAAAAGTTTACTGAAAATCAGATGACCTTCTGAAATGTTGGCCTACCTTTTGGAGATACTTTTCTTTCTCCTCAATCTTTAGGGTTTCAGCAATGCCATTTGTAGCTTCTAAAGAAAATAAAGTCAAATTCAATCTGAAATAATTTTATAATGATTTTACAACAATATTTATATAAAATTGCATAAAGATTAAAAGTGCAAAGATAAACATAAATACAGTAGAAAGGTAAACATGAATACATACTGTCTTAAAACTTTATAAACCAGATTCATAAACAATTGGAGGTGGAATTAATTAGCTATGGCTGCAGGGAACCTCCAGTCTTTTTAGAAGATAAGCAAGCTGGAGTCCAGAGACAAGAAAAGGTCTCTAAAGAGAACATATTAGCAGTATAAGAGGTTCCAATTTCCACATTCCTATTCAACATGCTATAGAAATTTAGACGTTTCCCTCCAGATAAATAGGGCTATTCCTGAAGCAGGGTTTTGGTATGCAATTCAGAACATTGTGCCAAAGTGTAAAGTTGTGTCCTTATACTTACTATCCATTTTCTGAAGAATCTCGGAATCAGGATGTTGAAAGGCACAAAACTTAGTACTTACTGTTTTTCTCAAGGAAAGAAGACTGCAAGTAACTTTTCTCTAAAAATTACAAAAGAATAGAAATCATTGGGAAACCATAGCATTAAAAGTATTTAAGCTTTTTATACCTATAAAAATTACATAGTAAAGGTTTCCATATCTTAGGCCTTACTAAAGTCTTACAGGCCAGGGAACTTGGTTCCTAATGTTGACTCTGCCTTCAACTTTCTCCAGGGATTGCATGTTTGAACTCAATTATGCAAAGAATTATTCTTAATATACTTTAAACCAAGATATAACATTTCCCCAGATTACTCCATACCCTTTGGCCAAATAGATGCATTGCCTAAGGGATACTTTGAGATGTACTTCTAGATGTAACAAAGATTTTGAGTAGAAAGATTGCTGAGAAGTTTTAAGAATTATTTATATAGAGTTTTACACATTTCAAATGAAATATTCTTATTTTAAAGTTAGGGTTGACAGATAAATGAACAAAGAAGATGTGATACACATATACAATGGGGTATTAGACATAAAAAAGAATGAAATCTTGCCATTTGTGACAACATGGGTGAACCTGGAGGGTATTATGCTAAGTGAGATAAGTGAGACAAAGTACCATGTGACTTCACTTACATATAGTCACTTATATAGTCAGTGATATTGCAATAAGTATGTACGATGGACACTAAACTTTGGGGGGACACTTCATAAGCTATATACATGTCTAATCACGATGTTGTACACTGCAACTAATATAATATTGAATGTCAACTGTAACTGAAGAAAATTTAAGAGAATTATGTTTGGCAGTTTCTCTTGGGAAGAAGGGCTCTAGTGCCTTCAGTGTTAGTCATGGTGGAGGCAGAAATGATCACCAGGAGGCAGCTACTCACCAGCCGCGCTGTTCTTGGAGACCCCGGCCACCGGCAGACGCTGAGTGCTGCCTCCAGACAGCACCAACTGGGATTCTTTAGGAGGGTACATTGACGCTGTGATCCAAAATTGCTTGGCCAAGTTCATGTCCTGTTCTGAAGAGCCGCTGAAGACCAGTAATCCCTGGGGACAAATTTCATAGGCCTCCTTTCCACTGCTAGGGCTTGCTCTCAGCCTCGTTTCCATGGCAACCCAGGACGCTTCCGCAAGCTCCCTGGCCCCTCTACCAGCCCCGCCCCTGGGAGAAGGGTCAAGTTGGCAACTGCCGGGCCAGAAGCCTTTAGTTTATTCCGTACATGTTGGGGTCCATCGGGCGTTGGTGGGCTCTCTGAAGCCCACTTCTGCAGTGATCACTGGCTTCGAGACCAGCCTTAGCCTTGGAGTCTAGATATGGCAGTCAAAACACCAATTGGGGGGCGTGGCTTGTCTTGTTGGAGTCAGAGGGGAAGCACTTCAGCTCTCTATCAGTCAGCCTTCTACCTGCCTCCCCCATTCTCTAGCTTCCAACTCCGGAAAGATATGAGTAAAGCTTTCAGTCCTTAGCCCCACCGCCCCAATCCCCCATCCACGCCTGATTGCCATAGCTCAGCATCCCTTAAACGGAAATTCTGGGTCTGCTTTGATTGGAGAATTAAATAAGGCAGAGGAGCATCCTACTGGGGAGCCAGAGGTCTGAACCGGACCGATGGGTACCCATATATGTAGTTTTTGTTATAACTGACCCCCCCACACCAGGAAGACAAATCTTAGGAAAGAAGCTGGATTTATATTACAACTGCGTTTAGCAGTGGGCCCCACTAAGAGCTGCCTAGACTGCAACAATGTGAATGATTGCTTGAAAGAAGGGGTACATCTGATAAGCAGACTCAATTCTTCCGTGAAAAATATTTTAAGAAAAATTTTGTTAATGCAGTCTTATATAAATATTGACTACTCATAAAAATATTAAAAAATACTTGCGGACAGCTTTCCTGGGAGATTTTATGTTAATCTAGGAACAATTTAACCATTTCGGTGATAGGGAAGTTGTAATTTCTATGACAGGAATTGCGCTGATCCTCATAATTTAGGAAATGAACACATGCTAATAACCCACAGTTTATGATGTTATGGCATTTTATTCTTTCAAAATATTAATAAAGTCTCATAGAAGAGATACTTCAAAGGCTGATAATCACAAGTCTATATAATGACAGAGATCAGGTAAGGGGAAAATCTGATTCACCAATCTATCTGAAATTTTTCTAGCTAAGAGTCTGAAGAAATACTGAAAAAGTACATATAAAAGTACATATATATTACAAACGTTGTATGTTTAGCAGCTAATAGGTTGATTTATTTTTTAGCTGACCTACTGGTAAATAGGCATTGGTTAACATTAGCATGTTTCAACCCCACCTCCCTCCAACGCACTGATGAGCACATGCAGCTCCTCTGGATGAATTCTCAAATCTTTTTACCTGGCCGTGTGGTTAGTGATTGGTTCTATTAGCAATCAGCTAACTACACTGCCTAGTAACTAGACTCACAGAATAAAGTTTACTTTCGCCACAAACCGCAGTCTGAAGTAGGTGCCCCATACATTGTGATAGGTCATCCTTGATTCCGCTATAGCTCTCTGTTAGTTGACGGGTTTGTGAATGCCCTACCGAACAGTGAAAAGAGGCGAAATGAATCACAGCTATACAGCATTAAACGTTACATGCTGTAACGTTATGGGGAGGAGGGGGCTCCTCCCCGTTTAAAAGTCTGTATCTCACAATTAAAGCCATTGACCTCCACTATTTCGCTTTCCTTAACGCAGGACTGCACAATCTTGCGTTTGCTCCTAGACAGGGGCGGTTGGAGCGTGTCTGGAAGCAGCAGCACGCCCGAACGCCCAGGGGCTCACTCGCGCTCGGATCACGCGCCCGCTCGACCGCGCGTCGGCTCGGCGGTGCGAGGCCACCCAGCGCCGACACCTCGGGTCTCGGAGCGCAGCGTTCGGCTCTCAAATGCTCCAGGTGGGCCGTTTGCCGCTGAGGGCGGCGTCCTCCTTCCGGCGGGGCGGCGGTGAGGCCGTGCCTTGTTTTGATGGCAGTGGAGTTAGTGATTGCAAGTACTCGAGTACAATCAGCTAATTACACTGCCTACAAACCGAGCACCGGGCGCCCGCGGGCACCGGATGGTGCGCAGAGCTGACACGGTGTCCTCAGCCACGGGCCGGAGTAGCGGGACCCGCCACGACCACACACTTCACCCGGGCTCGGTGCCCAGGGAGAGGGTCTCCGGAGGACTCCACCACACCCACCGGCGACCCGCGCCTGGCCCGCAGGCTGCGCTGCTGCTCCCGCGGGGCTGGCAGCGAACCCCTGGCGTGGCACGGCCAGCCCGCGGGCGGCGCCCCAGGGGGTCTGCAGCCCCAGGCCCGGCCCGACCCCAGGTGGTTCCCCGGAGCTCCCGCCCGCTAGCTTTACCTCTGCGGCCGAGCCCCGACTTCCGACCTCCGCCGCCCCGCAGCCGCCCCCCCAAACCCCCCCGAGCGCCCCCCGCCGCCCCCTTCAGGTTCCCTTCCCTTTTCCTCTCCACTGAGCTTTCTCGGCCGGTCCCCACCTCCCTCAGGCCCAGGCGGGCCGCCCCACACTACTTCTCTACAGTTCCCAGCCCAAACCCTACAGCCGGCTCTCTCAACCCCGTGCGCCCCGCAATTCCAAGTGGCCGAGTGACCGTGACCGTGGAGAGCCAACCGCCCTTGGAACCCGGCGGGAGGAGGGGCGGGGCGGGCGCGAGCCAGGCTGGGGGGAGGGGCGGGGGGGCGGGGGGGGGCGGGGGGGGGCGGGCCCCAGTAGGGTAGAGGCCCGGGAGACCAAGGCACAGATTCTCAAAAGGTTTCCCCACCTGATCTGACATGAGGGACGAAGAGCTCCTTCTCCCGTCACCCTCCCCAAGGGCCCCACAAGCCAACTTTTCATGTCCATCCCCATTAGGGAAGACAGTTCGCCGGGCACCAAACTGTAGGCTGAATTTTCCAGATGCAGATAGGCCTGGATACCCTATGACCTTCGGAGAGCCGACTTTGAGAGTGTCATCTGCACTCCTGCATTCCCCTTACATTCTTGGAGGGCCCGGTGGTGAGGTGGGAGTCAAATTGTGAGCCAGCCAGCTTGTCAGTTGGATCCAAGTATGGCCCTCATGAGATCAAGGCCACAGTTTTGTACTCTTAAAACTGTGCTGCTTTAAACAAACTCTTCCTACTTCCAGCACATATTTATTTAAAAAACAGCTATGTGTTCAGCACCTAAGGACATTCATTCCACCTCCATATATACAATCTAGGTGATAACAAAAAAGGGAACACATTATTTACTGTTCGAGACGGTGTACAATAAATTACTGAACAGGGTAGAGACAGAAGTGGGTAGAATGGGACATTGAGAATTGTAATGGGCCAGGGAAGGTTCATGGAGTAGGTGACACTGAGGAGGTCCTTGAAGCAAGACTAAATTTGGACATTAAGGGTGAGGGCTGCGAGGGACAGAGGAACAATGTCTTGTGACCAGGTCCATCTTCTTACTCTCACCATTTCACGTTCGATGATGTAGATGTGTTTCTGTTTGTGTACTCGGAGTAGATTTGGCAAACAGAACAGTTGCAAAGGATTTCTGGAAGACCTCTACGAATAATTGTTTCCTTAATTACTCCTTCCCCCCTTTCCTTCAATGAGTGAATCAGAAGAGGATAAAGAATATACACTTTGTGGAACTCAACTGGGAGTAGCTCCCACTACCCCCGCCCGCACCGTATAGTCTCCATAAACCCAGTACAGTGCACTCATTGTTGACCCTGGAAGGTTATTTGCAAATTATTTTCCACAAAGAAAAGCTTCCCAGCTGTAGATTGATTCCCTAAACTGGCAAATGGTCTTGCAGATGCCCCTAGTAACACAGATGGGGCAGGTAACCTCGATCATTCAACACAAATTCCATATTCACACTATTTAAACACCAGAACAACTTTCTAAGGATAAATGAGTAAATTATAGCATTATCTTTGAATATGAAAGCATATATTTTGACAGATTCATCATTTCTTCTGTGAACAGCAAAATGAAGAATAAGAAACCCAAGTGAAGTACAAAATGTATGGTACAGAAAACTTTAATGTAAAAATTAATTTGTAAAGTTAACTTACAAAAGACAGTTAATTTACAACTAACTAGAAGTTCTATTCATCTTTGGGAGAGGCACAATATTGTAGAACACATTAATTCCTTTTATGCCTTTAAAATGTACAACAAACCAAGTCATATCAGGCAACATACTGAAGTCAGAGCTAATTAACCTCTGACATCTTTCAAAATAACTGTAGAGCCGACTTTGTATTTTATAGTTAAATATGCATACATAAATAAAATCAGGAGCAAAATATCTTTCATTCCATTAGCAATATGTTAACTTTTAAGTCTTGATTAGGGCACAGTTACAAAAATAATTCCATTCTTTCAAATTGTTAGTCATTTTTACTCAATGCAAGATTTTAATACCTCTCCTTGATTGATATTTTATGATGATCAGTTTGGATCTTGCAAGTCTTACCTGACTTGGAATGCTTCCCATGAAGGCTGCAGTAGATGCCTTGAAATTTAGATTTTTAAAACTTTTTTCAGGCCCTGGATGGGTAGCTGAGTCCGTTATAACGTTGTCCTGATACACCAAGGTTGTGGATTTGATTCCTGGTCAAGGCACATAAAAAAAGCAACCAGTGAAAGCATAAATAAGTGGAGCAACAAATTCATGCTTCTGTCTCTCTAAACTCAATTTTAAAAACTCTTTTTCAAATATAACAAAAATAAAAAAATATATAAAAGCCACCAAGATGCATTGCCTACTGAAATAAATTTTTTACATGCAGTTTATTTTGTAGGTACTACAACTAAAAAAAAAAGAAATAATGAGAAAAAATTTATGGGGTCTAGTTCTGTGGGGCTTTTTTTGTTGTTGTTGTTTGTCTTGTTTTTTAGAATGTTTGTTCTTAGGGTTGCTGTTGATTTGGCCTGCAGTTAGTTACTAGAGAAACTCCAAGGATCTCGTTCACTTTATGGTTCATGTCTAGGCATGCCTGGAGACAAGGGAGACCCAGGGTTTAATCTAAGTAGGAATGCTTGTGGTGTGTAAAATGCCCAAACAGAAGATTGTGTTTGTTTTAGACAGCAGTGGGAAAGCTCCTTTCAGAGGAATTATTTACTGTTTTATTTAATTTCTGAGCTTTTGGTGAATAGGGAGAAAGGGAAGGAGCGCTAAGGAAAGGAGTTAGTGAGTAGAAGGAAACCAAGAACTGTATAGAAAACAAACACCTTTTGGGTGAGCTTTGGCAAATTTATATTGGCTAAATTTACCATTTCTGAGTAGACAACTAGAATTGATGGGAACTGGGAATTAGAAAAGATGGAGACAACTTACTCCTTTCAATACACATAAACTCACCACATGAACTTTTCCTATTTTCCATAGCTTTTGAAGCATGTTGTTAGGAAGGAAGAAATGAAGAATCAGGCTGATTAGAAATTATTGGAATTTATTAGCTTCTTTCAAAACTTGTTTCTTTAAATGCCTATTTTCTCTTAGGAAGTATACAATCACATTTTGATTTTTATATAAATCAATAAATGTCACTATCTTATTAACATTCATGATACTACATTTAGGAACTAGTTTATGTGTTGAAGTAAGGCAAGATTGAAGTCAGCTCAATGCCTTTGAAGAACCAGACATCATTGAATCTGCTTAATTATGAGAGATTTTCTTTCTAGCTGAATGAACTGCCAGCAGTTTTTATGATCTTATGCTTCTGATTCCATGTCATTGTACTCTCATTAGCAAGAGTGTGTCAGATTCTTAATTAATGTCTTGTATATATTTATTGATTGATCGATAACATTGCTTTCAATATGAAAATGTTAAAATAATCTTTTAGTAAATCAAAACCAATCTAAAATAGGCTTTATAATTAAGGTTGCTTGAGCTCTTAGCAGTAGGAGTAACATGTTGCATGTTTACCATCTGCAGAGAACAGAGTCTAGGGATTTGTGGTCTAGTTGGAGACATACACAATTTGCATGTATAGATAGCTGAGGTCATTATAGTATAGTCATCCCCTGGTATGCCCAAGGGATTGGTTGCAGGACCCCTGATGGATACCAAAATCTGATGGATACCAAAATCTGCAAATGCTCAAGTTCCTCATGTATAGTGTTTGTATATGACCTATATACATTTTCCCGTATACTTTAAATTACCTCTAGATTACTTATAGTGCCTAATATACTGTATTATATAAGTAGCTGTTATACTGTCTTGTGTATGGAATAATGATAAGAGAAAAGAAATTTGTACATGTTCCGTACACACACAACCATCCTAAATACAGGCCTGCAACAACATAACACTTTTTTGAATATTTTTGATCCATGGTTGGTTGAATCTGAGGATGTAGAAGTCACAGATATGGAGGGCTGACTATATACTAATTATATTAATATCAGCAATATAATACTTTAGATATCATTTATGTGTTTATATCACATATAATTATGTTAAGTACCAAGGTGGCCCTTCATTATGATGTGTTTAGGCTTAGGCATGTTTAGTTCTAGGTAATGGAAGGACAGTGTGGTGGAATTAAGTATGTGGTGCTGGATCTCTGAAAAGAGACCAGATCTGAAAAGAAAGATTTCACAGTTTTCTTAAGGTATAATAGTTGAAGTTGTGAGGACAAGAGAGCTATATTGTCTAATTTTTAGTTGATCCTCCAGTACCTGCTATGTTTCACGCAGGACAGAGAAGGAGACTGACAGCAATGTGTTGTTCTTGCAGAAAAGGGAACAGAGTGATGAAAGCAAAAGGCTCAGGACCAACTTTGAGAGCATCCATCTCCTATTCATGCAAGAGGAAGTAAATTTTGAGGAGGGTTATTAGCCCACAAGGGGAAGCAGAAGAGAGGACGCTCATTCAAGCATCACTCTGTATCTACTCATTCTTGTTCTTATTTTCACTTTCCCTAACTGGCACCAAACTCTTTTTTTCTAGGCAGACTTAGACTTTTTAGTTTTAAAAAGTTGTATAGCTCTCATTTGTTATCTTTATTTCCTTTATATCCATACAATACATCTCCAAATTTTGACATAATTACATTTACTAAAGTTAACATTGTTTTTCCCCCCTTAGCTCATCTGTAGCTTGTTTCAATCTCAAGCTGAAATCTTACTTTTTGGGTAAAATTCCCCTTGGTGCCTTTAGCTTATCTTGATCTTTCCCTTCTCTAACTCCTTTTGCACTTAGTCTATTTACTCTACAGTTAGTATCTTCCATGGGTAAGAGAACACTATTCTCCAATATCTAATCGCATCTTTAAAAGCATTTTATTATAATAGTAGAGTGTGCTGGTATATATAACATACATTTATTATTTAGCACAGAGCATAGTACATACATTTTCTTACCCCCTGAATTACTTTCAGTGGGCTATCTTGGTTTTCAACTTGATGTATGATACATATGTTTGCATTCTCTAGCACAATGCCACTTATATTATGAGTGCTCAATAATTCACACAGAAAATAAAAATAAAGTCAGAAAAATGCTTGTCATGAATAAAGCATGTGTATAGTAAATTGATGAAAAAGAAGCATCACATAGTTTAAGATTCATTTATTTTAGGCAGCTCTAAACTTAATTTCTTCTGGCTCCAAATCAACATTGTATAACGACATGATTTTACTAGGTAATAGTTTGGCATGTGAATTTTGTTTCAATAATTAAAGTAACTTCCTTAATATGTGGTTTGCTAATAATGGGACTGAGTTCATGCCTGGGTTGTAGAATAGTTCATCACTATATAAAATGGTGCTACTTACTTGCTTTTCTTAAAGAAATGCGCTTTCTGTCAGAAGTGGGATTTCTGCCGACACCACCATAGTTTCCCCTCGTTAGCAATGGCACGCACTTGCAAGGGGATGGATGAGCCAATAGGTGGATGCAATTTGCAACTTAAGGAAGGGAAGCTAATGACCAAAAGTCCAGTGAGTTTAGTGTTCAATTTAGATGATATTTTAAATAATTTTGCCTGATTTACACTGTTATAGGCAAAAATATTTTCATTTTATAGCTGAAGTTTAGGTAAAATTGAGAAGACAAATGTAGCATGAGATTTTCAAGGTTTACCTTTATTGACGAGCCTTGTGGGGCTTGATGATACTTTAGCAATCAAATTGAATGCATGTTAGTATGAAGAAACGCAGTTCTTAAAACTGCTCCTTGTTCAAGGCCATTTGGGGCAGTTTCATGTTTTGTGCCATTTGATTTTCAGTTACAGAAAATAAAGTGTCTCTGATGCTCCCCTCGGTTCTGTTTTTCATCCCGTTCCTAATGGCCAGAAGCCTCACGTCTCCCATTTTCTGGGGTGCATCCCCCACCCCTGCCCCACCCTATGTCTTCCTCCCCTCTTCCAAATGTCTCCAGAGAGAATATGATCCTTCTGTTGTACTATGAAGAACTCATTTGGTATTTTAAAAAGAAAATCCTGGAAAGAAAATGTCTTAATTTAGGGCAGGGGTGTCAAACTCATTTTTGTGGGGGGCCACATCAGCCTCCCAGTTGCCTTCAAAGGGCTGAAATAATTTTAGGACAGTATAAATGTAACTACTCCTCCACTGTTGAGTTGAAATTACATTCTGCTGAAATTGCATTCAGCAGAAGTTTGGCCCAGACTTGACCTTCTGCTGAATTCTAACATCATTTCAATGGATATCACAACCTGGGTGTTTCATCGCCATGGAAAACTCAGTACACCTCATCTGAACCAGCCATTGTTCTTTTTATACTGGCTTTTCTGCTGAACTTGATTATTTCTATGATGACACTATTGTCTTGGTTACTAATGCTTGAAACCTGGAATAATTTTTTTCAATATCTTATTTCTCAAACTCTGTATCCAAACAGCCACTTGTATACATATCTGATTTCTTTCTCTAGATTATAAACCTCTTAAAAGGCAGGGTCTTTTTTTTCAACTCCATCACACTTAGCATTGTCTAATATGTGGTACGTAGTAAACTGTCATGAGTGAATGTTAACTATAACAGAGGACATAGTTGTCACTAAGGTGTAGGAGGTGATTTAAATAGGTGGCCATAAACAAGTAACTGAAGGAAGTCTTGCATGATGTTTAGTTTCTATTTGATTGTTCTTCCCTGAAATCTAAGTACATCGTTACCCTATTATTCTATTCATACTTCCAAGGCCTGCCCGGGCCTGTTGCAGAAACTAATGCTAGGAGAGGGTTCAAAGCCTTATCAGCTCATGTGATTCACTAACTCAAAAGTCCAGTAAAACAGTAGCTATCCAGGAAGATGAAATAATAAGAGCATTATTAAATACCTGACACCACTTTAATACTATAAATGTAAACACTAATCACTTGAAAAGGAAAAATTTGAGTGTGTGCCTATGTTGTCTTTAGTTCTGAAGCATGTTTTATTTCAGTAGCATTTGAGTAGTTGTCCTATTTTGTTTTGTTATTTCCAATAAAAGTTTAAAAAGTAATCTTTGCAAAAGTTATCCCAGCAAAGGCTAGATAAGATGAGATGCAGATATATCATAATAATCTTTGTTAAGCTTAAGGCATTATTAAGCAATCAAAAGTGTAAAATAAAACTCAAATTTCTTTGATAGCTAGGAAGGATCTGTGTTGATGATCTTCCACTTTTGCTGCACATTAGCATTGCCTGGGAGCTTTTGAAATCCTGAAGCCTGGGTTGTAGTACACCCCAGTTAAGTCAGAATGTCTGGTGGTAGGAGTCAGGCATCAGTATTTTAAAAGGATACTCAGGTGATCCCAAACTGTAGTAATGTGGAAACCTGTGCCGATGAGTAAAGGGAATAAGAAATATATCATGGAAAGCTGAAATAAATAAGACACTGTGGACATGGAAGATCATCAGAGTCCTAGTCTCACTTTTGTTTTCTTTTTATATGTTCTGGGTATTTAGTAGATACTTAGATACTTACTGAATTGAACTAGACTTATTAAATAATGTCATTATTAGATGACTCAGTCACCATTTCCATAGTCCTTATATAATCATTTTCATACCTCCTAAGCATCAAAGATACTACACTAGCCAATGTACCAATATCTGTACTTCATCTCCATCATTGATAAGAGTTTTGACAATCACACCTCTCCAGCATGCCAGAAGCCATCCATACCCATATTCTACTACCACTAGCAATGAGGTAGTAGAATATGGGTATTCTAGCCAGCAGGTGAGTAATCCATCTCCAAAAGTCTCATTTTAGAGTTGGCTTCCTTAAAACATTCCTGTTACAAACTGTATCAGATTGGGTTTCTTTGAAACAGACTCTGAGATGGGAGTTGCATGCAGAAAGTTTACTGGAGAGTCCTCTTGAGAGATACACTCGTAAGGGAGTGAGAAAGATAGGACTGGGCAGAGGGAGAGATGGACCAGTGAGGTGATTGCAATTGAGGCCTCACTCAGCCTATTTTATGAGAAGCTCTGGAGGTATTTTCTTCCAGAGTTGTTGCAAATTGAGGTAAGATAGCCAGGTTTTTGTATCTCCACATTAGCCTGTCAGAGGGGGAGGGAAAGATGACTTTACTCTGAGGTAGTTTCTCAGAGCAATTCCCAGTGAGGGATGCAGCTGTGAGCCAACAGCATCTGATGCAATAGTTCCGTCTGTTGGAGGATAATCGTGTTGACCCTGAAGAGGGGAACAGGTTGAAGGACCAAAATATCTATTACAAAGTTCAAAATGACTTGTCTTTGACCACTGGGAGTGCCTTGTGAGGGCTCTTGTGTTTTTTGACATGATCATTGGTTTTGTATAGTTTCCTTGCTTTCTGGTATAAAAATTCCAGCCTCTTATAGTATATTACCTGAACTAGAATTGAAATTGACCAATTCTCCAAACATTTTCTTTAAGGTGCATTTAGAGACTGCAAAATGAATGTTAGGATTGTTTGTTAATTCTAGGCCTTTTCAATGGACAGAACTAAAATATACATTTTTAAAAAGAAAAAAATCACAAGTTCATATTAATTTTGCCATTTCAAATTTAACATTATGGGATTTTTTACTTAATTTCTTTGATTTTATACTTTTATCTCCTTGTCCTTACATTAAAAAGCTTAGTTCATAATACCATAAAGTAAATATTTGTATTCCCCTAGTATCTCTCCATATGTTTCAAAATAGTAATACTACTATTACTGTAAACAATTAGGCTACAAAATAACTTAAAAAATATACCCTTGCAGATCTTTCTAGAATATATTTCAATGTGTTTGAGAGTCACTAGATTTTGTGAAAAAGCACACTGCTTGATTTTTACCCTCTTCAAACTTTTAATTCAATAGTTCTAAAAAGATACATTCTTGTCATATTTACAGATAACAGGAAACCAAAAAGATAAAAGAATTTATATTAGAAGACAAAAATCAGGGTCACAAATAATCTCAATTCTTTACAGTGGTGGTCTGAGTTTAATACAGTGAAATATGATAGGTATAGCTGCAATTAGGGTTTATATTCCACTTAATCCACAATGCATCAGAAAAGACATAATAAAATGATAAATATAAACTTACATTTATCAATAAGAAAGGCTCTCACTTTTGGAGCACATACGATATGCTAGGCCCTCTGCTAAATGCTTCATATCATTTTTAAATTTAATCTTCACAAGAACCTCATAAGATAATAGCAGTACTGTAGTGTGAAAATTATACCGCAACCAGTAGTAATATCGAACATTTACAGGGCTTGTCTTGAGTACCAGGCTCTGGTCTAGGTAGTTTACACCTAATTCTCCTAACAACTCTGCAAATTGTGTCCTACTGTTACTCTCTCTATATAGATCGGGAAACTGAGGCACAGAGAGGCTACAGTAACACAGCAGCTTGCTAAGTAACACAGTAAATTGAGGTGGGATCCAAGTCTGGCTGTCTGATTCCAAGGTCTTAGGTGTACTTCTCCCCCCCTTTACAGATGAGGTTCAAGGATAGAGAGGCTGAGAAACTTCCCCAAGTTTCTAGTAAGGGAAGGACTGGGATTCTTCCCCGGTGCTTGATTTTTATAGCTGATTTCTCAACTGCTGGGTAACTGATTTCCTAACTGGTAGGTAACTAGGAGTTGGATCAGTTGCTTTAACACATTAATAGTTGTAATCTTAGTAACAACCCTAGGAAGTTGCTACTTCAATGACAAGAAATGTAAAGTTCAGAAGGTTAAGCATGTGACTCAAAGTTATAGATAGTGAGTTGTAAAGTTGCAGCTCACACCCAGATCTGACTCCAAAGCCCATTTTCTTGAACATTATACCATGCAAGAAGACAAAGATGTGACAAAATAGCAGCATTAGTAAAAAAAAAAAAGACTACTTGCAAGTCCAGCATGAGGCAGTGGTAGAACGCTGCTGTCACCAGGGTAAATGCAACCTGAAGCTGTGTGGCAGAAACACAGTATTCATAGCAGGAGAGGCAGCCATCCTGCTCTATTCAGTGATGGTGGGGGATACCTGGAGCACTGTGTGTGATTCCGGGCTCCACACTTTAAAAGAGGGTCACTGACATGCCTGAAGCTTAGCCAGAGGTGAGTGTCAAGCCTGGTGAAGGCTCTGAGTAGCATTTTATAAAGAACTGTAGAAAGCTGGGAGTTGCCCCCACGGAGGAGACTCAGAGATGGTTGTAAAGCTAGTATTTGTAGTGTCTTCATGTGGTGGAGGATTCAATGCAATCCAGAAGGAGAAATTAGGCTACACAGATAGAGAATCACAGAGCTGGATTTGGCTCCTCAGAGGGAGGAAGGACTGCCAGGTCTTCGGAGACTTTTAGAAATGAAACAGGCTTCCTTCTAAGAGAATGAATACTTTCTCAATGACATGAACTTGAATGACCACTTGCTGTGGGTGTTAAAGGCTTACATATCAGGTGTGGTAGTTCTTAAGTTTTAGCGGGTATATGGATCACCTGGGGGGCTTGGTAAATTCTGGTTTCCAGGCCCTGCTTTTAGAAGTATTGACTCAGTAGATCTGATAAGTTCCAAGAACCGGACTTTTTAAACAAGTGGCATGGTGGATTTAAACTGGTGGTCAGTGACCCACACTTTGAGAACTAGTGAGATTAGTAAACTCTGAGATCTCTTCCACTTATTTCACAAATAAGCATTTTAGAAAAAAAATGTGTGTAGTCAACATATGACTGCTTAGAGAAAGTTGTCATAAGTTTTATAAAAGATTCAAGACAAAATTCCTTAATATGTTGACAGTTACAAGTAGAGATGCAATTATTGGAATGTAGGATATTACAATATGGAAGAAGGCTTGATTCTTAATCTGTCAAAAAGATAAGGCTTTAAAATAAAATGGAAGGTACAAATCTAGTTTGAAAATCTTTGAACACTTTAAATAAAGAACACAGTCTACATATGACAAGGAACAATTTCATGGGGACCTCACAAAAGCTGATTATCCTAAAGCACAGCACCTGTGTCAGGTTAAACACCTACCAGGCTTTGGGGCCCAGGCTTATATAAATTTCAGCCCCAAACTGACAAAGCAGGTGAGGGTGCGAGTCAGAAGCCTAAAGCATAGTTGGTCTTCTAACTCTCACCCACTTTTTGTTGGGGCTAAAGGATTTTTGCTGGCAAGTACAATATGTTTGAGTAATCTGAACTTTTACTTAAAGTGTGCAACTTGAGAGCCACGTTTTAAAACTATACTGCACCCTGAAATGTTTTTGCTGTCTGTGAATATGTTTTTAAAACATATTTACAACAATTACCCCCACTGATTACAACAGTTTTTTTAAAAGTGGTGCTTGGTGTAATTACTGTCGTATTTCAAGATTTTTTCTTTTACTTAAGTTGCATAATATTTCATTTGTTAAGTATATTAAAGTTTAAAAAGATGTTTTTTCCTTGAAAATCATTAAAAACTGTCTAGTTGAGGAAGTGGTATTTTGTTTTGTTGGTTGATAGTATTAATGTGCTTATTTAGCTCATTAAGAAGTAGCAAATAATTTGTTTTAAATTTAAGGTATCTACAATTTACAAATATCAATTATGTGTTGGTAAATTAGGCCCTTGTTTCTATTTAATTTCTTTTTGCTTCCTTTTAATGGTTACAGACCTCCTCATAGTTTTTTTTTTCTCCTTGAATCATGAGAGATGAAATTGCAACAACAGTTTTCTTCCTCACAAGATTGGTGAAAAAGCATGATAAATTGAGTAAACAACAAATAGAAACCTTTGCAGAAAAGCTGATGACCGTCCTGTTTGAAACCTACAGAAGTCACTGGCACTCTGAATGTCCTTCCAAAGGGCAAGCCTTCAGGTAAGAGCCAGTGCGTTGTGTGAAAGGAAAGTAACAAGCATCAGCCATGATTTTGTGGGCAGTCTATCTGTAATGCCAGTTTAATGGATCCAAGTTTATTCATTTGAATATGGGCTTGAAAGAAAGAGATGCATAGGTGATAGTGCTGTTGATTATTACAGTACAAACTTAAGCAATTTCTAACTTGTGTTTACCATGAAAGATATACAGTGAATGTCTGGTGAACTAATTGTGTGACTTAGTGATGCAATTCACATTCTGAGCTGCTGTGAGAAGAGTTGATGTTTTAACTCTTGTAAAACTGGAGGGTGGGGAAGGGGTCAGGGAAGGGCAGGGGTGAGGTTGGAACTGTGTGCATGGCAGCAGTGTGCCTACAACATGATTCGCCTGCTAAGCACCTGTCACCATGCCTTTGTTTCCCTTTCCTTGTTTTTAAAGGTGTATCAGGATAAACAATAATCAGAATAAAGACCCCATTCTGCAAAGGGCTTGTGCTGAGAGTAATGTGGATTTTGCTCACCTGGGACTTCCAAAGGAGATGACAATATGGGTAGATCCCTTTGAAGTTTGCTGTCGGTGAGTAGTCTCACTGGATGTAAGAGTTTGTGTTTTCTCTGACGCCTGGAGACCGGTTGTTCGGTCAGTTCTGCACACCTTTGTGAAAGATGATGTTCCAAAACCCTGGGTTAGCAGAGAGGGCAATGGTTGGTTAAGATTTTAGATGCAAACTATTAGATAACACAGATTTCCAGTAGGAGTGGGAAGCACAAAGATTTTGCATAATATTGGAAATTTGATTTTAATCCCTGCACCCTATTGTCAATAGTAGATTATATTATCTAAGTATTATTGTAGGCAGTATCAAGGAGGAAGAGGAATTACTTGTCATGGGGCAATTCAGTCCATTATTTGGATCAAAAGAAACTAGTCTTTGTCTTTTTCTGAGCAATTAAAGGAAATAGTTCTTACAGAATGCTCCCACTAATCACAACAGTGTAGTAGTTGAAGATTATAATGTCTCTCAATTTACTTTGCTCTTAAGTCATTTCATTTGTTTTTCAAAATAACTCTTTTTGTTAAGTTAGTGAGTTTCCTCCAGAAAAGATTTGAGATAAAAATGTGAGACATTGAACCCCAAATGAATACCTTGTTTTCCTTTGCTACTTAGGTATGGTGAGAAAAATCACCCATTTACAGTGGCTTCTTTCAAAGGCAGGTGGGAGGAGTGGGAACTCTCTCTGTGGATCCGGGAGGCCGTCAGCAGAGCCGCGCTGGACCACTCCTCTGGCACTTCCTCCGATGAAGAGAGTTACCGCAGAGAACCTCAGATAATCCCTAAAGTCCGCAATCCAAAGAGCGTTTATAAGGTAGAGTGTGGTCCAGTTCTTCTCTATGCTTTGACCCCAGTTCCAGTTCTAAAAAGAGTATGCTCACTGTAAAAGCAAAGAAACAGCAAGTGGAAAACATGGAAAAAATGATACTACAAAGATTAAAACCACGATTTTAATATTCTGGCAAAATGATTTTTTTCTTCTTCTGTAGGTATTTCCTCCCTTGGCTGAGTGCTCAGGATCTGTACCAGCTTTTGCAGTCCGTTTTCTCTATAGTATTTGAACCTGAGCTTTGTTTCACCTAAATTTCTTTAGAATTAAATATTAAAATTAGTGGGCTTTTTTTGACAACACTCATAGGTGCCACTCAGAGGTGATTTGGAAAATTAAGAAATAACCCAAGGTCTGCAATCCCACCACTAGAGCAGTTTTTTGAAAATTTTTTTTTATCATAATCTGTAGAAAGACATGCACTGCTGTGTATTAGAAATAGGTTTCATGAAACAATTTTTATCCTTACTAGTACAATTCTCGCAACACTTTGTATTAAATGAAATTGATTTCAACCATCTGAACTGATTTCATGATTTCCTAATTGTAGTAACTTACAGTTTGAAAAGGAGTGATCTAGAGAGATCTGTGTTGACACTTTGTGTGTATATACTTGTTGGTATTTTTTAAAAATAATCACTTATGTATTAAACAGTTAAAGCAATTTAAATATTTAAAATTGTAATATTCATTTGCCTTAACAAAGTAATTTACTTAGTTAATCTATTATTGGTGGATATCTAGACTGTTTCTACATTGTCATGATATAAAAAAAGCTGATAATTTGTACTGAGATGTCTGAATTTTAAATTATTTCTGGAAATGTGATTCTCAGACATGGAATTACTAGGTCATTGAGTATGGACATTTCACTCATTCTCAATATATAGCCAAAGTGCCTTTTAGAAAGTTGTGTTTATTTATAGTATAACCAGCTTTATGTGAAAGTATTTACCATTTTTCCTACAATTGTGTATTCCCAGTTAAAAATAGTCTGATAACAGTACTATTACAGATATTATTAATCAAATTGAAAATTTTAAAATTCCCATGTTCTTAAATGTTTAAGATAGTTACTGTCTTTTGAATTTTCTCTTTTTCATCCACTTATCTCTGGAGGTCTGAATGTATTGGGTTGGCCAAAAAGTTTGTTCATTTTTTAAAAAAATAAGATGAATCTCTAGTAGGGCTTACTTGTTTTTTAAATTTCATTCAAAACAATTTTGTTAGATTGTATTGTGGCAGATGTCATATCAGCATGCACTAAAAAAATCAAAGTTGGTGAATTTTTGTGTAGCTACTTTAATATTGAAGATGGAAAAAAGTAAGCAACATTTTTCACATGTTATGCTTTATGGTTTCAAGGAAGGTAAAAACGCCAGTGAGACTCATAAAAAAAGGTAGAAATAGTGTATGGAGAAAGTGCTGGGACTGAGCAAACATGTCGAAAGAAGTTTGTGAAGTTTTGTGCTGGAGATTTCTCACTGGATGATGCCCCATGGTCAAGTCAACCTGTTGAAGTTGACAGCGATTGAATTGAGACATTAACTGAGAACAATCAATGTTATACAACAAAGGAGATAGCTGACATACTCAAAATACCCAAATCAATAAAGTTATTGGTGAAAATGAAAACATGTATCTTTTATTTTATGGGGAAAAAAACCCACATGAACTTTTCGGCCAACCCAGTATTACTATAGGCTCTTCAAACTTTAGGAGTATTTTAAGTTTTCCTATTACTGGAAAATATTTTTTCTTTAGCTTGTATAGTTTTTGACACTATACATATAGTTCATATATAGTTCTATATTTATAAAAGTTTAAAATTATATAGTGAAATACTTGCCCTTAATTCTACCTTTATGCTTAGAAAGGCCATCTTCCATCTAGGGGTCAGATCTGTAGTCAGCTCTATTCTTCTGGAGCAGTATCCTTTTGAGGGATAGTCGCACAACATTTGCGTTAGCCCTCTGGGATGTTTAAAGTGGATATTGCTAGATCTCAGTCCCCGAGATCATGATTAGACAGTTTTGGGTTTCACCAGTGAGGCAGGGTGAGGTATAAGGGAGAAGTTAAAAATGTGTAGAAATTTGCATAAATGTGTTTTAAAAAATTTTAGTTGGAATAGAATTTTGTTAAAAAAGTATGAAGTTGACTTTGTTACATCCAAAATGCTAGCCATTTTTCAAACATAATTATCTACTTTTATTCTCTTCATTTGTACTTCCTATACTTTTGACAGGTTTAACTTGAGTTTATTGGTTTCGCTTAATCCTTACTAGCTTATTAGTTTATAGTAGATCTTTATACTACCCCTTTTTCCTTCTTTTCCTCCCTCAGGTTGAAAACTTGAAACAGCCCTTTCAATCTTGGTTCCAAAGCCCCAGCAAAAAGAATCTGGCTGATGGTCATCTGAGCTTCCTAGGAAATGCTTGTCATACCCTGCGTAAGAACCCTAAGGGTCATAGGCCTGCAGCTCTTTGCCGGGTGGACAGGTACCACTGGGTCAACACAAACCGGTAAAGCTGGCCTTGGCACTCGGGGCCACGAAGCTCAAAGGAGCCATTTTATTTTCTCTAAACTGAAACTAGTCTAGGTGGAGAGGCCCATGAAACAGAAAAAATACTGACATTAGGGACCAGAGTGTATGATGGTGAATCCTCTCACACAAATCATGACTGTGTTCTTAGCTGTACTTTTAATTCTTATTTAATTTCATATAAACTTTTACGTAACACTAACAGATGTACCCAATAAGATGATAGAATGAAGATAACTAACCTGTGATAAGATTCAGTGAATTTTGAAAAGTAACAATTTAAATAAATGTATTGTGTTTTTAATATAGTTCCCGTTCAGTTTGTTGCAAGAAAATCTTAAAAGTTTGTATTTCTTCATTAGCTATTAAAAACAAAGTAGATCATTGTTTAGGGAAGAGTGATCCTCGTGATAGTTTCTGGTTCTACTTGATTCCCTGCCTTCATTTCTATTTCATAAGGCCAATAAGAGCTTGTTTGAAATTGCTCCTTAAGGAAAATAATTTTTTAAAAATTAGTTTACTTCTAAACCTTTTAATAGACTTAATCACTATGACTTATTTTATAAGAGTGATATATACTTATCACAAAGAATTCAAACTAAGCAGAAAAACACATCACCAAGCAAATAAAAATCGATCACATCCAGCCAGAAACCACCATCCCTGACCTGAGGTGGTGACCATCCTTCCAGCCACCCCCTCACACTGCAGGCGTCAGGCTCCATCTGCAGACTGCGTAGTGAGACCAACACACTGCAGGGGCTACTTCTCAAAATACTTGGGCTTAACTTTGCTTGATCTTAGCAAAACAGAGACACCTAAAGTGAAACAAAGAACTGTCGAAATATCCAAAAGCTTTTCTATCACAAAGTATTTTATTTCCTGAAAAACTACTTATGGTTTTTTTTTTCAAGGAAAATACCAGGAGGCTAGAGCAGTTTTTAAAACTTAATTTTTAAATATATATACAATATTGATTATTTGTTGCAATGTAAGCTGCAGAAGTTAGACCTCTTCATTTTTTTCTATCCTTTACTTCCCTTGTCCTTTTTTAAAAAACTGAGGTATAATGGACAGTTAACATTATGTTATTTTCAGGTGTACAACCTAACTTGGGTATTTGTATACTCTGAGAAATGATCACCACAATAATTCTAGTTAACATCCACCATCATACACAGTTACAATTTTTTTCTTGTGATGAGAACTTAAGGTTTACTCTTGGCAATTTTCAAATATGTGATGTTTTTAATGTCAAGGTTTAACATTTATGTTCTGTCCTAAAACAATTATTCCCATAGGTTTTTCTTAGTTGTATGTTTAAACTGATTCAATGCTCATTGATAGCCTTTTCTAAACATGAAATTTATTTTCCTCTTTGGTTAGCTGGATTTTATTGTTAAGCAGCTTTTCTTTTTAAAAAATTAAACTTTTTGAGAGAATTGTAAATTCACATGCAGTTAAGAGAGAGCCTGTGCGCCCTTTACCCAGTTTCCAAGGGTAACATTTTGTGAAACTGCAATGTCACAGTCCGATATGGACATTGATATAGTCCAGATACAGAACATTTCCATCACCACAAGCGTCCCTCTTGCTGCCCTTCATAGTCACACCCACTTCCCTTCCACACTCGTTTCTCCCTTTACTCCCTTGACAACTACAAGTCAGGTCCCCATTTCTATAACTTTCCCACCTCAAGAATGTTATAAATGAAATCATATATAGGTAACCTTTTGGGATTCACTTTTTTTCCCCCACTAAGATAGTTCTCTGGAGATTCACCCAGGTTGTTTCATGTATTAATAATTTGTTTGTTGTTACTGTATTTCATGGTATGCATACAACAAGATTTGTTCAACCATTTACCTGTGGAAGGATGACAACTGGGTGGTTTGTAGTTTGGGGCATCATGCATAGGAGCTGTTACAAACATTCACATACATAGAGTGGGTATCTAAGATGTTATTTCTCTGGGATAAGTGCCTAAAAGTGCAATTACTGGGTAATATGGCAGTTGTGTGTTTAGATTTGTAAGAAACTGTCAGACTGTTTTGCAGAGTTGGCTGTACCATTTTATATCTGCGCTAGCAATGTATGAGTCATGTAGTTTCTGCATATCTGTGCCTGCCTTTGGTTTTACTACTTCACACTTACCAGAATGGCTTAAACAAAAGGAACAGACAAACAAAAAATAGTGTCATCTCACTCTTAATGTACATTTCTTCGGTGGCTAGTGAATCATGTTGAACATCTTTTCCTGTGCTTATTTACTGTCTTTAAATCCTGTTTGGAAAAATGACTGTGCATGTCTTCTGGCCCTTTTAAAAATTGGATTGCTTTTTATTTTTAATCATTGAATTTTGATTAAAAAATTCTGAGTCTTCACATAGTCCAGATACTGGTCGTTTGTCAGAACGTTGGTTTAAAAATATCTTCTTCCAGTTTGTAGCTCGTCTTTTTATCCTTTTAACAGGGTCTTTTACAGAGCAAAACTTTAAAAATTTTTAAGTATTTCATTAGTTTTTCCTTTTATGGATTGTGCTTTGCCATCAAGTGTAACATCTCTGACTAGCCCTAGATCCTGAAGGTTTTCCTTTTTACTTTTTTGTAAAAGTCTTATGGTTTTACATTTAAATATGTAATCCACTTGGAATTAAGTTTTATATGGGTAGTGAGACTTCAGTTGATGTTGTTTTTTTTTCTGTAAGTATCTACTTGCTCCAGCCCCATTTGCTGAAAGTTGGATTGTGTTTGCGTTTGTGAAAATTCAGCTAGGCATGTATGTGTTGGTCTTCTCCTGTCCTTCTCTCCTACACTGATCCGTGCCTTTGTTCTGCCGATATCACAGTCTTGGTTTCTCTATCTATGTAATTCTTGAAACTGGGTAGGTTGAATCTTCCCACTTTATTCTTCTTTTTAAAAATTCTTTTAGCTCTTCTACTTCCTTTGCCTTTCTACAAAAAATTTAGAATGAAGTTTTGTCTATATCTATACAACATCTTGCTGAAATTTTAAAAGGAAATGCTTCAAACCTGTATACCGGTTTAGGGAAAATCAACATCTCTGCTAGGTCAATTCTTTCAATCCAAGAACGTAGTATGTCTCTTCATTTATTTAGATGATCTCTGATGGCTTTCATCAGCATTTTCTAATTGTTAGCATACACATTTTATACACATACTTGAGATTTATAGCAATAATGTAATTTTTTGAGTAGTTATAAGTAGTGTTATTTTAAATTTTGATATCTATCCATGTGTTCACTGGTAATATTTATACATACATTTGCCTTTTGTATGTTTATCTTTTGTCCCATGACCTTAATTAATTCATTAGTTTCGAAACATTTTTTTATTTATTAACTTTTTGTAGAGTTCTTGGGATTTTCTAGGTAGACAATAATAATATCTGCATTTAAGGACAGCTTTCTTTCTTCTCAATCTGGATGTCTTTATTTCCTTTTCTTGCCTTGTTGTAGTGGCTAGAACTGTCAACACTGTGTTGAATGAGAGTAGTGAGAACAGGCATTCTTGCCTTGTTCCAATCTTAGGGGAGTGCAGTCAGTCTTTCACTATAAAGTGGATATTTACCACTTTTGTAGATGTTCTTACATCAAATCCAGGAAGCTCCCCTTTATTACTATCTTTCTGACAGTCGCAATCTTAAATAGGTGAAAGTTTGACAAATGCTCTTTCTGCATCAATTGTTACAACCTTGTGATTTTTCTGCTTTAGCCTACTGATATGTGAATTACATGTTTTTTTAAATATTGGACCAACTCTGCATCTATGGATTGTGGTGTGTGATTATTGTATTGCCGAATTTTATCTGCTAATATTTTAAGGATTTTTTGCCTCTATACCATGAATAACATTGGTCTGTAGTTTTCCTTTTTTGTTGTCTTTGGTTTTGGAATCAAGGTAATAATATAAATATACTATAAATATATAAATATAACATACACATACATTGCAAACACTATATAAAATAACTTGGGAAGTGACTGCTCTTATTCTGTGTACAATTAGTGTTCACTCTGTTTTTAAATGTTTGGTAGAGTTATACAGTGAAGGCATCTGGGCCTGTGGATTTCTTCTTTGGCTTTTAAAATTATGAATTCAATGTCCTTAATAGTTATAATGCTATTCAAATGATTTATTTTATGTTTGATGAGTTATGATAGTTTGTGTTTTGAGGAATTGATCCATTTTATCTGTCAACTTTATTTTCTGTAGAGTTGCTGTTTGTTTCCCTTTTATCTTGTTGATGTCTGTAGTGATAGCTCTGCATTGATTCCTAATGTTGGTCATTTGTGTTTTCTTTCTCTTTTCCATTGTTAGTCTTGCTGGAGGTTTGTCAATTTTATTTACCTTTCTAAAGAAAGCAGCTCTCTATTGATTTTTTTCCTATTGTTTTTCTGTTTTTAATTATATTGATTTCTGCCCTCTGTTACTGTTCTTTTTCTGCTTGCTTTGGGTTTACTTTTCTTTTTCTAGTTTCTTGAGATAAGAGCTTAGATTATTGATTGAGACTTTTCCTATTTTCTAATGTATGTGCTATAATTAGTGCTATAAATTTCCCTCTCAGCACTGCCTCAGCACTGCTTGAACTATGTCCCACAAACTTTTTTTTTAAACCTCATCCGGGAACATTGTTTCTTTGCCTTTAGAGAGAAGAAGGGAGAGAGAGAAACACCAATCAGTTGCCCCACATATGTGCCTGGATCTGGGATCAAACCCCAGAAATCAAGCCTGCAACCCTTTAGTTGGTAACTAGATGACGATCCAGCCAACTGGACCACACTGGCCAGGGAAAACATTGATAAGATCATTTTTCATGGTCATTCATTTCAATGTATTTTACACAATTTATTTATTTACTTACTTTCAGAGAGAGGAGAATGGAGGGAAAAAGAGAGAAACATCAACGTGTGAGAGAAGCTTCAGTGGGTTGTTTCCTACACGCCCTAGAGCGGGGACCTGGCCCGTAACCCAGGCATGTGCCCTGACTGGGAATCGAACTGGTGACCTTTCAGTTCACAGGCCAGTGCTCAACCCCCTGAGCCACACTAGCCAGGGATCATTTCAGTGTATTTTTAAAAAGTTTATTTGAGATGACTTATTTGACCCTTGGATTATTTAGAAGTATGTTGTTTAGTATCTAAGTATTTTTTGAATTACTTGCTATTTTTCTGTCAGTTTGATTCCATCCTGGCTTGAAAATATACCCTGTACATATATATTCCATTCTTTCAGATTCCTTCTGTACCCCAGGATATGGTTTATCTTCATATACATTCATTGGGGATGTGAAAGAATGTGTTCTTCTGCTGTTTTAGCACAGTGTTTTGTAAATTAACTAGTGCTATTGATTGATAGGTCGTATTGAGTTCTTCTATATCCTTGATGATTTTCTCTCTATTTGTTCTATAAATTGATGGGGGTAGGTGTTGAAGTCTTCAACTATAACTGTTATATATGCATTTCTCCTTTCGGTTCTGTCACTTGTTGTTTTACATATGGTATAGCTCTATTTTATGACACACATTTAGGACTGCCGTGTTTCCTGGGTAGATTAACCCTTTTATCAATAATGTCCTTCTCTATCTCTGGTAATTTACTTTTCCCTGATGTCTCTTTATCTGATATTAATATAGCCACTCCTGCTTTCTATTTATTGATGAGCCTATGGTATATCTTTTTCCTCCTTCTCCTTTACAATCTGTTTATATTATTATATTTGAAGTGAGTTTCTTGTAGACAGCATATAGCTGAGTCATATTTTTGGCCAATCCCTTTCTTTCAATTGATGTATTTATAATATTTATATTTATAATAGCTATGTTGATCTTAAGTTTGCTATTTAATTTTTGTTTTCTATTTGTTCTGCTTTTCATTTGTTTTTTCATTGCCTTCCTATGGATTACTTGAATATTTGTTAGAATACCATTTTGGCTTATCGATAACATTTTTTCCTAAAGAACAGTTTTGTTTTATCATCATGATTTGTGAAAACAGGGTAGAACAGTTCAAGGATGTACACATAGACAGTGTCCTCTTTTAGATTCCAAATTTCTTTTTTGATGGGTGGTGGGAGCTGAGCAATACTGTCATCCAGAGGCCATTCTACACCCACCAGTGTTCTTTCATCTAAAAGATCCAGTAGGAGCTTGTATATCTTACTAATTTTTAAAATATATTTGATTGATTATGCCATTACAGTTGTCTCCTTACCCCCCTTCATTCCCCTCCACCCTGCACACCCTCTCCCACCCACTTTCCCCCACTTTAGTTCAGGTCCATGTGTCATAGGTTCTTTAGCTTCTACATTTCCCACACTACTCTTGCTCTCCCCCTATTTTCTCCCCACCGTCTATGCTACTTATTCTCTGTACCTCTTCCCCCTCTCTTTTCCTCCCACTCCCCTGTTGCTAACCTTCCATGTGATCTCCACTTCTGTGGCTCTGCTCCTGTTTCAGGTGTCTGCTTAGTTTGCTTTTGTTTTAGGTGTGGTTGTTAATAACTGTGAGTTTGCTGTCCATTCACTGTTCATATTTTTTATCTTCTTTTTCTTAGATAAGTCCCTTTAACATTTCATATAGTAAGGACTTGGTGATGATGAACTCAGATAAGGTCAAGTTCAAGGATTATGTCTTAGTAATTTTAAAGGCATGGATTTTGTGCCTCCTGATGACACCTGATTCACTCATGGAAGGAAGTGGATTGTACAGGTTTTGTTAAATGGAAGAGGCAATGACTTATTGATAATGCTGAACATGTAGGCATCGTGGAGAAGCATGTGCATTGGTCTCTTGGGATGAAAACTGATGTGTGTGATGGGAGTATGCATTTAGAGACAAGTGATGAAACATCTGTGGCTGGATGTTCTGGCTCTACTCTATATACTGCCTAGGATGCTATATTCAAATATCTGCTGGTCAGAATTAGCAGTGACAATGTTGTTGGTATTGGGGCGATGGCCAGAGCAGTCACAGCCTTTGTAAGTTGTGACTTACAAAGAGCTCTCTAAGCAGAAAAATTGTAAGCAGGCACTATACAGTGAAGTTTTAGGTGTTTTACTTATACGCATGGACTCCAGCACTAGTACCTGATGCAGCTATCCAATTTCCATTTGGAATGGTTGTCAAAAGACATGTGTACTCTACCATGCCTGAGTGAGGCTGTAAAGTATGTAGATGCTTAAAGCCTGATTCCAACAGCTGAATGATATGTGGAGACCCCTGATTGGAAGCCACAAAGAGCTTTGTTGAATCTCTGGAAAACAAAATCTGAAGCACAGAGTGAGGAAATGCTGACATTTTGGGAAAACCTTTGCAGGCTTATGTTGCCATGTTCATAATTTAACTGGTAGATAAAAAACCAAGAAGCTGTAGAATAGGCCATCCAAATTCCACATGGGGAAATAGATACAGCTGCAAATAATGTTCTTAGGACACTTCTCTTGAGGTGCAGTAAATGATCAGCATCTTTAGAGAGTGGAGGGGTATCCCCATGCCTTCCTGTTGCAAATATGGATCCCAGTCGCCAAAGATCCAAGTGATGAAAAAACTGAAAGAGCAGAAGCTGCCTCTTTTGAACAGGAGAGATGCTGGTGGGGAAAAGTGATATTTCAGAGAGGTGTCATTTCTTTACCTCCATTTTTTTCCATGAGAGAATGAGTGACTAAGTGTGTGTCAGTGCTTCCAAACATCAGTGCTGTGAGCCACGGTTTGCACACCGTGAGTGTGATGCTGAAATGGCTTTGTTCGCACCCATTTCTTCTCACTGCTGTTGGAAGTCACAGAGAATGAATAAATTTATAACAAGTTATAAGTTTCCACGGTGTCATCTATTCTCAAAACAGCCAATCTATTTGGTTATTGTAAGCTGCAGAGCAGATCCCTGATGGAACATAATTAAAGAAATTAATTCAAGGTATGATAAATTCATTTCCAGTGGATGGGTGTCCTCTTCTTTCCACCCCAGTCCCATGTGTGTGGGCACTCCTGTGGTCTTCCTGGAAGTGTGTGCAGCACCTATCTATAGTATTTTTTAAATATAGATTTTTGAATGTATCTCTTTGTATAGCTTTTTTAGTGGTTGCTAGGTATTGCATTATGTACATAACTTGTCATGGTCCACCAGTGTAGTCATGTTATCAGTTCACAGGAAGTATAGAAACCTTAACTCCCTTTATGTCTTATTATCCCCCTTCCTTTATAATATAATTGTATTAAATATTTCCTCTACATATATTTAGAGCTGCATCAGGAGTATTCCAACTGTCAAACATAATTTAGAAAGTCAATTGTATTTAACCTTATTTTTACTTCAACTGTCAAACATAATTTAGAAAGTCAATTGTATTTACCCTTATTTTTTCTTGCCATGTTGTCGATTGTATTTACCCATAATTTTACTTCAACTGTCAAACATAATTTAGAAAGTCGATTGTATTTACCCTTATTTTTTCTTGCCATGTTTTCCTTTCCTGGTGTTTCAGAGTTCTTTCATTTTCTTTCCTTTTAAAGAATTTCCTTTAGCCCTTGTTGTAGGTTAGCTTGGCTTACCTATAACATATTGTAGTTATGACATATTCTTGACATAGTCTTAGTTTTTCTTTATCTGTGAATGTATTGATTTTTTCTTCATTCCTGAAGAATATTTTCACTGGATTGATGGTTCCTTTTTCATTTCAATGCTAGAAAAATGAGCCACTTCTTCCTGACTTCTCTGGTTTCTAATGAAAAATCTCATTCAAAAATTTTTTCGCTGTAGATAAGGTGTCATTTTTTTCTGGCTGCTTTCAAGATTTTTTTTCCTGCTTTTAGTTTTCAGAAGTTTAATTATGATGCATCTTGGTGTGAATTTTTGGGGGGGTTTATCCTGTTTAGAATTCACTCAGCTCTTTGAATTGATAGGTTTATATCTTTTTCCAAATTTTAGTAGGTTTCAGCCATGATTTCTTTGAGCACTTTTATAGCCTGCCCACTTTTAGTCTCTTTCTGAGACTTTGACTTGAATGTTAGGCCATTTGTTATAGTACCGCAGGTCCCCAAGGCACTATACACACATTTGTTCAGTCTTTTTTCTCTGTGTTCAGAATGGGTAATTTTTGTTCTGTCCAAAAATCCACTGACTCCCTCCACCTATTCCTTTCATTTTACTATTAAGCTTAACCAGTGAGATTTTTATTTTGGTTTCTGTATTTTTTTCATTTAATTTCCATTTTATTCTTTTTTTTTCTATTTCTTTGCTTGTGGTTTTGTAGGTCCTTGCTAAGACTTTCTACTTTTTTCATTTGTTTTGAGCATGTTAATAATTACTTGTTAAAGCACTTTAATGATGGCTCCTTTAAAATCTTTGACATGTAATTCTAATATCTTTGTTATCTTCACTCTGGCATCTATTGTCTTTTCCTACTCATTTTCTTTCTGGCTCTTAGTATGATACGTGATTTTTGACCGAAACAGCTACATATTTGTTATTATAAGACTCAAAATCTTATTTAAACTTTGAGTTAGCTGATTTCCTTTGGCACCTTCCAGTGCAGCACATAAGGGGACCAGAGGGTGCTGCCTTGTTACTGCCCGGTGGGGGGTAAAAAGTCCAGGTTCCCCACTTAGCCTCCACTAACACCTCAGGAAGGGGTTCTTCATACCTACCTGCTGGACAGGTATGGGAGTTACAGCTCCCCAGGAGTTTTTCACTAATACTTTGGTGAGGGTGGCCTTATTACTAACGAGCAATGGTGAAAGCTCTGACTCTTCATTTGGCCTCTGCTAATGCCACTCCAGCAGAAAGGTGGTAGTGAGGGGGCTCATCACTGCTCTATGTTGGTAGATGTCTAGATTTCCCCTGTGGTCCCCAATAACATCAAGAAGTAGAAAGGGGTTTGTTGATGACCTGTGGGAATGAAAAGGTGAACATTACCAGCTCTTTGCTTTTTTTTTTTTTTCTTTCTGGCATTACCACAGGAGGAAGTTGGGTGCCTTGTTACAGGCTGGCAAAGGGGAAGTCTAGATTCTCCACCCAACCTTGGCTTTTTTTTTGTCTGTGACATTTGGCTGGAGTAAAGCAGTCATTGTCCAAAAGTTTTCTGTCTTGCTAGGATGCCCCTTTCTCAGTCCTTCTGGATAGAGCAAGCTTTTGTGGAGCTCTTTTGGACTGTGCTCATTGGTGTTTAGAAGTTGTTAGATTTTTTTAAAAATTTTAAATATGGAATGAGTGAGGAAAAAAGAGACTCTGTGGAGCTTACCACCATATTCTGGCTTCGGTTCTGAGGTCTCTGGCTCTTCTGTTTTCTTTATACCTTTCAGAATTTTCTTGTCTGTCTTTACATATAATGTCCAGGGATTTTAGCTGTATTTGTGGGAGGACTAGGGAAAAGTATGCCAACTTCAACTTCTTGGTAACAAATCTATGTACCACTTTTGAAATTAAAAACCAAATCTTAAAACAATTAAGTTATATTTTTGGGAAACAGTTCTATTTGTTAATAGTTAGTGAAATATGGCTTCTATATCTACTGAGGTTTCCTTATCCCTTTTCTAGTCAGTGGGCTATTATTGTGTGTATATGTTTGTACATACAAGTTAATTTTTTAAAGCTAACTAGGATCTCAAAACTTAAAGAAATTGCTATTAATTTGGTTCAGCAATAAATACACAATGCAATGGGAAGGAGAGCATTATCCCTGCCCTGTAATCTGTGGCATTTTAATTAAAATGCATGTGTTTACTAAAAGCTTATAGCTGTTGCCTAGGCCAGGTGGCTCGGTTGGAGCACCATTCCCTACACCAAAAAGGTTGCGGGTTTGGTCCCTGAACAGTGAACATACCTAGGTTGTATATTCTATCCCTGGTTGTGCACAAGTGGGAAAAACTGATCAATGTTTCTCTCTCTCTCTCTCAAAAAAATCAATAGACATATCCTTGGGTGAGAATTTTTTTAAAAAGCTCACAGCTGTTAATGTATTAATGGAATCAGGTGGCGGGCCCAAGAAATCATGTTTTAATAGGTGCCGTACTCAGCTAAGACTAAGACTACAAAAGAATTCTTTAATTTCTGCACATTTTCTATTTTTAAAATTTTATTTATTTTTAGAAAGAGGAGAAGGGAGCGAAAAAAGAGAGGGAGAGAAACATTGATTGATTGCCTCCTTATGTACCCCAACTGGGGACTGAACCCACAATGCTGACATGTGCCCTGACCAGGAATAAAACCAGCAGCCTTTCGCTTTGTGGGATGATGCTCAGTGAACTGACCCACACAGGTCAGGGATGCATAGCATTTTCTTTACTAACTTCCTTAGATGCTCTGGACTTTTTGTCCTAACTATCCTAAATAGTCTTGTTTGGCACAATTAATCACCTTACTTGCTGGGAAATTCATTTAATAATTTATGTAAATAGCTCAATAAAGTTCTTGAGGGTACACACTCAATATTTATCATATCATCTCAAGTACTGGAGAAGTCTTTAATCTTATAAAGTTATGCATTGACTGGGGGGGGGGGGTGTGCTCTGTATAAGAAGTCCCAGTTCATGAAAGAGACAGAAGAATAGTTGCCTCACAGACTGTTCTTCAGGCAACTATCGTTTTATGTGTATCTGTGCTACATAGGCAGCCAGTGATTTTAACTGAGATAGAAACTAAATGAATTAGGTTTAAGGCTGACAAATTTGGTATTTACTTTGCTTGATGGCAAATCTACTCAGTTAACTTGAATGTCTAACTAAGATGACTATGTTACCAACCTCTAGCTGCAAAGAAAGGAGAACTGAAGGTCAGTGTAAAATGGTAGAAAGCGAGGAGTTAGGTACAGTAAATTGATTCTGAGCAGATCTTCTTATAGCTTGATTAAACATTTTTTGATAACCTTAACTGTGAATTTTCTTGCTATATTGTCTCACAGTGTTTTTTATTTTAATTTATTTTCACTAAAGTAACTTATTAATATTTTGGTTGGATTTAGAATTAAATCCTCAGCCATGTGTAGACATCTCTTAATTATGACCAAAGACTGGTAGGGCTAAAAAGTGTTGAATATGAATTGGATACTGCATTCTAGTAACTAATTAGTTATTATTCATTATCTACCCACAAAGTATTTGTTTAAAGTTTTCTTTACTAGCATGTCTTCCTTGCATTGCTTGACTCAGTGACAATTGTCATATTATTTTTAAAAATTCCTTTTTAAATGATATAAAACCTGATTGAGAATCATCCTGAAGCACAACAAAGAGAATTATCCTTGTGAGAAGCAGCTTGAATTGCTGCCATTGGATTTGTAATTTGAGTAGGCTTTTGATTTGGAATTTGTCTTTAAAAATAACTTTTTGACTTACATCGATTCATGTGATGGTTGTATCTCTCCTGGTCAGCACTCAGATCCACTCTAAGACTTTAGTTCCAGATGACTGACAGTCTCTTTGAGGTGTTCCACCCAGGGTCTCCAAAGTGAATCTATGTATGCCACAAGGACTGTATTTTATGTACTCTTATTACTAGTCACCAAATGTTGTGCACACTACTTTGTCTGACTAAGTAACAGAAAATTTTAGCCAGAAAAATGATAATGTGTACAAATTTTATGTTTAGAAAGACATTCAGCCAATATCTTAATTAATGAATATTTTATAAGATATGTGGTCTAATAATCTTTTAGTCATAGTGAAAATGTCAGTATGTTCTTAATCTTCTGTGCCAAATATTATTCTCGACTTCCAGCCAAGATGAAGGTGTGGGTAGATACACTGTGCCTCCTTGCACAACCAAAAGAACAACAACAAATTTAAAAGCAAACAAAAATCAAAAGTATGAGAAAATCCAACTGTATGGAAGTCAGACAACCAAGGAGTTAAAGAAAAAAACATTTATCCAGGCTGGTAGGAGGAGGGGAGATAGTCAGCTGTGGTGGAGAGGATGCATACATAGCAAGGCAGTGGCTAGAGGACCTGGACAGGTGAGGCAGCAGCTGGTGAACCAGCTGGTTCCACATTTGCATGCAGATAAACCAGGAGGAAAAACTGGGGAGCAAGACAGATTGTGCCACCCAGGGTTCCAGTACAGGGAAATAAAGCCCCAAAACCTCTGACTGAAAAACCTGTGGGGGTTGCAGTGGCTAGAGAAACTTCTAGCCTCACAGGAGAGTTTGTTGGAGAGACACAAAGGGCCTAGAATGTACACAAACCTGCCCACCTGGGAATCAGCACCAGAAGGGCCCAATTTGCTTATGGGTAATGGAGGAAATGACTGAAAGCTGGCTGAGAACCTAAGCAAGCAATATTGTTCTCTCTTGGATCCCTCCCCCATATACAGTGCCACAGCAATGTGGGTTGCCCTGCCCTGAGGAATACATAAGGCTCTGCCCCTTACTATGTAACAGGTGCACCAAGACAAAAAATATGGCCCAAATGAAAGAACGGATCAAAGCTCCAGAAAAAATAGAACCAAGCAATGAAGAGATAGCCAACCTGTCAGATGCAGAGTTCAAAATACTGGTAACCAGGATGCTCACAGAAATGATTGAATATGGTTGTGAAATAGAGGAAGAAGTGAAGACTATGAAAAGTGAAATAAAGGAAAATGTACAGGGAACTACAATGAAGGAAGGAAACCAGGACTCAAATCAATGAAAGCAGAAGGAGCAGAGGGAAGAAATAAACATTCAACCAGAACAGAATAAAGAAACAACAATTCAAAAAAAATGAGGAGAGGTGTAGGAACCTCCAGAACATCTTTAAAAGTGCCAACATCTGGCCCATCGGTCAATGACTGGATCAAAAAACTATGGTACATTTACACAATGGAATTCTATGCTGCAGAAAGGAAGAAGGAACTACTACCCTTTGCAACATCATGGATGGAACTGGAAAGCATTATGCTGAGTGAAATAAGCCAGGCGGTGAAAGACAAATACCATATGATATCACCTTTAACAGGGATCTAAACAAAACAAACAAGCAAGCAAAATATGACCAAAGACACTGAAATAGGGAACAGGCTGACAGGGTCCAGAGGGGAGAGGGGAGAGAATCATAGGGGAAAGGGGGATGGACTTACATGAACAAGTATAAAGGCCACATGGACAATAACTAAGGGTGGGGGGTGGAAATGGGAGGGAGGTGGGGAGCATGGGGCGGGGGGTGGGCAGGGTTGGGAATATAAGATTGAAAGCTGTACTTAAACAAGAATTAAATAAAAAAATTATTTTTTTAAAAAAGTGCCAACATTTGAATCATAGGGGTGCCAGAAGGGGAAGAGCAATAAATGGAAAAGTTATTTGAACAAATAATAGAAAACTTTCCCAATCTGGCAAAGGAAACAGACTTCCAGAAAGTCCAGGAAACTCAGAGAGTTTCACGCAGAGGAGGAACACACAAAGGCACATCATAATCACATTACCCAAATTTAAAGAGGAGAGAATCTTAAAAGCAGCAAGAGAAAGGACAGTTATGTACAAAGGAGTCCCCATAAGATTGTCAGCTGATTTCTCAAAAGAAATCTTACACACAAGGAGAGGCTAGAAAGAAGTATTCAAAGTCATGAAAGGCAAGGACCTCCATCCAAGATTGCTCTATCCAGCAAAGCTATCATTTAGAATGGAAGGGCAGATAAAGTGCTTCCCAGATAAGGTCAAGTTAAGGGAGTGCATCATCACCAAGCCCTTATTATATGAAATGTTAAAGGGACTTATCTAAGAAAAAGAAGATAAAAAATATGAACAGTAAAGTGACAACAAACTCATAATTATTAACAACCACACCTAAAACAAAAACAAACTAAGCAAACAACTAGAACAGGAACAGAACCACAGAAATGGAGATCACATGGAGGGTTATCAACAGGGTAATGGGAGGAGGAGAGAGGGGGAAAAGGTACAGAGAATAAGTAGCACAGATGGTGAGTAGAAAATAGATGGGGAGGGTGAGAATAGTACGGGAAATGTAGAAGCCAAAGAACTTATATGTACGACACATAGACATAAACCAAAGGGGGGGAATGATGATAGAAGGTGGGGTGCAGGGCAGAGGGGAATAAAGGGGGGATGAGATAAGTGTAATAGCATAATCAATAAAATATATTTAAAAAACTGGCAAAATATTATTCCCTGTTATATATCACCCAATATTTTAATATACATTTATGTGATTTATACATGAATATTGCAGATATTTTTTAGAAGAGTTTATTTTTAGAGATAGGGGGAGGGGAGGAAAGAGAGGGAGAGAAACATTAATGTATGATTGCCTTTCACATGCCCCCTGCTGGGATCTGGCCTGCAACCCAGGCATGTGCCCTGACTGGGAATTGAACTGTGACCCTTTGGCTCTTTGGCCCATGCTCAATCCACTGAGCCATACCAGCCAGGGCAGTATCACAGATATTTAAAAAAAATTCTTTTATCAGCTTCATTGGATGTTGTATTGACATATTTAATGCCATTTAATCATGAAGACAGAAGTGAGATCACCATTTTTTCTAGATCTAAAAAATAAAACAAAAAGAGAACATGTGCAGTTATTTTTATATAAAGGCAATCCATAGAATGAAGAAAAATTGTTCCAGAATAAAGAATTTATATCAATTAAATAGGCAATGCAATAGAAAATGGGCAAAATATTTGAATAAGCATTTCTCAAAAGAGGCCGTTCAAATAATGCACAAATACATGAAAGATGATCAGTTTCACTGTCCACCAGGAGAGTGCAGATTAAAACTGCATCCCAGAAGAATGGGTAAAATAAAAAAAGATCAAAGACACTAAGTGCTAGTAAAGATGGAGAATGACCCGAACTCTCATTGATTGCTGGTAGCAGTATATATTTATATAACCACTTAGAAGTCTGATCTGTAGTATCTACTAAAGCTGAATTATCTCCAATATTTGTTGTTTTTTAAAATATATAACATTTTAAATGCTTATAATTAAATAACAACCTTTTATAAAACAGCAGTATATATTATTATGGTATAGAAGAAGAAACCCTGAATTAGAAGGCAGTGGGCCCAAGTTCTAACTACTTTTTGTCCTCTTGCATCTGGTTGAACTGGGCAAGTATGAGACTCAGTTTCTGCCCTCTGGGATTAATACTTTACCTGCCCGAGGGCAGAGGGGTAAACTAATTGCTTGGGTCCTTTCTAACTCTTAAATCTAGGACCCACCATCTGTCGGTATTGGTAAAGCTCTTAAAGTGCTGATGAGCTAACTTATTCATGCCACCATTTAGTTCCATCCTTTGCTCTGCTATGTTCAAGTATAAATACGGCTTTAAATACACAATAGCAAGTTTCAATGTATGTAGCTGAGTACAATCTCAATGCTGCAGCTCATTAGGGTACCTCACCTTATCCTTACCCCCAAATTGATCTCTTGGTTTTCTTGGGGTTTGTTGTTCTGCAGCAAGAATGCTTTTCAGGAAATGTTCCATATTGGTGAAGAGGAGAAGATCTTTGTTTTTCTTGATGTACTGTAGAGAGTGTAGAGGACAGTTAATACTTTTGCTCCTATTTGTTTTAAATATTTTTGGATCTTCTTAGCCAGAATGTGGACCTGATAGTACCATATGTGATTCTGCCTTTAAAATAAAACAAGACTTCTTTATAGGTAGTGGCTGGCAGAGGCCACCACCTAACTAACATTCCAGCTCCACAACTATTGCTGTCTTGGCAAGTTGTTTCTATACTTCTAAGCCTTAGTTTCCTCATCTGTAAGTTTTATATAAAAGTAATGCCTACCTTTTAAGGGCATGGGGAAGGTGAAATGAGATGATGGGTGTAAACCTCTTAGCAGAATCTCTGGCATGTGGCAAGTGTGTAATAAATGTTTGCTATTGTCTGCCTTGTAGTTAGCTCTGGTAGATTGGAATGTTCAAATATTTAGCATCAGGATCCATATAAATCTATTTATTCATTAACATAGTAAATATATCAAAACCCAACCATGAGCTAGGTACATGGGCTTAACATATTAGGAAACAGAACAAACATCTCTGCTCTTGTGGAGTTTACATTCTAGCAGAGAAAGAAAAGTAATAAGCAACAAGCATATGTAAGTAAATTATGTAGTATGTTAGCAAGTGATACAGAAAAAAGTAGAGCAGTGTAACGGAAAGTTGATGAACACAGGATAAAGGGGATTTGAGATTAAGATAGGCTTGTCAGAGGCGGCCTCGCTGAGAAGGTGAAGAAAGACATGAGGGAGGTAAGGGGGCCAGGCATTCTCGGCCTCAGCACTGTTGACATTTTGGGATGGGTAGTTTTTCTTGTTGTTGTTGTGGGGGCTATCCCTGGCACTGTGGCACTGTGCCAGGCCTCTGCCCGCTAGGTGACAGTAGCAGCTACCTCTCCAGAGTCAGAATGATCAAAATGTCTCCAGACATTTCCCAGTGTCCTGTGGGGGATAAGGACCACCACCTTAAAGGAAAGAGTGTTGCAGACAGAGGGAACCCTAAAGAGGGGAGGGAGGGTCCCTGGTGTGTCTGAAGAATAGCAAGGAGGAAAGTGTGGTTGTAGTTGAGTGAATGAGGGGAAGAGTAGTTGGTGAGGGGGTGGGAGACAAGGGGACTGGGCTCTTTCGGCTTTACTCTAAGTGAAATGGGAAGCCACAGCAGGATTTTGAGCAGATCCAATTTTCATTTTACAAGAATCACTCTGGCGACTGTGTTGAGAATAGCCTGGACAGGCAAGGTTGAAGAGACAAGGCTGGACTCAGGGAGACCAGTTAGTATTATAGTAATCCAGGCAGATGAAGGTGGATTGCACCAGGCTAGTAGCAGTGTTGGCAATGAGAGGTGTTCAGATTCTGCATATATTCTGAAGTTAGGGCAACAGGGCTTCCTGTTGGGTTGGTTGTAGGATGTATACAACAGAGAGAGACAGAGGTTTCAAGGAACACATTGGCCTGAAAAACCGGAAGAATAAAGTTGCTCTTAAGTGAGAAAATAACCAGAGGGGAGGAGGGAAGGGACAATGGGAAGAAGAGTTTTCAGGAACTGCTATAAAGGACACATGAACAAAACCAAGTGGGGGTGGAAGCAAGGGAGGGAGGTGGGTTTGGCTGGGGTGGGGGGTGAGTGGTAGGAGGTAAATGCAGACAAATGTAATTGAACAACAATAAAATAATTTAAAAAGGAGGTTTTGAGTAGAGCAGATTTAGAAATAAGATAGGTTTGGGGCATGTTGAGGTGGGGATACTTGTTAGACATCCACCTGCAGATGGCTAGTGAACATTTGGAAACAGGAGTTGAGCTAGAAGGTTGGGTTGGGGCTGGAGAGCCATCTACCTGTGGATGGGATTTAAAGCTGAAGGCTGGATAATATCCCCGAGAGGAATGAATATAGGCAGAGAAGAGAAAAGGCAGGACATAACCATGGCCCTCCAACAGTAAGAGGCCAGGGAGAAGAGGAGGGATCAGCAAAGAACACTGAAAAGGAACAGCCAGAGAGGTAGGAGGAAAACCAGAAGAGCACTGGTGAAGAAAATGTATTGGGAGAAAGTGATCAGATGCATCGAATGCTGTGTTAGATGAGGACAGAGAACTGGCCGTTCTCTGTGATTTGTGGGAGTTACGGTGCAACAGAACTCCCTCTAACAATGGGTTAGAGGTCACAATGGAGTGACCAGCATCACCATCACCATCAACCACAGAATGAATATCTGACTCAGCAACTAATGGAGAATTGGTTACAGACAAATGAACATGGAACATTTGCTTAGGAGTCAAGAGATCTAGAACCTAGATCCACCACTACAAACAGCTTCACTTTTGGGAAAATTGCTGAATCTCTCCTTTAGTCATGAAATGTTAACATACTAAAAATATGTATGTTACTTATTTCCCAGGATTTTGAACATACTAAAAATATATATGTTACTTATTTCCCAGGATTTCTGGTTGGATCAAATGAGACAATCTATGTAAAAGGGCCTTGAAATTTATAAATTTTTATATAAATAATAAATAAAAATATTTTTGTTTATAACTCAAGAATGAATTGAGCTTTACTGAAAGATAATACTTTCGAAATTATAGGTTTAAATTTTATATTTCATTTTTAATAGTTAAGCTTAGATATTTTTATAAAAGTATTTTAAATAATAGTATTAAGGATACTATTGTGTAGTTTGCATAGAAAACAGTAGACACAAAAACAGACACACTGTAATTTTGGGTAAATAGGTTATACTTGTGCATTTGAATTTAGTCTCTGAGTCTCCATGAGTTTTATAGGTTTACTAATAATGTGTTAGAGGGACATGAAGTTAAGTAACTGGAGCCACATTTGCAATCAATTCCTATGATTCAAAGGGCCAGGTACGCACCACCTTCCCTGTAGAATACAGAAGTTAAAAAATATTGTCAGATGTGGTTTGAGAAGCAGGCCGAGTGTCAAGGCAGTGTACTGCCTAGGGAGCCAGAAGTGTTTGAAAAGGTCGTGCACTGAGCCATTTACTCTACGATGAAGTCAGTTTTAATCAGGACCATGTGCTGTACAAGTGAAAGTTAGTTACCTCTTCTGATGACTCTGGCTCCAGGTGAGACTCATGCTTCCTTTCTATGAGTTTAGAAAGAAGATCTCTTTCTCTCTCAGAGATGGGCTGCTCTCCCAGCAGAATAGCACTGATGCTTTGGTTCAGCTCACTGTCTCGGGAAACTGCTGACATTTGCAGTGTGATAGAGAATGCTTCCCTGAAATAGGCCTTCAACCCCTGATCAAGGAGAAGGTGAGGGGGGCAGTTCAATACAACTTCTAGGCAATTGCTATTAAAGCTTAAAATAATAGTTGAAAGAAGAATGGGGCTTGAAATTTTTCATCTTGCCCTCACCATGGGTTACTATTGTCATTTGCAATTATGGGGAGGGTTACGTGATGGCAATGAAACAGCCACAGAAAGCTGTCCGCATAGGAAGACAACTTCTCTCCAGAATTCATTCAGAGTGGTGCATATCTTCTGTCATACACTGCCACAGGAAATTTGATCATGAAAATCCTTCTGGCTTGGCAGTAGGAATCAAAGGCCACCAATAGAACCCTGGTAGATTTGCAATGTTGCGAGCTTATAGCATTTATTGTCCTGGGAAACGGATCTGAGTCACAGAAAAAGAGGAGCAAAAAGCCCTGTGCATGTTATGAATACCTTGTAAAATGACCTCAGAAAGGCGGGATCGGAGTCTTGGTGGAAGTCCTCTGCAGAGATGTGGGCCAGGCAGTGAATCAACAGGAGAATGAAGCTTCCCACAGACGCCAAACACTCTCTCTTAACAAACAGTATGTTTTTATCATTCTAGTAGAGGAAGTACCCAAACACAGAGATATCCACATCAGGGAACATTTCCAGCGCCTCTATGTATTTCTAGTGTTATATAGTCTGAAATAACTTTTGAAATCATAAAGTAAGAAACTCCTGGGCTTAATGGTAATTCCTGAAGTAAATATTCAGAAGACAAAGGAAAAATTATTTTTAGCTCAACTCTCTGAATAAATCATTTTATCTATTATCTCCCAAATTTTCTTTTACTTAGTCCATCTTACAGAAAACAAACTATTGGAAATTCAGAGCAAAATTACTCAAATATCTGTTTGTTTTTTTAAAATCAAAGTCCTCTAGTCACTGCTTCCTTATGTAATGGTTCCCAGTGTGACTTCAGTGTGAGTAAGAGTCACATGGGAGTGATTCTATTCTTGGAGCCCATCCCAGAATTTCTGGTTTTGTGGGCTTTAGGTGGGGCCTGGGCATTTCCATTTTTACCCAGCTCCCCAAGTGGTTGATACAGGAGGCCTAGGGACCACAGTTTGAGGATCATTGTCTTGCAGGTTCTATTTGTCTTTCATGCCTTTATTGTGGTCAGGTTCCCCTAATGCATTTGAAATAAATCCCTCATTCATTCTCTTAAGAGACAGTAGGTTGCATCGAAAAGCCTTAGGTGATTTGGAGTCAAGACAGTCTGAGATCTGTCCCTGATCAGCTGTGGGTGACAGCAGACTGGTGGTTAAAAACTCATTTGAGTCAAATACACCTGGCCTTCAGTTTCAACTCTAGCTAACACTGTGGACAAGTTCTAGGCCTTAGTTTTCTAATTTGTAACATGTAGATAACAAGAGTACCCACCCCTGATGGTGACTTGCTATAAGTTGTGAGTGAGGTAATGCATGTAGGCACATGGCCAATTGCATGGCACACAACACTCAGTGAATCCCATCAGTACGATGGAATTAAAGTCTTGCCTACTTCAGAGACAGCTTTGAGGGTCACATGAAGTAGTGCCTGGAGAGCACCACAGATGAATAGGTTTCAATCTTACTAAGTCCCCTAACAACCTATTAATCAAATGTAAGCCATCTCCTAGTTCTCCAGCATTGATTAGCAGGTCCTCCTCTCACAATCCTCGTTTACCAATGTATTGTGTCATCCGTGTTTAAGGTCTGTATACACCAGCTAGGAGTTTCCACCAAGGCACCGCCAATCTACATCTTTGATTAACTACCAGGACAGGCACAATTTAGATCCCTTTATGTGGAAAGATGCTGATTATGCATGACTTCTGAAGTTGGAACCATGAATCTTATGGGAAACATGCATCTGGAACCACTGGCTTTGACGATTATAGAGATTCATTAACAGGCACAAAGCCATTAAGATTCCCTGGGCATAAGCCAGGACATATTCAATTCAGTGATTAGCAAAAGCTCTTAATGGTGACATTTATTATGCCTTAGCTAAAGGACTTATTACTAAGGGAGAATGCAATATGTCAAAACTTGAGAGAGAAAACGTTTTATAATTTTTTCTCTATCTTTACACTATACCCTAGAATTCCAAAACCCTGTATCTGGGACTCAATTTTCAGCACCTGATAGAAGAAGGAACCTTGGAAGGTATTGTCTGAGGGTTCCATGGCAGGAAGACAAGGAGCAATCTGCAGGGTGACTGCTGGAGTCTGAAAAGAATAAAAGACAGAAGAAACAAAAATAAAACCCATTGTTTTGTTAAAAAAGTCTCACGCAGTTCAGCTACATAATACCACCAAATTAATAGGAAGTAGATGCATTGAACATCGGTTTAAATTGTAACAGGTTAAGTCAATTAAGTATACACTATAGGAAAGTGCAAATAATATCTAACTATGTGTTAGATATGTATGCTAACTACAAGAATTAATTTACTACTTTTCTAAGTAGAGGTAGGCTAGAGCAATATCAGGGCTCTCAGACCACGATCCCTGGATTCTAACCTGGCTCTAACCTTTTGGTTGTGTGATCTTGGGTGGGTTTACTCAACCACTGTGTATCTTTCCCTCTCAACTTAAAAATGAGAAAAAATAATAGTATCAATATCTATGTCATGGATTTTTTTGTGACTATTAAAAGAATTATTTCATGCAAATCATTAGAACATTTTCTGGCATGTACGGAGTGCTTAATTTATTGTATTACTAATATCATTTGAGAGATTAGACTTTAGATTGGTAAAATAACTCCTATCTCCCTTAAAGGAGAGACTGGGAAATTCCCTGCTCTAGGTTCTTAATCCTGAGGAATATTCACCACCTCAAGCCCACCTTCCTGGTCACTCTAGCTCTCTTGGCCCTGATGGTGACTGCACCACAGAGAGGCCAGACACCACACTTACGTGGAGCTGGGGGCTGAGGAGGCGCAGGATGGAGAGGCCATACTGGTAAACCACAAACTCCCTGGCAGAAAGGTCTGTGGGTTGCACAGTTACCAGCTCTTCCTTTTCCATTATCTGAGGTTTTGGAAGATCTTGCAAAGGGACTTTTGGAGCTACAGAGAGTAAGAGAAACCAGCAATGATTTCACTGATTTCTATACAGTAATGATATACAATAAGGACCACAACACAGTTCAGCTTGGGAAAATTTCTATGTCCGTCCATCCCTCCATCCAACCACCCATCCATCATCCTGTGGTGTGTGTGCACTGCAGCTCAGGCTCTCCCGCCCATCTCCGTGGAAAAGTGGTTGAGTCTCGTTCAATAGGAACAGAGGAGCCAGAGCAACAGAATGAAAGTTCCAAAAAAATAGGAACAAATTTTCTCTAATTTCATAGGGTTGTTTGGGGTATTAAATGTATTATATTCAGAACTGTGTCTGATGCACAGCAAGTACTCAATAAATATTAGCTGTATTGGCAGTGTTCTCCACAAAATTGTCTCTAATGGGCCTTGGTCCTTCAAACAATTTTTGTTGTCATTTTGTTTTTGAAAGGACAATTACAAAAGGGGTGGGTAGCATGGCATGGGAAACAATGATGAAAGATGAGTCAGAAGACCTGAGTTTTGGTCTTGGTTCTGTAAGACCCTGGGGGAGTCACTTAAGTTCTTTGAACATCAGTTCTCTTATCTACTTAAAAATAAGTTAATAATCTTACACTGTCTTACAAGGCTTCTGAGAGTAAACAAGACAGCGTATTTATAATTGTTTTAAACATAATAAAGTCAATTAATTGTAAGACAAAGAAGCATGAAGTAGTGGTGGGAGCTCTCAAGGAGAGGCTATCTCTATGCCCATCCTCTTATCAGTTTCTCCCACAGGTTGACAGAATTAATTCTAAGATTAGTCATATTCTGGGGTCAGCAAACTGTTTCAGTAAAGGGTCAGAGAGTAATACGCTGGGCTGTGGCAGCCAAGAGGCAAAATCGGGGTTTTATTGTTCACTACCATCATGTGACCTCACCCTCCTATAAAACCTTCCCCTGCTTCTCTGATACACAGTGACCTGCCTTCCCGGGAACTCACCAGAATACAGGGCCTGCATCTCCTCTTTGGCACTGCCTTTGTAGTGTTGGACAATTTTTCCTGTGGGGAAGCAGGTTGGGAGCATGGGCTCTGGGGTAAGACTCCCTGGGATTGAATTCCAGCTGAACTCCTCATTAGCAATATAATTTTGACTACTTGCTTGAGTTATTCAGAAACTTCATTTTTCTTATCTATAAAATGTATCCAGGGTAATAGTATCCTGGGTAATAGTATCCTGGGTAATAGTATCCAGTTCACTGGGTTGTTGTAAAGATTAAATGTGCTAACATAGCCAAAGATTTAGAATAGCACATGGCATATTGTACAGCACTCCATAGAAATGTTATTCTTCTTTTGACTTTTTTTGCAATTATTTACAAGTATGAAACCATTTTTAGCTTGTGGGACATACAAAAAACTGATAGCAGTCTGGAGCTGACCTGTGGGTCATAGTTTGCTGGCATCTGGTCAAGTTCAAGGATGTCCATAGAGCCGTGTTTAGTAGTGGCCTGCATCATAGTCAACTGAAAGGAATGTACTTATTTTCTATTACTCCTCTTTTACTTGGGAGATGGGTGAGTTGGAATAGGATTGACTCCTCAGGGCAGGCCCGCCACATTCTGGTTTGGCTCACAGTTCCAAGGGGTGCTATTGGTAATGTGACTTGGGGTCCCATTTGGGGGACAAGATCTTCTCTCTCTTTGTCTTCTCTTTCTTTATCCCTGTGTCTTCACTTTTTTTTTTTTAACATTAATTCCTCATGACATGTGGCTAACTGGAATGGGATAAAATCCCAAAATTTAGATTTAGTGTTTAGTGGGGTCGTAAAGGGCCATTAGGAATTCCCTTTGGAGAATCAGTCAAATTATTATTACAGTGGACTTTGATTCCCACTTGTTATTCCTTATATGGAAAAGTCCCTTGGGAATCTTCGGGTGGGGTGGGGAGAACAGGATGATTGGCAAGGCAGGATTCTGGTGGTCCTAGTTTCTAGGGGTTACACCACTGACTACCTTCAGTGAGCCATGATACCTCCAAATGGGCTACCAGGAAAAGGCGGTTACCTAGTTTGTGATGCACTTGTCCTTGCAGTTCAGCTCCCTCCCTGTAGGCTTGGGGTCGGATGTCTGGTTTCTCAAGGATAGAGAAAGGGGGTAAGGCCAACATGATGTCAACCTTATCTGCATCTAAACAGAGGGGAAGAAAATAACTGTTTAAGTAAGGGCATAGAACTGTGGCCAAAGTCTAGAAGATCCAGACATGGCATCAGGTATGACAGACAGTCTCTGAGATGGCCCTCATGGTCTCCCCACGTGTATCCATTCCCCTGTGTAACCCCCCCACCTTGAGGGTGGGTTGGATCTGGTGGTTCATTTCTAATGAATAGAGTAAGGCAAGGGTGATGAGATCAGTATACAAGACTGTGGGTTCCTTTTTTTTCTTTTTCTTTTTCTCATTTGCTTGCTCTTAAGGAAGGCAACCGCCATGTTGTGAATTGCCCTATGAAGTCTGTGTGGCAAGGAACTGATGTCTCTGGCTAATAGCCAGTGAGGACTTGAGGTCTGCCAACAGCACAGGAGTGAACTTGGTCTCCCCAGTTAAACCTTGAGATGACTTTCAGCCCTGGCCAATCCCTTGATGTAGCCTGTATGAGACCCCGAGCCAGAGGCTCCCACTAAACTGCACCTAGATTCTTGAGCCACGGAAGCAGTGAGGTAATGAATATTTGTTGTTTTAAGCCACAGAATTTTGGATTAGTTTTTTATGCAGCAATGTATAACTAATGCATTGGGTTTCTCTATGTTCTTCCTAAAGAAATACCTTGGCCATGCTCTTATGGTTCCCAAAGCCCTAGTTGTAGTGTTAAAACTTACCAAAACATAACCAAGACTGGAAGCAGAAGGGCACGTGGGGCCAGCAAGCAGCCTTACCTGCTCCTGGCCCCCGGTCCTCCAACCCAAGGCCTTGGCCTTGAGCTCTCGCTATTGCTGCAGTGAGCCTCTTCAGGAATGGGATCAATAGTGAGCAGGCAGCTGCCTGGTCCCTGAGAGAAGTGGTGACTGATCCATAAAACCTGTTTCCAGGGTAATTCTCCAAACACACAGGGGCTCCTGAGGCAACAATCTAGGATGATACAGAAGAATCGAGTTCCGTGCTCATTTTGTACCCGTCCCATGTGGCTTCATTGGGAGCTTCCCTCTGAAACCCCCATCAGAGGTGGACATGCAGATCTCTTAGGCCATGTCCAGAGGTCGGTACCTGAGTATGTAAGAGCTGGAGGCGACTCAGCTCCCGTTGGTACTGCAACTGACCGAGGGCCCTATCGAGGAAGCTCTGTCTCTCCCTCACCACTGCCTGAAACTCATCAGAGAGATGCTGAACCACCTAGAACTCAGGAAACATATGCCCAAATTAGAATGGAGCTTCTTTCTCTTTCCTCCTGTACCCTTCCCAGCCCATCCACTGCATCTTGGGCCCACCGATCCCTGAGTATTACATCACCCTGAAGAGCCACCTCTGATGACGTGGGAAGATGTGGTCTTCCCACATGGGTTTTCTTTTTTTTTTTTCCACATGGGTTTTCTTGTTAGCCTCTGAGTCTCACCTTCCTGTGACGGTTCCAGACCTGTGGGCTCTGCTGTAGCCGTATCTCCTTCTCCTGGCCCTGCAGGTGGCCAACTGCTTGTGTGAGCTTTTCTGCTGCAGGACGTAAACTCTGCAGGACTTTCCATATACCCAGTGCCACCTGTGCCTCCTGTTCCCACTCCTCTCTGTCTACTGCAAGGGCAGAAAAAAGGGCTGCATGGTAGTGGCCACCTCTGGAGGTAGGGAGGAGAAGAAAAGGCAGTGGTTTGTCAGGGGAGCCTGCCGGCTCAGAGCCAGGGCGGGGCTGGGAGCCAGGGAAGTGAGCACATTCCCAGGGCAGGAGGCACTCCTCACTAGCACCCCTCCCAGAAGGTTTCTGCTTTGGCAATCTGGGCCCAGGGGATGCTTTTGCACCTTGGGATAGCAGGCCCCGCTCTGGGCCGTTGTGCATGCTCAGGGCTCTGGCTCTCCTCTGGGTTTCCTGCAGGCAGTGGGACTCCAGGGCCACACAGGTGTCCTCAGCAGCCCTCAGCTACATAGGACAGAAAGCACAGAAGACTGGGCCATGGAAGGGAAGGCAGGAACTCAGGGGTGGCTGGGTCATCTCATGTTGGCCCCTCCTTCCCTCCTCCATCTTGCTGAGACACTCAGGTGTGACTGAAATCTAAGGCCTGGAGCTGGGGAACCTTCGAACTTGTCTGTCCTGAGATGGGGTTCCATTTCTGTGGTCAGGGGAAAATGAGGGCTTCACATTTCCAAGGGAAAGGTATGCAGTCTGGCTGACAGGTGGGTGGGATCTGGGAGGTGGTGCTTCTGACTCACCTGCTGCCTGGCAGCTCTGCCCGGAGTGGAGAGGAGCTCGCCACTCAGGGCCGCCAAGTGGTCCACCAGCCGCATCTCTGCCTGCTCCTGGTGATGCCAGTACCGCTCCCGGGCCCTCAGCTCCCTCTCCAGGGTGTCCAGCTGCCACATTCAGTTTGTTTAGTGCTATAAGCTATTTCTCCTCACAACCCCATGTGGTCTGGCTGAAGATCCCCAAAGCTGCTAAAGATACAGGTGTCCCCCACCTCGGCCATCCATGACTAAGCTTGGTGAGGCAGTTGACTCATTTGTATGTAAAAAAATAATAATGATGCACCTTCTTCAAGCCCCCAGGCCTGCCCTCCTTCCTTCTGACACCTGGACTCCCCAGAGTCATCTGTCTGTCTGCTCTCTTCTCACCTTTTCCTTGAGGGGCCAGGGGAGCTGGGCACACGGCTGTGGGAAACTGTTCTCATCTCCTCACTGGACCCTTCATCTTCATCTGTGAAACTGAGTTGGGGCTAGAGTTGAACTTTCCTGGCTTCTAACGAGACCTTTTACAACATACCCTTCTTTGTTTCTGAAGCTGTAATTAGACTGAGAACATATGGGAGGACCCTCCATCGTTTTCAGTTCCTGGAGATGTGCTAAGGGCTGAATTACTGCAACAGCCTCCTGACGGGGCTTCCTGCTCCAGCCTGGCCCTGCTCCCATCATCCTCTGCACCACTGCCAGAGGGAACTTGCTAGAATCCTGATTATTCGTGCACTTATATAAGCATAGAAAGTCTGAGAGGAGGTGTGCCAGCCTGTTACTAGAGACGGCGTTTTCTGGGAGAGCGGGAGGAAAGGTGAGTGCTATCTGGCTCACCGGCATGATGTGGGATGTTGATGGCAGATGGGGTGAGGGATGGGGAGGAAGGAGCTTTTGCTTCTTCATTCACATACTTAAAAAATGTAGTATGATTGTGGAAAATTGATTTTCTTTTTGTATTTTTCCATATTTTCCAAATTTAAAGGTCTTAAAAACATTCATATCTGATCCTATCCCAGGTCCACTTAGAACCCTTCAATAGTTCCCATGGCTTGCACGAAGAGGCCTATCTCTTGGCCTCAGCCATACCCACAGGGTTGTTTCAGATTTGTTTCCTGCTTTCCTCATTGGCCTCACCTGCTGCCTTTGCCCCATACACCTTCCTCATTCTCCCAGAACATCTGTGGTCTCATTCCTGCCACCTTGGCATGTGCTGGTCCCTGGGGCCTTTCTCTGATGCCTTCTTTAAGTTTCAGCCCAAGTGTTCCCTCTTTAGGGGACCTTCCTTGAATTCTCCTCCATGGGATCTATTTCGATGGCCCTCATCTGCGCTCCCTTAATACTGCTGGAAACTGCGATCACAGAAAGAACCTATGGCCAGTCAGTTCCCCGGGGATAGGAGCCCCGCCTAGCTACCTTTCCATCTCAGCACCTAACGGTGCTGGAACACGGAAGACTCGTGATGTGCAGTTGCTAAGTGAGTAGAACAAACTTCTCCTACATACCAGCCCAGGGTCTCTCACGCCCCGAGGCAGGGCCTCCAGCACCTGGACGACGGGCACCACCACTCGGGTGGAGGGATCTGTGTGAGCTCCAATGACAGGACCAGGTTCCCCCGTCAAGGGGTCTATGGCTTGAGCCCCAATCGAGATTGGAACAAGACCTGTGGGATGCCAAGCCCGCCACTGGCTTCAGTAGCCAGTGATGGGGAAAGAAGGAAGGGGCAGTTACGGGAAGAGAGACGCGTGGCTGGGAGGGAGCTAAGGGAGCCCTCAGAGCTCCCTTTACCCTTTGAGGGCTCTGAGCTGGACTGAAGTGCTTCCTGGTGGCCACAGACCCTGAAGGTGGGACTGGCTGCTGAGTTTCAGCAGTGCTGGTATTTAAAAGGACCCAGTTTTCTCAGTGGAGGATGAATGACCTGGGATCCTGGATTCTGGAAGCTCTGGACACTTTTATTCGGGGTTGCAGCAGCCCTAGCAGAAGCATCAGAATAACCCCATTCCTTGGCTCAGGAGGGAAAGAATAGACTGGGTGTAGGCCTCCTGAGATACACTGGGTTTTCTCTCCCAGGAATAAGTCACATTCCTAGGGCTCCCAGAGGCCCCAGATTTCCTCCTACCTTTGCCAGTGGCATCTTCCATGGAACCTGCCAGGGGTGTGGCATCAGTAGCATTTCTATCACATTCCATGCCCAGGATGGGCACCATGAGCCCTGAGCCCTCGGGGTCTGGAATCTCCATCCCATACAGGACTGGGACCCACAGCTCTGTTCCAGGATAGCACATCGTTCCTGACACAGGGGCAGGGGCACAGGGAGGACAAGTTGAGGGTCAAGTACCGCATGGAGGGTCTGTCCAGGTTCAAAGGGCTACATCCCTGACTAGAGCACCTTCTCGCCACTATTGCAGTTGTTTCCTTTGGGGTCCAGCTTAGCAATTTAAGTTCAGAAGGGAGGAACTGAATAGCGTCAGCATTTGGGGGAAGCAGAGAACAATCTCTAGGCCACATTGAAAAGGTGAAAGAGAAGAGGACAGACATTTGTGAGCACTGCCCATGTGCCAAAGAGCCTGACCTAAGAACTCTATATAAACCATATTTTCTTTGGTCCCACATTCAACCTGTAAAGTATGTATTTTAATCTTCATTTTAAATATGGTAAAACAGGCAGAATGAGGTTTAGGAACTTGCCCAAGGTCAAAGAGTTCATAGATAGTGGGGCAGTTCTTCAAACTGATGTCAGTTCTGACCCAAAACTCTGGGTCTTTTTTGTTACACCCTGAACAGACGGAAGCATCTAGAAAGAGCTAGTGAAGTAAGCTCTGGGAAGGTGCCACTCCCACTTCCTGTCCCCAGCCTTCCTTGTGTTAGAGTGTGGGAGAGCCAGGGGAGTTGGGTGGGCTCCTTTCCTGAGTTTCCTAACGGGAAGCTGAAGGCTGCTGCAGGAGTAAAAGTGAGAAGAGAGTTGAGGACTCAGGAGACTCAGGCTTCAGGCCTGGCGGAGGGACCGTGGCAACTCACTGACTCCCTGAAGTTCAGATTCCCCAACATAAAATGGGTACCTGTTATGGTTTGGGGAGCCTATGGAATAAGAGAATATGCACTTTACAAACATAAAGTGTAAGATCCAACACTGGCAAGGGATTAAGTGACAGGGATACAGCCAAGTATTCCTGGGGTCAGGGGGTGGAGTCACTGAATTCCTTCTCTCTTCCCCTGTGTGGGCTACTGGTATGCAGGGCTGCAGTCCTGTCTTTGAGCTTATAGGCTGGGGGTCACTGAAGCACCAGGTCATTCTGGGCCTGGGACTTCAGGGCCTGTCAGCGTTTGGCCCAGGTCAACACGTACCTATTTTGCCGCCACTGGCCTCGATGCCATGCGCTGTCTCCAGCTGTCTCTCCAGTCTCCGAGCCTGCTGCAGGACATGGTGCAGGCTCAAGGCCAGTGCCTGTCTCATGTCCTTGATGGCAGCCTCCAGAAGCCCCTGCGCCCTCGACACTGGCCTCTGCTGGAACTGCTGGAGCACTGCAATCACTTGCCTCTGGGCCACCAGCACATTGGCGTCTAGCAGGGCCTGTGGCCCTCCCACATGGGGCACTGTCTGGCCTTCCTGTTGGGAAGCCCCCTGAAGCCGGACTGTTCTCCCGCTCAGTGGCTCCACAAAGTTGTCGCCAGGCAGCATGAGGTCTCCCGAGGCATCTCGTAGCCCTCCCAGTGCCAGCACCTGACCTGAAAGTGGGGACCCGAGAGGTAGAGGTGGGAAGGGGATGCAACAGAGTGGCAGGCAGGAGGGAGACCCAGGGTCTGTGGGCAGAGTGAGTAACAGAGGAGACAGAGAGCAGAGGGACAGTACACGGTGGTCACAGGAGGAGAAAGGATGCCCCCTCTTGGTTGAAATGATCAAATTACTTCTACAGCAGAACTGGCTCACTTCTCTTTTTCCTCCTTGGGGCACTGTACCTGAGATGAGGAAGGGGTGAGGGGAGCAGGGAAGGTGAGGGAGGGTGGGGATAAGAGGCAGACAGAGGATGGTGGGTGGAAAGATGGGGCCAGGGGTGGAGTTTGCAGCCTGGACCAGAAAACCAGGGAGCCGCAAGGGGGAGATTGGAGAGCCAGGCCAGGCAGGGAGGAGAGGTAGGAGGACAGCATCGAGGGCTGCCGGAGACCTGTGTTTTCATCCAGCCCGACTCCCAGGATTGGCGCGATGCCTCCTGTGACTGGATCCTCCATAGGGCCCCCCAGCTCTAGAGGGGCCAAGGTCTTGGTGAGGGGATTGCGGTATGTGCCCCCAAGAGTGAGCCACTGCCTTGTTTGGGGGTGAAGAGTCACAGCCAGCACAGGCACCTCGATGCCGGTAATGGGGTCTGCCATGACAGCTCCAAGCTGTGAGGTCCTTCTTGGCTGCAGGACAGGCAGACAGGTGGCTGGAGGGGAGCCTGTGGCAGGACAGGTGGGATAGGGCACATAGGGGAGGATGGGAGCTTCTGATGTTCGGATGCCACCTGGACAAGGAGACAGGGAGATGTTGATACCCTTGACGTGCTGGCCTTTCCCCTTTCCCCTGCAGAGCAGGGACAGAGTAGCTTTGGGCGTTTGCTTTCTCCATCTAGCTACTCCCCAGAACATGGTACCCTCTGCAGCAAGAATGTTACAGTGAAGAAGGGGGAGAAGGCGTTTGTTGCACTGTTGGGCACCAAGCTCCACTGTGCAAGGAGAGAGCCCTGCTTCCTGTGCTGTGCCCCTAGGGGGCCCCAGAGGGCCCCAGTGAGCCCTGGGCGTGGCTGGGGCTATTAAGTGGTCAGGGTCTTACCGGAACTGAAGTCAGTGGTGGGCACCAGAGTAGCTGCCGACAGATCGTATCCCAGATTCCCAGCCTCAGGCAGCACCCGCCCAGTGTCGGGGTGGATGAAGTAGCCAGAGGGTATGGACCCTCTGTGGCCACTGGCTGGTAGCATTGAGCACTTGGGGCCAGGGACCTTCAACTTGGTGATGGGATTCACACTGATGTCATCAGCATCCCCTTCAAGGCTTGCTGAAGGTTCGGGAAAGCAAAGACCTGCTCAACATCACGCACCCCCCCCCCCCCAACCACACACACACATTCTGACGCCAGTGAAGCAGGCCAGAGCTTGGATGGTGACTGGGAGGAGTTGGCAAGAAGCCCACCACAGTCCCCATAACAGGTGCTTCTGAAGGCAGGACTCCACATTCGAAACATGACACTTGATACCATATTGCAGGCGGGCAGCTGCTGGAAAAGCCCTGGGAGACGGTGGTGTTGGATGTGACTGGGGAACTCCCTGCACTCAGCACGCACACAGGGTGCTCCAGGGGGTCCTTCTCCCACTCTCCCTTTCCAGGCAAGTTCAGCATTTCCAGATGTGGCCTTTTGCATTAACCCATCAAGCTTTTACTCTCAGTGTTACTTGTATGTAAAGCTATAATTTGTGCAATGTGTGACGGTTTGACTTGTTTCCTTCTCTGTTCCTCCCATTTCCGAGGCTCCCTCTTCTGTGACACAGACACTCGCCTAGAGCACTGCACAGGAAGCCCCTCCCAGTCTTGGGGGTTTCCACTTTGTTTTGTCCTCCTCCTCCCTTCCTCTTCTGCAGTGTCCTGGGTGTAGAACTCGAGCTTTTGCAGGGCTCATCGCCCAGAATGCACCGACAGGTTTCCTGGGGCCCCTGGCTGAGGCTGAGCGGGGCTCACCTGGCTGCAGCAGCTCCGCCCCTGTGCCTGTGCCCAGGACACCCCAGGCCTTCATGCGGTGGCCCTCCTGCAGCAGGGCCCAGGACAGGTGGCTCAGCACAGCGTCCAGCTGAGAGGTTTCCCTGCAGTGACATGGAGGAGGACTCATCAGGGGGAGGGATGATTCCCGATGGGCAAAGTGCACTTTGCTGTGGTCAGTTCCAGGACCCCGTGAAACCACACTCTTTCCTCCCCTGCGGCATATCTCCCTAAATCTGACTCAGATTCATCGGGTACACACCCTTCTGGGTTCTGCTCAGCCTGGGAGGACTTCGCAGGCCAGGAGTCTGTCTGTGCCTTCAGCAGCCGCTGAGCCGCCATCACTGCTGAGCAGAAAGAGGCCCACTGCTCCTGCCTGGCATGAAGGTCTTGGCGAAGGAGCTCCAGTTGGTGACTAAGGCTTGCTGCATACACGCCAGCCAGGTGCCGCCTTCGCCTGGCCTCCTCCTCCGCAGCCCTGGCCGCTGCTTCAGCAGCCTGGGGTCAGAGACAACCCTGCAGGCTTCCCCGCAGGGGCTACACCCACCAGCGACAGCAGCCTCCAGGACTGGACACCCAGCCTCTGTTGGGAGCTCCAGAGCATTCTGGGCAGGCATAGGGGCAGTGGCAAAGGGGGAGAGAAATCCCTAGGGGTAGGTGTGGGAGTGGGGCTAAAAACCCTGGGGTCTGGGAGCTGGAACTGAGGGGAGAGGCGCTCAGGAGAAAGGCCTGGGCCTCAGTTAGGGCGGGGGAGAGTCGCATTTGGGCCCAGGGACTCGTTGGGATGGTGTGAACACAGCCCGACCTGTTGATGTTTCTTCTCTGGGCTCCCCAGAGGCTGGTCAGTGGAGACCGGGGTGCCATGCGCAGCATTCCACAGCTGCCGGAGAGAGCGGGCTTCGTTCACAAGTTTGAGGCAGAGGAGTTTGAGCTGTGAGAGAGGCAGGAGTAGCTAGTGGACATTTGAAGCCTCCACTTTCAAGGCCTTGATTGCAGCGCCCCCTGCTGCCAGTCTGTGGAAGGACTCCAGGGGACAAAACGCAGGAGACACTTGGGAGGAATGGCTGAAGAAGACCAGCTGAGAGGCAGGTCCTGGGTGGTTCCAGTTTATACATTCTGCCTGGGGAATCCTTGGCCCAGTTGCTATACTTGGACTTGTCTACCACCTACTGCCTGAATCTGCTCACTCAGTTGAGCTACTGAGGACCAGGAAGTGGGGCTCTGAGAAGAGATTCCAGGGACGGCACTGATCTAAGACCCTAGGTCTCATAAACTCCATCTTAAATTTAGTCTGAAATCTACCCCCCCAAATACTCTCCTTTTTTCTAATTCATTTAGGCTCCATGTCCCATGACCAACTCTCCCAGAGGCGAATATTTCCAGTCCTGCTTGCTCCTCAAGCTCCTCCACTTACCTCTTCCTTGGTCTGGCCGAGTCTGGCCGTCACTGACAGAGACTGCCTGAGCAGGATCTCATAGAAGGTTTCTGTGTCAAACCACTCCAGGTCCACCTGGTCCTCGGCCTCCCAGCCTAGGCAGGGTTAGGAAGCAGGATTATTTTCCTGAAATGCAAATATGAACTTCCCTACAGATCCGCAATGGTCTAGACACAGTCTGGCTACTGTAAATGTGGTCCTTGGATGAGCAGCTTTGGCTTTGTTGAGGAACTTGTAAGCAGTGCAAAATTCCAGGCCCCATCGCAACCCTATTGCAACAGAAGATCCCTAGGTAATTCACAATCGCTCTGAAGCTTGGGACAAACAAATGAAATCTAGTGCTGGTATCTGAGGACTGTGCTTTGAGTTGCAAGGGTAGAAGGTGAAACACCTCAGCAAGACGTGCAATGTATTCTACAATTCATTCCTTTAGGTGGTACCGGTCATTTCCTAACTTGGTTACTTTGTACTTGGTTACATTACTTTTCTTTTGGAAAGTTTGTATGTAGATGTCTCTTTCCCTGTGACACTGTGCATTTCTAGAATCAGGCAGTGTCTGGCTCATTCATTTTTTGAGCAAATGAATGATTAGAGAGGAATGAAACAATAAGTAGCCTAGGAAGATGAACAAAGGGAGCAGAAGCTGGCTTTGGATTTGGGGGCCCCTCTGAGATTCTAGCCCAAGCCTGTCACTCACCGTGACCTCCCTCAACCCTGGGAGTATCAGAGTCTTGGTGTGATCCGCCTCTCCTCACTGATATCACGCCAGTTCTTGGAGAAGTGTAGGCATGCAGGTTGTATCCTTGCTGATGCTTCCTGAAGGTGGGTTGGGGAGTGGCCTTTCGGGCCCAGCTCAGGCTGTGACACTGAATCTACAGGACACATAGTGGGGCAATGGGAAGGAAAGGGGGGAGTGAGGGAGAAGCATCTGTTTAGAAGACTCTGAGAGGAGGAGGAGCCCCGCTCAGCTGTGGTTGGGGAGTGAGTGCCTCATCTTCTCTTGCTCGGCCCATTCTAACAGCTGATGTATCTTTTTGTGGCTTCCTCCTCTCTAATTCATCTCGGTCTTCCACTTTATCACTAAAGTAAAAATAAAAGTCTTAACAGGGTTTCTGCCTTACCCAAAATTCTAATGGATCCCCAATGCCTACAGGATAAAGTCCCAGCTTCTTAGAGGGCCCATAAGACCTTCCACCATTTGGTCTCTCCCCCAGTTCCAACCCATTCCTATCCTTGCACCCTAAACTGCATTCTCGAGGGGCCATGCTTGGTTCCCTATGCAGGTAAATGCCATGTGCCATGTCGTGCTTCTGTGCCTTTGCTCATAATACTCCCTTTCTCTTCCCCACCCCTCCTCCCAAGTGCAGTACCCCCCCACCGCCCACTCACCGATGCCTTTGTTAGTACAGGGACTGCATTCTTATATTCTCATTTCCAATCCTCCTTCAGGGATCACCTCTTCCAGAAAGTCTGTCCTGACTCCCCAGGGAGAACAGTCAACTCCCTCCTTTGTGCAGCTGGGTCACTCTGGACACATTTTCAGCACAGCTCTACAGCACTCGCTGACATTTATTTGTTTCCTTGTCTATATTCTCCCTACTTAACTCTGCTCACTGGAAGCCTAAGGCTATACCTTTGTCACTTTGGCATCTTAGCAACTATTATAATGCCTACTGCAGAAGGAGACAAAAGACCCACTTACATGGGACTGGAGAGGTGGCCTGATGTCGTGGTTAAGATGTCCCGTGTGCAGCTTTACTCACCAACAGAAGCCCGCAGAGTCCTAAGAGCAGGACAATCTCTCCCAGGACTCCTGGCCACTCTGACCTCTTCAGGGGGCCAGGGATCCTGGCGATGCCAGTTTGGATGAGATACCTGGGAGTCGTGGAGGCAAAGGGCCCTTCTCCGAAGCACTGGCCCCCTGGTGGGAGGGTGCGGACATACTGTGTGGAGAGAAATCTGTTCAGGCTTTGTCCCCACAGGGACTGGCTATGGGATGGAGTGGGAACCCAGGCTTGTCAACACTAACTGAATAGTCCAGATTTTTGTGCAAACCTGGGGGGAACAGGAGGTGTGTTTTACCTGGGAAATGACTTCATGTCAGATAACTGTCTGGGGAGCTGTCTGCACATTCCCAGGCTAGGTTAGCACAGCCTCTTAGAAGCTGTGGTAAAAAGCTGAGATGCTAAATTTTACACGTGACCTGGATCAGTGGTGGCATCATAAGCAGGTCCCATGGGGTTTGGGATCTGTGCCTTCGAGATGAAAGAGGGTGGGGCTGGGGAAATGAGGCAGAAGGCTGTGAGAGACGACAGACGTTCTGATGTCCTTAGCTACACACCTTTTTTTAACCTCAGGCTTTTCCCCACCTCATACATCACAGGGGCTGCTGTGGAGCTGTCCCTAGGCACCTCCAGAATTATCTGTTGGGGTTGAAACTCAGGGGGCACTCAGGCCCTCTCCCTCCCTGGAGATCTGCCTGGGATGGTTATGAGACAGCATTTTTTTAAACAGAGAAGAGATAGTGGGATCATGTCTTGAATGAAGCAAACCATTTTCCGATGCCGGTTGCTGCTCAGACGAAAGATGTAGACCCCGGGCTGCTGGAACTGCTGAAGGAAGAAGAAGGGGCTTTGGTCGTGGAGTGGGGCCTCCTCAGCCAGCGCTCGGAAGCGCCCCCAGTCAAACTCTGCCAGCGTGTTATAGAAGTGGCCCCTGGGGGTAGAGAAAGGCGGGGAGTGCACTGTCTCCTGGGGGTGGCCACAGGCACAGGAACGTTTCCCCTCCAAGGCCTTGATGGTGTCAGGCCATGTCCTCTGGACACTCACAGGTCATACTCAGGGTAATGCTCCCGGGTCACCAGGAAGGCCAGTGTATCATTGATTTGGAGGCACACGGTGGGGTTTGGGATGCCTGGATCAGGGGGTGACAGGTCCCCAAGGTGTGTGGAGTTGAGGCTTGGTGACCAAGGGCGGGTCAGATGTCCTTTCCTTGACTTTCCTGCACAAATTCAGAACGTGAGGAGGAGCAGCCACACTCTTCAGATGAACGTGCGCTGGGAGCTGGGGCAGGTGGAGGGGGGAGAGGAAGGCGAGAGGTGTCCTCGGGGTTGGGGGTGCTCACCTGCCTCCTGGCCTGGGAACCTGGACTCCCTCAGGGGCAGGCCAAGGGCAAGGAGCAGTTCACAACCTGGTCTGGTCAGGCCCAGGAAGCCAGTCCCTAGAACACAACAGGGCTCTCCTGCACCTGCAGGACCCTGGGAGAGAGTTTTCTGGTCCCTGGATACGACTGACACTGTCCATCTCTGATCTGCACGCGGAGGGATTCCACTTTCTTACCCTGAGGGGCCAGAATCCACATGCACTTCCTGGGGAGCCCTGCGGGGGGAGGCAATGCCATGCCCCCCAGCTTCTGCTTGCAGGGGCAACACTGACACTGGGCATAGACAAGCCTTGCCTAAGTGTGGCCTCCAGCCATGGCCTTCCTGAGGCCTCTCTCAGTCCAGCTCTCTTACCATCCATCCTGACCACATACAGAGGGACAGGCTTCTGCCTGTGGTCCAAGTGGCAGGGGTGGCCCACCGCACGTGGGGAGGAAGGCTTTTCCAGAAGGTAAAATTCCTGGGAACAAGGAGGTCAGGGAGGTGAGGAGGGCACAGAGCTTCCTTGAGCTCTGTCTGAGTATCCTTTTGGAGCAAGGTGGTAGGGGGAATAGGTCTAAGAGCCCCACAGGACAGGGGCAACCTGGAGTCATGATGCTGGGTGCATCTCTTGCTCGTGTGGGAAGGTTTCCATGACAGTCCCCTCTTTGATGAACACAATGACTTCTATAAGGAGTTCTATGGGATGCCATTAAATCGACAAAGGGGCTGTTTCTCTGGTACCTGAGAGTGTGCCAGTGATGTGGTCAGTGAGCAGCCCCTGGACCCTGTGCACAAGCAATCACTCATGCTCCCCTTAGGAAGCAGAGGCTGAAGGGGCTAGGTCTGCCCTCTCGGCAGTGGCCCAGCTCAGCGTGGGGTGGGACCCAGGGCACACCGTACCTGGCTGTTGGCGTCTTCAGTGGTGGAAATCTGTGGGATGCCCTCAGAGCAGCTGAGCTGTAGGACATGTCTCTGCCCCTCTGAGCACAGGGGGCCACACGCTCCACTTGAGTGTTGTCCCCAGCACAGACAAAGCCCCAGGCCTGGGTCGTAGCCACGGGCATCTCCCGGTGTGGCACACACCTGCACAAAGACTCTAGCTTCTTGGGGACGCCTCCCTTAGGGAAGTTCCCCAGTTCTCCCAGCTTCAGAAGGTAGCGCACAGATCTCCATGTTTCCAGAGAGGGGTTAGTGGACCAAGTTCAGTGGTTAGGAGGTTGGGCATGCGAACAGGTGGCAGAGGGCCCAGAGGGCAAGGGGTGTAATATACCTCATGGGCGCAGTGGTCATTCCACTGATCCTTGGTCAAACATAGCCCCTCTTGGTTCCAGGTGGCTCCATCTTTGCAGCTCTTGTATTCCCACCTGACACAGCCTCTCGGCTCTCCAGCATCTCGATGGCCCGGAAGGCAGGGGCACTGCCCATCACTGGGCTGGGGGTTAGAGTGGGAGGAAATGCAGTTTCAGGTTGGTTGCACTGAAACACACACGACCCTCAGCTGTGACCCTGCCTGAGATGGGCCAGAAGATAAGGGGAGCGGAGTGAGGGATCCACAGGACCGAACAGCAGTCAGGCCCCAGGGGAAAGTCCCTGGCACATGCTGGTTAGGGGCCACTGCAGTCAGGGAGACTTGGGAATTACAGGGAAGGAAGAATTCACAGTCGTATTGTTTGTTGGCTTACAGGAAAAGTTTCAGTTGGAAGGGGTCGGGCTAGCATGTGTTTTAGGAGTCGTCCTGGAGGAGAACAGCAAGAGTCTGCCCTTTCCTCTGAGTCGTGTCGCCAGATTTAGCAAATACAAATACAAGGTATCCAGTTAAATTGAATTTCAGTAAATCATTTCTTAATATACGTATGTCCTATTCAATATTGGAGACATACTATAAGCTTATCCATAATTTATCTGAAATTCAAGTTTAACTTGGCACGCCCTATTTTAAATGGCAAGCTTATCCTCAAATCCCTCGGAAACCTGAGCCTATCCCGCTCGGGTTAAACCTGAGCTGAGCCTGACTAGAGACAAAAGCAGTTTTGGAAATGCAGCCTGTCCTTGGGTCCCACTGCCAGAGAGGACACACCTGGAACACGCGGCCAGGCCCTGGGCAGATGCACGTGTCCTTGCCTTCTTCTGGCTGGGTGGCCTCGGAGCCGCAGGGGAAACAGGCATCCTGGCCAGGCCAGGGGTTGAAGAATCCTCGAGGGCAGCGGTGGCAGAAGGAGGTGTTGTGGGGACTCATTCTGGAGAGGAAAGTTCCAGGGGGACAGGAAGCAGGTAACGGGCCAGGACAGAGTCCACCTGTGGTGTGACAGTCCACAGTCATTAAGGCGAATGTAAGCTCCCGGGAGCTGTGGGTCCCGAGGTCATTTCCCCATGAGACCTAAGTGGATCCCTGACCGCTCTCCTCCCCGACGGGGGCTTTCTGACCAGCCCAGGAGCCTCCGCACTCCTCCACTTCACCCCCAGCCCCTTCAGAGCAAACCCAGCCCCAGCCCCTACCTTCTGCACACCCCGGGTGGTCCGGCTCCTTTTCCCTACAGGGCGTCTTATCCCCACAGTTCTGTGCCTTCTCCATGCTCAGGCATACGGAGCGCTGGAAGGCAAAGCAGAAGAGAGCTACCCGGGCCAGTGTCCCAGAGGGGAAGAGCCTCACCTTTCGGACAGAGACAACAGCGGAAGGGAGAGAGGCAGACATGAGGGTGGGGGGAGGACAGGCACCAAGGAAGGCCTTTGGGTTCTTCTGGGGTCCAGATGGAGAGAGACAAGAGCAGAAGGCAAAGACACAGTGCCAGAGCAACCAGCACCAGGACAGGACGAAATCAGGACAGGAGAGACGCAGAGAGCTCTGGGCCTGGGATCTGTGCGTAGAGAGAAATGCCCAGGCAGGCCAGCCTCTGCCACTCACAGGAGCTCCAGGAAACAATGAATATTTCACGAAGATGAAATCTGAGACATGGGTCCTCTGGGTGGCTTTGGCTCACACAACTTAAATATGCTGCCTCTCCCCCCACACACATTTCCCAAGAGCAGCTGGTGTGTGTTGTGTGTGTGTGCGGAACTGGACTCTGGTGGCGAGGGACATTCCAGCTTTCTCCTTTTGCACGGCACAGCCAACGGGCCTCATTGAAGCGTTCTGCATGTGCAAAGTCCTGTAAGAGAGGTGCAAAAGGAATGAGACAAGGCTCCTGGCTTTGCTGCACATTCAGCCAAGGTTCCGTATGATTATAGCATCAGAAAGGACCTTAGAGATCATTTAGTTCTATCTTCCTAATTTACAGATGAGAAGCCTGAGACCAGAATGATGGAAAGTTTTGCAAATACACGCAACCAGTCAAATGCTCTTAAAGAATACACACACCTGAATTTCTGGAAACCGTAAAACAGCCACTGAGCCCTTGGACCACCATGTGCCACAACGGATGGAGCACACACAGCAAGTGGAGAGAAAAGGGTGTGTTCCTGGCCTTGTTAATTATCTTTGGAAACTGGTTAATCAGTTGACCTACCACTTGTAAAAATGTGATAATAAATAATACTACTTGGCTTTCTTCACAGCAGTTGTGAAAATCAGTCAAATATGAGGTGAGATACTACAATACTTGGAAAGCCGTAACTGCTAACAGAAGTAAGTGCTAATGGTGAGGTGTGGCTGTCAAGGAAGCGAAGGTGAGAATCTGAGGCTCTGGGGCCTTCAGGGCCACCTGGTTTGCAAGGGCACCTGAGAGCTTGTTAATGAGGCCTCACTCCAGTTTGAATAGTCCTGGCCTGGAACAGCCTTAACAGAACTTGTATGACTGCACTCGGGCCTCAGTTTTAAAAACAACAAATGCTGTATCTGATTTTATTTGCTCCATGTAATTCTCCAAATTTTCCTCCTGTGCATGACTTGTGACTTAATTGTTTCCAAAAGAGATACACCCATTCAGAACAAGGTGCCCCTCTACTTGAGGGCATTTCATTCATTCATTCATTCATTCATTCATTCATTCATTCTACATTTACTTATTGTGCACTTACTATGTACCAAGGTCTTTCTGGGGGACTGGTGAGACCTACAAGAATGTACCACAAGCCCTGCGGGATTGTTGGAAGCTGTATGTGGAGCTGAAGCTGGAAGGAGAACTGTTGCGGTGCAGAAGTAGAGGCTCCCTGCAGAGGCATTTCTGAGGGGGAGAAATTAAGATACCTGGGAACTCTACTGAAAACATGTCTTTTGTATCACTGCTGTCCAATAGGAATACAGTGTGCATCACATAGGTAATTCAAAATCTTCTATTGAATTATAAACAAAGATGGAATGATAAACAATTCCATTACATTATAAACAAAGATGGAATTAATTTTAAGAATGTTTTACTTAACCCAATGTATCTAAAATATTACTTCAACATGTAAGCAATAGAAAAGCAAATATGTACTCAACACTTTATTTTATAACAAGCCTTTGAAATGCATTTTATACTTCACAACTCATCTCTGTTTGGATATCCGCATACTAAGTGCTCAGTAGCCCCGTGGGGTTGCTGATTAGCATAGGGGACAGCACAGGGTGTCAGCTTCCAGCAGTCACTTCTCTGCAGGCTCCTCTAGGCTTGTGAGTGCTCCCTGCTCTGCACATCGTCTCTGTTTTGTTCTCCCGAGTAACTCAGTCGTCGTGCCCTGTCTTTCCAGACGGTGGCACTGTGAGCTTGCAGGAAACGGTGGTGGTGGTTGGTGGTGATGGTGGTGGGGCTTCTGCTGGAGAAAAGGAAAGGTAGTTGGAAGGGACAACGTGTGTGCACGTGTGTGTGGTGTGAATTAGTATCATCACCTTGATTATTTTGTCAGAAATGAAGATAAACTTATGTGAAATATTTTATAACAATTCTCCTGAAACTGTACTGTCCCTACCAATCACCTAGAGATCTTTTATTTTTTTAATTTTATGTTTTCTCTTTTATGTATATATTTTTTAAAGATAAAATTGTATATATTTAAGGTGTACAGTATGAAGATTTGATATACACACACAGTGAAATGATTACTATAGTCAAGCTAATTAACGTATATCTGCATGTAGTTACCATTGTTTTTGTGATGAGAGTGCCCGAAATGTGCTCTCTCAGCATATTTCCGGTATTCAATCTCTAGACTTATTCATGTTACGTAACTGAAACTTTACCCTTTGACAAACATCTCCCTATTTTTCCCAGCTCTCCAGGCTCCAGTAAACACCATTCTACTATCAGCTTCTGTGAGTTCGACTTCTTTTTTTTTAAGAATCCACACATAAGTGACTTCAGACAGTATTTACCTTATCTGTCTGGTTTATTTCAATTAGCTGAATTTCATTCATATTGTCACAAATGTCAGGATTTCCTTCTTCCTCATGGCTGACTAATAGTCCATCACATATACAATACCTTGATCATCCATTCACCTGTTGATGGACATTTGGGTTGTTTCTATAACCTGGCTGTTGTGAATGAGGCTGCAGTGAACACAGAAGTGCAGATGTATGTTTTTAATTTTGATAAAAACTGTTACAGATACCCCCATTTTCCCACCTTTGTCCCCTTCGACCCAGCCCCCACCCCCTTATTCCATTTCCTTTTGATCTATACCCAAAAGTGGGATTGCTGGAACACAGGATAGTTCTATTTTTAATTTTTTGAGAAACTTTCATACTGTTTTCCCTAATGCCTGTAGGAGTTTACATTCTCACCAATAGAGCTTGAGTGTTTTTTTCTCCATATCCCTGCCAACAGTTGTTATCTTTTGTCCTTTTGATGATACCTGTTGTAATAGGTGTGAGATGGTATCTCGCTGTGGTTTTGATTTGCATTTCTGTGATGATTAGTGGTGTTGAACATCTTTTCATGTACCTGTTGGCAATCTGTATCTCTTCTTTTGAGTACTGTCTACTCAAATCCTTTGCCTATTTTTTTAATTGGGTTTTTTTCTTGCTATTAATTGTTTGAGTTCTTAAAAGGGAGATTCTGATTCGATACTAAAGGTGATCTAAGGTGGGTCCTGAGCTCCTACATTTCTAATGACCTCTCAGGTGAAGTCATAGTCGTAGTGTTTTACATAGCAAAGTTTTGTAAGGAACTTTGACATGCACCATCCTTTTTGATACAATGATTTTTCTTTGATAGGCATTGCAGATAACCCTCTCTCATTAGGAAAGAAATAGAGGCTCAATGAGTTCAGTTTCTTGCTTAATATCACACTGTTAATCAGAAGTGAGACCAAGGGCAAAACCCAGGTATTGGCTCCCAAACATATCCTTCCTACATCAATTACATAAATTTTCCAGGTGGCAGAGTGTGGGTTAGGGTAGGTGAACTTAGAGATCTTAAGGGAAGTTCTGTAGCTTTCTGAACTCTCTTCATCTTGTGCTTATTGCAGTCGTGGTCAGTAACTCTCCCCACTTCTCTCCCTGCTGTGAAATCAGTTGCAACCCTTATTTCTACCTAGTGAATGGGACTGTGAGGTTGTACTTGGCTGGCAATAGAGTCCTGGGGTCCTAAAAAGAATCAGATCACTCCAATGGGTAGAGAGTATTCCATCTGAATGGGACCCTAGCGGTTATGTCCTTCAACCTCCTTATTTTACAGATGAGGAAACTGAGGCCCTGGAGAAGGGAGGTAAGTGCCTTGTCTTGGGTCAACACACACGCACAAAAGATAGAAAATTCCCATAAGGTCAGGTCACTGGATCAGATTTTTAGAAATAAGAAACTGAAAAAGAAAAAAGTTCAGATTGCTCCTCAGATCAAAATTTGAATTTAAAAATCTAATCCTAATTGGTTTTTACTGGGATGTCTGGCCTTAAAATCTTTAGCTACTGGGGATATTTGGGGGCTAGAATGTGGCAAAGTATTGAATAAGCTCCTTTGCATAGCCCAGTCTTGTGGGCATATAAACAACACACAGGACATGGATGGACGCTGCCCTCACAGGCCGTATACGTGACAAATGAGGCTAGTGTGAAAGACGTAGAGGGTGCCAAGGTGCTGCAAGGGCTCAGAGAGAGGATGTTCCCTGGACTTTGTTGCATACTAAGCAATGGGAGAGGGGGAGTAAATGACGAAGATCGTGGTGTGACGCTGGCCACTGTGAGTTAATGCTACCAGTCTTCCTTTCTTCGTTCACTCACACATTGCATTCACTGGTGGAATCAAAGAAAGAAGCCTAGACGTTGGTTCCAATCCCTTGTGGCAGAGCTGAGGAAGCAGGCTCAGAGGGGCTGAAGGATTTCACAAGGTCACACACCTGACTGGGTGATGGCAAATGCAGTGCCCCAACTTCCATCAGTGATTTTCTTTCACAGTGCCATGATTGGAGCCTTAGGTTTTCCTTTGAGATCCCTCTTTGCCTCTTTTCCAGTCTCTCCTCTTTTCCCCAGCACCAATATTTATTTTTTTCTGTTTCTTAAAACTTATATCAGAATGTCTAACTGACAAGGAAGGTTGTGGCTTTCAAAAGCACTCTTCTTGGTTGACAGTTTGCTTTGATCTGCCTGCCCCCCTCCTCATTCGCTCCCACAAAGAAACCCCCCACTTAGCTTTTTATGCTCCACTCTCCTGCCTTCATTCTCTGGCATCACCAGCCTCTCCTTTCCCACTCGTTCCTTCTCTCCTGCCCTCTAGTTTTGAAGACAATGTGACTCTATTACTTCTCGGAAGCATGGCTCTCCTATTCCCCTCCCTTTCCTTTCTTTCCCTCTCTTCACTCCTCTCTCTCTCTCTCACACACACATGTAGAGTTTTGATTTGATCATATGTAGTTCATGGCACATTGCCATTGCTGTTCTGAGCAGGAAACTTCTCTGATTGTATCCATTTATTTTCCCCAGTTTTTCTAATTTCCATATCCCTATAGCCAATCATTCTAATACATTTAGCATGTGTCTGTGAGTGTTGTCGCAAAATGAGTATTGTTTATACACATGCACTTTGAAAATGTACGTAAAGGTTGTTGTGCGATCGCATCTCATGTTTTACTTCCCCCCGTGTCGCTCAGACTCACCTGTGTTGCTCGGTGTGTATCTCGTTTGAGGCTCCTCCCTGAGCTTAGGGCTTCATGCCGTCTTTTGTCTGTCCCTAAAGACCACACTTGCTCAGAGTCTGACTACATGTTGCTTCCAGGACCTGGTACTGTCTCCCCTAGCTCTCTGCCTTCCACATTCACCGTCTCCCGGCACTGCCCTCTCCGCAGCCCCTGGCACAGCCTGCTGGCTGGTTTAGATCTTTCAGTTCTGATTTTAACCGGTTCTGACGGGTTGGGGACTTCTTAACTTCCATGATTCAAAGGTCCCCTCAGTCTTTTATTTTTCTCTCTCTGTTTTTACAATTCTATTTAAGTTTTTCCCTGAACCTGCTGAGTTTTATTTTTGATAAACTTTTTCAAAGAAAATTTTTAGATTTACATGAATTATATGGATAGTACAGAGTTCCCATATACCTTACATCTAGTTACCCCTATAATTAACATCTTATATTAATATGGAAGATTTGTTATAATTAATTAATCAATACATTATTATTACCTAAAGTACACACCTTGCTCAGATTTTCTTAGTTTTTACCCAACGTCCTTTTCTGTGCCAGGATCCCATATTACAGATACTCCTCATGTCTCCTTCGACTCCTCCTGGTTGTGACATTTTTTCAGATGTCTTTTGTTTTTGATGAACCTGACAGTGTTGAGCGATTCTGGTGAGATAATTGTAGGATGTCCCTCCATTGGGACTTGTCTGATGTTTTTCTAATGTTTAGACTAGTGTTACTGGTTTTGGGGAAGAAGATCAGAAAAAGCTGTTTTCCTCACTTCTCATCAAGGGTACATGCTATCATGTGAAGTATCATTGTTGACGCTAACCTTGCTAAGGGGGCCGAGGTAGCATTTGCTAGGTTTTCTCTACTGTGACATTATTCTTTTACTTTTCTCCTTTTCATACTGTGCTCCTTGGAAGACAGTCACCACGTGCAGCTCACACCGAAGCAGGGGAGAGCCATGCTCCACCTCCCCGAGGGTGCGGTGGCTTAATAAAGGGTATGGAATTCTTCTGCGTGAGAAGTTTGTTTCTTTCCCCTAATTTATTTATTGGGTTATTTATTTATATAGCATGAACTCACAAATATTGATTTCATACTTTGGTTTTTCTTCCTTCTTTCCTTTTTTCCTTCCTTTTCCTTTTTCTTTCTCTTTTTTCTTTTCTTTCCTTTTTTTTTCTTTTTCTCAAAATGATCCAGCATTGACCACTGGGAGCTCTTTCAGTTGGCTGCTGGGTCCTTTCATGTACTCATCATTGTGGGTTTAAAAACTTTTTTTTAGCATTTCCTTACTTTCTGGCACTGGAAGATGCTTACGCTCAACTTGTATATTTCCTGCCACAGTCTTAGAATGAGTCATTTCTCCAAGGAGTCGTGGTTCCTTTAATGAGAGAATGGTACTAAAAACCAAGTTGTGGATGCTGATTGTGCTCTGGTCACTTATGTTTTAACCCACTTTTTTTCCCTTTTTGTTAAGTTTCCTGTTCTTTGCCCATTGACCACGGGGGGTCCCCAAGAATTAATCACACATTCAAGTCGGCAACGAAGAGTCCTGACTTCACACAAGAATTTTGTGAGAGATCAAAAATGAATAAAGCACTGTCGGGAAGTTCCCAGTGAAGTGTGGGAGGCAGGTGGACATAGGAACTTAAAAGTCAATCTCTAAGGAATCCCTAAGGTGCTAGTGATTAATTCAGACTGTGGGATCTGGCAAGTCTCCGAGCTGGGAGTTAAAGGAAGGAATGGTCTGCATTTGATAGAGTCTGTTCCCAGACTCTTACGAAATCTTTCTCGACGGAGGCCCCAGTAAGCGGTCCCTCTTTGGATGGAGCAGCGATGGTTAATGCCGAGGATGGCTTCACTCTTTCCCGTCAATGCTTCTCCTCTTCCCAGGGGGAACTGAACAGATGCCCCTCTCTCTCCATGTCTCTGGAGCCCTGTACAGGCGTGTGGCACAAGGAACTGCCGCGGTGTTGTTAACATTTTATTTCTTAACTTAGGCGGAGTACATGGATGTTTATTTCTTCATTCACCATTCTTTTTTTGTATGGCTTAAATATTTCATAATAAAATTTGAAACGTATTAATGATGAAAATAAAAAAGACCTGTGTGTTGCCCTGCCTTACACGACCCTGCACCCTTGCTCCTGGAGCAAAGATGGCCCTGCCAGATGCCTGCCACTCCCAGCCTGGAGCCAGGAAAAACGCAGCTGGTTCCGGCCAGGTGGGTCTGCCGCAGCCTGTCTGACCAGTGTTGCTCCGTGTGGATGTTGCCCAATACCTTAGTGCTGTGGCAGATAGAAACCTATTTCTTACCCCAAATTTTCCTTGGCCCCCTCTACTGCAAGGCACACCTCCGACTCCCAGAGGGCCTTACAGCATGGCACACCGACAACCATTTCCCTCAGCAGAGACCTGTTGCCAGAGCAGTTTTGCCAGGGCTGGGATGGGACTTAGAGGGAACATTAACTCCCCTATCTTAAGGCAGCATCTGTGCCTCTGCGAAAACAGACTCAAGCTTCCTTATCTCCCAGCTAAACTATCTGTGCACAAAAGACTGAAAACAGCAGCTTTCGCTCTGGCAGCAGACAAGGAAAACCAGAGGTCCTGCCTGCAGATCCAAGCCTGGGCCAACAGGGAACACTGCACCAGGGCAGGGTGGCCTGTCTGTTTGCGTCCTGGCGACACAAGGAGAGTGATGCTGGCACCTGGGGCACGCAGGCGGGTAATGTTCGATTTGCAAGCCTAGGCTCTTCAGACTTTGGGCCCAGGACATCGCTCCTGTACTGGTGGCTCCCTACGAGACCTTTTCACTTGGTGTGGTAGACAACGAATGTCTGTAAATTCATTCCTCTTGAACCTGCTTGACCAGAAGCATATGGCAGAAGTGGGGTTCTGGGATTTCTGAGCCTAGGTCTTATGAAGCTTTGCAGCATCTGCCTAGTTCTTTTGGAATATTCTATCCCGCAGCCTCCATCTGTTATATAAGGAATTTCATTATCCTGAGACTTGAAAGCTGAGGAGACCATGCATAGGCCCTTTGGTCGATAGTCCTAGCCGATAGAGCCAAGCCTTCCAGCCGTACTTACCACCAACATGTAAGACTTGAAAGTGAAAACATCTTAGACCCCTGCCTGGATCAGCCCATTTGCCAGCCAACTACCACAGACAAATGCCGATTGATACCACATAGAGAATTGCCCTGGATAAATCTCTGAATGATTACACTGTGAGACATAATAATTGCCATTTTATACTTCTAGGTTTGGGGGCGGTTAGTTACGTACCAGTAGATAACTGAGACAACCAGGGCCCTACCATCCAAGCCACCTGTCTGATGATCAACTTCCACAATCTGTATCACTGTAAGAGACAGGGATCATGGTTCGTTCTCCCACTGACCTTTGAAATAGTGCCCTAGAGGCTCTCTGCTTGGGCAAACCCTGTGAGTCCCAGGGGTGAAGTGCTGAAGTGAGCAGAAAACTGACCTACTCAGTGCGTAAGTGGAGGGGTTGAGTGGGTCTGGGAGAGGAAGCACAATGGGGCTGAACACTTTCTAGAGGAGGAAGAGGATCAGCTTGGGAGCCCAGCAAAGGAAGAGCTGGATTTTGTCAGGAGGGTGTGGGTGTGAGTGAAGTGGCACAGTGGGCAGAGTGGGGAGGAGGATAGGAGGTTGGGGGAATATGAGAAGCCTAGAGTTGGTGTCCAGCCGGGACTCAGGTGGCCCCTGGGCTGGTGCCTTCTCCCCCGTTGCTGTGCTTGGCTCTCTTTAAAGAGCTCTGTGGGTGCCGGGTGATCTCACACAAACAGTGCAGGTGCAGGCCTGGCCCGTAAACCACAACAACCCCAGCCTGTGAGGCTACAATGCGAGGGGCAAAGATCCCAGAGCGGAATAAAGGGTGATTATTTGTTTAGCATCATTAGCAAGAGTCCCAGAACCCGTCCAAAGCAAAGCAGAAACTTTTATATTAAGGAGATTAAACCTTAAACTCAGCTGAGAAGGCTCTGCTGTGTGGAGTGGCTTTGTTGTGCCCGGCATTGTGTGCGATTATATGCAAATCACAGGGAGGCCTCCCTGGGGTCCTGACCACAGAGGCTTAGCTGCCAGCTGGGGTGGGTGTGCAGGAGAGGGGATAGCCCGCACCGCATGCACTGGCCAGGCAGCATCCAGCACCCCAGGCTGTTTTTCTCAAGTTCAAGAAATTGGGGTTTTAAAAAAGTGTTTAATATGTTAGTTAACCAGAGGTTTCTGATGGATGAAGTGTAGGGACAGAAGTACCACAAGAAAGTACAGCCAGAAATTCAGGACAATGTCCTGTAAGGAGTGGGAAGGTTCTTACACCCAGGAAGTCTCTGACCATATCACCCAAGACATTCTTTAGCATTCTCTCTTTTGAAACTTTGAGTAATATACATGGTTGCCAAGGAAATTGGGTTTTGATGTTCTTTTTTCCTTCAGCCATTTGCCAGGATCCCTAGCAGCCAATCAGAAGGACCTGGGGCGGGGGGAAGATTACCCTGGATGTGCTGATCCAGAGAATGTCTAATGTCTGCTCTGTGGAAGGTACAGTGCTAGGTGCTGGCGGCAGGGAGCAGTGGGAAGTCAGTGAGAACAGAGAGGAGCGCTGTTGTTCAGGCACCTACAGATACGATGTATACTCAGGTAACTAAAATAGTTGGTGGAATTTGGTAAGCACTGGAAAAAATGCCCTAAGAGAGTGCCTGACTTCAGTTAGGAAGGGGCCAAGCCTAGAAGGTCTAGAGGCTAAAGTGGGGCCTGCGTGAGCCAAGGGGTTCACGTTGGAAAGCATAGGGTACAGGCTGGCCATGTGTACTGGGTTACAGTGAATCTTCAGGGATTGGGAAACATAGCTTCTTCATACCAGGACCGAGTTCTCCTTTTGTGCTAGAATGTGGCCTGCACAAATTGGAGTCAACAGTTTAAGCCAGAAACTCGGGAGTCCCATCTAGGGAGTCTGGAACCCTGTGTCAGCATCTGCAGAACTGCCGGGGGTGGCCCCGGGGGACTTATGTGTCCTGCCTTGTGATGGCTCTGTGGGTGCCTGGCATGCTCCTTTGCCTTTTCTCCTGAGAAGGATCTTTGGCTGCTTCTAGGTGCTTGATGACAGGGTCAACTTGGACCTATCCAAGGCCCCGCTTCCAAGTAGGCATAAAATATTGTCCATCAGGGGTCACGAGTGATAACCATCAGTTTCCCCCCTGGGAAGACTATGGGCTTATTTGGGGCCCTGTGCATGTGAGCTGAGCATGAGGCTGGAGTGAGATGGGCTTTTGGCTTATAAAAGCTGTCGCTGATGGAGATCATCCAAGACATGACCAGGGCTGAAAAGAACACCCAGGAGGGCTGGGTAGAAAGCCACCAGTTTGAGAAACTGGGCAGACTGGTAGAAGCAGGTAAGAGAGCACAGGATGAAGACTGCGTTGTCTGGCCTGGTTTTGATCACTGGACAGTAGTAAGGTACAAGGGGGTGGGTGGCTTGCCGGACCCTGTACTCCAATGGTAGCCAGTCCTCTGGGGTGGGCCCAGAGTATTTCCAGAGGGACAGACACCGGTCCTCAAGTGGAACACAGCTCTTGGGGCCTGATGGGAGCACTGAGAATAGGGAATGAGAAACATTGCTTTAACAACGGAGAAAACCCTTTCTTTTCCATCACTCTTCCACGCTGGTTCCTAGAGGAGAACCTGGCCTCACTGCCACATAGAGGCCCTTTTGGTAAAAAGTGGAGGGTCATTGAGGGCCCTGCTGCTGAGGGGAGTTCTGCACATGGAGAATGGGAATTATCTTCTACCCTCCACAGCTCAGTACACTCCTCTCTTTCTGCTGGACGTTTCTGTGAACATGGCATCTCTGAGTTCTGAGGGGGCTGTAATGGACAAAAGCCCAAAACAAAACAAAAACAGCCCCCCACCCAACAGACCAAATTGCTCTTTGGAACCGAGTGTCCTTTGGCCCATGAGAGGAGCAGATGTTTCTGTGAGGGCTGGAGAACGCTGGGGGCTCCAGTCGGATGGGATCCAGGCAGGAAGAGCCCCAGATGATGAGGGAGTTGAAAGGAATTTTGTAAAGATATTGTCTGGGCTTGGATTGGATAAAAGATGCCGGCGACGTGGCTGTTCACCTGCAAGGCTTTTGTTCTGCCCTGCGGCGGCTGCTTCCCACACAACCCTTGGGGTGGGGAGGTGACGGGGAGGGCACTCTGTTTGCCATCTGCAGGAGAAATACAACAAACACCCACACGCGAGCCAACGGAAACTCTCAGCAAAGCAAACAGCGCCGAGGGCGCAGGCCTGGAGCGTGTGGCTGGGCGGGCGGAACGCGGGCGGAGGGAGGGGGAGGGCGAGGGCTCCCGCGGCGGGTGGGCGGGGCTTCAGCTGTGCTCAGTGGCCCGGGCTGGCTGCCTGGAAGTGCAGGGGTCAGGGAGGTCTGTAGCCACGTCTGCTCGCCTCCTCCAGGCTGCCAGGTGAGAGCCTCTCATTCATTCGGCAGCCAGGTTTGGAAAGCCGCGGGTAGCAAAGCCTGAGTTACAACCCTTTCTGCTAATCACCGTCCCTGCTCTGAGGCTGCTGGGTTTGTAGCCAGGATCCGTGTGAAATGTACAGTTAGGCAGCTTGGGGTCAGGACCTGACTTGGCCACTCCAGTGGTCTCTTTAAGCCTTTTGCTGTCATATCTGTAAAATGGGGAAATTTCGTGCCTAACTTAGACAGTTGTTAGGAGGATGGAAATATCTTTAAAAAGAACTTTGTGAATGGCAGAATACTGCATGGATTCTGGTTATTAGTATTTCACTTCTGTGGGTGACCATTTGGGTCACAGGTGCTTGCTCCTGGCTTGTGACATATAGAACACATAGGTGTACATCAGTAGGGGAGGCCCACCACCTGGGGCCTCCACCTGTGGCTGTATGGAGTTAATGGGGAGGAAATCCTGGACTTATAGCTGGGTTCTGGGGCCTGGGTGAGTGAGGAATGTGGGAACTGAGATGGCATGCGGTGCAGGTGGTGTGCGGAGTTACATCTGATGGCATTCAATGTTGGGCCCTGGCCTTGCTGTGGGGGTTGAGGCTGAACTAGAGATTTTCTCCGGCATCCCGCTCCCTGGGGACTGGCTTCCCTCCCCTTCCCCACATCCACACCTCTGAGCAGTGAGTGACAGCTGGCATCGGCCAGTGTCCACAAACCTGTTGGGACAGGGCAGCTTGTTTGCTCTTCCCAGGGCCAAGCCTGGTGGGCTGGACCCAGAAGTATTGTGTTACTCAGCCAAAAAATTCTTTTCCTTGCCTGCCACCATTCGTGAGGGGGAAATCAAACCCTGAGGTGTAGGCTCTCATGGCCCCCAGCCAGGTCCTCAAGTGCCGTTTCTGGAGAACTGCTCTCCCCCGGGCAGGGTGCAGCCTCCAGGGAAACCAGAGCTTTTCTTCCCTTCCCTGTGGTGGTGGTGGTAGTGGGCCTCCCGCCGTCTGCACCCACCCCAGGACACCCTGTGTTTTCCAACACTACCTCAGAATATTTTCCTCATCCCAGGTCTCAGCCCTTGAGAACAGAGTGGGGCTTGGAGCTTCCCTTGGCCCAGTAGAGACTGGAGCTAGGTGGCTGGGTGTCTGTCCCAGCCCCAGGGGGTGCTGGTGCTGGTGCTGGTGCATTCCAGCCAAGAGAACCACCAAAGAGGTCTTTTGCCATAGCCTGTGGCCTGGTGCCTTCATCTCTGTTTACCTTGAGAAACTGAGATGGGTTTTGGATCCTCCAGGGTGTCTGGTCAGAACTGGGCAGCCCCGGGGAAGCCTGCACCACCCGCCTTTCTCAGTTGCATCTCACTGGAGACTCCCAGGACCAGGTGAGCTCTGGTCAGGTAGAACTTTAGAGACCTGCTGGGTGAGGTCTCTAATTCCACAGCCAGAATTCGAAAAGCTGATGGAGTACGAGTGAGGTGGGGAGAGCAACAAGTGAAGGAGTCAATAAAGAGACTGTCAAGAACATGGGCTGGGAGCAGTTCAAATCCTTGTCTCCCTAACCCCTCCTGGATGCATGGTGGTTTTTCCATCTGGAGGAAGAGGAATTGCTAGGAAATTGGAATTTGAGTCTAGTGATGCTACCAGTTAACCATGGCAAAAACATTTTATATCTCATGCCTAAATCTATTCTTTTGTGAAATAAAGAAATCAGCCTGGATTGTCTTTCAGATCCCTTCTATCTTTGATGTACATTTTATGGCCATTTTATATCCCTGGCCCAGTGCAAATAATAAATGTTGGTTTGTGAATGAATTCTGGGCACCACCCGTTCCTGCCCCTCCTCCCGGCAGGTCTGCCTGACCTGGCCCAGCTGAGATGACCAAGCTGCTAGAAATATTCCCAGGAGGGACAGGTCTATTACTTGAGAAGTAGCAGTAATAGTATAAGATTCAGTTTCTGAAGAATATGAAAGCTTCGTTTTTTAAACAGCATGAGGCAATATATAATCAAATTTGGCCAGCACACTTCCCTGCCTTCAAAAATACTTCTCTCTTTTGCACCTGGCAGGATAAGACTTTGTTTTCTCCTGTCTGTTACTTTGTTTACATCTTACTTAAACACTGGACTGCAGTTTAGCTTGCCATGTGTGTTTTTAGTATCCATAGCACAGCTTTGAGTGATTTGGGTGTAGGGATCATGATCTACATTCTTTTATGTCACCTCACAATGAAATGTCTTGCTCATAGGCATTCCCCAAGAGTGACAGCTTCCTGAGAGTTTTACCTGTGTATCCACCCTTCTCTCTCTAGCTCCAGGAACAGAGCCTGGTGCAGAGTAAGACTCAATGAGTATTTGTTGAATAACTAGAATGTCAAAGGCATGAAGAATAAGTATTCCTAAGTGCCCCTGGATTTGCTGCTGCCCTCTGACTGACTTATGATATTCTCCTAACCTCTGACAGAGTCCCCCTGGCTCCACGCTCAGTGTTTCTTGATATTCGGTTCTCTGGCTTCTGCTCTGACCCCTCTCTGTGTCCTCCATTGGGAACTCCACCCACTCTAGTGACAGCATCTACTACTTTAGTGCTGATGGTGCTAAGTATGTGTCCTCAGCTCTGAACTTTGCTAGAGTTGACTTTTTACATCTCCCGTTGACTTCCCTGCAACCACCGGAATCACAAGAACATCAGTGTTGGAAGGAAACTTAGCAGTTGCTTAATCAGATCCTTTTCCGACACTTACTGTGCTTCTGCTGGGTTCCTACCACCTCCCTCACAGAGCAGCCCACATCGTTGTCTGGCCCTGGGGGGTGTCCTGCCTCCTGCTTCTTCCCTTCCACCTGCCCTCTTGCCTAAATTGTAAGCCTCTTGATGGCAGTGGCCATGTCTTGCATGAACCAACTAACATCTGTTTATATGTAGTGAATATTTGATAATATGACGACAATTACTGTTTAAACTTAGCTGTTCCCTAAATAGGTTTTGCAGTCTTTCCCTCCTCTTTCATTTTGAAATCAGAAAGCCCTGGGTTCAAATTCTAATACTATTACTTATTAACTAGAAGTTTTAGGAAACTTATTTTTCTGAGTCTTGATTTTCTCATTCATAAAGCAGTACCTACCTTGTAGTTTTGGTATGTGGACTCATGAGATGTACAAATTCAGTGCTTAGTACAGGGCCTGACACATACCAGGGGCTCAGAAATGGGAGTTATTGTTATTCCTGTTAGGCTGGCGTTAATCCTGAACGTGGGGGTCTGGGCCAGCCAGAAGGCAGGTGTCGCTCTTGCCCAGCACGTTCCCACCTGCAGTTCACCTCTCAGTACGTTATTGAAATGATAGTCCTCTTTTTCTACTCTTAGTCAAGGGGCACGCATCAGTTCTCCCTTGAGATCATTTCTGTTTCTGGATATGAAACCATTTCATCCCCAACATAGACACTATGGGGGCGCAGACAGAAGAAGGAACTTAGTCTGTGTGAGGCCCTGTGCTGCTTTTATAACATGGCACCTGTCCCTGAAGTGTTCGTAATGTGGTCGGAAGGAAAAGGCCCCTTTGTGTGTGAAAACTAGGAGACGATATTAGCTCCATGTGATGGAGGGCTACATTGTGACAACCAGTCTCAGTCGAGAGGCCCCTTAATGCCATGGGTAAGAGGCTAGGTTCTAGAATCACAAAGACTGGGCTTTGATTTGGGTGGTCCTGCTCCTAGTGCTTATGTGACTGAGAGCAAGTTTTTTAACCCTGCTAGGTCTCAGTTTCCTCATCTGCGTCCTTTTGTGAGGATCAGATGAGGCCATGCTCTGCAAAGCGCTCAGCGCAGTGCACGGCCAAGGCTCCCTGGCCGTTCCCGGCGGCCACTGCTATTACGTGTTTCTGCATTCAGAGAAAGAGCTCACCGAGACTGTGCTCACAAGAAGGGATAGTATTTAAATAAACTAAGAAGAGTGCACTGTCGATGGCAAACAAAACAACAGCAGTGCAGAGCCTGGGGGTGCTAAGGAACGTTGAACGGCAGTCAGCTGTATGTCAGAACCTGAATAGAGAACGTGATCTGGGAAGATAAGAGAAATGAAGTGGGAGCAGCTGAAGAAGTAATGTTGGAGAGTTGCTTCTTTGTATAGTACTTTGCTCAGCAAATGCTTTTTACTTGCTAGAGTCTTGGCCTTATTAGACCGGCCCATGTCACTTTAGATGATGAATCTCACAGATTTGCTAATCTTTAGTGCTTCCTTTTAGTTTCCTAAAATTATCTTGTTCAAAGCTCCATAAATGGGCCCTTTCCCCTAATATCTTCAGGTTTGGTTAGAAAATTCAAGGGAACCTCATCTATACTGTTTATCGTTGAGAAGATGAAAAACATCTTTCTTCCTAGACCTTATCTTCCAGATGGAAGTGTCTGCCCCATTCTGGTGTCAGACAGCCTGACTTCACCTTTTGACCCGGAGCAAGTTACTTAACTTCTCATGCCCCAATTTCCTCCTGTGCAAAATTAGAGTAATGTGCCAGTCATCTCTTATTGCCTTTAGATCCAAGTTCACCTCCCGGTACCTGCCCTGAAACACTGTCTGGTCCCTAAGCATTTCTCCCTTTGGTGAGCATGATGTTAAACTTTGTCACCAGGAAGCACAACCTCAAAGCAGGTTCTTGCAACTGCTTAAAGGCATGGGCTGATAAAAATGTTGTGGAATTAAATAAGGTGATGGTTGCACAACATTACGAATGCACTGGAAGTTACAAAACTGTACACTTACATTTAAAATGATGATCTTTAATTGTTAAAATGATCTTGCTACCCAATACCCAAAGCAATCTGTAGATTAAGGCAAATCCTATCAAAATGCCAATGATATTCTTCTCAGAACTAGAACAAATGATCCTAAAATTCATGTGGAACCACAAAAGACTCGAATAGCCAAAGCCATCTTGCAAAAGGAAAGCAAAGTTGCTGATAACACACACCCTGATTTCAAACTACACCATAAGACTATAGGAATCAAAACAGCATGGTACTGACATAAAAACAGACATATAGAGAACCCAGAAACACACCCATGCATACATGGTCAACTAATCTATGAGAAAGGAGGCAAGAATATACAATGTCTTTTCAATACATGGTGTGGAGGAAATTGGACAAGCACACACACACACACACACACACATGACCACTCTCTTATACCACATAAAAAAATAAACTCAAAATGGATTATAGACTTACATTTAAGGCCTGAAACCATAAAACTCCTAGAAGAAAACATAGGTAGTAAACTATTTGACATCAGTCTGAGTAATATCTTTTTGGACATCTTGCCTGTAACAAGGGAAATAAAAGCAAAAATAAGCAAATGGGCCTCATCAAACCAAAATGCTTCTGCACAGTGAAAAAAACCTTTGACAAAACAAAAAGCTCATTGATTGGGAGAATATATTCACAAAGGATATATCTGATAAGGGATTGATATTCAAAATTATTAGGAACCGACACAACTCAATAACCAAAAATATATAATAATTCAATCAACAATGGGCAGAGAACATACAGATGGCCAATGGACATATGAGAAGACGCTGAACCTCACTGATCATCAGGAAGATGCAAATCAAAACTGCAATGGACACCATCTCACACCTGTCAGAATGGCTATTATCAAAAAGTCAACATGTGTTGGCAAGGAGGTAGAGAAAAGGAAACACCGTGCACTGTTGGTAGGACTGCAAATTAGTGCAGCCACTGTGGAAAGTAGTGTGGAGATTCCTCAAAAAACTGTTAAGTACATCTACTGTACAAACCAGCAGTTCTGCTTTGGGGCATTTATCTGAAGAAAATGGAAACATTACTTTGAGAAGATATATGCATCCCCATGTTCATTGCAGCATTATTTACTATAGCCAAGATACAGAAGCAATCTAGATGTCCACTGATGGATAAATGGGCAAAGAAGATGTGATATACACATAGACACACACAATGGAATATTATGCAACAACAAAACATGAAATTTTGCCATTTGTGGCAACATGGATGGATGTAGAGGGTATTATGCTAAATGAAATAAGTCAAACAGAGGAAAAAATGTCACATGGTTTCACTTATATGTGGAGCCTAAAATAACAAAACGAATGAACAAATTAAACAAAACAAAAATGGACTAGTAGAAACAGAACAGAAGAGTCGTTGCCTGAGGGGCGGGGCAAGAGGGAATGGAGGGGTGAGTGGAAAAAGTGAAGGGCAATATAGTCACTAATATTGTGATGAGTTTCCACAGTGACAGATGATTAGCAGACTTTGTGGGGTGAGCACATTATAGGGTATAAAATTGTGGAATCGGTATACCGCACACCTAAAACTAGCATAACTCATGATAAATTTTATGTTATACGACTTTTACCTCAATAAAAGAATGTAGGATGTGATGATGGGACAAAGTTGTTAATGAAAAAAGTTTAGAACAGTGCTTGGAACATAGTGAGTGGTCTAATATAGTGATTATAAGTTTGCTTTGTTATTTAGTGGTTTGTCACTGGACCTTGTGCTACTGAGACCCTTACACCGTCTTCCTGATTATCGGAGCTTGGCTGCCCTGGAGTTCTTCCTGTCTCTTGTGCTGGTGTGTCTCAGGCTGGTGTGTCTCACACTGGCTCCTCTGGGAGCTAAAGGAATGCCTGTACTCGCACTTCTCCTGAATTGCTTGACCAGGTAAGTGTGAGGAGTAAGTCTGCAGAGGAGGGAATGACTGGATAGCAGATGGGAGGGGAAAAAAACCAATTTTTATGTTGGGCTTTGTGTCCCAGAGTTCTGGGCCTCTGGCCAAAATTTAGCTACATAATGAACAGCACTGTTGAGGTCTGACTATTCTCCCCTGGTCTCTCCACTGCTGTGATTATTGTGGCTCCCAAGCTGGACATTTCCAGTTCCTTCTGGGGAGAGGGGGAGAATCTGTAGTTGCAGGCTCTGAGAGCTCTGTACTTAGGTCAGCAGGGCCTGAAAGGCTCACAGGATGGGGCTACAAAGAAAAGCAGCAGAAATCAGTGGTAGAGTTTAAAGAAATCCTGGGGGTTGGTTTGGGGAGATTTTTAAAAAAATTCTCACCCCTCACCTGTGGATAGGTTAATTGATTTTTAGAGAGGAGAGAAGAAGAGAGAGAGAGATGTGAGAGAGAAACTCTGAGCAGTTGTCAACTGGGGACTCGAATCCATGACCTAGGCGTGTGCCCCAGCTGGGGATTGAACCAGCAGCCTTTTGCTGTACGGGGTGACACTCCAGCCAACTGAGCCACTCAGCCAGGTGGGGAGACCTTTCTTTAGGATTTGATCATCGATGATGACGGAGGGAGGGAAACTGGAGAAAGGTGTAGAGATACAAACAAGAAACTTAATTCCTTCATCTTCTTCTTTTTTCATGGATATAATACTCCTTGTCCTAACATTTAGTCTAGAAGTCCAGTATTTCCATCCTGTGCTCGATCGCTCGCGCAGAAGCCGGAGTTTTCAGGACAGCCCTACGTCAGAAGTTTCCTATCCTGGAGTCTCTGTCTCACCCATGCCCTCGTCAGGCCACTTGTCCTAAGTCTTGGTTAGGGAAATACGGTCCTGAGTCCCATCCTCTCCTTGCAGCTTCATGTTCAGATGGGGCTGCCTGTGGGGGGAACTCCTGAGCAGGAGGGGAGCCTGCTGCCTGCCCCCTGGCAGAGCGGTGTGTCCCCAGACTAATGCTGGGGGTGGGGGAACACCGAGAACGTGTGTCTTGTGATGTGACAACTCTGTCACTTTGTTGCCATTTTCTACTGAGCCAACTCAGGAAGGGTCCGGGAACAAATGCCTGCAAAAAGTAAGAGAAACCAGCTACCTGCATTCAGGGCCTGCACCTGACCCCCATAGCTTGTGGGTGACATTGGTTTGGAGTCCCTGAGTGGCCAGGGTATCCCTCTGAGGACTTTCTTTGGACCTCCCCGCAGACACAGTTACCAAACATGTTTTTCACCTTTATTAATCTGCTTCTCTTCTCACATTTCTCAGATCACAGCTGCATTGTTATCTGATGGGCTCGTTGCCAGCTCTGTGAAGCCTGACAGTTACAAAGGGTGGATTAGCTGCCGAAGATTATTTATTAGGAAAAATCCCTTTTTATTCTTCTGTCCTTTTATGTGGAGTTAGCCATATCTTGCCTGGGTGAGATAGGAGAACCTTGGGAGCTGTGAGCAGAGGTCCAGTATCTGGGTTATGGCGGCGCGGGGGCGTGGCGCCGATTCTCCCTGCCCACTCTGGACCACCTCTCTTCCCGCCTCTCTCGGAGGATCCTGCTCAGTTTCACAGCTCAGAGAGTCTGTAATGTGGCTGCCTGTCTCCAGAAAGAGAAGAATCTGTGTAGAGAAGTTGTCATTTGTAATTATTTTTCAGTTTAGTGCCTCCACTTTGCTGGGGTCATTACAAGGGAAAAGATACGTTCCCTATGAAGAAGCTGCCAGTGACGGAATTCTAGGTCTCCAAAGAAATCAACCCATTTGTGAGAAATTGATTATCATCCTGCTTTTGGGACTTTGGTGGTGGGACTGCAAGTCACAGTGTTTGTGTTTGGCTGCTGCAAGCCTGAGAAGTGGGCTGGTTGTGCCACACAGAGTCCCTGTGAGGTCCCAGTGGACATGCTCTGTTAGGGACATGCACTTTGAGTAAACGTGGAGGAGCTGTCGCTCCCATCTCGACCTGCCTGGGCCTGCCTGCTCTGATGTAGCATGACATGGGGCAGAGGGGTAGGTAACAGGCCCTGGGCACTGGCCAAGAGGGTGGCTGCTGATAGCAGTCGTGGTCATCATCTGGAATCAGGCCAGCCTGGGCTCAGGGGGTAATAGGAAAACTGACCAGTCAGGGCCTCCAGACCGAGAGTCGGGGTCCCTGGGGTGTGGAGGGAAAAATCACTGTCAGGACAGAAAGCAAAGTTTTAGAGTTACGAGAGACACTGGAGAAGAGTACCCCCTGTCCCCTCACCACCACTAGAAATCCAAATCACCCACTGCATTTGTCACACATGCTTCTGCTGACCTCTCTGTTGTGTGGTCTCCTGAGGTCTGCTGTGGTTTTTAGAAGGGAAAGTGTCCTTTTAATTTTTTAAAATTTTAATTGTTGTTCAAGTACAGCTTTCTGCCTTTTCCTCCCATCCCAGCCCACCCCCCCCCCAGCCCTCCCCACCTCCCTCCCACTTGTACCTCCCCTTGTTTTTGTCCATATGTCTTTTATACTTGTTCCTGCAAACCCTTGCCCCTTTCCCCCGAAATATCATCCCCTCTCCCCTCTAATCACTGTTCTTTATTTCAGTGTCTTTGGTTATATTTTGCTTGTTGGTTTGTTTTGTTGATTCGGTTCCTGTTAAAGGTGAGATCATACGGTATTTGTCTTTCACTGCCTGGCTAGCTCTTACCCTTTGCGACAGCATGGATGGAACTGGAGAGTGTCCTTTCAAAGGGAACAGTAGGTGCCAGGATCTTAAGGAGATGTAACTGCTCACTATTTAGCTCTCCTTTATCATGTTTCATTTCCCTTCCCTTCCCACTGGCCCTCTCTTCATGATTTCTTGGCTATTTTCATTTGAACAGCACACCCCTTCCCTCTTCGGTGGGCAAGATGCTGGGCAAACTCTGCCTTAACTTACCTTCTTTTCCCTCCCAGTGTGCTCCTCTTTACTCCCTGGTTTTGGAAAATGGCCGCTTTCTGCAAGTCACACTCTCTGTAAGTCACACAGGCTCCAGAGCCCAGATCAGCCCGACGTTTTTCTCGCCCTGCCTTCTGCACCCAGCTAGTCCACAAATTGAGTGCAGTTTACCTAGGTAGTACCTCTTCCATTCATACCTTTGCTTTCCTGGGTTTGGGTCATCATCCCTCATCTAGGATACTACAGTAGCTTCCTGACTAGACTTTCCATTTTTCCCTTTCTTCTTAAATTGATCTTATAATCTGGGGCCAGATGAACCTTCCAAAAGGCTGTAATCATAACCTTTCAGTATTAAAAACTATCACTAACTCCTGTGCCAACTTGAAAATCCCCAGACTACTTACAAGGGCAGAATTGGGGGTTTTCTAGTCTGCCGCTTCAGCCTTATTCCTGGAGGGACTGTAGGCTCCATGCGGTGAGGGGCCTTGTGTGTTTTGTTCACTGGTTTATCCTGTGATCAGCACAGAATATGAATGTAGCACATAGATGCGACTGGCGCACAGTGATGCCGCTACTCCCTGCACACAAGTGCTGCTACTTTCTGTCAGGAATCCTTACTGCTTCCAAAAATGACCCTTCCTTCTCCCCACCTGCACCACTGTATGTGTTTTCCATGGAATGCATATCCCATCATCTCTGTCTGTTGTACTTCTACCAATGTTTCAAGGTCCAGCTCAGATTTCACCTCCTTCATGAAGCCCTCTGGGATTGCCCAGAAGGACATGGCCATCCTGTCTGTGTACTGGCAGCCGTGGCAGTTTGTGTCCTCATATGGCACTTACCATACTTTGTCTTTGTTTGAGACCTTCTGATTTCTGGCTTTACTAAAGGGGTCTTTTTCTAGTCAGCTTTTCAAGTACCTAATGCAGTGCCTTTCTCTGGAAGAGAGTAAGTGTATACTATTGAATTAATAAATGAATACCTACATGAGTGGTAAATCTTTTATCCGTAAGCCAGGTTCATTAGTAACCACACAGTCTTAAAGTTTAATGATGATGAGTAACTCTGAGGCCAATTAGCTTTCATTTATGCTGCTGCTGCTACTGGGCTGATTAATAAACTCTCATAAATGGGAACAAATTAGTATTTGTTGTCTTACAGCAAAAATTACCTGAAGATGAACCCAGTGCCAACTGGTGAGGGCACTGGGTTGTACAAGCTTGGGCTGTGATGGGAGATGTGGTGAGTTGGAACCCATGAAGCCCTCCAGCATTCCCCCAGCTGGCTGCTCCCGGGATCCTCAGAGGATGCGTTGCATGGTGGAAGGAGAGAAGGTTGTTTTTTTTTTTCTGGCAGGAGCTCAGGCCTCAGAGGCTTCCTGGTTCCCAGGGTCCTTCCTCCTTAGGGCTTTAGCTCACAGCTCTGTCAGGTTACCTCATGCCTCTATGCCTCAATTTCCTCATGTGCTTAATGGGGGGTTGTAGTTGAGGATTAAGTGGGATGACAAATGTCATACGCTTTGAAAACCAAGTATATTACATTATTACTCATCTCATAGGAGGGACATCGGCAGGTCCCTCGGAAGCTGTAGGCTTGTTTTCGGTTGCTTGCCATGTGAGAGGTGGGCAAAGTGTCTAAGAATTCCTTTGTGGCGGGGTAGGCAGCTCTCTCGGGAGGGAAGTCAGCATGGGCATTTATTTGAATTGCCTGGCACACCCAATTCTTTGAGCTTGGTGCAGCGAGAACATTGGAATACCTTCTATCAGTCTGGCCGTGTGCTGGGTTCAGGGCCTGGCCTGGGTGTCAGAACTTCAGACAGAAGTTCTGTGTTTTCTGGGGAGCCCTGGCACTAATATAAAGGGATTTTCTTCAGAAGATCTTCCTGATAAAGCCATCTTTATTTGGGAGTGGTGGATTGAGGGGAGCTGGGTGATATTCATGGAACCTCATTTCACAGATGGGTGACTAGGACAGAGTCTCACCCACCTGGCAAAGCCTTCCTGGGCTTGCTGCCACAGCAAGCTGTCAGCAGGGGGAGCTCTGTCACTGCAGTGCCTCTTGCTCCACATAGGGTGAGGGTCTGGGGGTGTGAAGACAGGTTTGAGCAGTGCCCAAAGGGGACTTTCTTCCATAGGTGTATACTGAAGAGTAGCCAGGTCAAGGGTCAAGGACTGCAGGAGCCTCATTTGGAAAAGAAGTGGAAATCCACTGTGGTTGGTGCTCAGGGTTTGAAAGTGTGCTCAGGTTAAGCGCACAAAGAAAATGCACAAATGTCCTCACTTAGTATGTCTTGGTTAGGAAGAAAGAGATGAAAGGATGTGGTCTCCCTTTGACTAAAGCCGCCATAGCATCTACCTACCAGATTTGCCCTCCCTTCCTCCCTCACACAGCACTTCCCTTGGGGGCTGGCTGCAGTGGGTCCCAACATGGAACCCGGAGTTCCCCAGGGTGTCCTGTGCGAGTGCCTGATGCCCGTGCCCACTGAGCAGCCCTCGAGGGGTGTCTGCCTTGGCCTGGCCCATCTGCTGCAGCCAAAGGCAGAAAGGTTCTAAATGAAAGTGTTTCTGAGTGGTAACAGGTTCTTCTGGACTCAGTTTTACTGTCTTGCCATGCACCTGACCCCAGCCTCAGACTGGGAAGAGATGAGGATAAGATGAAGGGTGACATCTCTCCATTCCAGAGTTTGGGGTGACCACGTGGGCATTTAGGGAGACAGATGTGTGTGTGATGTGCGTCCCCAGGACTCTCTGGGTAGGGGCGCGGGGTGAGCAGCATGAACGTTCATCTCCTGCAGGTCTTGGGCTCAGATGGGACTGGTGCTCTCACTTTCTCAGGAGGCCACGGGGCCACTTCTTCCCTGTCTGTTTCATGCTGGATGAAGTCCTGCTCGGCCTGTGGACAAAATATTAAGATTGTAGTATCAGTCCTGCGTGTGTGAGAGTTGAGACTGCGTGATGTGAGTCCAGGCTTTGGAGCAGGGGGAGGTGGGAGTGTGAGAGGCTGGAGCCGGAGCCACTGCTTATGGGAAGGTAGGGAAGAAGCCAGGTGAAATTGGGACTGTGTAGTGTGGTCTCGTCCAACCCACTGTATCCTTACTGGTGACTTCTGTGACAAATCTCCATGCCTTGGACATTAACACTCATATTGAAATTAGGCTGCAGGAAGGGTGGTTGGCTCAGAGGTGGGGGGAAAGATTTGCTGGGGCTCTTTCTGAAGGTCTCTGGGACCAGGAGGACCCTCTCTGCCTCCTTCCTCTTTGGGGTCAGAGAAGAGACTGCCTGGCTAGGAGCAGTTTAGGGGAATCCTGGCAGATGGGGTTGGTGGTGGGGGTTAATTAGAGATGCCCTTTTGGTGAATGGAGAAGGGACCACCTTCCTGTTTGTGATGAAATTTTCAGTGAATCACAGAGTTTTGGAGATGGAGAAGGCTGACCTCCTTCAGTGGTTTTGTGCTCTGTAATCCCATGAGCTTGACCTCACAGGTGCCAAGAAAAATCGCTGTAACCTGTCACAGCTCCTCACCTTTTGTAGGCCTCAGAGTGTAGCATTGCTGGTGAAGCCAGCCTCACTTTTTGTCTCCTGCAGCCTAGGCAGTCTGGACCCTTTGCTGTGCCGACTCTGTTTAATGTGTGGCTCAGCGGGAGCCCATGGGGTCGTCCTGCCCTTCTGCACACACAAGTGCAAACCTAAACTTTATCTTTGCAAATCTCCTGGCTAGCTCTGCTCACTAGAGACAAAATAACCCTTGAGTTGTCCAGTTAAGAGTTTTCAGATCATGATGGACCCAGAAACAAGGTCAAGTCTCCCCACCCGCACCTAGGGAACCCGAGTAAGGGGGACCCGAGTGCTCAGGTTGACATACCTAGTTGTGTCATGTCTTCCTTTTCTGAGCCTTCCTATGACATCCTACTGTTTGTAGATAGAGCTTAAAACCATTTAGAAAGTCTACAAGGCCCCACATAATCTGGCCTCCTAAAGGAAGGTACTCTTCAGACTCATCTCACATCATGCCCTAGATTCCAGCTACAAGGGGTCTTTCAGTTTCTTGGTTCTGTCATGCTCTTTCCAACCTCAAGATTTTGCATTTGTTGCTTCTTTTTCTTGGCTTGTTCTCCCCTCTCCATCCCGTTCTTTTATCTACATAATTCCCACTCCTCCTTCCCTGGGTGTCACTTCTAAGGTAGCCTTCCAAGACCTCCCAGACTAGGTCCTATCATATGCTCTCAAAACCCATGAAAGTATTTACCACAATTATAAATACATTGAAATGTATAATTTGATTATTTTTCTCTTTTCTCCCTAGAATGTAGGCTTTATGAGGCTAGGACCTACCAGTTTATCTTGTTCACCTCCCAGTATAGTGCCTACTAGAAATTGGATACTCAACAAATATGAGTTAAATGAGTGAGTGAATGAATGGAGTCATCAGTTTGCCAGTGGAATCCCTCCCAACTTCCAGCAGACAGACTCAGATTGTGTGGATGCTATTTTATGTTCGTACCCATCAAAGGGGAGAATGAGAGTTAGGCTAAGGAGTTCTATATGCAGTACCTGTGACTTTTGAGGCTTAGCTCTTATAAGATGCTTTCATATTCCGTTTTATTGCCCCCTATAAAGGTAGGGTCCATTCCCTATTATGTCTATTGCTTCCTTCCTCTCAATTCTTATCCTTCTGGTATTTGTGTGAAAAATGTAACTTTCTCCAGGTAAAGCCCAGAATGCTAGCTGGTCCAGGGAAGGCTATTGTCTAATATCACGTCAGTGATGATGCCCGAGCTAGGCTTATTAACTTGGCTCATGTAGCTACAGATGCAGTTTTAGAATGAAATTGAGGAGCAGTTCATTTGGACTGCTTAGATGATTTGGGATGAAGCTTTAACATCTCCTTGGAGAAGTCAGCATCTGGTTTCTGCAAGTCCTCTGGGTCTTTGCACTTTGAGACCTGGAGTGAGGGCAGCAGACACTCTGCCTGTGAACTTGCCTTCCTCTAGAGAACTGGATGGCAGCTTGCTGGCTGAGCTCTGTGCATCTCTAGACCACTTCAGTTGTCTGTGGTGGGTGCATTCCACTCCCAGCCACTCTCTCACCTGCCTGCCCTTGAGCTCCCCTTGCTGAGTCAGCAACAACCCCCTGCTGTCTTAGCATTTTGCAGCCAAGCTAAACCAAGTCTGTTACAGTGAGTTGGTTGATTTGGAAGCTCACATCCTGTACTCTTTTTCAAGGTGAAATCTAGCCAACTGGCACCCATTAATGAAGAGCAGCCTTGGGGATTGAGGCTGGTGAAGACTCATGTCCTCACACAAGCCAACAGCAGGGGCCGTGCTGAAGGGAAGGCTGTCCTGCTGCCAGGCTGTGCTCTCTGCTCCATCTTGGTTCCTGTCTAGCAGCACATGGCTCTGGCTGGCAGTCAGCAATCCACTGCTGGTGCTTGTCGGCGGCTTGGCTCTCCTCCATCTCACCAGGGTATTTGGATCTTTTTTCTATGTTCTGCTTATGGGCTTGGGAAGCAAGCCAGTAGTTCCCTTGGAAATTGCCTTCATCAATGTTATTTACCATCCTAATCCCAAGGGAGGCATGATTCTTTTGTTTTTTTTTCCACACTGACACCTTCTCTTGCTCTTGGTTGAACTGCAGAGACCTCAAGTTATACCAGTGCTGTGGGGAGGAGAAGAGATGAAGGGGCACATGCAAGAAATAAGGTTAGGTTGGTAACCCGTGCTGAATGAAGCTTTAAATCTCCAGACTTATAAGTCAGCCAAGTAGGGAGATATCACAGGCCTCTTTCTTGGAACCTGAGTTGATTGGCTGTGGCTTGTGTCAGGAACCCTCTGGTGCTTCTGTGAGCACCTGTGTTGATGACCTCTATTGTGGGCAGAACTGTGTCTCTTTGCCCTCCCCCCACTTCAATTCATATGTTGAAAACCTAACCCCAGTACCTCAGAGTATGACTACGCTTAGAGTCTTAAAAAAGGTAATTAAGGTAAAATGAGGTCATGGAGGGCCTTAATCCAATATGACTGGTGTTCTTATGAGAAGAGGAGATGAAAGGAAAGACCATGTGAAGGCGCAGGGAGAAGGCAGTTATCTGCATGCCAATGAGAGAGGTCCTCAGAAGAAGCCGATCCTACTGATCTTGATCTTAGACTTCCAGTCCCAGGATTGTAAGATAATAATTATCTGTTGTTAAACCATCCGGTCTTTGTTATGGCCATTTTAGCATGTGATACAATCTTCTCCAGACATAGCAAAGGTTTGCAAAAAGGCCAAGAGAGCAGTAGCTGAGATGATCTCATTTTGACTGATTTCAGGGGGTCTCAAGATTGGCAATATCCCTCTGGCTTCTCTGGTACTCTCCCCTTCCAGCAGCCACCAGCCTCATCTTGTCTGGGTGTTTCTCCAAATGTCGACCATTATTGGTGGCTAATTAATAAAGCATTTCTGCTCTTATTTTATTTCCCCTTTGTGAAAACCTTATGATATGAGCTGCAGAATCTCACTGTCACCCGGCATGGTGAGAAAGAAAGACACGAAGCCCATTTCATGTTAACATGTAGGTGCCATGATAGGGGCCAGCAGAGGGATAGAGGACCACAGAGAAAGGCAGCCTGAGCCTGCCCGAGGAGGTCACGGAAGGCTTCTTGGGGTGATACACAGCTGGAAGCCTGTTGCTTCTACAAAGGCAGAAACTTGGTCGTCACCTTCTTTCACCCACAGATTCTGACACAGTACTTTGCAAATAGTAAATGTTCATGTAGTTTGTTGGGTAAATGACTCTCTCGAAGTACCTTCCAGCTTTATGATTCCATGATTCTGTAACCTTAGAGGCCCACAGCAGTCAGACACTGGAAGGTGCAATAGGCAGACAGTGTGAAGATGAACAGATAGGAGGTCTGTAGTATGCAAAGTCATTGATGAGCAACTGAACTGGAAGTGAGGGAGGAGAGCATAATAAGCTTCCCTTCTTAGCGTTTCTGGGAGAATCCTTGGGCGTGACGATAGGAACCCAGCCAGTGCACCTGCCCCACAGGCATGATCAGAGGCGACATCTCATTCTCCACAAAGCAAAGGTTGGTCAAGCTCCTCACAGCTGTTTCCCGCAGAGAGGAAAGCCCCTAAGTTCCCAGGCTGTGTAAACTGACCGTGTGTTTATAAAATATGCCCCGTGGCCCAAGAACATGAACAAGCCTCAGAAGCACAGACTGGCAGCTGCTCAGCAGGGATTCCAGACTCTTGGGAGCAGCGAGGAGTGTGGAAGCAGGAACGGTTGAATGCCACATCAGGGCGGCTCTTTTCTGGGGAACACCCAAACGGATCTAAAACCGAAGTTCAAAAAATAATAAGCATCAAACCTTTTGAAAACAAATTATGCCGTCTTTTAAAGCTGAGGGGTCGACCCCCAGAGAACACTATGAGGGAGTTGGTGCCGACCACCCGGCACCCAAAGAGGGTGGCTTGTGCTCTCTGTCGGAAGGCTCCAAGGGTTTAGATGAAAACCCTTTCTGCCTGGCTGTTGAAAGATGGAACCGAAAGAGCCACTTGTGAGAGGACAGGAGATTGAGGAGGGCTGTGCCCTCCCTCTGCAGACGGTGTGGGGCCTTCAGATGAGCTGTTTGTGTCACGCTGAGCTGAGCTCACCTGGGCGATGACCACGTGACAAGAATACCAACCTTGGTCCAGATCAGCAAAGAGAGGGCAGGAAGAGGAAGAGGAAGAGAAGCCAAGGCAGCCATGCGAGGCAGTGACTGGCAGAAACCTGGTCAGAACTGCTGGTTAATATTACGTTTAGTCCTTCAATCAGACTTTATAAAACTTTGACAAGGGCAAGTTCCTATAGTTAATCTCTCAGTCTGTAAAAAACTAGCTGACATAAGACAGAGTTGTTGGAATTACCAGAGTCTGTCCAAAATGTAGGACCACCCTCTGGCTGCATGGGGACCTGAACCTCAGGTTAAATTAGCATATGGCAAATCCTGTACATGCTTAAGTCCTCAAGAGCTTCCTGGGATTTGGGAAAGGCTGGGGGAGTAGTTTCCTTGAAAATCTACACTAGAGAATTCACTGTAGGCCCAGTGAGGTTACTGATCTGGGGAAAAACAATGGCAATAGGAATGAAAATATTAATGATTAGTTACTGAGCCCTTGATCTGCTCAGACACTGTGTTAGGCACATTCAATATCTCAGTTAGTCCTATCAAGGGACATTATTATCCCTTTCTATATGTGAGAAAATGAGGGACAGAAAAGTCAAATGACTATGTCAAGTTCATAAAGTACATTGTGGAGCCAGGATACAAATCCTGGAGCTCTGACCCCCAAACCTGTGCTCTTAATGGTCACAGTGTCCTGCCCTGGTAGACATCTTCTGTGCCTCTTGGGAGGTTCAGGGTGTGCTGGGATCTTGAACCAGAACCCAGTGTGCTCTGGATCTCCCTCAAGTACCCCCGATTTATTCCATTCCATCAGCATGACTGATGGCTTCTCAAATCTATTCTTCTGACCGGAACTCGGGAAGCCAGAGTCCCCTGAGATCTGAGGGCCTTAAGTGAGGCACATTACCCAGGACTAAATGTAATACTATATCCAGAGAGAGAGAGAGAAAGAGAGAGAGAAAGAGAGAGAGGGGGAGAGAGAGAGAGCGAGAGCCTCAGTTCTTTCCATCTAGGGGCTTGGAAAGGAACCAACAGAGTCTCTATAGACTTAAGTCCATACAACCTCATTTTTATACCACCAGCAACACATAAACCTCTTCCTTCTCATACTCCCCCAGTCCTCGTGCCTTAATAGCTAGACATCCTAGGTTGCCCAGAATGGAAAATATCCTGAAACTTAATAGCAACAGAGCCATGTTTCATTGTATTTCCAACTTCTTGGCCTTTGTCTCCTCTACACCCTCTGCCCCCACCTCAGGACTGCACGTCAATCCCTTCCAACTCTGGGGCCAGGCACACTTTCATTCTGAAGGCCTAACCGGATGTATCTTTGGAGGCTGTTGGACTGGCCATTTAGAGAGGCCATCCCTAGGTCTCATGAGGCCACAAGCCACACCTGTCTCCTTGTCTCACCATCTTTCACATAAGGAGAAGCATAAAGAATCTCAATCTCTCTCCCTCTCCCCCCCTTCCCCCTCCCCTCAACTCACCCTGACCTCTGGGACCTAACCTAAAGCCAGGAGGTCCTGATTCTTTTTAAATAAAAATGAAATTCCTATTTTTAAATCCTCTGCCTTTTCAAGCCCTCTACACAGTGTTATCTTTTATACTTACACTCTTTGACTTCTCAGTAAACATTAGCATCAAGGTGACTGGTATTACCCCAGTGAATAAAATGAGGGAGTCTGAAGAGGAATGAATGAGAAGGCTTGGAAGTGTAAGGAGTGATTATAATTGGGTTTCCCTACTCTGGGGCTGGCAAACACACTGTGAATCAGCAGACCAGTCACAGGGTTTCACTGAGTGGGGCTAATTCTGCATTCTGCACTGAAGGTGAGGCAGGTGGTCACCACCCCAATTCCGGCTGAGTTCCAGAGGAGTTGGTCCATGTTGAGACCACCTGGAAACTGGAACCTGATTCAGAGCCAGGGAGGAAGTGGGTTTGTGTGCATAGCTGTTTATACTTTTTCACTATTTCTGTCTCTCAGAGGATATACGACTTTGTATTTTTTGTCTTTCCAGAGCAGTCTGCTCCTCTCTCCCTAGGCCTCCACATGACCCCCACAGTTAGTTCTCATCTCCCCTCACCCTCCAGGGCTGGGAAAAGTGGCGGCATCTTCCGCAACCTCAGGCTTGAGTCTCCCTCTGTGAGGTTCTGAATGCAGCCCATGCAAATCACTTTTGCCTGGAGATCTTCTGAGAAGGAAGGGAAGCTCAGCGGCATTGATCTTCCCTGCATTCTGAGAAGTAGCATTTTTTCTTTACTGCTGCTTTTAAGTGACCAAGTGACCCATATCTCATTATAGATACTGACAAGGGGTGCAATTCTGAGGAGGCACCTGAGAAATGGGAACTCGGTTGCTTGTTGCCTTTGAGGATTGCTAGGAGACAACCACAAGCCTGTCTACATCTTGTCTCCTCAGGAAGGGGCAGGAAAACAACCTAGCGAAACGGCTGCTCAGGCGAGAACCCCACCTTGTATCTTCACACTACACACCCACATGTGGTGATGTTGCCGTTTTTTATGAAGATGAAAGCAGAGCGTGAGGCACACCAGGGATTCCCTGAGCCCCCCGGATGGGGGGTTAACTGGGGCAGTCTGGCCAGCCCATGGGGTAGCCCCACTTAGCAGTCAGGACTGGTCACCTCCACCCTGACTGCTCTCCCTAGATGGGGCTTCAGGGGCCTCGGAAAAGCTGTGCTGCCTTCACGCTCTGGAAGAAGCTATCCCTCACCAAAACCTGTTAAATGCATACTGTGTGTCTGCCTTGTGCTCTGGAGAGTCCAATTAAGTACAAGATACTCCTGTCCCACATGGAACTTCAGAAAAACTGGGTTGAGAGCCCAACCACAAAAAAGGGAAAAGTTGAGTAACACAATACACGCACACAAATCACACACAAGAGCTGTTACAAGTGGTACCTGACTCATGGGCACATGAAAGACGAGCTCACTCTCATTTGCCCCCACACTGACATTTTGCTGAACAAATGGAACAGAAGGATAGCACACTGAAGCTAGCTGAGCCGGGGGAGGGCCAGGGCCAGGGCCAGGGTGCTCAGAGTAGGCAGCATGTCATGGTGGGAGCAAATGTCTCCCTGTAATAGAATCAGAAGGACCTGTTTCTGAAATGGATTCAGGGCCGAATTTGCCACGCTCTCGGGAGGCCCTGGTTGTATCTTCCTACAGCACATTAATTATACCTACTCACAGCTGCTCCCTTTCTTTCCATCCCTACTGCGGGAGCTTCCTCCATTACTCACTGTGGCACACTTTGATGCTGTGCATGCTGGCAGCAGCTTCTCTGTTAACATCCAGGCCAGGCCACTCGTTTCTCCGGCCTTTAGGATGGATTTGCACTGAATTATCAATGAGCATTAAATTGGAAGCAAATTGGTTTGGGAACAAAATGAGTCCCAGCTCTGTTGTGTGACTGTGACCATGGGTCTCAATTTTCTCATCTGTAATATGACTAAAAAAGGATATCTTTAAAAAAATTTTTTTGATTTTTAAAAATCCTCACTGGAGGATATCCCGACACACACACACACACACACACAGAGAGAGAGAGAGAAAGAGAGAGAGAGAGAGATTGGTTGTGTCTTGTGAGTGTCCACACCAGGGATGGAACCCACAACCTAGGTAGGTTTGATGCTGACCGGGGATCAAACTCAGGATTTTTTGGTGTGTGGGACAATGCTCAACCAACTTAGCCACATGGGCAGGGCAAGGATGTTCTTATTGTATGACTTTGATGAGGATCCAAAGGAATTGTGAATGTGATGTGCCTGATTTGTGCCTGGACTCTACCATGGTGTGAAAATTCAGTGAAGTCTGTGTCAAAGCAGTAGCTCTCGAACCTGCATGTACATTCAAATCACCTGAGGATCTGGTTGAAAAATGCAGATTCAGATTCAGTGGAACTGGGAGGACCTGAAATTCTCTATTTCTGGCAAGTTCCCAGGTGACGCAGATGTATCTTGTCCAAGGACCACATTTTGAGTAGCAAGGCACTGAAGGACTTTATGATCAGTACCCTGCATTTCCCAGATTTTCTCTGGTGCCAGCCCTTCTGTGTTTCCATTCCTTACTCAGACTCTCCTCTGTGTTTCAAACCTCCTGCCCTGCCTTTCTGGTCTCTATTTTGCCCACCCCTGTTGACTTTTTTGGCACTTTGGTCTACTTTCCCCTCTTGCCTCTGACTCGACTCTTCTCTGTTTGGCTCTGCCCTCTAGAGCGGCATCACTGCTCACACTGACTACTTCCTGCCCTCTTCGGTGTTTCTGGTTTGGTCTCACAAGCTTTCTCATGGAAAGCTTATGAGACTTTTCTCAAATTCCTTATGATTTGCCTGTGATCACCTCTGGCTAAATCCCATCACAATATTTTTTTCCTCTGGGCTGCTAGGAAGCTCATAGTTAAGTTTTGTGTTGAGTTTTAGCAGTAGTCTCTTCCCAAATTTTCTTTTTTAAAAAATATTTTATTTATTTATTTTTAGAGAGAGGGGACGGGAAGGAGAAAGAGAGGGAGAGAAACATCAGTGTATGGTTGCCTCTCATGTGTCCTCCACTGGGGACCTGGCCTGCAACCTAGTCACGTGCCCTGACTGGGAATCGAACCGGCAACCGCTTGCTTCACAGGCCCGTGCTCAATCCACTGAGCTACACCAGCCAGGGCCCAAGTTTTCTGATCATACTAGTTTGCATGGGCCATCCTTTCTTCCTTTAATGACTTGTTTCTTAAAGGGCTTATTTTTTGTTTTATTGTACATGTTGCCATTTGCTAGTTGAGTGATCTTGGATTTAGCCTCCCTGAGATTCAGCTTTATTCCCTGTGAAGTGGGGATTGTAACGGCAGCTACCTCGTAAGATTTTGGGGAGGGTTGAATGAGTAAATATCTGTAAAGTCCTTGGAACAGTGGTTTGCATATGGCAAAGGCAACATGAGTGTTATTTATTGTTGTTGTTACTTTATAAAATGCCTCAAATCCTTTTTGAAAATCAGAAAAACCATGTTGATGTTAATGTGGCAGATAATACATCATGAAACTATTGTTACATTGGAATACTTGAATTATGGGATACCTTATAAGTTAGAAATAAATTTAGAGCAAATTAAACCAAATGCAGTGAATGGTAAACATTAGAGTATATGTTGCCTATTTTCTAAAATTAGATACTTCCAAGATGGGTTGAAATGAAGTGGAATTTGTCCTTTCCCACTCCATGCCTTTAAACCAGAGCAGTCCACTGATGCACCATAAATGTGCTTATGCTGTCACGACCAGAGCAATTTTCTTGAAACTTCTCACTTCTCTTTTGCCCTGGCTTGGCTTTCCAGTCCATTATAGTCCTTGACTCTTGGACCTCGCCTCTCACAGATGGCCCAACTCATTTCTTGAATCTAAAGATTAAGTTCAGCTGAACTGATTTAATCCCTTCTCTGGCTCATTGCATTTCTGTCTGCTTCAGGAAATCATCCCACTGGATTTCACTTCAACTCCTAGAACTTTATAAGATGGCTCTCTGGGGTTCTTGCCATTCCTGCTCGACACACATGATTCACTCATTCATTCACTCAATGAAATTGATTTTATATCTATTCTGGGCCAATCAGTGATATAAGGGCTAGGGAATACAGGAGTAAACAAAGCCCTGGCCCTCATGGAGCTTACATTTTATTTCATTTTTTATGCTTTTTAAAAATATATTTTATTGATTATGCTATTACAGTTGTCCCATTTCACCCCCTTTTATTCCCTTCTGCCCTGCACACCCTCTCCCATCCACATTCCCTGCCTTTAGTTCATGTTCATGGGTCCTACATATAAGATCTTTGGCTTCTATATTTCCTATACAATTCTTAAACTTTCCCTATTTTGTACCTATTTATGCTTCTTATTCCCTGTACCTTTTCCTCCTCTCTCCCCCTCCCACTCCCCCACTGATAACTCTCCATGTGATCTCCATTTCCGTGATTCTGTTCCTGTTCTCGTTGTTTCCTTAGTTTGTTTTTATTGTTGTTTTTAAGATTCAGTTGTTAATAGGTTATTGTCCTTTGACTGTTCATATTTTTATCTTCTTTTTCTTAGATAAAGTTCATTTATCATTTCATATAATAAGGGCTTGGTGGTGATGAACTTCTTTAACTTGACCTTATCTGGGAAGCACCTTATCTGCCCTTCCATTCTAAATAATAGCTTTGCTGGGTAGAGCAATCTTGGATGTTTGTCCTTGCCTGTCATGACTTGGAATACTTCTATCCAGCCTCTTCTTGCCTGCAAGGTCTCTTTTGAGAAATCAGCTGACAGTTTTATGGGAAATCTTTTGTAGGTAACTGTCTTCTTTTCTCTTGCTGCTTTTAAGATGCTTTCCTTCTCTTTAATCTTGGGTAATGTAATTATGATGTGCCTTGGTGTGTTGCTCCTTGGGTTCAACCTCTTTGGGACTCTGAGCTTCTTGGACTTCCTGGAAGTCTATTTCCTTTGCCAGACTTGGGAAGTTCTCCTTCTTTATTTGTTCTAATAATTTTTCAATTTTTTGGTCTTCCTCTTCTCCTTCTGGCACCCCTATGATTCAGATGTTAGAATGTTTAAAGATGTACTGGAGGTTCCTAAGCCTCTCCTCATTTTTCTGAATTCTTGTTTCTTCATTCTGTTTTGGTTGAATGTTTCTTTCTTCCTTCCTTCCTTCTGCTCCAAACCATTGATTTGAGTCCTGGTTTCCTTCCTGTCACTGTCGGTTCCCTATAGATTTTTTTATTTCACATAATGTGACTTTCATTGCTGCCTGGACTTTCATTGCTGCCTTTTTTTATGCTGTTGAAGTACCCAGTAAGTTCCTGGAGCATCCTGATAACCGGTGTTTTGAACTGTGCATCTGATAGGTAGGCTATCTCTTTGTCGCTTAGTTGTATTTTTTTCTGGAGCTTTGAACTATTCTTTAATTTGGGCCATTTTTTGTCTTGGCATGCTTATTATGTTGTAAAGGGTAGAGCCTTAGGTATTCACCAGGGTGGAGTCCAGCAACCCACGTCTCTGTGTTGTGATGCTGTATGTGGGGGAGGGATCTGAGAGGGAACGATGCCACTTGTTCAGCTCTCTACTGGTTTTCAGCCACTTCCCCAGCTACCCACAATCAGACTAGGCCCTTCTGGTGATGATTCCTGGGTGGGTGGGCTTGTGTACATTCTAGGACCATGTGGATCTCTCTAATGAACTCTCCTGTGAGGCTGGGAGTTTCTCTGCTGACTCAACCCTGACAGATGTTTTCAGTCAGAGGCTTTGAGGCTTTTTTCCCTGTACTGGAACCCTGGGTTGTACAGTTTGTCCTCCTCCCCAATTGTTCCTCCCGGTTTATCTGCATGCGAATGTGGGACCACCCAGCCCGCCAGCAGCAGCCTTGCCTGTCCGGGTCCTCCAGCCAGCCCCGTTGTTACGAGTCCTCTCTGCTTAGCTGCTTCTCTCTACCCCTCCTACAGGTCTGGATGAATGTTTCTTTTTTAACTCCTTGGTTGTTGGACTTCAATACAGTTTGATTTTCTGTCAGTTCTGGTTGTTTTTGTTTTTAAATTTGTTGTTGCCCTTTTTTTTTGTTGTGCAAGGAGGCATGGTATGTCTACCTATGCCTCCATCTGGGCCAGAAGTCATGGAGCTTACATTTTAGCTGAGAGAGACAGACAGTAAGCAAACTAATGTGTGCTATGTACTCTATGTTCTTGCTACTCAGAAGTGCAAGAACATGGGCCAATAGTATGTTCAGTTGGAAATACTTACTAGAAAATCAAGGAGATATATTGAGGAGGCAGTTGCTTATATGAGGTAAGGTTTATTGAAGATATTTAATGGACTTTAATGATCACCTATTCCAACTACCTCAGTCTGCAGATGAATAAACTGAGTCTCTCTGAGGCCAAGAGGCTGTGACCAAGGGCACACACTTGATTTGCCATAGGGCATATTTTTGTTTTTTTCTCTTCAATACGCATAATTCTTTTCCTTGCATAGATTCTAGGTCAATACATTTTGAAGGCAAGTTTATTTATTTAGGAGAATTTCCAAACTTTATGGGGTTATGGAAATGTAGGAAAAGCTATCCATAATATTTCCCATTAAAGCTTCATTTTTGGGTTAGAAGGCTCATTGGTTGGCTTCCAAGTGGCAATTCTTGAATTTCTGATCAAGGAATTCTTAGGGGTGAGGGATAGTAATGGTGTAAGTTTTCTTCTAAGACGGTACAAATTGAGAGTAAGAAAGGGTTTCAGAAAGATTCATCTATTTGTTTACAAATAAGGAAATGGAGGCCTAGACAAATTAAGTGACTAATTCAAGATTCCACTACAGGTTAGTAGTAGACAGAGACCAGGGCTATCTTCTGACACACGGTGCAAAACTGAAGACTGAGTGTTGGGAGATCCATGTCTGATTCCCATTGTTTCCCCTAGTCATGCCCCTGACCTTCTGTAGGTCTCCATTTCTGTAGGCATGTGACACTGTGCATCACCCATCCCCGCAGAAATCAGCTTCTTCATTTGTAAAATGGGGTTGATCAAATGGATTAATATACATAAGATTGTTGTATGAAACAGCTTTTTCTTCACTGTTGTACAAAACTGCTTTTCTATAAAACAGCATGTCTTCTGTAAAGCCATTCAAAAGACAGGAAGTCACCAGAATCCAAAATGAGTCCCCCGTCAGGAAGAGAACTCTGACATGGGAGGTGGGAGAACTGTGTGCATCTCACAAGTCTATTGTCAGCTCCTTTTTCAGCTCCCTTCACCTGCTATGGAAGTTATTTATTTATGTATTTAAATATATTTTATTGATTATGCTATTATAGTTGTACCATTTATTTCTCCCCTTTATTCCCCCCCACCCCACACACCCCCTCCCACCCACATTCCCCCCTTTAGTTCATGTCTATGTATCATACTTATAAGTTCTTTAGCTTCTACATTTCCCCTACTATTCTTACCACCACCCCCCTGTCTATTTTCTACTTACTGTCTGTGCTACTTATTCTCTGTGCTTTCTCTCCCCTTCTCCTCCTCCCACTCCCCTGTTGCTAACCCTCCATGTGATCTCCATTTCTGTGGTTCTGTTCCTGTTCTAGTTGTTTCCTTAGTTTGTTTTTGTTTAGGTGTGGTTGTTAACAATTGTGAGTTTGCTATCATTTTACTGTACATTTTTTATCTTCTTTCATAGATAAATGCCTTTAACATTTCATATAATAAGGGCTTGGTGATGATGAACTCCTTGAACTTGACCTTATCTGGAAAGTACTTTATCTGCCTTTCCATTCTAAATGAAAGGTTTGCTGGATAGAGCAGTCTTAGGTGTAGGTCCTTGCCTTTCATGACTTAGAATACTTCTTCCAAGCCCTTTCTAGCTGGTAAGGTCTCTTTTGAGAAATCAGCTGGCAGTCTGATGGAAACTCCTTTGTACGTAACTGTCTCCTTTTCTCTTGCTGCTTTTAAGATTCTCTCCTTCTCTTTAATCTTGTGTAATGTAATTATGATATGCCTTGGTGTGTTCCTTCTTGGGTCCAAATTCTTTGGGACTCTCTGGGCTTCTTGGACTTCCTGGAAGTCTATTTCATTTGCCAGATTGGGGAAGTTCTCCTTTTTACTTGTTCAAATAACTTTTCCACTTGTTGCTCTTCATCTTCCCCTTCTGGCATCCCTATAATTCAGATGTTGGAATGTTTAAAGATGTCCTGGAGGTTCCTAAGCCTCTCCTCATGTTTTTGAATTCTTGTTTCTTCATTTTTTTCTGGTTGGATGTTTCTTTTTTCCTTCTGGTCCACTCCATTAATTTGAGTCTCAGTTTTCTTCCCATCACTATTGTTTCCCTGCACATTTTCCTTTATTTTACTTAGCATAGCCTTCAGTTTTTCATGTAATTTATGACCAAATTCAACCAATTCTGTGAACATCCTGATTACCAGTATTTTGAACTTGTGTACCTGATAGGTTGGCTATCTCTACGTTGCTTAGTTGTATTTTTTCTGGAGCTTTGATCTGTTCTTCTGTTTGGGTCATTTTTTTGTCTTGGTGCACCTGTTACATAGTGAGAGGCAAAGGCTTAGGTATTCACCCAGGTGGGGCAACCCAGTCATTGTGTTGTGACACTGTATGTGGGACAGGGGTCCAAGAGGGAACAATGGCACTTGCTCCTCTCTCTGCCAGACTTCAGTCCCTTCTGCCTCTCCCCCCAAGAAAACTGGGCCCTTCTGGTACTGATTTTGGTGTGGTTGGGTTTGCATACATTCTAGAACCCTGTGGGTCTCTCCAACAAACTCTCCTGTGAGGCTGGGAGTTTCTCCCAGCACTGGAACCCCCCACAGGTGTTTTCAATCTGTGTTTTGAGGCTTTATTTCCCCACACTGGGACCCTAGGTTGTATGGTCTGTCTCACTCCCCAGTTTTGCGTGATTTTTCTGTGTTTATCTGTTTGCTGCCTTGTGCATGGCACCCCTCCACAATCTTCTGCCTTGCTTGACCAACCAGCTGCCGCCTTGCGCACCCGGGGTCCTCCAGCCACCACTTTGCCACAAGCCCTCTCCATCTGGCTGCCCGACTCCACTCCTCCTACCAGTGTGGATGAATGCGTCTAACTCCTTGGTTGTCAGATTTCCATACAGTTCAATTTTCTATCAGTGCTGGTTGTTTTTTGTTTCTAAATTGTTGTTGTCCTTATTCTGGTTATATGAGGAGGCAAAGTGTGTTTACCTACACCTCCATTTTGGCCAGAAGTAAAAGGGGTGCTTTTAAAATGTTTCTCTCTTCCACCATGTCTTCCATAACTCTTAGAGATAATACTGCCTGTTGAATGCCTTTATTTCCTATAACTCCAGCTGAAAAACATTTACGTAAATCCTCCTCCTTCTGCATTGGCATTATCCTGTCTCTTCTCTTGGTCAACTCTAATTCCCACTTACTTTTCACAGCTCAACTCAGATGTCCCTGCACCTCACCCTGTGTACCTCCCTTGTCTATTAGGTTCCTCTTCTGTTCTTCCATAGCACTTATGTGTCCTCTATTGAGCATGAATCCCATTATCTTCCATATTTGTTCACTGGAAGGCCTCCTCTCTAGAATGTAGAGATTCTATTCATCTCTAGTTACCTATATGTGCCCATGGCATGTAGTGTGTTCTCAGTAAATGGTTTTTTTTTTGATAAATGAATGCATGTATGTTGCCTACTTAGGTTGCCCTGAAAATGATATCATTAGCTTCTGTTTTATCATTTCTGGTAGGGAAAAGTCTCCAGGTTGTCCGGGCTGCCTTTGCACCTCCAGCCTCAGGCAGGAAAGAACAAAAGCAGAGCGACTCTGTTTTGACTAGGCCTCAGCTGTGCACATTTTGAAATCCTCTCAGCTGGTGCAGGTGAGGATGTTGAGGACAGCTTCTGGAGGCTGCAGGCCTGGCCTGGTCAGTCACCAGGAGCTCCTGGTTTCCCCAGCAGCAAGCCTGATCAACCACTCAGTCCTGCTGGGAACCTCCCCTGAGAGGCTCAGCAGCCTCTGCCCTCAGAATCTTCCCTCATCAACAGTGAGTCAGGCACATGGGACTCTGAGTATGTTGTGATAGTTTGTATCTCAGCAATGAAGATACCAGAGGAAGTGGGAGAATGTAAGAAAGAGATTAGAAGAAGGGGGATGATTTCTTGCCTCCTGTCACTCCATCAGTCAGGTGTGGTTCAAGCTCCAGAGACGTTGCACAATGATGTCATCCAGGACACCCATCTGGTCTACAATGTGAGCTTGGAGGCTTAGGACAAGTAAGGCTAAGTGTTATATGAGCCTGGCACCCATTCATTCTCTTGCTTGGACAGAGCTTCTTGATTTCAGCACTGCTTTCCTGGGAGTAGAGGCCTCTCTGCTCCTCCCCATGCTAATTCCCACACACTTCACTTTTCCTGCCTTTCTGATCTGCATCAAAAGCCATGTGTCCTGAAGTATAGTGGTTAGTGGCATAGTGGTTAAGAATTGGTACCCTGTAGGCAGTCTGACCTGGGTGCGAATTCTGGCCCCACCATGGACTGCTGTGCAAATTACTTATCCTCTCTAAGGATTTGTTTTCTCTTCTAAAATGTGGCAAATATCATCCATTCATGGGTTTTGTGAGGATTACATTAGATCAGTGATTTTCAACTGTTATGCCACAAGAATTTTTAAAGCATGCAATACATGACTATTTAGTCAGGGACACTGACCTTTTTTTTACCTTAGATTGTTGTTGGGAACTGCTCTGCCTGGTTTCAGGAGTTGTAACTGCCCCCCATAGCTAAGGATGAGTGAGCAACCTCCGGAATGCGAGCCACTAAGGAGACAAAGCTTGTCTCTGGCAGCAGCACTGCTTCTGCTTCATCCATCTCTGCCTCCAACACTTGGTCGGTTAGCCAATGACGGTTAAGACTCCTCAGAGTGGGGCAACCTAAGCCAGACACAATCACTTGGGAGGCCATCAAGGAAGGACTTGGGGGGCTGCAGCAAAGAGGAAGTGATAGACCCTCACCCCCCCGCTATTCTGACATAGCCTGAGTCTCCATTTCTGTGTGGGAGAAGTGCTTCCTGGCTCTAATTCACTTAAGCCTGAAAACCTATGATGGTGCCCCTTTTTAGCTAGAGCAGGATCTGGGGTGATCGAGCATAAGAAAGAATTCCTAAACGTCCTGTGAAGCCTGCTTTGCTAAGAGTGCTTTCACTCATATGATAGGGTCTGAGCAGGAAATGAGTGTCTCCCAAAGTTTCTGCAACCCCCTTTCCTGACAGACACTGACTCAGACTAAGCCCTCAGATTTCTTTGAAATGTTACCTACTGTTTGATCCTTGCTGCCTGTATTCGTTTGTATTACAACCCAGTAAAAGCTGTTGAGGAAGGGGCTCTTGGCCCTTCTCCTCTGAGAGATTGGCCACCTGTTCTCCCCAAGCAGATCATGTCTTGGTAGTTTCACTTTCATCCGTGACAGATGTGGGGACTTGCTGGCAAAGTTGCCCCCACAGATTGTCAAATAAAAAAATTGACAACAGCCAATACAACAATAGAATCTGGTGTGAATGAATCAAGATTAGCAAAAAATATGTTTTTTGTATACTGCAGAATTATAGTAATTAGTTTATGTGTGCTGTAAGATGAAAAAGGTTGAAAATTGCTGTTAGTGCTTATAAAGGGACTAGCATATTTTGAACTTTCAACAAATAGTGACTCTTATGTTGTTTTATAACTATATCTTTCTTGGACCAACCTTGTCAGAAATAATCACTCTTTCCTTGGTATTGCTATGGAACATTTTAATAATAATATATGGTTATTTTAATAATTATATAATATGTGATAGATAAGATATATGCTATATATGCTATATATGTATATTATATACCTACATATGGTATACTATATGTAGTATATATACTATATAGTATATGTATATTATATACTTATAGAGTGTATGTGTAATATACTAGATGTAGTATATATTAATACTATGTTTAATATATATGAAATATATAACAATTAAAATAGTAATAATAACTTTTACTAAAAGCTTACCATGTACAGACATTGTTCCATGAGTTTTATATGTATTAATTCACTGAATTCCAACTTGATAGGTATAATTGTTATCCAAGTTTTATAGGTGAAAAACTGAGGCACAGCAAAGTTAAGCAGCTTGCCTGAAGATATGACGTTAGTAAGATGAAGAGCAGCATTTGAAATGAGGTAAGATGGCTCCAGTGTTAAGAGCTTTCTCTGTGTGGGCTTTTCATCCATCCCTGGGCTGTGAGTCTCGTGGTGCATTGCCTGTGTCTGATTTAACCTTGTAACCTCCCCAGAGCCTTGCTGCAGGTTTGCAGTTGTCTATACAAAGCAGATGACTTCAGAAAACACACCAGCTCTTGAGTAGCTAATATCCTGGGAGGAAGGGTGCCAACTTCCTGGTCCCCAGCCCAGGGGCCCAGTTCCCAAAGCTCTGACCTCCTGCTGATTTCTGGTCCAACTCAATAGGCTATGTCTGAGCCTGGCACCAGATGGCAGATCTTTTTCCCCAGGAAAAAAACACTTAGGGTATACAAGGCAAGTCATACTGAGACAAAATGATCACCAAGCCAGCTAGAATAAGAAAAAATAAAGGTTCATTTTGCAGCTAGGGACTGTATTTGAGGACTGAGCAGAGGTAAGACATGGGCACAAGCATGGAATTAACGATGTGGTGGTCAGCCCGCAAAGCAGGATGACACCCAGGACACTATTTAAGAAAACAACCTATTTGAGCCATTAGGGCCCTACTGAGCCACCTGCTTTTGCCCCACAACAAGCATGGCAGGACCTGACTATCCCCTGAAGATCGCTATCTGCACCATCACCAAGAGACAAAAATGGTGTAGCAAAGTGAGCAAAGGATTGTTAACAAACACTTAGATCTTCTGGTCTTAATTTTTTCCTGATCTACAGCAAGGATAATAATAAAACTTATCTCATGAGTTTGTTGGGAGAAAGTGAAATATCATTCATTGTGGAGAGTGGTAAAGGTACATTATATCTGAAGAATAGCTTTAATAATAATAAGCAAATAACAACAATAGCAAAAATAACATCTAACCTATATATAGCATTTGCTATATGCCAGAAACTCTTCTGAGTGCTTTATGTATGTTTAATCCTCATAAGAGGATTATAATAGGTAGTATTATGTCCATCTTACAGATGGAAAACTGAGACACAGAATGGTTAAGTAAATTGTTGAAAGTCACACAGCTAGTTACTAGCACAGTAGGCATTCAAATGTAGACAATCTGGCTCCAAATCTGTGCTCTTAAATACTCAGTGGTTAAAATGATTGTGAGCATGTGTAAAGCATACCCACATCCATCGTCTGAAGTAACCCTCCCTGCCCGCTGAACAGGGGAACTCCTTGGCACAGGGGAAACTGGGCCATTCTTTGCTTTCAGCTGAGTCTGCCTCTTGAGGAAGTGCCTCGACTCTGTCAGAGATCCCAAACATTAGGAGAGCTTGCCTGATGCTTACAGAAAAGTATCAAGAGGGTCATCTTTGTTTTATAGTTCAGCTGGATAATCTCTTCAAACTCTCTGGATTTTTACTGTTCTGACATCTCAGTGTCCATCAGAGTTGCCAGTAGCAGACCCTGACTGCAGGGGAGGTGCCTCAGTAAATCAGATTACAGCCCTGGCTGGTGTGGCTCAGTTTGTTGGACCTCTTCCTGCAAACTGAATAGTTGCAGGTTCAATTTCTAGTAGGGACACATGCCTAGATTGCGGGTTTGGTCCCAATTTCAGGAGTGTGCAAGAGGCAACTAATTGATGTTTCTCTCTCCATTGATGTTTCTCTCCCTCCCTATATAGAATCAATACAAGAAAAGAAAAATAAATAAATCAGACTACAAATATTTATTAGGCACCTACAACATGCCCAGCACTGCGCAGGGGCATGGGAACAGGGTGAATTAAAGAAGCAGTGGAAGCAAGGGACGGAGGTGGATTTGGCTGGGGTGGGTGGGGAGGGGTGGGGAGAAAATGCAGACAACTGTAATTGAACAACAGTAGAGTAAATTAAAAAAAAAAAAGAAGCAGGGTTACGGTACCCATCTACAAAGAGAAGTGACTTGCTAAAAATGCTGACAACTTTATTACCTGTGGTGGGAGAGAAAGAAAGTTAGTTTTGATTGGATGGAATGTTGGGTGCTTCTCAAATCGCCTCCTCTGCAGCTGTTGGGTCTGTTCCAGAGTTAAATTCTCCACTGAGCTCTCTCCATTTTTCCCATGAATAACAATGGTAACAATGCAGGTAAAGGAGACTTTAGCCCACTAAAATTATCTCCCTTTCCCCCTTTAACGAAAGGTCCCTGGCAAAGAGAGGAGGCTTCATTTCAGTTTTAGTCCATAATAACAGGAGTACCTGGAAGAGAACAATAGAAAATTTTGAGGCTGTGATTCTAAAGCATAAAAAGAGCAGCTAATTACCTTTGGCTTCCCAGACAGATTTCTATGTACACAGTTGTGTTTCATCTTTGTAACTTGAGGCTAGACTTTGAGGGTTTCTGAAGCAGGGAAATTATCCACGCTATGTCCAGAGTCATGCTCCAATTAAAAGCTCATAGGAAGATGGACGGCAATACTGCTTAGGGACCCCACAAGAGAAGCCCTTCTCCGGACAGATGTTTATTTGGTAATTCAGAAGAGTAAAGGGATTCATTCTAAAATTTTTGCTTGGGGCCTCTCAGGTCAAGTTCCACTCTGCAGAGGGGTGTTCAGTTCCGTTGAGTTTCTTCACCAAGTCAACACAAATTTCAATGTGGAAATGAGTGTGTGGAGACATTTCCGTTGTAGTGTTTCTTTTTTGTCGTTGGATAAAAGCACAGTCAGACCTTTGTGCACGGTGTGGATTCTGGAAGGCCATGGGAGGATCTCTAAGGCATCTCAGGGGAACATTTAGCACAAACACAGTACATGCCAACTTGCCTTCGGGCTGGGGGACTGAGAACTTCTCTGCAGCAGCCCCACTCTTCCCACACACTCACCCGAAAGGAACTGGAAGGCATCCTCTTGGCTTGTACGTGAGGCTGATTCATTTATCCATTGAACAAATATTTGTTGGGTGTCAACTAATGCCAAACCTACTGTAGGCACTGAGGATATGGCAGTGAACAAAAATAGGCAACAATTCCTACCAACATAAGTTCATTTTCCCCCAGATTCGCTTAATATTGTTATTGTGCTCTCTCTAGTTTAATGTATGTATATTTAATGTACATATTCTTAGATTTTAAATATTGATCTTAGATTTCTCAGATTTATATATAAATGATACATACTAAAATATAAATTTGATATATAAGATATTTAAATATATCTTATTAGATTATAAAATCCAATAATCAGGGACTGCGTTTATCTGATTATCTGTGTGCAAAGCCCAAAATAGCACCATTCATTCATTCATTCATTCACTCAACACATACTCATACTGAATTAACTGATAGGGATACAGGTATGAACAAGACAGAAAATCTCTCATAGAGGTTATAATGTAATTCAGTGAATATGAAGACAAAGATAGTGATGCCATGGTTTTTGACATTTAATTCAGGTTTAATGATGTACACATTTTAAAACTTACATCTGAAAAAATACATCCAAAGAGTAATGCCGTATTCATTACTCGTTGACCCATTTTCAGCATTAATGACTTTGTCCACCCCATGTACAGTCCTTTATCTTTTAGCTTTTTATTTTGAAGTAATCTTAGATTTATGAAAGTATTGCAAAAATAAAGTACACAGAATTCCTGGATACCCTTCACCCAGCTTCTCCATATATTAAGATCTTATATAATTATAGTACCTTTATCAAAGCTAAGAAATTAATATTAGTATAGTACTATTAACCAGATTATAGAGTTCATTTGGACTTTACCCGTTTTTTTCCCCATTAGTGTCTTTTTTCTGTTCCAAGATTCTATAGAAGATACCCTGATGCATGTGGCTATCATACCTCAGCTTCCTCCTATCTGTGACAAGTTGTCATTCTTTCCTTGCTTTAATGTCTTTGACAACTTGGAAGAGTATAGGTTAGGTGTTTTGTAGAATGTCTCTGAATTTGGGTTTGATGGCTTTTTATTGTTACTACACTGGGGCTTTGGATTTGGGGGAAGAATGTCACAGAAGTGGAATGTCCTTCTCACTGTATTATATCAGGAATGTGTGACATTACATGATTTTTCACTGGTCATGCTGACCTTGGTTTCCTGGTTAAGGTGTCTTCCAGGATTCTCTATGATAGTCATTTCTCCCCTGTATATGCTCTGTGTGATAGAAGTTAGTTACTGAATTTATGCTCAAGGGAAGGATGGATTCAATTCTACCTCCTGGAAGAAGGCTTCCTTTGTTCTTGATTTTTTCCTCATTTGTATATAACATATGAGTATTTGGGATTAAGGGCTTTGAGGATCATATATAGTTTCTCCTTTAAGTGATGTTAAAGTCATATGAAAATTTATAAATTTAATCTGCTTGTATAGCACCTTGTTCAGAAAACCTTCATCATTTAACAGGAATGAGAGAGAGAGAGAGAGAGAGAGAGAGAGAGATTTCTTTGGAGGGTTTGGAAGTTCTTGTAACTTGTAAATTAAATCTAGTACTACAGATGAAATAACCTTTTAAGTTTAACACAGTTGTAACAACTGCTTACTTATTGTGTGTATTTTAAAGTAAGTGACTCAATAACAGTTCAGTTCACATAACTGTGGAATCAGGTAAAACACAAGAATTATTTGGTCCAACCTCCTCAGTTTATACATGAGGAAATTGAGGCCCAGAGGGGAGGTGCTCCTTTTCTGAGGTTGCTCAGCCAGTTACAGGGAGCCCAGGCTTCTGCTTCTCAGGACTTTTTTTCCTGCAAATACCTCTGTCTGGTCTCCCCAGCAGCTGAGGGCATCTGTACTATGTCTCCCCTTCCCCCTCCCAGCTCTTTCCACAGTGCAAGGTCTTCTATCCTTTCTGCAGGTCAGGAAGAAGGCCTGTGTTCAGTCATCCTCAGGACACCACAGGATTAAAGGAAGCACATTTTACAAACACCCTCCTGCCCCACTTCCACCCAGCTCTCATCTTCAGCTGGGGAGCAAGAAGACCTGGTACCCTCCAGCCTCTTTCTCAGCTGATGGCTGGAGGGCTTGCTCTCAGTTTAGCCAGGCTCTACTTCGGGCTGCAGATGCTACAGTTTGAAAGTGGAAACTCTACTAAATGCAGAGTTTTTTCTTAGAGCCTGCTGTGCCAGGGACAAAAGCAATTCCTTAGAAGACTGGGCTGTCTTCAAGCTATGAAAGAGCTAAGCTAAGCTATTTTCAAGAGGCAGTGAGAACTATGTAAAAGTTGGCATTGGGAGAAGAAACTAGAAAAATGTTGCCCTCTTTGCCCACCACTCACTTCAACTGGGGTTAAAGGCAGTGTGATAAATGTGTGACTGAATATACTCAGCTGAAGAGATATGTCATTTCTCCCTGTAAAGTAAGTGGACTTTAAAGTCCCACTCACATCCTATGCACAGGGGAATGCTGAGGACCAAATCCACGTGGAAGTGCTCTCTCTCCAGTATCCCTGTGGACAATGAGGGGAATGTGAGGTCAGGGGTCTAGGTCTCAGTCAGACAACCTGACCAGCTGTGTTTCCATGTTGTCCATTTTGATGGTCTTGGCCACAGTCAATGAGACTTAGAAGCAGAACCAAAGGGAGTGAGAGCCCGAGGAAGTGGCTGCAATTGTAGCATCAAGGGCTCCTCCTGCAAAAAGCTTTCCCCCTCCCTTGGTAAGGCAAGAAAAGAAGGTTTTGACTGCGTCAGTTTCCCTCCCCTTGGTGTGCCTCCTCCGTATCTGTCCCTCTGTCTAGGGTCTTCGGTACCTATGCCTTTTCCCTCCACTAGAATCTCTCAGAAAAGCTTGGGAACTCATTCATACTGGCATGTAAATCACTGATTTCACTTCAGAGTGTCAGCCCTTTAGAAGGACTGACACTCGTAAATAGGCATAAACACCTGCATGTGGTTCTCAGCCTTCCCTGTGCACCAGCATCACGGGTGGTGCACTGGTGAACAGGGAAGCCCAGCACGCACTCCAACTCTGGGCTGTCCACGGCTCCGAGGGTGACTCAGGCATGAGCAGGGCTGAAATCCGTTTCTGGTTTAAGTGAGAGGCTCTCAGTGTGTGATCCCTGGGGCTAGCCGCAGCAACATTGCCCGGGAACTCAGGAATGCAAATTTTGGGGCCCTGAATCAGACCTCCTGAATGAAAATCTCGGGGGTGGGGTGGGGTGGGGTGGGGCCTAGCAATCCATGTTTTATTATCTTCCAGCGAACTCAGACATACACTTCCGTTTGAGAACCACTGCTTTCAGCGAAAGGAGCCAGGTCTAATAGGAACATGTTGGTCAGGAGGTATGGAAGTGTGGATGGAAGGCAGGGGTGCCCTCTGAAACCACACTCCATAAATGGGTGGCTAGTCTGTACCCACTAAAACCATCTCTGGTCACTTGTAGATCGACTGAAGCTGTCTCAGATCCACAGACCATTAGCAGCGTCAGAACCTTTTCTTCCAGTAGGCAGGATAGGTTTTCTTCAAGTGGCCACAACATACTGGGTAATAGTACTGATTGGTGGTGGTTATGTCGGTGGTCATAACTCCCCCTTCCTTCCTCTTCTGCCCCACGAGCCACAGACCACAAGTGAGGCTGGGGGACAGGGCAGAGGCACAGAATAAGGTTGTGGTAGGGGACGTGATTTGATTTGTTGAGCTGAATTGGATTGAATTAGAGGCCATGGAACTCTTCTGCATAGTATTTCTTTACTTTTTAAAATTAAATTTATTGGGGTGACATTTGTTAATAATAATATATAAGTTTCAGGTGTTCATCTTTATAATACAGCATCTGGATATGTTATTGTGTTCTTTAATTGTAAATTTTATCTCAAAACAGTAGTCCGAAAGCACTCACTTGAAGGGTAATGTCTCCATGGCCTGAAACATTGCATGTGGGAAAGATGTCACGAACATTGGCTGAAATGTGGGGACATCTCAATTCTATTCAGCCAGCACTATTCTTGGTACTGGGGATGCATCAGTGAAAAAGGGAGACACTGTCCCCAACCTCAGGATCTCAGAGAGAACAGAAACAGGTGAGAATGCCCTTAGTGAAGAGGTGACACAGAAAGGATGCGGTGACATTTCCCTGCTCTTACCTCTGGAGATCAGGTAAGCCCTCTCGGGGTCAGTGGTTAGTTTTCATACTGAAAACTATCAGTTCAGCTGGAATGAGCCAGGTAAAGGGATTCAGGGGAGGGAAGAAAGAGTGGAAGAACATTCTAGACAGAGAAAGAGCTTATGTAAGTCCTGGGGTCAAGAGATAGCCTGGTATAGAAGTTTCAAGAACTGCAAATTGAATATGTGGGACCCTAGAGAGTGAAGGGGATGAGATGAGGCTAGAGAGGTGGCAAATCCAGATCCCCCAGCACCAAGGAAGTTAGATGAAGAATTTGGACCAGGGCCTAAGGGCAATTGGAAGCCTCTGAAGGGTTTAAAACAGTGCAAGAAAATGACAGATTTGCATTTTGGAAAGTGCATTGGAGGTGGGAAGGGTGGGTATCGAGAGATAGAAGATGTGTGTTTATACAGACTACACTTATGAATGTTTGCTTAGGAAAAATATTAAATGAACTAAAAAATTATGAGACTAAAATGTGTGTTCCTCTTTCTCAGCCCTAGTTTTGTTTCTTTGGATGAAATAGATCTGTAACAGCAATATTCAAAGAGTGCCTGTGTATTTGACAGGCGTGTGGAATACTGGCCAGTGGCGTAGGTCAACCGATGCTAATCGAACACTAGCCACTTGCAAATCACAGAATAAAACTGGACACCATGGGGGAAGTCTAGGAAAGTTTGGTCCTGCCTACAGGAAACTAACAATAGAGTTATGGAAATAAATAAAAACACTGACACTTTCATGGAAAATTCAAGCAGAATGTGATTAATTATCAAAAAATGAGGACGGAATCATGGACATTTTAAAAGGAGTAGTAGGAGAAGTAGCTTCATTGAAGATGTGGGTCTTGAGCAAGGCTTTGAAGGATCCTGGGAAGTGGGTAGACAGACAAGTGTGGGAGGACAGTGTGTGGGGCGGGGCTGAGCCTGAACAGTGGGCATTGTGGTGGGATCCGCATCTGTGGTTTGCATTTGTCTTGATTTTCAGGGAAAGTCAACTGAATCTCAGATGTAATTAAAAAGCACAGCAGCTTTTAGCAAAGGATAAGGGAGCAGTAAGTTTTCCCATCTTAATTAGCGGTCACTTCTCTGCCACACCTGCTGGAACTGCAGCAGAGTAGGAGTGTATGAGTGGACTTGGCTAGAAAGGCATTGTTGATTTGGAAGACACCTGGGAGGGCAGAGGGGCCCTGGCACTGCCTTGGGGAGTTCAGTGGGTCTTCTGTAACTACTGGTCACCCCAGAATTCAGCATGCTCTGGTTTTTAGAACATCATCTAGTGCCAAGGCAGCTTTAAGATGATACATATAACACAAGGGGCCATTTCTAAAGTCACATTTACGAGAAGCCCCAACTCTGCCCCTTGCCACTGAGACAATCTGCTTGTGCAGAAGTTCAACTCTTTTGAAGGATAGACTTGGCTCTGAATTGCTCTCAAGTCCCAGGTACGAGTTGCCACCTGAAGGCCACCTGCCACCACCTTCCCTGGGAGGCAGGTAGGGAGAGAGGTGAAGGGCAGAGTGACTGAAACTGGACCTGTAACAACAGCATCAGGTCTCAGCCAGACTGAGAGAAGACAGGCACAGTCTGGCTAGAAAACAGTCTGCAAGATGGATTGAACTGGGAATGTCACAAGCAGAGTATTTCTAACCCTGGGTATTGTCTGGAGAAGTTCGTGGGGCTGCCTGGATAGAGGGCCAGAGACTTCAAAGAGAGCCTGTGTGCCCTGCCCTGTTTTCACTGGAGTTGGTCCTCTTCTATCTGTTCTATGTTTTGGGGGATCTACTTAATAATTATTTTTTAAAAAAAGGATTCTGATTGCAGAAATGAGTGGAAAATCTTTGTTGGTAGAATATCCTTTCCATGACATGCTGTGTTGGTTCCCCCAAATAGGGAAGGGACTTGTTGAACATCCTGACTCTGGCTCCCACTGGGATGGCAGCACTAGGACCTCAGTATGTGCAAACCAGGTGAGGCTTTGTGGGGGTCGCTGGGGGCAGGACAGGGAGCAAGAGCACCCGGTGCTAGTGCCAGTGCAGGAGGAACAACAGACTGGTGTGTGCTGCCTGCGGGGCCCAGCGGAGCTGACAGTCCACCAGGGCTGCAGGCATGTCTGTCCAGGCAGGAGGTCACTGGGGATCCTGAGCCATCCTCCCCTGGCACACACCCTGACTGCACTGCAGTGGAAGATGGGAGGAGTGGGCCCTGGAAGATGGGAGGAGTGGTTGCCGGGAACCCCGCCCCAAACCGCCTGGCCAGACCAATTCCTTCCTTATTTCCTGGTTGTGTTTGACGACTGTGCCCCTCCGCACTGCCCCCCCCCCCCCCCCCCCAGCTCCTGGAGAGATTCTCCATTAGGTCTGGGATGCTCAGCCTTCTCTCTTAGACACTTGTGGCCTCACTATCCAGACATTCCTTGAGCTGGGGGCATTGAGAACTACTGAGACAGCTTCCAGGAGGAAGGGTCCAATGGGGACCAGACACCTCACAGGCTCTCACTGACATTTTTGTGAAATCAATAATTTTATGAATGTGCTTCTTTTTGAGATGCTGCCCAGCTGCCCCCCAAAGATGGGAGTGACTAATGAGGAAATTCTTCTAGGAGTCTGATGGTGCATCCGAGATTTAGGGCTAAAGTAGAAGATCTCCAGATACACAGTTCTCTAGGTGGCCAGTGTCCAGGGACCCACACTCATGTACTTTTCGGTTTTAGCATGTACTTCTCAGGCATCCATGGGGACTGAGATCCACAGTTAGCTGCTGATGTTGCCTGAAGGCTTTTGAAGGGCTGGACTGGAGCAGGTGGTCAAAAGTTTGAGGTCTCTCATTTGCTTTGCTCAGTCTAATCAGTCCACACTGGCATCACAGCCTTTGACAGGTTGGAGTATATAGCTTCCTAGATTAGAGTATGTGATTCACTGTCATTTATAAACTATGATTTATTAACCTGGCTCCTGAGAAATAACAGGAGAGTGTCATGATAACGTGGACTTGGAGGAATCCTGGAGAGATCAGGATAGTGCCAGCCCATAGCGATCTCTCTGTTCTAACAACCTGTGCACTCATTTATACATCTAGGTGACTATATCATGTAATCTATCATCACTCTGTTACCTGTTCTCATGCCTCTCTGGTCTAGGCAGTACCACAGGACTTCCCTGAGCTACAGGAGCGAGCCCATCTGTGATATCTTAATAGTAACAGTTATCCCTTTCAGATGCTTACTATTTTCTGGCACTGTTGTAGTATTTAGTATACATTAACAAATCGAGTCTTTACCAAATTTTATAATATGTGAACCCAGATTAGATAAGTAACTTGTCCAAAGTTGATTGAGGCAGGATCAAACCCAGGCATTGTTGACCAGTCACCCAGCTATATAACACTGCACAAGCTGGAGTAGGCTGAAGTATTTATTCTCTGCAAATTTCAAAGCCTAGCAATGAGGGGTAAAAGAGACAAGCCAGGCTCTGCTTCCCGAAAATGAAGGCCAGCTGTGGGAGGGGGAGAACTGGGTAAGGCAGGCGTTCTCAGATCTGATCCCTGGACCAGTGGTATCTGCATCACCTCAGAACGTGTTGGACATGCAGATTCTCCAGCCCCATCCCAGAGCTACCAAGTCAGAAATTCTGAGAGTACTAATTCTGATATGTGATAAAGCTTGCAAATCACTGGAACAGGGAGTCAGGGGGCTAGGTTCTAAGCCCGTCTCTGTCCTGGCCTAGCTAGATGACCATGCACAGGTCATTATATCTGTCTGATCCTGGTTTCCAATCTCAAAAATGAAGGGCTCACGGCAGACCTATTCACTTTTCCTTAATTCAACAAACATTTCTTGAATACTTGCCATGTGACACATTCTGAGAACAAAAAGTCACTATGCCTTCTTAACAGAACACAATAATAGCCAGGTGGCTTGATCATCTATGGTCACCACTTGAAGTTCAACCCTAGTTCATTCTTACTGGGGCGATTTTTAGAAAGACTCTTTACCTCCTCTTTCTCCTAACTCCAACATAGCTCCACACTGTTGCCAAAGCCACGTTTAAGAGATGCATGACTCTGATGTTGGCGCTCCTCAGTTAAAACCTTCCAATGACTCCCTGCTGTTTATGTTTTCCAAATGGAACACAATGGAGGCTCAGCCTGCTTCTGATCCTTGGAAACGGCCGAGGCCTCAGACACAACTCTGCTCGCAGGCCCATAGGATGGTTGGAAGGGAGGGGTTGTGGCCAGCAGAGGCCCTAGATTCTACAGAACATGAATCCAGTGGCTGGATTTTCTTTCCAGTGGCTTTTCTTTCCAGAAAAGTAAAGAGAGTAAGATTCTTGTGCAACATTTGGGAAAGTTCTGCTCTTCCTTGGGGCTCATGCAACATTTTCCTGGAAAGCCTAGTTAAATTTCCTGCCGATATTTAAAACTTACAAAAAGTTTGGACCAACAGAAAATGGATGTGTTATTCATTATTAATAGTGATAATGATAACAACAATAATGTCTACCACTTACAGAGTCTTTACTATGTACTGGGCATTGTGTATTTTGGTGGCTAAGTCAATGCCTGGACCAGGAGATCACGGGAACTTGGGTACTGATTGACTGTGAGTATCTGACTTTGTCTCCGGGCTCACTGAGGCCAGCCTTAGCTTACTAGTCTCTCTCTGGTGTTACTGTGGTCACATATACTTCACATAGATTTACTGCTTGATTGAATTAACCACTTTGTCTTCAGAGGCAGATCTTTTTTTTCTTTGAACCTTTCAACATGTCTAAAATTCTGAAAGGTCTTTCTCCCTTTCTTGCCCGTTTCTTCATCCTCCACTTATATTTTAATCTCCTTTTCAACTTCTCCATCTCCTCACTCATTCATTCAAGTTGCTCTCCCACTAAATTAGAGAAGTGGCCGGTAAAAAAACAGCACAGCTGTGCACCCAGCAGCTCCACCCGTGAGTGCAGGCTGCCCAGGAGCACGGCACACATGCAAATAGGCTTGTCTTGACGTGCGAGAGCCTTTCCCGTGTTGCAGTAAACTAAACCTTTGATTAATACAGAAATGGACTTTGGCTTTTTGAAACTCCTATTTCCATAGTGTTTGAAAAATCATGAACTACCCCTGGTTAAAATCCCAAGTTACTGAGGGCTTCGTGTTTCAGGGAGAGGAAGAGGTGGAGGCTCTTTGTTGTATTTTCAGAAGGAAGGATGGTTGACATGAATCACCTCAATCACTGGACAGACTCTCTTCACTTTACTCCTTAGAGCCTGTAGCTCAAGTAGTGTAGAGGCCAACAGCATCCCTGGTATCTGTTGTTTTGGTGGCTCTAGTCTCTTGGGGGTCTTTTAATGCTACACAGAGAAGCACTGAGGCTGAGTGGTCTGAGTCATGGGCATGCAGAGTGGGTGTGAGGTCATGGAGTCCCCTGATCACCATTCCTCAGGTGGGGCATGGAGAGGGGAGACTACCAGAAAACAATTGTCTCTGGATACAGATCATTTATGGTGCCAACCTCCCTCCCATAAGTGGGAGAAAATGGTTATGTGCTTAGCTAGACTTTCATGCTACACTTAAGCTGGAGATTATTTTTCTTCTTAATCATGGCTTTCTAGGGGCATTCCAATGGACATGAGTTTAAAGAGGATAAACAGAAAAGGAGATACTGAGAAAAAAGGGATGCCTAGTTTTTTTTTAAGTTAATTAATTAATTTATCTTTAGAGGGGAAGGGAAGGAGAGAAGGAGAGAAATATCAGTGTATGGTTGCCTCTCATGAGTCCCCTGCTGGGAACTGGCCTGCAACCCAGGCGTGTGCCCTGACTGGGAATCGAACCACGATGCTTCAGTTTGCAGGCCCGCACTCAATCCACTGAGCTACACCAGCCAGGGCAGATGCCTAGTTTTTGATTGCCTAGGTTAATGCTTCGTGAACCTCAAAGTGATGTCACCTGAATTGTTTTTTTTCCTAATTTTTTTACTAAAAATAACCACATCATTGATTATTCAGACCTACTGATTCAGATTTTTTGAGAATAAGGTTCAGGAATATCTCTTTATAATAATTATATAATATGAGTAGGAACTACTCTCTAGAAATTCCTGTGGGACTTTCCATTAATCAAAAAATACCCCAGATTTTTCATACCAGGACTGTGTCTTCCTCACCTCGGGATCCCTAACATCTAAGTCAATTCCCAGCACGTAGCATTTGTAGCTGTATCATGGGATATACTCATCAAAGGTGAACATCAACTGCGCAGGTTCTGGGGGAAGCTGCTATTGGTGGCATGAAGGTAAAACTATCAAATTAAGACTATCAGGGTGTGGTCCCAAATAATGGGAAAGCAAAAAAAGAAAAATGAAAACACCAAGCAACAAAACAAACTTAAAACCCTCCTTGTCTCTTGCCATAGAAGGACCACATGGTGGGTAAATAGCCTAGAGACATTTTCTTTTGCAAAGGCTCTTTTCCAAAGCTCCATGGTGACAAGGGCGTCAAAAGTCACTACTGCCACTAAGGTTTTTTTTTTTTTTACCTATTTTCAAGAATTATTTATGGCAGTTTTAGGCCATAGATAATAATTAAAGACACCTATTCATTGGTTTTCTTATTAGCCAAGTAGGGGCATGGATGTTTTCCAGCTGCCTATGTTAAACAGAGGCGGTCAGTGGGACTAGACTTTGTCTGTCTAGTATCAGACAGCATTCAAAGGTTGCCATAAAATGATCTGGGCATCCTCCTGCTGGCCACAGAGGCTAGGCTGGTACACACAGTAAAGCCCTAGCTTCTGAACCATCCAGGCCACTCTGGTTTGAGTCTGTGCAATCTCTATTTCATCAGAATAAATGTGACTTCCTTTTTGGTCATTCCTTGTCATGACTTCTATGGAAGGTACAATAAAGCTGGAAGTCCCAACCATTAAGCTCATTCCTAGATTAGGACCCACCATGCAGCTGTTAGCCATATTCACAGATGGCGGTTGGGACCTGGGGATGATGAGTCATGGTCAGGATCCTACCACTTCTTTGACATTGGCATTGAGACCTACACTTCTCTTGGAAAAGTACAAACTGACAAAGCTTGAAGGGGTAGGGGCCCTTGTGCATGAATTTTGAGAACAAAAACATGAAAGGGAATTTAGTTATGTAGTTTTTTAATTGGAATGAAACAATGAAAATTAGGGTATGTAGATGACTCTACACTAGACTATTGCAACAACCATTATTACTATTATTATTACTATTATTATTTTGATTTGGAAAAGGAGGAAACTAAAACTAGAAGAGTTTAAACAACTTACCCAAGATCACATTGTTAGCAGTGCAGCCAGACTCCAAACCAGGTTCTCTGACTCTAAGTAATCTCTTCACTGTGCCCTGCTGCCTTGTCCAGGGGCAGATTCGATTGTAGAATGAAATGATATGCATTTGCTGGAGAGATGAGAAACGGGCTTAGCTGACATAGTGCGTCAAGGAAACATGGGAGACTACGTGTAGGCAGCAATAGAGTTTGATATTCTCCCCACATCACTGGAGGCCCATTATTGTTCTAGCTGTAAGCATTTGTAAACATCTTATATAATCTCTGTAAAAATTTGATATCATAATATTTCTCCAAAATAAACAGTGGTTCTTAGCCTTGGAAGTCTCATGAACTCTGTGGACCAGCTGCCAGGAAAATGTATATGTGCACACAGGATCCCTGTTTCCCCTTCCTCCTACTCCACCTCTCTGGCCAAGAATCTTTCTCTAGATACTTGACTTTACAAATTTCTCTGAATTTCTGAGCCAGAGATAATCTTTATAGTCTAGTGGTTGTTCAACCTGTAGGCTATCAACTTTTCTATGCTCTAGTCTGTCCATATCTGCATTTATGACAAATCATTCACTGAAAGGTCCTATAGATTTTATTATCTATCCAACATTAAATATTTGGCTATCTATTGCTAACAGTTTTGGGGTTTGTTTACTGTTGCATTCCTAATCCTGGAACAAAACTTGGCACAACTACATGATATAATCTATATGTTTTATTTTTGTGTGTTTAATATATGTTTCTGAAAATTATTGTGTGAAAAGTGTTTAGAAATTAATTGCATAAATGCAATAGAACAACCTGTTCTTACAAGGGACTTATCTATAATTTCCCCATTATATACATCACTACAGATTTTTGGTATATAAATTTTTCCAAGCTAGAAAGTTTTCTTCTAGTCCTCTAATTTTCTAAGGGGTATTTTTTTTAATTACAGATAGATGTTGGACTTTACCAAGTGTTTAGACATTGCTTGAGGTAATTTCATAATTTTTCTCCTACAGTTTAATGCAGTGAATTGATAAAACTTCTAAGAATAAACCATACTTTTATTTTTGGGTTAAATCTTACTTTATTGTAATGTATTGTCATTGTTATTATTATTATATCATCAGATATTAATTTTTAATACACCATTGAATTCAGCAAACTAATATATTCTTTAGGATTTTTGAATCTATGTTCACAAATTAGATGGGCCTATTTTTTTTTCTTGTATTGACCTTATCTAGTTTCGAAATCAAGAATTATGTTAGTCATTTGTTTGAAAACTACCTGAGGATTTTTGGTTTCTTTTAACTGTATCTAAGAGTCAACATATTGTTGGATCTTTTTAAAAATTTAAATTCAATCCAGGAATCTGTATCTCTTAATTTGTAAACTTAAACTTTTTATATTCATTATAGTTACTGTACTATTAAAGCTTATCCAGTTACCTCATTTCTATTTTCTATTCACTATATATCTTTTACTACACCTTTCCTGTTTCTCCATTAAAAAATGCAATTTTCTTCAGTTGCTTTAAAAATTAAACATCTGTTTCAGTTCTTATTCTAAGAACAAAGTGGCAGTTTCCCCCTCCCTCATCTTACATTCATTTTTCCCTACTGAGTTCTTAAATTTATCAACAGATACTTTTCCCCTTTATAAAACAAAAACATCACTATATTTTAATTTCCTTTTGATTTCTTTGGGGGAAACACATTACATGTCTGCATAAATAAAACAAAACAAAATAAAATAAAATATGAATGGTATCCCCTGGATTGTGCAATCAATATTATTTTCTATAAATTTTGTAATTGGTTCTTATTGATATATTTTCTCTTTTTTCAGCTTTAAGAAAATTCCTATAAGAAACTTTATCCAGGTATTTGACCACCTTTTATTCCCACATTTTTGTAACACCCTCCCAGATTGCCTTTTTTACTTGAGTGCTTCCTCCAAGAGCAATTGTACTGTGAGACCGTGTATGGCCGAGAACACTTTTATTATGTTACAATATTTAAGTGACATTTTGGCTTTACTTAAAATTGTAGGTTCAATGTTCTTTACTTAAATACTTTAAAAATACTTCATTGTTTGCACCAACTTTTGCTATTAAGAAGTATATTATCAATATGGTTCTATTCCTCAGCTATTAACATACTATTTTTCTCAGTAAAGCTTTAGAATTTCCTTTTTGTATTAGTTGTTATTAAATTGCATTATAATGTGTCCAGGTGTTTTTCTTTACCTCTATTGTTTGACTGCTCACGAGCAGTTTTAATGTTACATATTTTATATCTTAAAAAAAATTTATGCATTTATCTTCATCATATTCTCAAGACAAGGACAAGACAAAATAACCACTATCACCATTTCAGGTGACTGGGCAAAACTGTAAGAAAAAAAAGAAATAGAGATGTAAGATTGGAAGAGAAAAAATAAAACTGGCATTGTTTTCTGCAGAAATGACCATCTACCTAGAAAGACCATTATAACAAACAGACAAACCACTAGAACTAATAAGAGAGTTCAACAAGCATTCCAGAAATAAGATAAACTCACAAATATTAGAAATGTTCTATCCTAACAATAGCCAACTAGAAAATACAAAAATTGAGGTGCTATCCACAATGTCAAAAGAAACTATAAAGTAAATAAGACTTAATTTATCTAAAAATATACTAGACTTCTGTGGAGAAAATGTTAAAACCCATAATAAAGAAATAGAATATCATTTCAATAGATGGAGAATTATCCCATGGGCCAAATTACTCTTACGATGATATGAACCCTCCTTAAAGCAATCAATAAGTTAAATAAAAACCAATCAAAGTTTCGGTTCGATATTTTTGAGACACCTGATAAATTTATTCTAAGATTTTAAGATGCACTGTAATAAATAATAATGAAACCTCTAAGGTGTTAGTACAAGAACAGACAATGAGATCAATGAAATAAAATAGGGTTCAAAGGCAGGCCTATATATATAGCATACATATATCTATTAAAAAACACAGCATGAGTCAAGTTAACAGATGACAGAAAAAGAAATTTGCATTGAGTAAAACTGATACTATGTAGAATTTTACATGTAGACTATACAAAAATTCCTGCTAACCAATAAGAAAAACACAGCAACCCCAGTAGAGAAATTGGCAAAGGAATGAATAGTAATTTTGGAAAAGAGGAAATCCAGAAGGTTAGTAAGCATATGAAGAGATGCTCAAATTTATTATTACTAGTAATGTAAAATAAAACCACAGTGAGCTATTACAACACCTATTAGGTTTGCAAAAATGAGAAAGATGAATGATACAAAGTCTGGTGGTGAGGGCAGCCTCGTGAACTGCTGCCAGGAGCCTGGAGAGCATCCTGGTTGTATTTAGCCAATGCAGATATATACCTCTGTGCATATAACCCCAAGACATTTTCACATGCCTCTGCACAAGGATACATATCAGAATGTTTCGAGGCTTGTTTTGTGAAGGGAGAGTTGGAATCAATCTGGTTAAGTAAAAGGCAGTGCTTCCCTTCCACGAAACACCTTCGAGCCTTCCGTATCTTGGTGATTGTAAATAGCACTGTAATGAATATAGTGATGCTTATGCAGCCCATGTGTTCATCAATAGATGAGTGGATAAAACAACTATGGGACATTTACACAATGGAATGCTGCTTGGCCATAAAAAAGAAGAAAATCTTATCCTTTGCAACAGCATGGATGGACCTAGAGAACCTTATGCTAATTGAAATAAGCCAGTCAGAGAAAGATAAATACCATATGATTTCACTCATATGTGGAATTTAATGAACAAACTGAGCTAACAAGGAAAATGGGGACAAACTCATAGATGGAGAACAGATGACAGCTAGGGGGTGGAGGGATTGAGCAAAATTGAGGGAAAAGAATTCATGGACATGGACAACAGTGAGGTGATTGCTGGGGTGAAGGCATGTAAGGGGACTAAAAGGTAATGTAAAAAAATATAATAAAGAAAAAATACTTTCAAGCCTTTAGAAGTAACGGATGAAATGTATACATAACAATGTGGATGGATTTTACAACACAGTGAAGAGATAAACAGTATGAGCTCTCTAATACTATACCATTTACAACAATTAAAAATCCATGTGTGCAAAACAATACACATTTTACAAGAACAGGCTACAGATGTGTTTTATTTATAAAGAAGGGATCAACATCAACCAGATGAGAATAGTTGCTTTAATTGGAACTAGGTGACTGTTGGAGGTGAGAGGAGACATAAAAAAGAGTATGCATGGAAGGTGGGGAGGAAAGTGAATGAATGAATACATGATGAATGAACAGAAGAATAGACGAATAAATAGGTAAGAGAGGGACTTTTTGTAGACCAATGGTGATAAAGTGCCATGAATCAATACCCAAATGAAAAGGGAAAAAATAAGGACTAGTATAGCTGATAACACATAGTGAGTACGTAGTAAACATTTGTTGAGTGAAGGAAGAAAGGAAATCTGTGGTGAATCCTTTTTGAAAAGCTAAGAGCTCTTTTTGGAATATAGATCAGTGCTCTTTACTGAATTATTTTAGGAGCTTTAATTTTGGTACATCAAATGTTTTGAAAGTGTGAGCACCACTACATTTGGAGGCATCTGTATGGCATTAACAGAGCCCCTTTTCTCTTCCTCTGCTTCTTGAGATATTGTAGAAACATGCGCACTTGTCCTCCTTTGAACTATGCTATGTAGTTAGACTTTATTCTGAGTCACAGAAAATGTTTTTCCAGCAAATATTTGCCATTTTGATCAAGTCTTTTTTCCCAAATGGCTGTCCGCATGCTCATTGAAATCCAGGGTCTTTGTTGAGCTGAAATCTGCTTCCTGAACATTGAGATTGTCAGAAGTGGCAGGGTTTATAGATGGCCGTGATCATGGTGGACTTGCCAACTGACTTTTTTTCTCCCCTACTCTACAAGATTTGATTTGTCAGAGCACCACTGAGTTTGTTCTCCTCCTCCCATTTTTCCAGAGAACAAGGATTTATCCCAGAAGCTATAAACTCCTATTGATCTGCTCCAGGTTTTTAAAAACAACATATTTTATTGATTATGCCATTACAGTTGCCCCATTTCACCCCTTCATTCCCCTCCACCCTGCACACCCCCTCCCACCCACATTCCCCCCGTTTAGTTCATGTTAATGTATCATAAATTCTTTAGCTTCTACATTTCCCACAGTACTCTTACCCTCCCCCTATCTATTTTCTCCCTACTGTCTATGCTACTTATTCTCTGTACCTTCTCCCCCTCTCTCCTCCTCCCACTGCCCTGTTGCTAACCCTCCATGTGATCTCCATTTCTGTGGCTCCATTACTGTTCTACCTGTCTGCTTAGTTTGCTTTCGTTTTAGGTGTGGTTGTTAATAACTGAGTTTGCTGTCCTTTCCTGTTCATATTTTTTATCTTCTTTTTCTTAGATAAGTTCCTTTAATGGTTCATATAATAAGGGCTTGGTGATGATAAGCTCTTTGAACTTAACCTTATCTGAGAAGCACTTTATCTGCTCTTCTAAATGAAAGCTTTGTTGGACAGAGCAATCTTGGATGTAGGTCCTTGCATTTCATGACTTGGAATACTTCTTTCCAGCCCCTTCTTGCCTGTAGAGTCTCTTTTGAGAAACCAGCTGACAGTCTGATGGCAACTCCTTTGTAGGTGACTGTTCTCTTATCTCTTGCTGCTTCTAGAATTCTCTCCTTCATTTTAATCTTGGCTAATGTAATTATGATGTGCCTTGGTATGTTCCTTCTTGGGTCCACCTTCTTTGGGACTCTCTGAGCTTCCTGGACTTCCTGGAAGTCTATTTCCTTTGCCAGATTGGGGAAATTCTCCTTTATTATTTGTTCCAATAAGTTTTCCACTTGTTGCTCTTCCTCTTCCCCTTCTGGTACCCCTATAATTCAGATGTTGGAACGTTTAAAGATGTCCTAGAGGTTCCTAAGCCTCTTCTCAGTTTTTTGAATTCTTGTGTCTTCCTTCTTTTCTGTTTGGTTCTTTCTTTCTTCCTTCTGGTCCACTCCATTGATTTGAGTCCCAGTTTTGTTTCCATCACTATTGGTTCCCTATGCATTTCCCTTCATTTCACTTAGTGTAGCCTTCATTTGTTCATCTAATTTGCAACCAAAATCAACCAGTTCTGTGAGCATCCTGATCACCAGTGTTTTGAACTGTGCATCTGCTAGGTTGGCTATCTTTTGATTGCTTAAAAGTATTGGCTCTGGGGCTTTGATTTGTTCTTCTGTCTGAGCAATAATTTTTTGGTCTGGCCACACCTGTTATGCAGTGAGGGGCGTAGCCTTAGGTGTTCGCCAGGGCGGGGCAACCCAGTTGTTGCTGGTTTGTGATGCTGTGTGGGGTGGGGATAGAGAGGGAACAAGGGCACTTGCTGTGCTCATATTTCAGTTCCTTCTGCCTCTTCCCGCAAGCAAACTGGTCCCTTCTGGTGCTGGTTCCTGGGTGGGTGGGCTCGTGTACATTCTAGAACCCTGTGGGTCTCTCCCAACACCTCAGCCCCCACAAGTGTTTTCAATCAGTGCTCTTAGGCATTATTTCCCTTCACTGGTTCCTTGTCTTGTGTGGTCTGTCTCGCTGCCTGTTTTTGCCTGGTCTATCTGCATGCGAATGTGTGACCGAGTCAGCCAGTGGCCTTGCACACCTTACTGGGTCTGCTTGTTCCCTTCCCATGCCCAGGGCCTGCTAGTTCTGGATCTCCCATGCCCCTGGTTCTGCCAGCCACCACTTTTTCCTTCCATAACCCCTGTCCGCGGGCTGCTGACTCCGCCCCTCTTATCAGTCTGTATGAATGGTTGTTGGACTTCCTTACAGTTCAATTTTCTGTCTGTTTTGGTTGTGTTTTTGTTTCTAAATCTTTGTTGTCCTTAATTTTGGTTGTGGGAGGAGGCATAGTGTTTCCACCTATGCCTCCATCTTGGCCCTGCTCCAGGTTTTAATATCAGTGATCTTATATTACCGCTAATAAACATGGCTGACATTTGGCATTCACTGATTTCAACTTAGTGAATACATATTAGTGTAGTTATTTAAAGGTCTGGCTCTAGTCGTATAAACTTGAGTCTGACACTCAGCCGGCCTGTGTCACTGGGCAAATCAAATTTCCTAAAGATGTTTTTTTCTCCGAACTATAGGGACGGAAGTTTCCTCAGAGTTGTGTGACTAGATAATACAGTTAAGGCTTAACATGGACTTTGGTGTGTAGTAAGTAGTTATTAGTACTTCAAGGAAATCATTATGCTAGCTAGGCCTATGAAGAGAAACAAAGATGAACTTTAAAATGTTCTTAACTTTATGAAACTTGGGGAGAATAAGACAGATGCCAAAAATACAGAACAGTGAGGGGACTGGTGAGGTCACATATCCTTCTAAGAACCTGGTAAAACATTCTGAGAATTGCTTCTTCACTTTATAAACAAGGAAGCTGAGACTCAGAAGAGTTACCTGGCTTGGCTAAGGGGCCACAGCCCGTGAGTGGCAGAGCCTTGATGGGGACTACCATCTCTTATGACTGAGCCAGGCCTGAAGGATGTGTCTGTTTCCAGTGGAACCTTCTCAGTATGGCACTAGGCCTGATGGCACTGCTATCTGCCAGGCTGCTGTCAGCACGGGGCCCTCCATGGCCTGAAGTCCAGAGGCTTTAGGGTGAGGGCTCAGAACTTTGCCAGGAGATAGACTTCTCTGTTTTTGAGTAAGTCATATATGTGGTCAACGTTTCTCAAGACCTGCCCCCAAACCAACCCATTAGCAACAGTAATTTATTAAACCCATTACTTCACTAAATGAACATTTACACATATGCTCCATGTCCTGTGTGAGGCACTGGGGAGACAGGTGAGACCTCCTTGAGGAACATAGAGAGTCATGCAGCAGTTTTCTGTCAAATAATGAACAGAGGGCTCCAAGACCTAAGAAAAGAGGGACTAATCTTTTCTGAGCCAGGTGGTTTGGTGGGCCAGAACATTTTTCACCAAAAAAGTTGCTATTTGAGCTAGACCTTGAAAAATGAAGAGATGACTTTCAGGTGAGGAACTGGGGGATGAAGGAACCTGGCAAGAGAAGATAGCAAGGTCAAAGGTGGGGAATTGCCTTGGGGGGGTATGCAGAGTGGAGCTTAGAAGTCATTGGGGACCAGTGGCAGGGATGGGGGTGATGGTGTCAGGGCATGGGGTTAGAAAGATAGACAAGAGCTAGATTGTGAGGGGCCCTATGTGGCTCCAGCTGTGCGGGTGAAGGCAGTAGGTGAAAGCTTTTTAAACTGAAGAATGGTATTATTCAATCTAGGTTGTATAAGATGGCTCTGAGGCAGCTGTGGGACTGAGCGGCAAGACCTGCCCTAGGGGGTTCTCGCCAGGTGATCTTGACCCCAAACTGTGGGTCACTGGGGCCTGAGCATGTGGAATTCACATACACAGTGGCGGAAAGCTTCCAAACTGGGAAGAATCCCATGGCCTAACACCCTAAACACTATCCCATGATGAACCCCATTACTTTCCCTTGAGAAGCTTCATGCTAATGGGTGGGCGCTGGGACAGAGAACCTGTTCATGTGTGCCTGCAAGTTCCTCCTGAGACACCAGCTCCAGCTGAAGAGGATGGGTGTCTTATCCTTTCTCTCCTGAGTGAATTGACCTTTCTCCATGGGTAGATGGACGGTCAGAAGCAGTGTCCCCCATATTCAAGCATGATTAAACCTTGCCGTTTGGGTGGTGGCTCAGGGCAAGGGGAGGGGTTATTATGTTTTAAAATGGAATAAACCGAAAAGCAATATTTAAAAAAATGAGGAGGTTGCTTAGTGAGGCTTGAAGAGACTACAGGTGTTTCCTCCTGCAAATGAGAACCAGTGACCCCTGGGAATAACATTTCTCGTTGAGCAAGACCCATGGCGGACTGAGTCCTGCTGACATCCTGGTGGTGCAGAACCTGAACTGGGACTACAGAAAACCCGGTTTTCCACAGGGCCTTATGGGCCCATCATTTGTTTGGAGAGGTAAAAGACTTGACACATATGCTCACACGGTTCCCACTTAGATACACTTTCACACTCACCCAACGTCACATCACACTCTGTGGCCACGTCTGAAGGACCACGGCTTTGTGTGCTGTGTTGTTGTTCAGATCCAGCTGACTGGCTCCTGGAGTGAAGTGGTCTGTAGCTGCTGGGCCTCTGAGGGTGCGCACTCTGGGTGATAGGCAGCCTGCTGAAGACCGAGTGCACGGGTGTCTGAGGTGGGAGGATGTGATGACGCTGTGCTCCTGCGCAGCGGGAACTTGGGCCTTTAAAAAGCTGAGGAAACTGCCTCTGAGCAAGCAGTGGCTACACTGGAGGCAAGCACACCCAGGTCTCACATTAAAGAAGCCAAACTGTCTGCTTCAAAGAAAAAAGGCAACATCCTGTCACAGGCCATGCTCTGGCAAAAATGTAAGTGGTTCGGCTGTGGCTGTCAGAGCCGTATCAGCATGGGTAGGGGCTGGGGGCTCACCAGTGAGCCTGTCATTGAAGAGGTGGTGGTGGCAAAGGGGTCCACGGGGATCTGTGTTCCCAGGCAGGAAATCAGGGAGGAATGAGGTGGGCGAGACAGAGCCTGGTGGAGAAACCAGCCTGTCAGAGGTGATGCTGATTTTCCAGGTTGGAGGGGAATGAACTACTGTTCCAAGGTGGGACAGCTCATTGTAACTTCACTGCTGTGCATGAATCACTGCGGTGAAGAAAGGGCAATTTATGATTCACAAACAACAGCCAAATGTGATGCTGGTTGGGGGTTCAGAGGGGAAAGCCATGCAGTTCTGTACTTGACTTTATTTTATAAACAGCTACTTTCAGCCCGTGGTTCAATTCCATGGGCCTATTTCTCTTTGAGTTATTGAGCTTGCTTTCTTTTCTCTTTCTTTCTTTCTTTCTTTCTTTCTTTCTTTCTTTCTTTCTTTCTTTCTTTCTTTCTTTCTTTCTTTCTTTCTCTCTCTCTCTCTCTCTCTCTCTCTCTCTCTCTTTCTTTCTTTCTTTCTTTCTTCCCTCCCTCCCTCCCTCCCTCCCTCCCTCCCTCCCTCCCTTCCTTCCTTCTTTCTTTTCTCACCCGAGAAAATGGTCATTGATTTTAGACAGAGGGAGGAGAAGAGAGGGAGAGAGGGAAAGAAACATCAGTATGAGAGAGAAATAGTGATCTCTTGCCTCTTGTACGCACCCTGATCAGGGACCAAACCGAAACTTAGGCATGTGTCCTGATGGGGGATGGAGCTGCAACGTTTTGATTTATGGGATGATGCTCCAACCAACTGGGCCACACTGGCCAGGGCTGAGTTACTGAGCTTTCTGCCTGTCAAAGTGTGATTTGTTTCAGATGGGACAATTTGGAAAGCTGGCTTTGTCAAGCATGTCTTTACCCGCTTCACTGTCTCGCCTCTTGTCAATCTTCTCATTTTGTGGCAAGACTTGGGTATACCAGTGAAAAAGGGCTGCAGGTTTATCTTGAATCTTAATGTTTATTCCTGGCCTTGGATGGAACAACTGAGAACTTTATTTTCCATTATGTGGGACTGAGCAGAGACTTGTGTTATTAATAACTGAAATCATACAGAGATTATCTACAACATTCCTTTCTTGAAATAACAAAGTCAACTCAATGGCTTCATGATTGATGAAGCTTATTGAGGCTCAGTTCTGTACTTTCTCAAGAAAGAAATATTACCAAAAAATTGCTCTATTGGTTTTTTAAAGGTGCTTAGGTCTTTAAAATGCCCTTTAATGAGTTCAGGTATGCCCTCCCTCAAGCAAACTTAATATAAGAGAATTTGGATTTACAGAAAAAGATAAATTAGGGAGTGTATTTATTTTACAAAAAGGTATTTTATTGGAGTTCTTAAAGTTCTGAAAATATACTTTCATTGATTAAAACATAACTTACGGTCACTTTATCACCAATTCATTGTTTCATTATTTCTTGTGTCAACTCTCTGGAATTGAGCTGGTTAATGTGTAATGTGAGGAGTGATTTCACAATTTCTCAGATTGTGAAGTCGCATCATATCAGCAAGATATGATTTTTTTAAAATAAAAAAATGAATTATAATTTGGATCTGAGAGTTATGGAATCCTTCCAAGATAATTGGGGATATTCTAGTGTCAGTGGTGTGCAACTGCTACTTGAAGGGGTGTTGAGCAGGACCCTAGTTTTCGGGGACAATGGCACGCAGCCCTGTGGGAGTGCCATGTGGCTGAGGGCAGGTGGGCGTTAATATCTTTGCTGGGAGCTGCTATGTGTCCCCATGCCATTACACTTAGCACTGAATCAGTGGGTTTTATGTGAGCCCCTGGAGGGACTTCTGCTTTGGTTTCTATCTACTCAGAGCAAGTCACTCTCCTTTACTCTTAATTTTTAGGTCTCTCACAGTAAAATGGGGTAAAATAAAACCTGCTCTGCAGAGCTGTCCTCAGTGAGTGGAGATACCACCGAAGTGATGTTGATGCTCTGGTTGTGCTTCAGTGTCTGAGACAGAGGTTGCTTCCCTGTGTTCATATTCTCCCCCTCTTGGTTACACACTACATTTTTCTTCTTTAATTCTGCCTAAGAGACTGGAAATTTTATAAAAGGGGATGCTGGAGGCATGTTCCCTGCTCATATCCTGGAAGTCAAATCAGAAGCCACGAAACTCCACCCTTAGGAAGACTGCACTGAAAGTTTGTCAGGGGAATACCTGCGTGAACCTTCTTGGTGTTAGATGCACACAATTAAAATGCTCCTTAACTGTACTTTGGCACCTTAAAAAACTTAGGAAGGGTCCTGGGCACTGGACCCCTCCTCTTACCCTGAATCCAAGTAAGGCCCTTGTCTAGAGTACTGAGGGCACCAAGGGCACCTGGGTGACTAAACCCTGTGTGAAAACCAGTAAGACAGGGCAACATTTGTCAGCCCACTTAGAATCACCTGATGGAAGGGCAGGGTTTGAAATCAGACACCAAGAGTGCTGAAAGGGCACTTTCTTTTTTCAGAAAACACCCTCAAGGCATGAGCTGAAATGACTGTACTATGGGGTTCTGGAAAGGGTTAAGAAAACACTCACTTTGTAATTGTTGCCTCCTCCCCACCTGACACATGACCCTCGTTTGTGGACTAAATGTGAACATTGGCTTTTGGTTCAGATCAGCTCAGAACTGCCGGCACACAGAAGTGGAAATCTTCAAGCCCCATCCATGGGCCTGAGATTTGCTTGGCTGATCAATTAAAGAAGTCACTCTACTTGCAATTCTCCCCCTGGCTTCTGCGTTTTGTCCTGCAGGCCTCTCCTGAATGTGAAACATAACATCTACCCCAGCAAGAAGCCCTTGTTAAGGCCATCTACCAACAGTGCCCCAGAGACAGCAGGAGTGATGCACAGGGACAAGTCTGGGTTTGAAAGTTGGCTCTGCAACTGACTTATTTAACCTCATATTCTTAAAAACCTAGAACATGGGGGCAGGGGATCTAATCCCTGCCTTACAAGTTTTTTTTTTTTTTTTGTCAGAGCTAAATTAGAGAATGTAGATGTGTTGTCAATCTCCTGATAACTAATACCAGTAATGAGAGAGCTCCCATCCTCCTGGACACTTCCCATGGGCCTGCCTTGGGTGATCAGGGTTATGACAAATTCCGTCATGTCTATCATTTTCCACACTTTGATTAGAATAGTTAAAAAGTCACAGTCAGAATATTCTTGAATGATAGGCTCTTACAAACTGTTTTCCAAGGGTCTGTCTAAAGCCGGGGTCGGCACACAATGGCTAGGGTGCCAAATCAGTCTTGACACCTGGTTTTCTAAATTCGGTTTTACAGGAGCACAGACACGTCTCATCGGTTACATACTGTCCGGGGCTGTTTTTGCTACAACAGGAGAGAAGTTGCCACAGAGACCCTATGGCCTGCAAAGCCTAAAATATTTACTATTAGCTTTTGACAGAAATAGTTTGCAGACCTGGGGTCTACACCTATGCGGGTAGTTGCTTTGGTATTCGTTTCCTTAGGGCACTCAGCGCCCTGGGGTTGCACAATGCCAGCACCAATGCAGGTAAAGCTTGTAGTCAATTGAGTAAGTGATTTGCACCACGCCTAAATCAGATTTGGTTGACTTCCTCTTCAAAATTAATGAAATCGTATATAATGAACTCAATCCCACCCATTAGAAAAATGAGGGAACAACTGTTTTTTCTTGTTGTTTCTTGTGTTAGGGGAAAGCCTATGTGATGACGAAAGGGAGGCCTGACTGATTTTCCCTGAATTGGCTGGTTGTCTTGATGCCATACTCTGAGCATTGGCATTTCGTTGGTGTAGTTCCCAAGGAGGCGCCTTAGGAACAGGGAATAGTTACTATCAAAGTATACATGTGGGGATGCGCCTTTGCTTTCAGACGGCTTGCACAGGGCAGAGGTTCACCAGGCACATGCAGTAGAGCCTCAAGATTCGCATCAACGCCGGCCTCGGGATTTACTCCAGGGTTCCATGAAATGGCCAACTAATTTGAGGCAGATAAAAATGCAGTTAAAGATAAGGAAAACCTGTCATATGTGTACAGTTTTGGAAACTCTCTCCTGCATAAATTCAGGTAAACTTACCGAAAGAAGTAATTTAGGTTTGTGGAGTGCCGCTTGATATTTCTATTCTGTTACCACCTTTGCTTACTCAAGGAGCCTAGTAAGCACCTTTATTTCTTACCAAGCATATTTATTGACTTGGTGGTTTTTGTTGATAAGGGGAAGTAGGATCTGAAAGACACACAGGGATTCCCAGGCACAGAAAGAGGTGAAATAAATGACATGCATCTACCAGGCAAACAGATTATTGGTAAAGAAGCAGGCGATTTCAAGGTGGGTACTTCACTTCCTGCTCCCTATATTTACCAAAGAAAAATGCCATCTTTGCCTCCTGCTACACCCAGAAAGTTCTCGAGTCACAGATTTTGAAATCTCTCAAATCTCTTAAGTTCAAAGCTGCAAATCTGCTTTATTGTGAGGAACAAAAAGAACCAAGGTCATGTAAAACTGTTAGCTAAATATCTGAACATTTAATTCACATCATTAGAAGTCCTGTAAAGTGTTGTTTTTAAACTTTTTCAAAGTAAAGGTATTAGGTTTTATTTTTCCCTCTGACTTGTATCTAAAGTGTATCTTCCCATAAAATAAGGATGTCCATCAATTTTTCACTTTGAGCCAACCAAACCAAAGTTGGCCAATTGATGATGATCATTAACATAATTTTCACCTTTATGAAATATTTAGCAACACTCCAGTTTTCTCATTCTTGCTCAATAACTGCTTTAGAAGAGAGGGTCTGTCTGGGATGGGGAGGCCTTCTTTGAAATCCTGTGGGCCTGTCACATGAGGCTATGGACAGAGAGCCCATGGATTGTACTTGCCAGTTGTGTGGGCCTTAGGCAGGCCACCTAATTGCTCAGGGTCTCAAGTGTCCAGCAATAAAATGGGACTTGCCTTTTCTGGGCTCAGGGAAAGAAAACTGAACTTTACTGGACTCCTTTTCCAGCTCAACTTACTGAGCTTTCATGAGTGCTTATACAACATAAATACACGTTTTCAAGCACCAGTTCTTGGACAGAAGAAATTCTTGCATCTGCCTAGAGCGCTGCTTTTCAGGCTTGGCTCCATGTTCTAATCCTCTGGGACATTCAACAAATGCAGATGCCTAGTTCCCGACCCAAAGGTTCTCTTTAAATTCCCCTGAACGTTGAGTTTGCAAATGCTTCCCAGGTGATTCTACTGTGTAGTCAGTGTGAGAACTACTGACCTGGAGGTTGAAAGAGCTGGCTTCTAACACACTTTTGAATATAGTGCTCTGTGAGTAGGAAGTGTTCAATTCTCTTCACAGGGATGAATATCAGCTATGGGGCATTGAGTACTTATGTGGTGCTGTGCAGTGTACCAAATATTCTTTTGGATCAGTCTGGATTATATTTGGTTGCTAGTGAGGAGACCAGAAACAACATGGATTTAAATAAGACAGTGATATACATTCTCTCACAAAAAGAAGTTTGTAGTAGGCTGTGCAGGACTGTATGGAGTCTTTATAGTGCCCACAATGTCCCAGGCTACTTCTGTCTTCCTGGTCTGCTGTCCTTGGCATGTGGCTTTTGTCTTCGAGGTTGGCTCATAGTTGCCACTGTAGCTCCAGCTATCACGTCGGTGTTTTGGACAACAAAGAAGACGACAAGGGAAAGGCAAAGAGACTATGTCTCTTCATCATTGCCTCTCCCCCCAATATTATACTTCTGGTGACATTTAATGGACAGTTCTATCTGTAAGGGAGAGTAGTGTAATTTTATAGCTGGGCACATAGCCACCCTCCGCATTGCAGGAGTTATTATTAAGGAAGGAGAAGGCTGATGTTGGGAGTAGCAACTGTTGGTTTTGCCACACTTTGGGTGTATTATCTCATTTAAATGTGATAAAAACTCTATGAGGTAGGCTCTGTTTTATCTCCATTTCATAGATGAGAAAACTGAAGCTTAAAAACTGGGCTAGTAATTCACTCATACAATAAAAATATTTTAACAATAAAAACATTTAACTACAACTACCTGTAAATAAATACATGAATCCAATTTTGAGGCAAATAATGCAAACATAGAATTATTTTCTGGTTTATTCTCTTTATGTAAAGCTTAAAAATTAAAAAAAAAAACTAATAGACAATGTCAGAAGCCATAATACTTATAAACTCTGAAGAGAGAGGAAGGGATGTTTGAGAGGGAAGGTGAGAGAGACTTCGGGGGTTTCAATATTACGCTCCTTGAATTATTTAGTGAATTAATAATAATTTACTGAACTCCATATATATTTTAATGTAATTTTTGTGTATATATTTATATTAATAAGATAAAATGTAAAAGGATATTTGATGTTTAGAATAAAGAAAAATGGAAACAGGTGTAAATGCCTTTCAATATGTTGAAAACTTATTTTCAATGCACGTGTTTCAGTTTTGTTATGGAAGGAAACAAGGTCATTTCCCTGCTGCTATACCTCCTCTATAGGGCTTTTTGCAGATATTGTAGCTGCAAAGCAGGGCTCAGATGGGAGAGAGACACCTAGAATCTCTCCCAGATAACCCAGTTCCCCTGTTTTCTGAGCAGCACTAATGGAGAGTCCTGTGTGGCAGCCTGTGCTGGGAGCCAAGAATTCTGTCTCCTTGGCACTTCCTTCTCCCTTGAACTGTCTAGACTTCAGAAGAGTCAGGCCATCTCTTTTTGTGCATGTCTGCACAAATGCATGTGTGTGTGTGGGGGAGGGGTTGGGGTGTGGAAAGCAAGGGTTTAATACAGAGTAGGGTTTAATTTTAAATCAGAGAGTGACATCTCCATTCTTTCTTTGCCCTTAGTGGTTTAAAGTGAGCCCCTGGGGTAGGCAGACCTGAGTTTGAATCCTAGATTTATGCCTCACCGGTTGTATGATGCTGGCAAGTCCACCAGCCTCACTCTGCTGCTGTTTTCTTATATGAGAATGTGGTTCTTCGTAGGGTCGTGGTGGGTGTTCACAACAGTGCTTGGCATTAAGTCAATACTCAATAACTATTAATTACTGTTCTTATTTTCTCATTTCCTCTTACTTCTACCTCTGAGGACAAATGTTACACAGCTAATTCTAGATTATGACTCGTGTGGCCTCTGAGTTCTGCATTTCTTGTGAAATAGAAGGACACCTATTTCCAGTCTTGTAGTTTATGGTAAGGCTAGTAGTGATCAGGGCTCGTGCTGACAGTTAAGCTGGCCATTCTCTTACTTGGAACTAGGGCCACAATTTCCCACCGGCCTTATAAGGAGTGATGGCAGAAGGCTTGTACTGACTGGCAAACTTGTATTTGTTTTTTTATTTTATGAGATTGAACTGAGGTGTTTATAATCCATCTGTGATGAGTATGACACTTGAGTGCAAAAAATAGCACAGATGATACCGAAAACTGAAACAACAATGTGCTGGCTCTTTTCTTAGTAATGGTTTCATTGGTATCACTTTCTGGGAAGAGCAAGTAGCCAAAACATTATAAACCAGAGTCATTCTCAGACCAGGTGTTGGGACCAGAAAGGATTTGACCACACTTAAGAAAAGCTGAATTACCTTTGAATCCTCTGGGAAGAATCATACATTTAATTGGAGATGAGAAAGAGTCCAAAGTTATAACTTTCTAGAACTGAGAAATCCTGGGGAGAGGGAAAAGAAAGGAAGAAAGAGAGGCAAGAGGATTAAAAATAGGAGCAAGTTTGAATGCCCAGTGAGAGCAACACCAATTCAAGAAAGAAAGATGTACAAGGAAAATCAACCATCCATTTATCATCCTATGCATGCACACATCCATCCAATGACAGAATTATCTTCAACAGGAGGGAAGCAAAGATGGAATTAAGGAAGGTGTCATGGAGGATATGACATTGAATATGAAGCCTCAAGGATAAATGATAATCAGACTTTTTGCACAGATACTGGGAGCAAAGAGACATCTTAGGACACAAATATGAGTGTTTGGAAGAAAATACAAGGATACCTAGATTGACATCTACAACATTTTTGTCATAAATTGCTTTATTCAAACAAAATCTACTGCAGAGTTCCAACACAAAAAAATGGAGCAATTTGGGGGGATATCAGAGCTCAGATTGTTCACTCACTCCTCTGTTTCCTCCTCTTTATTGGCAGCTGCAGGCACCTTTGCTGTATTCCTAGGTTCTTTAAACAACTATAGAAATGATCCCTGAAGGTATAGTCTTGCCAGATTCTTTAGATTACACAGAATGGCAGCCCTGACCTGGAGCAATCCTCCATTCCTTCAGCAAGATCCCTAACACATGGTCACAGGTCCTTGGTTACTTCCAGGGTAAAGACCTCATTCCTAGAGCAAAGTGAGTCACTGTGAAGCATGTTAAATCAGTCTCCACAGAGCTCTGAGGCTGTGAAGATCATGCTTTCTGTCTTTATGGGTATCTTATGAATTAAAAGGGGGACATAGTTCTTAAAGACTGAGCCAGTGACTTCTTTCCCAGGCTTCATATTTGAACAACTTCTCCAGTGTCTTTCACAAGGGAATCCCCTCCCCCCAAACCATGGAGCCATTGGTTAGTAAACCAGAGACCTAGCAAAAAAGTTCATTTTGACTGGCAGTTATATCTCACATCAAGAACCAACAATCAGGGCTACTTCCACTTACATAGGCTATACCCCAGGCTGCCATGGGCCTTGGGACTTGAGTAAGTAGGTCAGACCCAAAATGTACAGTTGATGTTAGGTTTAAAGGGTCCTTCCTTCAAGGAAGTGATCCATGTCTGAGGGTCTAGGGAAAAGCTTATTTCTTTTGCAAAAATCTTTCTGGTCTTGAAAATTCCAAACTAGGTGTTGTTTAAATTAAGGAACAAGCAAGTAAATTTTCTCTTCTCTAGCTGCCTAACCATAGGTTTTTCTTGTTCTATATCAGACTGGCGATGCTAGAACCAGAACACAGGTCTTTTTTTTTCTTTTATTTTTTTTTTATTTAACTTTTGTTCAAGTACAGTTTTCTTTCTTGTATTCCCAGCCCTGCACCCCCCAGTGCTCCCCACCCCCCTCCCATCTCCGCCCCCCATCTTAGTTATTGTTCATGTGTCCTTCATACTTATTCATGTGAGTCCATCCCCTTTTACTCTGTGCTTCCCTCCCCTCTACCCTCTGGACCCTGTCAGCACGTTCTGTATTTCAGTGTCTTTGGTTACATTTTGCCCACTTGTTTGTTTTGTTGTTTACATTCCTGTTAAAGGTGATATCATATGGTATTTGTCTTTCACTGCCTGGCTTATTTCGATCAGCATAATGCTTTCCAGCTCCATCCATGATGTTGCAAAGGGTAGGAGCTCCTTCTTCCTTTCTGCAGCATAGAATTCCATTGTGTAAATGTACCATAGTTTTTTGATCCAGTCATCCACTGATGGGCATTTAGGTTGCTTCCAACTCTTGGCTATTAGAACACAGGTCTTGATCTAATAAGGAAAGAAGTATTTTTCCACCTTCTGTTCCACTGTCTCACTTAGGTTTTGCCTTGCTATAGAATTTGGGTGGGCAACTGGGGTTGGTTCACCCCCTGATATGGTCTTATGCTCTCAGTGTGGGCCCCTCTCCTTTTTTCATCCCTGCTACTGTTAATAAACCTGAGACTATACGGGATATGTTAGCCAGAAGTCTGCCTTGCCTTAGTAGATGATAAAAGTCCCTTTTCTGACCACTGAAGAACCCTTTGAAGAAGTATCTATGACCATGGCCTTAATCTTGGCTACATCCCTACCTTTTTGGAGATATATACAGGTTCTTTGAGAGGCCACACCTAATGTCAGGACAAGGGCATGCCACCTTACTTTGTTTGCCACTCAAAAATCCCCAACACGCTTCTTGTTGGACTCATCTTTTCAAAAGTCAAATCTGCAACAAACCTAATCCTCTGGTGGCTTCCGAAGAAAGAAGCCCTGCTACTTGGCTTATGGCATCTTTTACAAGAGGCCAGTGTCAGGATTTTGACTCCTCCTGTCCAGGCTTGTTCTATTTGCAAGTGAGGTCTTTGACCAGTCTCTCTGCAGCATCATTGGCTTTCTTGTGTCCTAAACAGAGCTGTCCTGCTGCTTGGGGAAACCAGCCCCAGGTATCTGAGGGATGGCCTCTAGGAGAACAATGAAGGCAGGCTGAGACAGGCCCGGCTGGCAGCAGAGCGCCCTGAGTGTATCGAGGAGAGTGTTGTTCAGTACCAGGATGTCGCAGGACTGGGCAAAGTTAGGGCCACTGTCAGGGCTACTTTTCTGAGGAATGAAGGGCCAAGGATTTTTGGCTGAGATCAAAGGAGAATCAGCTACTTGTTGAGCAGCTATTATGCGTTAGGTGTTTAACTGTGTTAATTTTATGCTGTCCTCATGATACTCCAATGAGATGGACATTATCTCATTTTACAAATAGGGAATACAGGTTAAGTGATTTGCCAAGAATCACACAGTTATAAGCTACATAGTAGCTATTTCAAATGAGGTCTGCTTGAGTCCCAAACGATCCCATACCACTTCTCAATACCAAGAATTTTAGGGTTACATTAGATGCTTCTTTCCCTCCCAATGGAAATACATCCACCCTTAAATGGAGGTGGGCTCTTATTTCATTGGGGGTAGTCTGAGTCAAAAGCCCCTGAAAATTTGAATTCCAGGATATTTTATTTGAGAATCAGTATAGAACCTCTGGAGCCAGCTGATTTTCATCTTAGAATCTGAGTTCCTAGGACTGGTCTTCTCCAGTGGGCTAATCAGCCAGGAGGGGGTAGGGCCAGCTGGTGAATACATCTTTGGGTTTATTCAGGATCTCTGGGCTAGGGAAGGACTCTGGACATCTGGGGTTGTGTATCCTGATGTGGGCTGAGCCTGGCCCCAGAGCAGGCTCTCTGGATTGGAACAGAATGACTATGGCTCTTTTCTCTATGCACAACTTCTACAGACTGGTGCACCCAGCTCGCTGATCATGCAAACCCCACTGAAGCAAGTGTAGGTGGAAAGCAGCCAGATGAACCAAACAAGCCAGAACATTTCAACTCTGAGGCAGATGCAGCTCTGTTAGAGTTTGTGATTCTAGGCTTGCTTGTGCAATTATTAGATTAGCTCTTTATACCCCACCAGATTCAATAATAAGCTCCATGATAGAAAGGACATGGCTCAATCTGCTGAGCAAGTGCTTGTTCAATGAGTGCTCTGCCAGGGGTCTCCTGGTCTTGCTCCTACCCTGGAGCATGATGCATCTGAGATGGGAGCCCTTTCTGCTCTGGTGACCCAAGTTTCTATAAAAGGTGGGCAGATGCAGCTGCTTTCTCAGGTGGACCTATCCACTGTCATTTCAGTCGAAAATACCAAAAATAAAACTTTGCGGGAAATTGTTTGGGTCTTTCAGTTCTCGTCACTCCTCATGTGAGCAGACTGCTGGTAAGCTTCTCATGGACTTTTTTCTTCTCTTTTGGTTTGTCAACACCATTTCTTAGGGGAATTGGCCATCAAGGCAGGCTGAATCAGGGTGGTCCAAGCCCAGACTCCAACTGAGGGAAGGAGGGTTAGAATAGGACAGTGGACCATTCTACAGCTGACCTCCATTGTTACCTAGAGAAATAAATGTGACTTGCCTGGGTGGGGGGAAGCAGGCAGGGAAGCAGAAATGGACTATACTTGGAATCAGAGGTCCTGGGTTTAGTTGATTATTGTTATTTATAAGCGCAGTCCTTGGGCAAGTCACTTAACATCTCTGAGCATCACTTTCCTCATCAGTGGAAAAGAGGGTAAGAGGAAGAGCTGCCTGGCTTATTTCAGAAGTCGTGGTGAAGCCTCACATGAAATTATTTGTGTCAAAGCCTATTTGAGGCACAGGCCATTGCAAAGGTGAGTGTGGTTACTTCCGAGTTCCTGGGAGTTAAGGTCGTAGGTGAGGAAACACATGGACTCTTGGCATGGATTTATTCAACATACTTGAGTCTCCACACAGAAGAGGCATTACACTGACACTGTCTCTGGGAGTAGAGAGAATGCAATAGCTTTCCCTGTCTTCCTAGTCTGCAGGATGCTTAGAAGGAAGATGGATGAGTGGTATGAAAGGTGCTAAGAGCTCTCTGGAGGCTGGATGCCTCAGCAGCAGTGTCTGTGAGGAACCTGGACACTACAGGCCTGGAACTACAGGCCTTTTGACTGAGGCTGCCCAAGGTCATGTATGGGGTGGAACATTCAAAACATTTGGGACAATCTATGTAATTCTGAGACTGCAGAGCAGGGACATCTTAGGCAGGAGCTTGGTGCATGAGAGTGGTCTGTGGGTAGACAGGCTCTCTGCTTAAGCCTAAAAGAGTTTGAGAGGAGTGTAATCACTGTGGGTATCCATTCCAGGCTTGCATTGGCTTCCTTTTTGTAGGGGTCACTTGGCTTTTAGACCCTTTTTGTCTGGGGCTCTCTGGTTCTAGAACAGAACAATCCTCTGTAGTCATCCTAAATGTACTTTAGGAATGTCTCCTGGCTCCTCTTTGTCAGGGTGTTCCCTGTAGGTCCTTTATACTTGCTTAAAGTTCTGAGAAATTCTAAGGGCCCATGGCTCTCCTTAGTCTTTCCCAGTGACCTATGGTTGATGAGTGAGCTCTGTGAAGGTTGATGGGAATATGTCTCATAGGATGGGGATGCAGTGAGGGCACAGGTCCTTCCTCTCTCCAGTCAGACCAGAGACATGGAGTCAGCCACTATCTTTGGTCTTTGAGATCTTCAGACAGAGACATCAAGACATTAAGACCTAACTCCTCCTGGGCTGTCCCGGCAGTCTTACAAGCAAGATCAAACTGCAATTCAGTAGAGGTTCCACTTTTCTATATTTTTGGAACACCTTCTTTAAAACCACCTTTCCGCCTCTCTGCCCTGGGATTTATCCAGATTGCTAGAGTATATAGTGTTGATATTTCCTGGCTGCAGGGGCCTTTCTGTTCAAACATTGGCAAACAGAAAGCCTACATTGACATGCATATGGCTTCTCTTTGTTGGCCTACATTAAAAAAATTTAACTACAATCTAGTGTAAATTGGTCAGGAAAACTTTTTTGTAGCGTGTCAAATCCAGTTTTGGCCAAAGCCCAAGTTCTTTCTTCCTGTTTGGAAAAATATCAGCCATTGTCCATGAATGGAAAAAGCAAACTTGAAAACTTGGACACTCAGACCTTCACTATAGAAACAACACTCACATTAGTGTTTAAATTAAGGATCTCAATTATCCTTTAGCCAACCTGAGCTAAACTTTCCCAGGAGGCCTCAGTGATCATAGGCCTAGAACACAAACAAACTTCTTTATATTAAAGGGAAAAGTGTCAGCTACTTTTTTTTTTCAGTTAGGAGCTAGGGCAAGTTTGTTGGCCCTAGGCTTGAATTCCTATTGTTCAATTATTTGGTTTTGGTTTTGCTACAAGTAAAGAGAAAATTATTTGTATTTCTTCTTAATGGGTCTTTTAATAAAAATAATACTGGAGATTCAGCAGCAAGAGAGAAAAATATTTACTGTGGTTACTTGGAATGATTAATAGTGAATCACCTGTCCTTCTGGGTAGGGAGGGTTTTGTCTTTCAAAATGGCCCTGTTCAGTGGCCTTGAGCTTCAACCAGTCAGTTGTAAATGGATACCGGTTTCAGAGCTAGACAGTCAAGATGGGTGGGAGAGGTTCGTCTTCCTGGTTCCCTTGTGAGAAATATGTGGGCTTATTCTGAATCCCACCTAGCCCCTACAGCAGCTGGCCCAACTGGTGTTCAAATTACTGCCTGGCTATGGTGGCTCTTTAGAAATCTGTAGCAGGACATTGGTTGGGAGGAGAGTCCTCTTGCAAGATCATCTTGACAAGTGTTCTAGCTAGGAACACCTGTCCGGAGAGGCCTCTCTTACAGCCTGCCAGAGCAGAACTTCCAGCGGGCAATGCTTGGGTGTCAGCTTTGCTAGGAAAGCAGTTTCCTCACTTTGGCATGAATGCAGTTTGCACGGGGTCACTAAATAAACAAGTGCTGACAATTTTGCATATTTCCTCAGTGATATTTAGTGTGCCTTCGTCAAGGCACTGGAGGGCCATGTTTATTTAAATCAGTAGAATCCACATATTCCCTAAGCTTGGTGCAAAGCAAGCACAGTGCCTACATATAGCCAGAGCACTGTCTGAGGCGCCCAGTCGACTGGCTTGCAGCTGTCATGGTCTAGCAGAGCAGCAGCTGCAGGACTCTTATTTTTGTGATGCGGAGCATGTCCGGGTGTGTGGCAGGGGGAACCGAAATGTCTTCTGCTGACTTTTTATACCTTTAGATTTTCTCGTTGCTCTTTTTGGAAAAGGGAAGACCTTACTGGGGCTGAAATCATGGGTTTTCTGTAAATGAGCCTCCCCCCCCACTGCAAACTCCACTGGTGACTGATTTCCAGTGGTGGAAAGGCAATATGGCAGAAGTTCTCCGCCTGAAAAATGAGATTCCCAATGAAGGCCAAGAGGCTTGTGTTTAGGTGAAACATTTTTTCTCAGTGATGGATGCTTGGATGCCCACAGGAGACTTACAGAGCCTTCAGAACACAGGATAAATGGTGAGAAAGCTTCAGGCTTTGAGGGGGGGTTACCACCTAGAGCTGCAATTTGATAAAGGGGCTATTAAATTCTCTGGTCAACTCTACTTTGGGAAATTGGATTTTTGTGTTCTGATATTATTTAAATCTCCTTTTTTATTTTATCTGGTTCTTCTTTTATTATTATTATTTTAAGGAATCATTTAATAATCTTAATTTTTTTCTTTTATATATTCTAGTTTATTTGTTTTGAAGCTAGCTCAGTGCAAGGATCCAGAAACTCCATGGCAAAGCAATCATGATTTCTGACAACCTCCTTTCCTTTCCTTTCCTTTCCTTTCCTTTCCTTTCCTTTCCTTTCCTTTCCTTTCCTTTCCTTTCCTTTCCTTTCCTTTCCTTTTCCAAATGTGCATTTGTGGGTTTGTTTCTTGTGCCAGTGGTAGTAGGGACTACATGGTTTATTGTAGAATTAGAAATGCTTATTGTTGCTTTACAAAGGCTGGTGTGAAATGCACCAATCTCAAGTTTTCATCTTGCAAATACACTTGGCCATTGGGCTCCTGTGGGAATTATCTTGAGCTTCAGATTCTGATATTTCCCAGTCATTTTGCAAAGCTACAGACCGAAGCACCTCCCCTGTTGCTCACTCACTGGAGTCAGTTATAAGATTCTGTGGCGGTTGGTGGTGAACCCACTGGTGGGCAGTCAGCACACCCTGGGGAGGGGTGGGAGCTCTCTAACTGCCATAGGTACTGCTCTCCATATGGTGGTTGTGCCAGGGCACACCTGTTGACACTGGGTTTCAAGGAACTCCATACATCAGAGGGTGGTGCCCTCTGCTATAGCACCTCCCCAAACCCTGTTTGTTCATTGATTCCAAAACAACAGGAGGCAGGAAGCTTTTGCTTGACAAGATCCTGGAAATGCCTAGCTGGCCACATTGCAGCCAAGTGTTAGAAGTGTCTATTCCTGGGAGGTAGCGGGAGCGGGCATGCTCTTAGGTCTTCCCCAGAAATGTACATCCAAATCAGGCAGGGGTAGGGGTTAGCTATATACTTTTCTTTGATCTGGTCTGAGATGTGTGTGTCTGTGTGTGACCAAGCCTTTCTTGTCCCCAGCTGAATTAAGAGTGTGGCCACAGTACTCAGACCCCCAAATAACTCTGTGCTCTGAGTTTCCTGAGTGCAGAATGTCTCAGGCTACACTTTGTGCCTGAAAACAGCTGGAAACCCAATTGGAGACAAGTTTGGGTGAGTGATATGGGTATGAACAAAGCTGAAGTGGCCATGGGTGACTATGATTATGAGTAAGCAGTGTGTGGGAGGGCAGGTGCCCGTGTTCTCTGCCATGTCAGGCCACACCTGGGGTCTGGTCAGCACTGGGCATCACCCATCATAAGGGGAAGTGGGAAGTGGAACTTGTGCAGGAGTGATGTGTGTAGAAGGAAGGTTGACGGGATTCAACTTGTGTCATTAAGAAATAGCTGAAGGAGCCCTGGATGGTGTAGCTCAGTGGATTGAGTGCGAGCCTGCAAACCATGCAATCGCGGTTCGATTCCCAGTCAGGGCACATGCCTGGGCTGCAGGCCAGTTCCCAACAGGGGACACATGAGAGGCAACCATACATTGATATTCTCTTCCTCTCTCCTTCCCTTTCCCTCTAAAGTTTAATAAATAAAATCTTAAAAAAAGAGAGAAATAGCTGAAGGAAAGTGATAGTCTTTCAGACTCTGCAGGGCACCTGGTCTCCATCAACAGATGCTGGAATGGGCTGCTAGTGTTACTGCTAGTGATGAATATACAGGGTGGGGGAAAAGTAGGTTTACAGTTGTGAGTATGGAAAATGATACAATAATTAATAAACAATAATAAAAGAATAAACTGTGTTTTGCTTACTTACAACTATAAAGCTACTTTCCCCACCCTGTACTAGCTCACATTGATTTGATACTTACTTGGTAAAAGCTCTATCCTAAGTATTTACATGCAATTCTCAAATTACCCTACAAGGTACACACCACAACGATCATCTTTTTATAGATGAGGACACTACTAATGGATCATGAATTGTGAGTTTCATTGGTAGGTAATGCAAAGGAAAGTGATGCTTTGTTACCAGGAGGCAGGTATGGCAGAGAATGAGATATTGCAGCTTTCCAGGCAGGGTGGGAGTGGGTGGAGGGAGAGGAAGAAGAATAACATGTATTGAACATCCACTATATGCTGGACTTGGCTTGGGAGCTTCCCATGTATTGTTTTAGTTAATCCTCACAAGTATTGTGCAAGACAGGAATTATTATTTCGATTTCACAGATCAGAAGATTGAGGCCCAGGGATGTTGAATACATCCTCTGAATACAGATATTTTTGGCTCTCAAGCTCATTGTTGCTGCTACTTCGGACAAAGGTGATGGTGCACAGGTGGTCCTGGGGCACAGGCAGCAGCAGGCTGGCTCCCTCTGCTATACACTCCCTTTTAAGCCTGAATTCACAGTTTGCAAATGTTTTATTTATGCTGGTCTCTCCCACTGGACTGCAAGGTGCTTGTGGGTGGGGGCCACTCCTATTTTGTTCAGCAATGTATTCTTAGTGCTGAGGGATATCTAAAAGAATGAATGAATACTAGTAGAGGTCTCTCATTATGACAGGGGATGTTAAAAAGAGGAAATTAATCTATTAGATGTTGGAGAAAGTTTCTTGTGTTAGATTAGGGATGAATTATTAGTGGTTCTCATCTTAGCACAGCTTCCAAATTACCTGAAAGACTTTTATAAAATCCTGGGATTCCTAGGCCCTTATTGGGCCCCTAGACCCAGGTGCAGGGCCTGGGCCTCTGTATCTTGTATTGCTACTTGGCCAGGTTAAGAAGCCCTTGTGAATGCATCTGAGTTGGGGGTTCTCTGGCTTCAAACCAAGTGTTCCTGGGGCTCTTGGACACCCCTTGCCATATCCTGCCACCTTCTCTGCCGGCTGAGCTTTGAGGCCAGGCCATGCGTGTGCCTGGAGCACAGATGCAGGCCTGGTGCAGAGTCAGGCCTGGGATCTTATCAACTGGGTGTTTACCAAGCAAAGTTCCACCAGGGCAGTGCTGCAGATCCGGGTTTTATAGATACCCAGGCTTCCGGGCCCTTATCGGTGGATGATAATGAATTCCCACCTGTGAGCCCTAAAGGCCAGTGCTACGTGCCATTCTAGGCTATGGACTGTCTGGGTAGGCAGATTGTCCCTGCCCAGTGATGGCTGCTTTTGTTTTGCTCTGCCAGGATAGAAGGAACCCTATGGTCCAGCTCTGCACTTTGGTTTCTTGGCTCTGATGACAAAAGGCAAAGGGAACAAGTCTGGATGCCCGAGGGTCCATGGATCACCGTTGGGTATTTGTCATGTGTCCTGGCAGCCATGGAGAATGTGGGAACCATTTACTCCAGCCCATGCAAAGGTCCAGGAGATATAAAGGGAAGAGGAATGGCAGATAGCACATTTTAACTTCTCACCCAATCAGTTAATCAACAAGTAACTTACTAAGCTTATTAGGAACATACTACTTGAGAAGGTATAGAGAAATAAAGTACAATATCTGACCTTGAGAAATTCATAATCTAGTTAGGGGGATCAGAAATTTATACCAAAAAAGGTAACAGTATTAAATAGCAGACTAAAAATTAATTGAATGCTTACTCTGTATCTGATTTTATACTACATATACTATGCTACCCATTAACTATGTCAGGGACTCCCTATAACATTCCTTTAATAAGATTAGGAGGCACAGAGAGGTGTAGTAACTTGCCCAGGACTTCGCAGCTACTGTGTTGCAGGGGAAGGTTTAGAGACGTGTTCCATCTGATTTAGACTTCTTGCTCTGACCTTCGCCCTCTACTGCCCCCTGTGGTGAATACTAACCAGGTCTGGCAGCATCTGAGTGACAGACAGCAGGATGAAACAAATCTCTGTGGGCCGCTGGGTGGTCCAGGAAGGTTGCACTAGCCTTAGGTTAGGAAGAATTAAGGGGTTAAGAAAAGTGAGGGGAAATCCTGACCATGGGAAATCCCGAGTAAAGATGAGGAGGTGAGACAGGCAAAGAACATGTAGAGAAGTCTAGATAGACATCTAGATAGGCCTTCAGGCTGGAGTCTGGGTTCATGTCATAGTGCAATGTGGTTGGAAAAATGGGTTGAGATCACCCTGTGGGGCACGTTCAATTCTAGACTAAGGAGTTTGGCCTTAATGGCCCGGGTAGAGGAGAGCCATAGAGGGTTGAGGGTAGGAGAAATACTGGGAGAAATATTCTAGAAAGTCTCATGTGCTCCTCTGCGCTCAGACACAACTTAGGTGGGCAGGCAGTCCCTCAGGCACTCTGAGGTGGGGACTTGTCTGAGGAGGGAGATGAGCCCCAGTGACACTCCTTTCCACAGCCACAGCTCCAGAACAAGCCCCGGCTCCACCCCGGCCGTACCAGGGCGTCCGTGTGAAGGAGCCAGTGAAGGAACTGCTGAGGAGGAAACGCGGCCATGCCAGCAGCGGGGCAGCGGTCACACCTACAGCGGTGAGGGGTCCACTCTGGCCACGGAGAGAGTGTGTGTATGGGGAGGGTGTTGGGCAGGAACACACTTCCCCGCCCCATGGAACACTCACTGGGGCACAAAGGCCATGCATTGCCATGGTGATGGCTGTTGCAGAATGGACTTGGGGTAGAACAAATTGGTGATTCGTTGAAGTGGGATGAGGGATGTGGGCTGGCGTGGCCCACTGAGCAAAGCCATTGCCAGGGCTTGGGTGAGTGAATGACTTGCGCAACCGGGTGTGAATTGGAAACCCCTCAGAAGAGGACAATAGCAGTCCCCTAAGTCCACAGCCTTCTTGCTAAGTGGAAGCAGGAATCCCTCATGGGGTGGGTGTTTTGTTCTAGCAAGGCCAATTCCCCCCATTCTCTCCTGCTCTGGGACCCTCTGAGCAAATTTGCTGCAGAGGGCTAGTTGGAGACGGCTGAACACTGACCCTGGTTTTCTTCTTCCCTCCAGGTGGTGCTGCCGCATCAGCCCCTGGCAACGTACACCACAGTGGGTAAGAGCTCCCCACAGCCCTGGGCTACTCCAGGACTCTCACCTGGCTGGTGCCTGCAACTCTGCAATTTCCTTCTTTCCACAGGTCCTTCCTGCCTTGACATGGAGGTCTCTGCCTCCACAGTGACGGAGGAGGGGGCTCTGTGTGCTGGCTGGCTCTCTCAGCCTGCCCCTGCCACCCTCCAGCCCCTGGCCCCGTGGACACCCTACACTGAGTATATGTCCCATGAAGCTGTCAGCTGCCCTTACTCAGCTGACATGTATGTGCAGCCAGTGTGCCCCAGCTACACAGTTGTTGGGCCCTCCTCCGTGCTGACCTACGCCTCCCAGCCACTGATCACTAATGTCACGGTATGTCACACAAGGCAGAGCTGCACCAACTCATGCCTAGGGCACCCTTTTAGAACATGGGCTGGCTTCTAGACTCCCAATCTTCCTCGCTCTTGATTCCCAGCATAGTTAGGTTATCTAAGTTCACCTTGTCCTCTTGGAAGGCCTGCTATTATTCCCATTGACCTAGAATATCCTCCACAAAGAAGGCTTATGGCCTCCCTTACCATGCTTACTGCTCCCTGGGGTTGGGGCATTCTGCTTCTCTAACCATCCCTACTGCCCTGTGAGCAGTGAATCTGGGTTACAAGTCTAAGTGTTTAGTAAGTGCATACCATGTGAGATCTCAGGGGGTCTCCAGCCAGAGCTAGGCTTTTCTTTCTGTTCAGATAAGTTAACGGGTGGTCATTCACTTAACAGTGGGATTTGCCAGAGACTTCTGGGCTGAGCAACAGGCAATACACAATTTTAGAAAACTATTCTTTTGATGGAGTCTGACCCACATGCAGGGTTATTTTTTGAGTTATGTCTCTAGTATCAAATTGGGCTCAATTTGGGCTCAATTTGAAGGTAGAGTGAATGACTTGGCAACCGGTGTGAATTGGAAACCCCTCAGAAGAGGATAATAGCAGTCCCCTAAGTCCACAGTCTTAGGGGACTGTGGACTTAGGGGACTCAAATCCTTGCCTCTTCACTTACTTTCTGTGTGACCCTGGGCTAAGTGACTTAATTTCTCTGAACCTTGTTGTTATCTATAAAATGAGTCTACTAACAAGAGAGTTGATATCAGGATCCATGGAATGATGCATGTAGAATCCTCAGCATGGTTTCTGGCACAGAAAAAGCACTCAATAAGTGCTAGTTGTTATAAGTGTCTCAAATCAACTGACAATTTTAACCAAGGGCTGCCTTCAAGTGCCAAATAGGAGAGGAATGGCCTGCTCCCCCAGGAATGAGGAAGGAAGAGAAATCGCTTAATGCTAATGGTACCTGTTTGGTTAAAACTGGGTATTCCCTGAGTGTTCAGAGGACAAAAGGCCTATGGTTATAGCTGTGTCCAGCTTTAGTCCAAGGAAAACTGGGAGGTGGACTTGGGGCCTCATGAGCAGTTGCAGAGCCCAGCCTTGATGGTGGAGCTTGCTTTGGTTCTCTAAGACCCCTTCCTTTCCCTCAAGGGCTCAGTGTTGTTCTGATGCTCCCCTGCCCGTTGATTATCATCCAGGCAGGGCCTGCAGCAACCCGCCCACCCCATGCCTGTCTGGCCACCCAGCATACAGGGACTTGTATGATGCTGGATAGAAAGGATTTAATTCAACACCGCTTCCAGGCAGCTAACCCATTTCCATAACAGGGGGCTTGGGCTGGGAGTGGGGGTGGTGGACTTAATGGCTCTCAACCATTTCTTGACCAAGAATTTCTTTCATTATTATCCTTTCATCATTCCCACCTCCTGCTTTGAAAGTTTCTGTGTATCAAACTATATTTACCAAGTAATAATTTATTTGTTCTGCCCTTTTGTAAATTGACCCATCAAAGTTGGTAAGAGCTAATTGGTGGGCACTGCTGATCAGCAGGAGATAAGGCCCTGAGTAATTCTATTCCTGAGTAAAGAAACCTGCAGTTGCAATTGACCTACACAGGTGTAACACTAAAAAATTATGGGTTTCCATTTGGATTTTTGAAATATTGGAAATAATAAGGCATTGTTAGGAAGCTGGAAGGCCTCTGAGGCACTTTCCAGCTCTCTCATTCCATAGGAAAAAACCCTTTAGCTTTGCTACTTAATCTGTGGTCCCTGGACCAGCCACATTGGCATCATTTGAGATCTGATTAGACATGCAGAATCCACGCCCTGCCCCTGACCTCCTGTACTGGAATCTTTGTTGCAACAAGGTCTCCAGGTCATTGAGATAAGCTCTTCCTAAATAACTAATAGTTTAGTCTCAAGACATGGTGGCAAACTGGAGAGAAATATGACAGGGGGAAGATGGGGTGGTAGGGGCACACTTGGGCCCCTAAGGCATCATTCCACGCAGAGACTTTCCTCTTCTGTCTGCTTCCTCAACAGTGGGAGATAGTAAGTGTGAGGGCCCCATCTGTCTCGAAGGCTTGACCTGGGGTTTGCAGGGTGGTCGCTATGCAATTGAGAGGCATTGTTTTAGAGTACCTGGGAGTGTGGTCCTGACCTTTGTAGGTGCCTGCAGTGGCAATAGGGGCCCAGCTCAGAGACAGAGGATGCTGAGGATGGAAGGTAAGTGGAGCTGTGTTGGCCCAAGGGGCCCTCAGAGTGCCGAAGCTGCTGTGTGCAGCCAGGATTGTCTTTATCTCTGGGCAGGACTGTGGCCACCTTTGTGACACAGCTACTGTGCTATGTGATAGTCTTATTGTTGGTATTTTCATTGATTTTAAGATGCACATCCCCACTCTTAGCATTTTAATATCTCTGGAATTGGGATAAATTTTATATCCAATGAAATTAGCTTCAAATATGGAAGTGGCCTGAGCGAAAAATGTAGAGCTGGTGAGTCATAGAGTCAGGGATACAAACTGTACCTGGCTTCTCCCTTCAGGGAGACATTGAGTAGTTGGAGATGGACCCCTCCTGGAGTGAGGCAGCAAGAAAGAGCCTAGTTAGGGGAAATAGAGATCCTCTACAGGACGAGGGTGGGCAGTGAATAATACTTCAGGGCTGCTAACCCTTAGTCCTGTGTCTGCCCCATTACAGACGAGAAGTGCCACCACACCCGCGGTGGGGCCCCAGCTGGAGGGCCCAGAGCACCAGGCACCTCTCACCTACTTCCCATGGCCTCAGCCCCTGTCTACGCTGCCCACGTCCACTCTGCAGTACCAGCCTCCGGCCCCAGCTCTGTCTGGGCCCCAGTTTGTCCAGCTCCCCATCTCGATCCCTGAGCCCGTCCTTCAGGACATGGAAGACCCCAGGAGAGCCATCAGTTCCCTGACCATCGACAAGCTGCTTTTGGAGGAAGAGGATGGAGATGGGTACACGCTCAACCACACACTCTCTGTGGAAGGCTTTTAGGGCTGGTCCCACCTGAGAATCCTGGTCCCTGAAACTGGGATTGAACCTCAGATCTATGTCTGTTGGAGAAAAACCACACTTTTTACACCCAACTAGAATTGTAGACCGACGTCCTTCCTTCCTCCCTTGAACTCTTCTCCCCTCTCTCTTCCTTCCTTTCTCTCTGCCTCTACCTTTCTCATCCCTGCCCCAGCTCTGCGTTTATGTTCCTTTGGGGGAAGGAATTATAGAGATTGTAGAGATAATACTGGATGGCAAGTGTTGCATATCTATGGTTCAGGTGCTTTCATTTCTGCCATGTTTCATTCCTGGGGAGGCCCCTCCTCTGGAGCTCCCACCGCTTCTCTGGAGCAGCAGCCCTGCTGAGCTGTCTTCATCTGAGCCAGTGACGCCCTGCCCTCTGTCGTCGTGAGATGTATGGGGGTGTCCTGTGGAAAACTGGCCCTGCCAGTACCTTCAAGGGCAGACTCAATGCCACAGCTCTTGAGCTGTAAGTTCTCAAGAGTTGCTCCTCTGTTTGCCATTCAAAGTGTTGTCCCAGTTTATAGCCTAGGCAGCGGGGTTTCAAGGCCTGGGGCTCGGTGGAGTGGGGGAGAAAAAGGAGCACTGGGGTGGGTTGGGGCATGGTCAAAGGGACAGAGGAGGGGTGGGTACACGGTGTGTGTAGATGGGGTGTGTTTATATGGTGGGAGGGGGACTGTATGGGGAGGGGAAGGTTGGGTTTTATAGGATAGTAGGAGAGTGGAGTAATGATTTAGCTCCAGATTAGTTGATTATTAAAGAGAATAAACTTAAGAAAAATTGCCTTAGTAGGTGGTTTTGCTACTCTCTTTGACGATACTTGCAAAGAAAGCTCAGCTCTAATAAAGAGGATGAGGGATGTGTTTGCTGTTTCTTCCCATGTCCAGACCCTCTGCGGTGCTATGCCAAGACCCACTGAAGCTCCCTGTGCCTGGGTCCTTGGTCAGTGCTGTCACATGTGCTTCTGTCATGCTTTCAAATCCTTCATAAGCCACCATTATGTGGAGCCAAGTCTTCTTCCCCAAGCACCATACTTCCCAGGAGCCTTGGGAGCCTCGGCCAGAAGTACAGTTAGACTTCTCTTCCTTCCTTCCTTGCTTCCTGCCTGACTTCCTTCCTCCCCTCTTCCTCCTTCCCTCCATTCCTCCCTTCTTTCCTTTTTTTTTTTCTGGAGGAATGTAAGATTTGCAGGGATCTGGGGATAGTTGTCACTGGGTGTGCTTAACTCCTGAGAGTGGCTGTGTGCTTTGGGAATTGGTCTATCTGTCTGCTAATGACATAATTATTGAGCAGACATACTAGTTGGTGGAATATGGGTAGAAGTAATGTCTTTTTCTGGGGAATGATGGTTCCTTTGACACTTTCTCTCTTTTTTTGCTTTTTAAAATAAAAACTCTAGAGAAAGTTGCCTTAAAATTTTTTTTCCTGGTTTGGATTTATTTCAACCCAAATTTCTCACTATCAGACTAAAATCCCAAAACAAATATCTTGAATTATTTTTATTCAGACTTAATTTTTAAATGTAAAAACTTAAGACAGCATTTCAGATAAATGATTCGATCTTTCTTGCTAGTGATGGTGAATAGGCCCTGGTGATGATTGAAAGCCCTGGTTTCATTCTGGCCAGGTTAGTCAGTTGGTCAGAGTGTTGTCCGTGTACCAGTAGGATTTGGGTTTGATTCCCTGTCAGGGCACATGTTTGGGCTGCAGGTTTGATCACTGTTTGGATGTGTACAGGAGGCAACTAACCAAACAATGTTTTTCTGTCACATCAGTGTTTCTCTCTGTCTCTTTCTTCCTCTCTCTCTAAAATCGATAAACATCCTCTGGTGGAGATTCAAAAAAATGAAACAAAATCCTGGTTTCTTATAAAAACACTATGTAAATTTCTCACCTTACTGTTTGAAGATTTGACAGGACTCAGAAGCAATCTCCATAAGAGCATGTAAATTGGCAAGAACTGGCAAAGCAATAAAGTATTCTACATATTTACTAATATTTAAATGGTGTCTTTTTTCTTGTTATCTTGAGGTAAAACATTTCGGTTGCATTAGTCACCTAGGTTTCTTCCCGTTTTGTTTGTCTAAGATGGGAACACTTTCAATAAAGACTTGGTCAGACTTTTCTGTGCTGAAGTGTTTTATTATCAAATTAACCCCCCTTAACTTGCAGTCCCACGTCTGGCAGTGTCATTACAGGAAGGAGTTTACCACAGTTTTATTGATTTTTGCAACTAGATCTGCTGCAAGGGAAGATAACATCAACCTCATTGTTCCTTTAGCCCCTTTCTCCCAAGCAGAATAGATGAGGCCGGTCAGTGGGTCTCCAGGAAAGCAGGGGTCTGAGGAGAGGAAGGAAAAATTTTAACCCCATTGTTCTTCCTATTAGTCATGTGCCTGGGGGACTTCTCATGATCCCAGTTGTCCCAGCATAAGTTCAACCATTGACATTTCCACAGCAGGCTCGAATAGCCCATCTGTCAGAACCCAAGGGCCTGTGACAGGATGCAGACACTGTGTCCAAAGGAAGCTGTCTCTTAGGGCCAGACATCACATGAAATGGAAATTCAGGAAGCCAGCCAGTCCCTTCTAACACCAATCCTTGGACTGAATAATGATTTGGAGGGGGCTCCTTTTCTGCTGATTTTTACTAAGAGCTTCTGTGTTCACTGCGTTCATTGTTAATCTTTACTAGGTAATTATTATTAAAATCCACCTTATCCTTCCATAGCTCTTATTTTCAGATTTTTGGGGATAATATTACATCTAGTTATTTAGCTAATTTTGGATGATCAGAATTGTCTTTTTTTGCTTATTCTCCATGTTAATCATAATCCAGAAAAAAGACATGGAAGAAAAGGGATTTGAGATTCCTGAACCCTCAGCTTTGTTGAGGCTCAAATGTAAGACCTTTGAAAAATGTGAAGGAAGTGTGAAGCATTTGATTAGCACATGAGGAGGGTGACCGGTTTGGCATAGATTGGTGCTTTGCCGGATACTGGTCCCTGAGTCTGTCCATCTCCAGCATGAAATAGGGGAGCAAGAAGGAGATGAGCATGTAGTGAGATGAAGACGCCGGACATCTACTGAAGAATGAACTCACACCAAGGGACTCAAATTCTCCGAACATTAGTCTGCACCCATATCCGAGTGGAAGTTTGAAGACGTATGCGAAAGCTCAACATGATTTTCTTACAATGATAAATCATAGATAGCTTATTTCACATTAATGTACTTTAATTGTGGGTCAGACATGAGGCGCTCAATAATTCCTCATTGAATTGATTTAAGAGGTTCTCTATTATATTCCATTTAGGAAACACTGATATGGATGATTGCAATTGATTATAATGATGTCTCCTTTACTAGACTTATAGATATATGATGCTTTTCAGAAGATTTTTTCCCCCCTGAATGGGTAGAAAAGTTTCATAAACAACTGTTCTTAGTTTACTTGTCAGTTCTTTCATCTATAGCTATGGCTGCTGTGTAAAAGCTTTAATTTTTTTAATTAAAAATTTTTTAATTAAAATTATTTAAAAAGTAAGAACACAAGAGATTTACCTTAACACATTTAAGTGTACAGTATAATATTGTTATCTATAGGCACAGTGTTATAAATCAGATTTCTAGAACTTACTCATCTTGCATAACTGAAATTTTATGCCTGTTGCCTAGTACCCCTTACCCCCAGCCTCTAGTCACTACCATTTTATTCTTTGCTTCTGTGAGTCTGACTATTTCAGATGCCTCATATAATTACAATCATGTAGTTTTTGTCCTTCTGTGAATAGCTTATTTCTTTTTAAATATATTTTATTGATTACGCTATCATAGTTGTCCCATTTTCCCCCTTCACTCCCCTCCACCCTGCACACCGCCTCCCACCTACATTCCCCACCTTTAATTCATGTCCCTGTGTCATACATAAAGTTCTTTGGCTTCTACTTTTCCCATACTATTCTTACTGCCACGTCCCCTGTCTATTTTCTACCTACCATCTATACTACTTATTCTCTGTAACTTTTCCCCCACTCTCCCTCTCCCACTCCCCTGTTGATAACCCTCCACGTGATCTCCATTTTTGTGTCTCCATTCCTGTTCTAGTTGTTTCCTTTGTTTTTGTTTTTGTTTTAGGTGTGGTTGTTAATAATTGTGAGTTTGCTGTCATTTTACTGTACATATTTTTTTATCTTCTTTTTCTTAGATAAGTACCTTTAATGTTTCATATAATAAGGGCTTGGTAATGGTGAACTCCTTTAACTTGACCTTATCTGAGAAGCGCTTTATCTGCCCTTCCATTCTAAACGAAACCTTAGCTGGATAGAGCAATCTGGGATGTAGGTCTTTGGATTTCATGACTTGGAATACTTCTTTCCAGCCCCTTCTTGCCTGTAAGGTCTCTTTTGAGAAATCAGCTGTCAGTCTGATGGGCACTCCTTTGTAGGTGACTGTCCCCTTATCTCTTGCTGCTTCTAGAATTCTCTCCGTCTCTTTAATCTCAAGTAATGTAATTAGGATATTCCTTGGTGTGTTCTTCCTTGGGTCCAACCTCTTTAAGACTCTCTGGGATTCTTGGACTTCCTGGAAGTCTATTTCCTTTGCCAGATTGGAGAAGTTCTCCTTTTTATTTGTTCAAATAAATTTTCCACTTGTTGCCCTTCCTCTTCCCCTTCTGGTACCCCTATAATCCAGATGTTGGAACGTTTAAAGATGTCCTGGAGGTTCCTAAGCCTCTCCTCATTTTTTTGAATTCTTGTTTCTTCATTCTTTTCTGATTGGATGTTTCTTTCTTCCTTCTAGTCTGCACTGTTGATTTGAGTCCCAGTTTCCTTTCCATCACTGTTGATTCCCTGTACATTTTCCTTTATTTTACTTAGCGTAGCCTTCATTTTTTCATCTAATTTATGACCAAATTCAACCAATTCTGTGAGCATCCTGATTACCAATGTTTTGAACTGTGCATCTGATAGGTTGGCTACCTCTTAGTCACTCGGCTGTATTTTTTTATGGAGCTTTCATGTACTGTTTGGTTTGGGCCATTTTCTTTTGTCTTGATGTGCCTGTTACATAGTAAGGGGAAGAGTCTTAGGTGTTCACCAGGGTGGGGCAATCCACATGTCTGTGTTGTGGGGAAGGGGTCCGAGAGGGAACAATTGCACTTGCTTGGCTCTCTGCCAAATTTCAGTCAGTTCCCCCACTTCCTCCAAGCAAATTGGGCCCTTCTGGTGCTGATTCTCATGTGGGTGGGTTTGTGTACTTTCTAGGACCCTGTGGGTCTCTCTGACGAACTTTTCTGTGAGGCTGGGAGTTTCCACTCCCCCTTTGTTTTGCCTAGTTTATCTCTACGTGAATGTGGGACTGCCCAGTCTGCAAGCTGCAGTCTTGCACGCCCTATTCCATAATCTGCTGGCTCACTGGGTCTGCTAGCCTCCACCATGCCAGGAATCCTCTCTGCCCTGGCTCCAGGACTCCACCCCTTCTCCTGGTCTGGATCGATGTGTCCTCTTTAACTCTTTGGTTGTTGGACTTCCATACAGTTTGATTTTTGTCAGTTCTGGTTGTTTTTTGTTTTTTAAATTATTATTGTCCTTCTTTTGGTTGTGTGAAGATACACAGTGCATCTACCTATGCCTCCATCTTGGCTGGCTGTCCTCTGAATAGGTCATTTCACAGAATGTCCTCAATGCATACAGAAAAATATGGTATCTGCATACAATGAAATCTTATTTAGCCTTAATAAAGAAAACTCTTCAGTATGTGACATCTATGAATCTTGAGAATAAGTTCATTTATTCATTGAACATATATTATTGAGCACCAATTCTGGGCTAGACAAACATCAGGAATTATTACAGATTTCTGCTCTAAAATAGTTTTCTGTCTCAAGAACCTTTATTTTTAATATGTGTTAAGTCTTATACATGTGCATTTATTTACTTATAAATTGTATTCCTAAACTACTCTATGAATAAACTATCCATTATAAAAGTCATAATAATAGAAATTTTAAAACATGAAGTATAAAAAAGATAATATTTTAACTATTTCATTCATTAATGATGGAAAATCCTTTGACCTTATTATCTATAAATAATATTTAGAAGGAAGAAGGTTATCCAATATATGTAATTGCTTTAAAAATGCCAATTTGAAGGTTTGGGTTTAAGTTCCATTGATATTAGTACTCTAAATGGTTGTTGAAAAAGAGGCAGCCCAAAGCCATTTAGATCCAAATAAAAATAATGTATCATTGGTTGTGGTAAATACTCTAAGAATCATTTTAAAATTTCTTCCATCAATTATGCAAAGGTTGTATTTTAAAATTTGGCTAATAAATTTGCATTTTAGCTGATGTCAACTATCCTTGTAACTGATTGAATGTGTTGCCTTTTTATATTTTTAACACATTGAGTTAAAGGCATTCAAATGATTTATTTAGAAAAATTTTAAACAAGCTGAAAAAGTATTCTACTACTTTTTAAGAAAAGTGTGAAGATACTAGAGTTTTTATAGATGACACACACCTATATTGTTTTTGGCAAAAATATCACAGAATAACAGAAACATTCCCAAATATCCACTGAACTTCTACTTTTTAAGTGTTTTCTTCATTGCATGGGTTTCCAAAAGCATCATGAAAATGTTGTCTTTATCTTGATAAGCCAGATTAAATGCAAATTGTGTTTATTATTTCAAAACTATCTGGAGCCTTCCCTGGCAGGTATGGCTCACTCGGTTGAGTGTCATCCTGCAAAGCTAAATGTTTGATTCCCTGTCAGGGCACATGCCTGGGTTGAGTTTGGTCAGGGACAGGGGACAGGGCATGTACGAGAGGCAACTGATTGATGTTTCTCTCTCTCTCATTGATATTTATTTCTTTCTCTTTCTTCTTCCTGTCCCCTCTCTCTAAGAATAAATAAATAAATAAAAGGTATAAAAAATATCTGGAGCCCTGGCTGGGTGGCTTGGTTGGAGCATTGTCCTGTACATCAAGAGAGCATTGGGTTTGACCCCTGATCATGGCACGTACAGGAGGCATCTGATAGATGTCTCTCTCTCTCTTTTCTCTCTCAATCTCCTTCCTCTCTCTCTAAAATCAATGTGCAAATAAACATATCCTCAGGGAAAGATTTAAAAATATATATCTGGAGGTAACATTTTTGGATAGTCAACTTATAAAACAAAAAGATTGGCAAATGTAATATGATACTTGTATTTTTAAAAAGTACATAATTTATATTTAAGTTTGATCATTTTTTGAGGTCTTTTACCATGAGAAAGTCAGTGATTTTCTTACTATTATAAAGATGGTATCATTTAAAGGTATGTGCCTATAAAATTAATCACACTTATAATCATCCTGTAAACCTCAATATGTTGGGATTGACAGAGTGCATCACCATAATCACCCCTCCTCCTCCTGTAAATAACTTTTCCCTTGTCCCTGGGGACACTCATGGAACCACGGATCATACGTGACCAAGTTGGTTCACACTAGTGTGACCGATTAGTCTTGGTTTGCCTGGGACTTTCCTGGATTTGACATTAAAAGTCCTGCATTCCAGGAAATCCTTCAGTCAGGGGCCAACTAGTAGCATGGGATACACAGTCATTCATTACATGCCTCCCTAGAATTAAAATTGAGTTTTCATAAATGGTTTTCTTTCTCCAACCTGGTCCTAAAATTATATCTATATTATATGATATATGTCCTAAAATGACATCTATATTATATGATATATGATATCATATATGAATATATGATAATCTGAACTCATCTGGGAAAATCTTAAGAGAAGGTAAATACAGTTTTTTATTTTATATATATTTTTAGCTTTACTGAGATATAATTGGTATATATTATTTTTTGAGATGGGAAATTTTATTTATATTTTAGTTAAAGTGTAGTTGGTATACAATATTATGTTATATTAGTTTCAGGTGCACAATAAAGTGATTTGATATTTTTATACCTTACAGTGTCATCACCCACTAATTCTAGTAATCATCGGTCTTTGTGCAAACTTACCACAAAATTATTGGCATTACTCTTCACCTTTTCACCCCTCACCTCTCATATATTCTTATTTAATTTTAAGGGGTACAGTGTGTTGATTTGATACATTTATATATTACAAAATGATTTGCTGTCATTCCTAGCTAACATCTCCATCATATCACATAGTTATCATTTATTTGTGTGTGTGTGGAGAATATTTAAGATCTACTCATCTGGCAATTATAAAGTATGTAATACAGCATTATTAATTATAATCACCATGCTGTACATTAGATTTTCCAGAACTCACTTGTCTCATATCTGAAAGTTTGTGTGCTTTGTCTACTCTGCTAACTACCATTCTGGTCTCTGTTTCTATGAGTTTGGCTTTTTTTTTTAGATTTTACACATAAGTGATAGCACACAGTACTCAAATTCTTTTCATAAGGTCAAGGTGTCATCTTCTCCCCCCAATTCAATTAGGTGGGAAACTGTAACAGCAGTTGTGAATCTTGACTCCACATTAAAATCACTTGGGGAGCTCTAAGTATCCCTGTGTCCAAATTATGCCCTAGACTAATCAACACAGAATTGCTGGGAGTGGAAACCAGGCATCAGGAGTCTGTAAAGCTCTCCAGATGACTTCAAAGTGCAACTGAAGCTGAGAATCAGGGCTCATCTACCCTTTCCCCTCCAGTGGTATTGGGACTGTTGTCCGGTCTGAATGCTGAAAGAGATCTCGGATGCAACTTATATGTGTTGGGGCTTTTCCCCCCTTGTTTCAGCTGAGTACTTTCAAACCTTAGTAATGAATGGACCTATTCAAATACAGAGCAGGTCGGGCCAGCTGAAAAGATAATGGAGACAGAGCTGTGGTGGACTCTTCCATTTAAGTTTTTGCTGTGAGCAGCTCAGGGGCCTCCCTGGGCAGTGGGCTTTGTGACATTCAAGCCAAATCAAACTATAAAGGATGAAAAATGTAGGACTGAGAAATCTGCTTATTGTAATAATAGTGATTAACTAAGTCATAACTGATGTCCTTATTTGGTGTCCATATCTCAGTGGATGAAGATTTTGATGTCTGGAAGGCCTGAGAGAGCTGAAGGGCTTGGCTCCCAAGAGCCTAAGGAAGGTTGTCACCAATGTCTGGAAACACGACTGGAGACCCGTGCTTCATTTACCATGTGCAATAGCATTCAGTGTTGGGTGCTGTCAGGGAATTCGAAGAAAATTCAGGCAAAGCCCTGGACAAAAGAAAAAAGAATTAGTAGGGAAATGGAGGGTTATAATACAGTGACATAAGTAGAGTGGTAGATATAAACACAGGTGCTTTACGTAGCTCACATTTGCTAATGAAGGTGTTACCACAATCTTAGTTAGTCCTCTCAAAAGGCAAATAAAGAATGCACCATTTAAATTCCCATTTATAAGGGAAAGAAATAGTTAATGGCCATGCTGATGTACATATTGTTTTTTATGTACGGTTAACATTCAATATTATATTAGTTTCAGGTGTAGAGCATAGTGGTTAGACATTTGTACAATGTATGTAAGTCTAGTAGCCACCTGACACCATACACAGCTACTACAATCATATTGCCTGCATATCCTATGCTGTACTTTGCGTCCGGGACTGTTCTGTAACCGCCTAACTGCCCATGTACTTAACCCCTTCACAGTTTTTACCTCTGGCAACCATCAGTTTGATCTCCATTATCTATGAGTTTGTCTCCGTTTTGTTTGCTTGTTTACTTTGCTCTTTAGATTCCTCATATAAGTGAAATCACATGGCATCTGTCTTTCTCTGCCTGACTTATTTCACTTAGCATAATACTCTCTAAGATTATCCATGTTTAAAATTTTATTCATTTTTATGGCTGAAAAATATTTCACTGTATATATGTACCATATCTTCTTTATCTATTTGCATTTTGATTGTAGTGTTTAATGTATTTACTTTTAATTATTGAACACCACTCTGGCCACCTCAGAATAATTTAGATTGTTCTTTTAACAAGCAGGCTTTCTCTCTGAATAGCATCCCTTTTGGGATGGTGGAGCTGAGTGCCACCAAGAGCCGTCTTTCATCCTGGAGGTAGAAGATGGCTGAGTTGCAATGTCTTCCATCATGTTTATAGCTGATATTGAAATTATATGAATTTTAAACATGTACAAAGGGCTACACTTTAATTTTAAAATAACTTCTCATTTGTTTCATTATATTGAGTTTTCTCTTTTATTCTGTTCAGGAGGAACAGCCTAGATCAAGTGCACTCTCGAAATCTTTGCTGACTTTGCACCTTAGCAGTGAGCACGGAGGGTTAGTTGAGAAAAAAACTTTGTTCTCAGGANATACGGAGCAGGTCGGGCCAGCTGAAAAGATAATGGAGACGTACTGGAACACCACTCTGGCCACCTCAGAATAATTTAGATTGTTCTTTTAACAAGCAGGCTTTCTCTCTGAATCGCATCCCTTTTGGGATGGTGGAGCTGAGTGCCACCAAGAGCCGTCTTTCATCCTGGAGGTAGAAGATGGCTGAGTTGCAATGTCTTCCATCATGTTTATAGCTGATATTGAAATTATATGAATTTTAAACATGTACAAAGGGCTACACTTTAATTTTAAAATAACTTCTCATTTGTTTCATTATATTGAGTTTTCTCTTTTATTCTGTTCAGGAGGAACAGCCTAGATCAAGTGCACTCTCGAAATCTTTGCTGACTTTGCACCTTAGCAGTGAGCACGGAGGGTTAGTTGAGAAAAAAACTTTGTTCTCAGGAAAAGACTTGAATGATCATGTGACCCTAACATATTTCAGCGTCGTGACAGCTGTGTGATTAGGGGAGCGACAATATTGTGTCATACATGAGATGCCTGGTTTGTTTTCTGTCATGGGAAGTAGAGACTAAAATATATACATTGCTCTAATTGAGTAGTTTAGAGGAATAACAAATGCCTCATACGATGTATTTACTTATGTTAAAAAGAGAACAGGAGTGAGATGTCCCTGAACAGTAGTTTTCTATCATTACTAGGTATTTAGGCATTACTGCATCTGAGTTATCAACATTGTCACAAATGTTTATACTGTAATTTATGTCCTTATATTTATGTATATATGTTAAAACTAAAAAATATTTACAGAATTTTTCTCAATATCTGTGCAAGATATGTGTATAGCTCAAAACCACTTGTGGTCTGAGGTCTGCATGTATGAGACCAAGGTATGTAACTTATATTTTAAGTGTATAATATTGTGTGTATAATATATAAACACTGAAAATGGTTTATTGCAAAAAAATTAAAGAGTAATTACTGATAGGTATGTAGTCATTGACATTTTATTCACTGTTTTATTTTTTCTTAAAATTCTCTTTTGTTTTATCTTATTTTTTATACTTGTTCAAGTATAGTTGTCGACCCTTGATGACCCTTTGATGACCCTTGACGACCCTTTCCCTTTTTTCCCTACTATCCCCCTCCTGCCTCCCCTCTGGTTACTGTCAGTTTGTTCTTTATTTCAATGTCTCTCTTATATTTTGCTTGCTTGCTTGTTTTGTTGATTAGGTTCCACTTATAAGTGAGATCATATGGTATTTGTCCTTCACAGCTTGGCTTCTTTTGCTTAGGATAATGCTTTCCAGTTCCACTATGCTATTACAAAGAATAGGAGATCTTTCTTTCTACGGAGTAGTACTCCATTGCATAAATGTACCATAGTTTATTGGTCCACTCATTTACTGATGGGCACCTAGGTTGCTTCCAGCACTTGGCTGTTATAAATTGTGCTGCTATAAACATTGGGGTGCCTAGGTTCTTTTGAATTAGTGTTTCAGGATTCTTAGGGTAAAATTCCAGCAGTGGAATTTCTGGGTCAAAGGCAGTTCCATTTTTTTTTTTGTTTTCTGAGGAAATTTCATACTGTTTTCCATAGTGGCTGCACCAGTCTGCATTCCCACCAACAATGTATTAGGGTTCCCTTTTCTCCATAACCTCACCAATGCTTATTGTTTGTTGATTTGTTTATGATGGCCATTCTGACCAGTGTGAAGTGGTATCTCATTGTGGTTTTCATTTGCATCTCTCTGATGGCTAGTGACGCTGAGCATCCTTTCATATATCTCTGGGCCCTCTGTATGTCCTTCTTGGAGAGTGTCTATTCAGGCCCTTTGCCCATTTTTAATTAGATTATTTGTCCTCCTGGAGTGCAGTTGTATGAGTTCTACATGTATTTTGGAGATCAAACCCTTGTCTGAGATATCATTTGCAAATATATTTTTCCATACAGTTGGCTCCTTTTTTACCATAAGATCTAGAATTCAGATAGTGGTGTTTCTTCTCAAAATCATAATATGTTCTCTAGTAGCTCCATGGTATCTCAAACTTTTATCTCATCTCATGGTACTGATTATTTATGTGCTAATTTCCAAATCCTGTGGTTTTTACTACTGGTTGAGGTAATATCATTTTGGACCCATAACATACACATAAAATAGATGAATGGATGTCGATATACACAATTAAATATATTAAATGGGTTACACTAGAATTCTCACCACTTCGTACTTTCATGGTGTCTATGCAGTTTTGACCTCAGGTGACCTACAGCCAGTGGGTGGGTTGGCAGAGGCAGCAGCTCGAGTGCTGAGGCTGTTCTTCGAGTGTGTGGATTCTGAAAGTTACCATTAAGATTCTGAGCCTGTCTTGCCCTCTGTGGGCTCAGATTTTTTATTTTCTGTACTAGTCAAAGGGAGTATCATTTGACCATTTTTTAGGGTAAGGCATTCTGAGGATTAGTAGAGTGTGGCTGCAACGCATTCAGTGCAAGCTGGTGTGCTTTGCAAAATCAAGGGACATGATGGTGGTAGCTTTATTTCCATCGTGTTTTCTTTGGCATTCCTTTGATATTTCATTCATCCATTTGACAAATGCTTTATGAGTTAAATTCTTTAACTCTTTCCTGACTCTGTCTACCTCATGATAGCATCAGATCCCATGATTAAGGGCTCAGTCCCAGGAGACAATCCTTAACCTCTCTTCAGTTGCCAATTGTAAGTTCAGGTTGTCACCTGTGCTTCTGACTGGCTGGCTGTAGACTGGAGGTTCCAATGATATCCTCCTTGGATTTAATTTTCTAGCACAGCTCACAGAACTCATAGAAACATTTACTTAACACCCGGATGGAAGAGAAGCACAGGGCAAAGGTACGGCAAAAGGCCTGGGAGCTTCCATGCTTTGTCCTAACAATTCTGCTGCCACTCCCCAAATTTGTGTTCACCAGCCATGAAGTTCTTTGAAATGTGTCCCCACCTTCCTTTTGGGTTTTCATAGTGGCTTCATGACATCTGCACAAATGATGAAATCGTGCCCAGTGGTGATAGATTCACCTGCCAGCCCTCTTCCCTTCCCCAGAGATTAGGGGGCTGGGTGAGTGAATGGTGGGACTGACAGCTCCAACCCTCTAATCCCGTGGTTGACTCCCCTGGCAACCAGCCTCCATCTTCTGGTTACTTTGGGGCTTTCCAAAAGTCACCTCATTAACCTAACAAAAGATACCTTTCCACCCTCAGCTCTCCTCACCTGGAAAATTCCAAGGTTTTTAGGAGCTCCTTGTTGGTAATTGGAGAAAGATCAAATATTACAAACTTTAGGGGGAATTTTTTTTGTCTATATTCATGAGGGCTATTGGTCTGTAATTTTCTTTTCTTATAATGTCTTTAGCAGGTTTTGTTATCAGGTTAAGTAAGCCTCACAAAATGATTTGGGAAGTATTCTTTCTCCATTTCCTGTAATAATTCACATAAAATTGTTGTTAATTTTCCCCTGAAATGTTTGATATAATTTACCAGTGAAATTATCTGTGTCTATAGTTTTTCTGTAGAAATGTTTTCTTAAAGATTTTATTCATTTATCTTTAGAGAGGAAGGGAAGGAGAGGGAGAGGGAGAGAAATACAGATATACAGTTGCTTCCTCATGCATCCCCTGCTGGGAAATGGCCTGCAACCCAGGCATGAGCCCTGACTGGAAATTGAACCCTGATCCTTTGGTTCACAGGCCCATGCTCAATCCACTGAGCTACACAAGCCAGGGCTGTAGGAATGTTTTTTTTTTTAGATTTTTTTATTTATCTTTAGAGGGGGAGAGAAGAAGGAGAGAATTATCAATGTATGGTTGCCTCTCGTGAGTCCCCCGCTAGGAACTGGCCTGCAACCCAGGCATGTGCCCTGACTGGGAATCGAACCGCGATTGTGTGGATCGCAGGCCCGCACTCAATCCACTGAGCCACACTAGCCAGGGCAGGAATGTTTTTAATGACATATTTAATTAGGGTTCTGAATCTTCACTACTGACATTTTTGACTGGATGATACTTTGTTGTGGGAGGCTGTCCTATGCATTGCAGAATACTTAGTATCAAACTTGGCCTCTAGCCACTAGGTGCTGGTTGCTCTCCCTCACCCAGCTATGACATCAAAAATATCTCTGAACCTTGTCAAATGTCTCCTGAGGAGCAAGATCATTCCTGATTGAGAATTACATTTGATCTATATTTAAGGATCTATCTTAAGGTCACTGATTTTTCTTTTAACACCTTTTGTAAATATATATGTGTATATATGTAAATATACATCATATATGCATATATAAAGGAACACTTGCATTTAATATAGATATACATTTTTATATATACATTTATGTGTACATTTAAAAGTATATCAAAAAGGTCTGTCATGAAGAAGTCCAGCCATTGTTAACATAACGACAATGGTTTGCTTGACATCAATGTAACCTAGCAGCCAAAGAGAGTGGGCTGGAATGTGCATGTGTGAACAAAAATGACTTTACTGTACTAGTCAGCAGGGGTGGTAGACACCATTACATGAGTGTGTGTAGTGTGTGGCCATCGAATTCAAAATGACTGAGCGAGTAGAGAGCAACTAATCTGCATCAAATTTTGCATTAAGCTTGAACATACCTCTGCAGAAACTATTCGGATGGTTCAGAAGACTGCAGCTGTAGGCGACTGGTGATTGGCAGCTTCATCACAACAACGTGCCCACTCATGCATCACATCTCGTGCAGAGGTTCTTTGGGAAACATCAAATCACCCATGTGCTTCTGTCCCACTATAGCCCAGATTTGGTGCCCTGTGACTTCTAGATTTTCCTAAAACTAAAATCACATTTGAAAGGGAAGAAATTTCAGACCATGATGAGATTCAGGAAAATACAATGGTCTAGCTGATGGTGATTGGGAGAACTGTGTGAGGTCCTAAGGTATTTTGATAGGGACCAAGGCATCATTGTCCTATGTATACTTTTTCTTGTATCTTCTATCTTCTTCAATAAATGTCTACTTTTCATAGTACATGGCTGGATATTTTCTGGACGCACTATGTATCTTTATATTATATATATATATTCATAGGCACAGTCAATATTTAGTTAGGAACATTTTCTAATTTCCCTTGTAATCTCTTCTTTGCTCCATGGGTTATTTAGATGTGTTTTGCTTGATTTCAAATATTTTGCTATTTTCTAGATGCCATAATGTTTGTTACAGGTTTGCCATTTAATTTCATTGTAGAGAATATACTCTATAAGATAGCAATCTTTTAAAATGTATTAGGATTTGTTTTATGGGCCACCATTTAATTTTTTAATGAACATATGTTCTTTTTAAAAAGAGCAAATCTTTTAATTGTTGGATGAAATATTCTGTAACTGTTAATTTAGTTAAGATTGTTGATAGTGTTGTATTGATTGGTTGTTTTTGCCTACCTAGTCTATTAATTACTGATAGAAGGGTGTTGAAATCTCTAATTATGATTATGAGTTAATTTCTTCACTTAATTCTGTTGACTTTGACACAGATATGTTGAATTTCTCTTACTAGGTAAATAGTTATTTATGATTGTTAGTCCCTCCTTATAAATAAGTTCTTTTATCTCTATGCAATGTACATCTTTATCTGTGGTCATATTGTTTGTTTTGAAGTCTACTTTATTTGATATTAATATAGTCACTTTAGCTTCATTATTCTTATTGTTTGCTCAATGGTATTGATGTTCTTTTGTAAGTAACATAGTGAAATAATATCATAATTTTATATATTTATAGGTATTATTTATGAAGAGATTTAGCTTTAGTTCTTTGATCTTTAGATCAATCTATAGAAAAATGATGCTGTTATCTTCATTTTTCAGAGATAAAACTGAGTCTGCAGGAATGCAGTGCCTTTGGCAAGAGCATACTGGTTAGTGAATGCCAGCTTCCGGTTTCTGCCTAACCCTAATGCCTGGGCTTTTAGCCGTTATAACATGATTTTCTTCATAGATTATGTAGGAGGAGAATTTGAGAAATCCAGTTTGACATGTTAAATGATAAGTGGTTCATTTTGTATCATCTAAAGACACAAATGTCCACAGTTCTACTCCAGGACTCAAGGTTGACTTTAAAGAAAAAGATTTTTTGTTATAAAGGTGGTGAGCCATTCACCAGAGTGTGAATGAACTCATTAAGAATTCTATCAAAGGAAGGGCTGGTCTGTGAACATCAGTGACACAAAATACATCTATCTGATGACCATCGGCAATTTATCTTCATTAGACTCTATGTACTATCGTTTGGCCTACAGGCAGAGGGGATGATAAGGTGACCTCTGGTTGGCTGCCTGCCCTAAGATTCCAAAATTCCTTCTTATGGAGACTACAAGAAAAACTGACACCTCAAGCTGCCACTCACCTGGAGAAACTGACCTTCTTTGCTTCTTACCTGGTAGTCTAAACCCCAGGTGACCATGCTGTTGTTGGTCTTCCTGGGGCATGTCTGCTGCAGCTGGACCGAGGACCTCAACTATGCAAGTATCAATTGCAAGTTTGTATTTGTGCAGAATTTCCCTTCTGGTTTTAAACCTCTGATGCCCACCAGAAGGGAATCTGTCTAGGGGATTTTTTTTCTTCTTTGTTCTCCAAATGGTGACATGAACCATTTGGATGGACTTGTGATTTTATTAAACCTAGACATGAACTTATGATTTTATTAAATATTCTTAGCTTTGTTAGAGTGATTTTTCTAACAAAAAATGAACTTTGCCTTTATTTACCATCTAGTCCACTTCGTTTCAATCACTTGCTGTTCCTCGGGTAAGCTGTGGACTTTCCTGCCTCTGTGCCCTTGACCTGCCTTTTCTTTCCTTATTGACTCACCTCCGGTGCTCCAGTCAAACACTGCTTTCTGCAAGAAACCCTCATGCCCTGGTCAGTCAGAGTAAATGAGTCCGAGCCCCCAAGGCCCACTGAAGGCCCTCTCACCTCCAGTGAGCCACAGAGATCCCCTGGAAGGAATTTATTCCCCTTTAAGAGGTACAGGCAGGCAGGTCTGGGGCTTCAGACCCACTTTAAGGACACCCCCCTCAGATGAGTTGTGTGCCTGTCACACCAGCCCCAAGCAGTCTCACACTCTGTTTATCAGGTTGTTGTGTCCTGGAAACCCCTTTGTATTGATCACCAGTGTCTAACTTTTCTCTATAGCCGGGTGGAAAGGGTTAAGCAGTCAGGCAATTCCCCTGTGGCTTGGCAATTTCTGGAGAATCCTGGCATAAGTGATTTACATAATGCACGCTTATCTCCTGCAACCCCAATGCCAACAAACTCCAGCTGTGTTACCTCTTAGGCTTAGGGGACTGATTGGCCTCTTCCTGGGAGCCCTTGGAGAATATCAGCCTTTCTCTCTCTGGCCCCAAGACAAGCAAAAGTACAGACAGAACTCCTCATGTCTGGGGTGAGAATCATGCTGGTGGGGACTCCCCACCTTCTCACCGCACAGGATTAGGAGTAGGGTCAGGAGTTGGAAAGGCACAGGGGCACCGAGGGGCTCTTCAGCCCAGCCCTGCTCTACTCCTTCATTTGTAGGCTCCATCATGGCCACACAGGTGTTCAAGGTCATCTTCTCCTATGGTCCCACAAGGCTTTTTACTATTTAATAAACACTCACACAGTGCTTACTGTGTGCTAGGCACTGCTCTAAGTACTTCATAGTATTAGCCCATTTCACCCTATAGGAACCTCAGCAGTTCAGCTCTGGAGTCTGTGGCAGGCTGAGAGCGTGATCTGTGGGCTCAAACAGGTCTAGATTCAGATCCCGATTCTATCACTCGTTGTCAAGTGACTAGGGGCAAGTGGCTTGGTGCCCCTCTGCTCTAGGTTTTCCATCTACTCAATATAAAATAGGTCTTCAAAGGACTAAAATGAAGATTCAGTGAGTTAATGTAAGTAAAGCACTTAGCCTAGAGCCTGGCATTTTCAGTGATTGTGGCTGGGATGACCAGGAGGAAGAAAGTCTATCTTCTCAGAAGCTCCTCTCTGGAGCCCCTGAGACCCAATGCCTAAACATCCTCACCTAAACAGAAGAGCAGCTGCAGTGTTCTACAGTTATGTGGCCCCCGCTCCCTGAACTCTGGGACTCCGTCAGGGGATGACTGGGGTCCCACCTGCATGGTGATCCCCATCCCCTTGATGGCATTGAATCAGAGATTCTATCAGAAAAGTCTAGGACACTGTGCAAAAAGACACATGTGCCTTTGTGTTGGGCTCAGGTTCACTTCTTGCCAGGGAAACAGAAATCTCTCATGGCTGCAGAGCAGGCCTCCCCACCCTCTCCTCAAGGGAATTATAAGAGCCTCAGATCCCCACCTTCCTTATCTGCAGTGAACCCTGCCATCAGCAGCCCTCCTCGGGAGGAAGACCCTGATGGCTTCTGTCCAACAAGGAGACCCAGAATGTCGTCCCACTCCCTCCTCATCTCCAGGGAGATAATTGTATGCTAATCCTGAGCCTTGTAGCAGGTGCTCGTGGTTAGGACAGGGGCCTTGATCAGAGACCTGGGATGCCCCCCAAAGAAGACACTACAAGCAGCTGTGGCACATAGTCTGACGGCCAGTGTGGTGATAATGGGCAAGCTGGGCTGAGGACAGTCTTTGTCCCTTTGAAATTTCACTCCAGGCTGGCTCTTTCCTTTAGGCCAGGCACTCTTAGACTCCCTCTGGCCAGCCAGCCCCACTGACCCCTGGGTTGGGAGGGTCTGAATTTGGAGAGCAGCCTCAGGCATAGGCATCAGTTCCCAGCGCTTCAGTACTTCCCAGTCCCCACTCTCCTGCATCTGCAAGGTAGAAAGTTAATGAGTGAGTTATTAAGTCCCATAGGTGATACTCCTGCTCTTTGCCCCCAAAACACAGGTGGCTGAAGGAGAATCTTATTTTAGGGTTTAAGAATTTGGAAAACTTATTTTGCTGAGGAGTTTGGATTACATTTTATGTATCTTAGAGCAGTTTCTTTGCAGTGGTGGCTCATGAGGGGTCTCTGGGGCATGCACAGCTCCTCAGGGAAGGCGTTTGCTGCAAATCAAGATAAGGCTGGTAGAGCTCTCTTCAATATTTAATCAGGATACACGGGATTTGGCTCTATAAAGGCAGCCCTCGGGAGCTGTGTTCACAGGCTCTGGCTAAGAACCAAGGGAAGTACTTGTCTCTCCCGTGTTTTAAGGTCAAGATTACAGTTATTTTGCCCAAAATTCAGCCACAGGAATTCAGATGAGTACTCCATGCCATAGAGCCTTCAAGACCCCCCAGAGCTCTAATAGCCAAGCTGGGGTTTTGTGTCTGGGCTGGGCTGAGTTGGGCAGGGCCTGAGGCTTCAGCTCTTGCTCCCTGTGAAAAGGTCCCCTGTCCTAACTGACCAGCCCTCATTTGCTCTGTCCACGTTGTCTACTCAGCCAGGATTAAGCAAGGTCAACTGAGGGGTGGCCTTATAGGAAGGAAGAATGTTTTGTTTAAGTTCTTGTATTTGCATTTTTCTATTTCTAAATGACTCTTTTTTTGGTTTTGGTAAGGGGTTCTGCCACACTGGGCATAAGACATTAGATGCTCTGAGGCAGAGTCCTTAGTCCTGGCCCTGCTTCCATAAACATCCTCTGAGCTCAGCAGACAAGTGCTGTCTCCCTTGCTGTCCACCCAGCTCTCCTCCTGGGTATCATGGCCTTCTCATTTCATCTCCCAAGGGGTGTGTGTGTGTGTGTGTGTGTGTGTAGGGGTGTCAGGGCACGAGCTCTCAGTATTTTCCAGATCAAACTCCTGGAGTTATGATGGATATTTTGCATGTCTGCCAGCTTCATGCAGATCACAGTTCCTCAGAGGTTTTCAGGAGCAATAAAAGTTGCCAACGATTACTGATTATTATTCATGCTGTAGGCACAGGGTTAAGAACTTTATCCATTACCTTTATTTAATTACTCACTACACTCTCTGTGCTAAGAGTTATTATCAAGTTCATTTTATAGATGGGGCTAAAGAGACACAGAGAAGTTAAGCAACTTATTTAAGGTCACACAGCTGGTGAGTGGCCAAGCTGGGATGAAAGCCAAAATCTTAGTCTACACTATATCCTTTATGACTACATGCTACCATTTCTCTAATGGAAATAATTAAAACAGCTTCATTTTAAATTCATTATGACTGTACAAATAGCACATGGATACATTATTCTTGTGAAAAAATTGAAACTGCTCAGATAAGAATTGAATTCCCTTTGAATAACATCCCCTATTTCCTGTCACTTCCCCTGCTCACTGGGTAAGAGTTTAGCTAATGTAATTTCAGAACTTTTCTTACACACTTACACACATGTAAATACATGCATAGAAACCATGAGCATCACGTGCTGTTCATGAACATACACCACCCGGCTGTTGGCATCGCTCTGAGCTGCCCCTGTCACCACCATGTGTCCCGACCCCCATTCCATGTGAGCGTGAGCAGATTCACTCATCCCTTGGCACTGCTGGCTAGAATTTTATATTATGTGTGTATATTGTAGTTTTATTTATTTTATTTTTTGTCCTTCCCTAACCGGTGAATATTTCAGTTGTTACCGGATTTTCATTACCATGATGTTTCAACCAAGATCTTTGAACATGGCTGCTGGGCACTTTTACGACTCTTTTTCTAAGGCAGAGGAAGTGGTATCGCTGTGTGATAGAGTATGCGAATTTAAAATTTTAACAGATACTGACAAATGATCCCCCTAAGTGGCTGCACCAATAAGTATGTGACTTTTTGACAATTGTTCCACACCTGTCATGGAAAAGTACGCTCTCAGCAGGGAGGATGGCACCAGAGAAAGCGGGCTTACGTAGCGAAAGGACACACACGCAGGCCACAGGCAGCGAGCGATGTGCACTGTGGCTGCCCAGCCTTCCACTTGGGCAAGGGACGACCTCTCTGAGCCTCAGTGTTCACATCTGCAAAACAGAGACAAAAATATCCCTAACTCAGGTCGCTGTGAGCATCGATGAAGATGCTACGCGAAAGGCTCACAGCATATGGCCGTGCGTTTGCATACCCAGCGCGAGATGACAGTAATCATCGGCTGCATGGGAAGGCAAGGGGACAGAGGAGGTTCGGGGATGTCTTTCTTGGAAAATGTTTAGGGACAGCAAGTCCGCACCTGGACTAGACTCAAGTGCCATCTCCTGGAGGCAGGAGATTGGATAACACTGTCATCCAGACAGTATAAAAGTGCAGCTATAAGCCCGAAAAGCCATGACTTTGAGCCTGACAGGTCAGCCTAGGAGAGGTAGAAAACCATACAGCAGGGGCATCACCTTTGTATGAAAATTACAAATTCACAAGAAATACTCTTGATGTTTTTGCCTTTAAAGTAGCCTAGCTTTTAACCCCAAACCTCTTTAACATCCTGTGTGGCAAATATGCAGGGCAATGCGGTGAAGTAGTAATGCTCTCATTTTGTGGGTTTAATTTTCCTGTTAGCACGGCATAGTCGTCGTGGCATAGTGAAGGCGCTGACCCTCACCTGGTGTGGGTGACCTTGAGAAAACTGTGGAATCCCTTTAAGTTCCTCCCCATCCTTTGTAGATGCTAGATAATATTATCGGGAAGAAAAGGTATTGCTTGTAAGACACTTAAAATACACCAGACATCGTGCTAATTAATCACTTTGTGTATGTTATTGGGTTATTATCTCGCAATAGGTAGAAGCAGGTGGTGGTCCTAAGGGGCAAGTGGGGGTTCAAATCCTCTAGCAGTATGATCTTGGGCAAGCGACCGAGTGTTTCTGTGGCTCAGAAAGTTTTGTTGGGAAGGGTAATGGAGTTACAAGACTTGATTTACAAGACTCCAGAAACATCCCATGGGAATTCAAGGAGAGGGCCCCTTCCTGACCGTGATGGGAGAGAGGAGGGGAATAGGTACACTTACCAGTGTAGGATGCTGCCCACTGCGTCCACTCTGGCTTGGGGACTGAGGTGGGCTTGGCAGCCAGGAAGCCAAGGCTCTTGTGACAACCAAGGTAAATATAACCATGAAAGTGACAACTGAACCCAAATGCCAGGTTGGGCCCAGCTCTTCTGAGACGCTCGGCCTTCTCATGGGCCCGGTGGGTGAGACAGTGCTGGCAAACCTTGGCTCGAGAGAAACAAAGGGTCATGCATTGCAGACCTGCTCCTTGGAAGCCTTTGTGGTAATCTGATACTTGGCATGGCAGGTTGGGGCTGGAACCTCATGAGCTTGTTACAAACTGTCATTTGCCCGTTCCATTCTGCCCTATGCCCAACTCCATTGTGCCAGAGGATTGCCCAAAGCTTAGACCCCCTTTGTCCAGCTTCTAAACTCCACTGAAACCTAAGGTAGAAATTTCACAGGAGGAGCACGTTAGCATCTTAGCACCTTGGAGCTCTTTAGAGCTGGCTTTCTATCTTATGGGAATGTGAGGACAGGGCAGCAAGAGAATGGGACACCACAGGGCTCAGCTTTGACAGTGGAGGAATTTGGACACTTGCTCTGAAGCCCTGGGAGGGCAGGCCCAAATATATGGTACAACAGGGAAAGCAGGAGAGAGAGAGAGAGGAACTTTCGAAGAAAATCTTTATGTTTTAGAACATTCCTATCTTGGTGACTCCGTCGTCTCCCCTTTAACCCCAGGACGATGAAGTTAGTTCTCCCTTCTCCAGAAGTGACCACAGTCACACTGGGCAGCCTGGGAAGTCAGATGGGAGCTGCTGTCTCAAGTGTCTCTTGAAAACTTCTCTTTCCTTGAGAGAGCAGGAAATGGGGGCGTCTGGGCACAGGAAGGAGGGTCTGTTTGGGTACCAGAGGCTTTTTATCTGTAGGAAACTGCACACCCCATGACCTTCGACAATCACATTCAGCAGCACCGGCTCATCGCCACCGTTAAAGGAAAGGCATTTCGTGTGGATTTGCCTGTGCCTGAGCTGCCCTCTCCAAAACCAGCATAAATGGTGATCTAGTCCGGGTGTGCCTGATGGAGCACAGGACTGGGAGCCCTGAGACCAGGATTAGGTAGTTGGGTAACCTTGGGCATGTCTGCTGGCACTGAGCTTTGGTTCTCTCCTCTGTGAGGTGAGAGGCTTGGGAGATTGTCAGCTCACAGTGCGTGTGGTTGAACAGAGCCTGGCAGGTTTGGCAGAGGAGGCTTGTTTCTCTCTCGGTGAAATCAACAAATATTCTCTTTCTATGAAACTGAGTCTATAAAAAGTCATAAAACAAAGCCAGTGAGTCTGAGGAGTGTGAAGAGCTTCTGATCTCTGTTTTTCCAGGAGCACTTTTGCTAGGGTGACCAACTGTCCCAGGTCGCCCCAGACTAATCGGGGTTTGGGGAATGTAGGAATTTTGAGTGCTAACATTGGGAGAGTCTAGCACAAACCAGGACAAGTTGGTTTGTACCCCAAACTCGCTTCTCTGAGGGCTAGGGCAAGACCTAGGACAATTGGCAATCCCACCTCTGTCATCCACACTGAGAGTTAGACAGTCCTGGATTTCAACCCTTGGGTGTGTTGTTTCACTAGTTCTCACCTGGATAGCACGAGATGACACACACTGCCTTTTTATCAGGGACCGGGCCACATGCTAAGAACTGTATACATCTTAGTTTGTTATTTCTCACAGGAACCCAATGAGGTATTGTTAGTATCTGTATTAGTCAGAGTTCTCCAGGGAAACTGGACCAATAGGATCTATCTATCATCTATCAATCTATCTGAGATGAATTTATTTTAAGGAATTGGCTTATGAGATTAAGGAGGCTGTCAAAGGCAGTGTCTGCAGTGTAGGGCAGCAGGCCAAAGACGGGGAAAGAACGGATGAGTACCTTATGTGCACAGTAACTGGCAAAGAGGAGACACTCCACATTTGCTAATTCCCTTCTCCTGGTTCTCTTGTCATTGAATATGACACACATGGCCACAGTCTGTTACTATCATTATTAGACGCACACCCCTTATCACCCCTTATGTAGGTCTGAGAAATGGGTTTTTAGACGGAGGAGCATACGTTTGTGATGTTGGATGGCTGGAGGCAGTGGAGGTGCTGGGCGGGCCACCTGCATTCCTCTACGTGTTCCTAAGTCAGACTGGAGCCAAGCCCTCATCAAGTCTGGAGCCTGGAGGGAGATAACAGGGCCTGGCTGGGGTGCTGACCTGTAAAGTGTGGGGCCCTGAAGCCAGTAAGGAGACGGGAGCTCAGTGGCTTCAGGGCCTTTATGAGCCTGCCCTTTGTCCTGGACTGTGTTCTTGGTATGCACTGAGTCCCTGTCTCTGCTGCCAGACTCCAGGTACTGATGCAAAGACGTGGAACCAGTTAGAGGATGATCCCCGAGGCCACTTTAGCTGAGCCGCTGTCCCAGTCATCGGCCCATCTGACCTGAGGCCCAGGATGAAGTGATTGAGCTTCCTGGCTGAGGTAAGTGCAGGCAATGCTCTCAGGCCCTCAGGCTCCTTGTGCTAGCCCCTGTTGGCTTTTAGGGGAAAGTGACCAAAGTGACCATGTGCAATGAGGTGAGCTCTGGAGGCTGAGGCCTGGGCTCAAATCCTGACTCCCTTACTAACTTTACATCTCTAAGCTTCGTGTCTTCATGTACAAAATGGGGGTATTTTACTGATCTCTGAGCTATGGTTGGTTCAGTTAAAGGTGCTCACATATTTCAAAGGGCTTGGCATAAAGCAGGAGCTCCATTCTTCCTGTCTCCCCTTGGAATCACTCCTCATCTGATTAAGATGTTAGTCCTGAATTTGCTCTGTCTTCCATGAGTCCAGAAGCATCAAGAAAGGCCCACAACAACCTGGGGCAGGCCCCATGCTTGCAGCCAGGGCTTAGAGTAACAGCCAAAGCCAGACCCGACTCCCTGTGCAGCACCAGGATAGGGGAGGCCAGGCTCGGCAGAGACCCAGACGGCCGGCAGTGAGGTCTCCTGGCAGGGAGAGCACCTCAGACCGCTGGGGTGGATTCTTGTACGTTTCAGTTGTATCTCCTGGGAACGAGCCCTGGCTGGCTCTGATTGACTTTTTTTTTTTTTTGGCTTTCAAGTTATAGCACACAAATTTCTAAATTTCAAAGTCCTCCAGCTAATATGCAAATAGTTTTAATTTGAGTTCTAACTGACAGGTAGAATTAACATCGAAAGCCAGCACTTCTTGGTATTTCCTTCCATAAAACTGATTGCTAAAAAGCAAGATTATTATTTTCTGTAGAAATTGTTTGCGTCTTTTCCACCCTGGGGTCCTTTTGGGCTATGGTGTTGAAGAGGAAAACATTTAAGGAGAAAAAGCTAAAAAGAAGACAATTTTTTCCATGCCTTTGCTCATGATACACTGTTTTCCATGTGAGTTTAGCAGGAGTGGGTTAGAGGCTATTGTTTAGACAATGACAGTTGAGTCAATCTTGGATCAGAGGGGAAGGCACTGGCCAACTCTGGGCACCTGCTCCCGCGGGTCTTGTTTTGATCCTTTCTTACCTATTTTTCCCTTCCCACTAAGTCCTGGTGGGCCTGTGTGTGTGTGAGACGCTGTGACCGGAAAGAAAATAGTCCCTAAGTGACTGGGATTAAGATGGAGGTTAAATGCATGAGCTTTGAAGTTGGACAGATGTGGATACAAATCCTGTTATACTTTTATACAAATCCTGGGTACTTTTTCCACTTTCTGTCCTTGTTACTATGGACTTCTTTTAACCACCTTCAGACTTGGTTACTTACTTACTCGGGAAATAAAAACAGAACCTACTTTATTTGGCCAGGATGAAATATACAATTATGTAAATAACCCAGTATAGCACATGATACATAAAGACTCTCACAGAATGTTTTATTCTGTTTAATGTATTATCAACAAACTTAGGTACCCCAATCCACCAGCGACTGATGGGTCATACTGTGGTCTCAAGCTGTGCCCAGCGCTCCATGGAGAGACAAGAGAAAGATGGGCCTTATTTCTTGGCTATAAGGAGCTCTGGGACCAACAAGATTTACACATGACTAGAAAAAGATGAGCTGAACAGATCTAAGCCAGTGTTTAATAAAATGGTACGTTGAATGAGTCGGGTGATAAGAACTGAAGTGCAAGGATATAGAGGCCACTATGAGGAGGTGCCTAGTATTTACTGAGCACTTACCATGTGGCAGGTTTCACAGGGTTGGGCCCCTTAACTCTTACCGTAGATCTGGGAGGTGGACTTTTTACCTCCATTTTACTTACGAAAGGGCGCCGAGGCTCAGAGACATGATATAACCTGTCCATGGTCATATAGCTAGTGTTGGTATATTGGGGTCTATATAATGGAGGGCAGCTTGAACCGAACTTGAAGGAGGGGTAGGGCAGGGAAAGGCAGAGGTCAAAGGAGAGTGTGGTTCCTTGGTTTCTTGCCTCATGGGGTTGTGGAATGGTGACCCATCAGGAAGACATTAGGAGTGATATTTGGGGCAAGAAGAAACCCCTTGGGAGCACAGCACTGGGCTTGTCATGTTTGGCAAGCGGCAGGCATTGGTGCCAGCCAGTCCTGGCAGGTGGAGACCACATACGGTTTCTGCCTGGCAGCAGCCCAACAGTGAAACTCAATCATGTCCTGGCCGCACAAGGTGGCAGGCATTTGCCTTCTTATCAGCTGAACACATTCCATGGCCAAATGGTCACCTGGGTTGCTTCTGTCAGGGTAGACCCACTTTTGGCTGTGTACACATTTGCATGGTTGCCTGTTGTGTGCATTTTGCATTTTTAAGTGTCTGGCCTGGTTGCACGGGAGCAGGTGTGCTGTGTGTGTGCTGTTCTCACTGCCACAGAACCTTCAGCAGCAAGAGGCAGGGCACCCTGGCACAAGCACGGTGCTGGGGGAAGGGGACCTGGATCCAATCCTGCCCACCTTTTTTGGTTGTATGACCTAGGGCAAGTCACCTCAGCCCTCTACCCATCAGCATCCTTTATCATAAAATGGGAATGGTAAAAAAAATGCTTACCTTTAGTTTCATTTTGAATATCGACTATTACTAAGACCTAGACCTACCTTGATAGTCGCTCCTTAAAATTAATAATCATTATTTTAATGGTATTAGCTGCTTCTGAAATATTGACAGTTCTGAGTTCTAGAATAGTGCTTAGAGGGGAGGAGGCTGGGATGAGTCAAGGGCATGTTGTGAGGCTGCCTGATATCTTGTTTGTTTGGCCTCAAAGGAGCCCCAGATCCTCAGCTGCTAGAGGGAATTTGTGCTGAGTTTAAGTGGGTAGAAATCCTGTGTTTCATCAGTTTGCTCAGAAAGGGATATATGATTGTGATAAAACCTTGCCCCTAAGAAGTCTCTGCTGGGCCGGAACTGGACTCAAGGAAAGTTTAACTCAGCCGTGTCCCCAGCTGCAGTCGTCACCACATGCAAACACATGGAGATGTTTCTCTTCCATTGTATCCAGTGCTTCGTGAACACAGTAAATGTCAGACACCTGGGTTTATACCATAGTTTGCCACTGTGTGAACTCGGGCAAGTTTCTTTATTTCTCTCTGTCCTTTTCTGATGTCAGGACAGCCGAGCTCCTTTAACCCTTTCTTTCCCTTAGCGTTTTTACAAGGACCCTGAACGGTTGACATTATTACAGTTGTTATTGTGGTGAGCTAACCAAGCTTTGATCACTTCAGTGACTTTCCCAAGATCACTTGCCTAAGAAACCCAGAGTGAGAATGAGGTGTCACACCAGGATGTGACCGTCCTGTGTTGAAAACCTCAGCCGGGTCCTCCTGGGGCCTCTTGAAGAGGTTTTGGGCCAGCGGTCCAGTTTGGGACTGCAGTCTGGCCTCCCAGTCACTGTGCTTTTCCAAACTAAATTCCTGTTCTCTGGTAATACCAACTGGATATTTGCATAGTGTATCTCTGAGAACAATCTCAGGGCAAAGCTCTGATGCTTTATGAGAAGTTGGCTAATTTTATGAGGCACCATTGGTCTGCTGCCATGGAGCAGACAGGGCACACTGACTATGTCTGGGGCTTGTAAAAATCATCTGCACAGCCTTTGCTAAAAACACTCTAAAGTGGACTGCAGGCTATTTCTACAGAGACATTATTTGGGGGAGGTAGGTCTAGCTTTATGGAGAGTCATAAAAGAGTTGTCTGGATTGACCTGAGGTTTTGATTTTGATGAACTCTTCCTGAAATAAACTTTATTCTCAACAGCCTGGTTGGTCAGCCTGCAACTCTGAAGCCCCGTCCAGGTGAACACAATGCAGATTTGGGCGAGAGGGTGGAGGGCAGTTCTGGTTCACTCAGGGTTCTCTGAGTTTCGGAAAAGTGGAATGACCCCTTAGAGATGGAAGACCAGTGGATCAAATAAGAGAATTTCATTTTCCTCCAGCAAATGAAGGAGAAATTCACAGTGGCCAGAGGGGAAGCTGACTTCCTGGGGTGACCCCTGCCTGGTATGAGCTCCTTGTGATCAGTAATAAAAAAAAATAGCATCCTGCAAGTTGTTACCAGGACAAAACCAACTTTGAATGAGTAGGTTTTACTCCACTGATTTGTGCACTTGTCACTAAAGGTAGCCTAGAGGTCAAGGCACTTGTCCAATATCACAGGGCAGATCAGTGGTAGAATCAAGAACCAATCCCAGGTGTGTCTGGCTACAGAGCACTTCAGTACAGGCAGTACCACTTTGTGCTGAAACGTTGGAGTCCTCGTCTGGGAAGCTGGATCCCACCCCTGCTGCTGTAGGAAGAAGTACAGAATCGAATGCACCTCGCTCCCTAAGGACTGGGAGGGAACACCAAGCCTCAGGCTCTGCATGACTAACCAGATCGTAAGGCTCAGGTGTGTCCTCCACACATGGCCTCCTCCAGTTAATCATCCAGCTCTTTCTCTCCAGCAGGGAGAAGCAGTGTGCCAGCACCAGGCGGGGGTCACCACACAGCGGGTCCCCCTGTAGCCATTCTCACAGCAGAGGACCTGCCAAGCCCACTGTAGCTGTGACGACTCCTTACCCACTGTGAAATATTGGGGGAAGATTGAAAACGTCAGCTTTTTGTTTTCTTATTTACTGGTTATGAGTGAGTGCTTAAAACTCTTAAGAGAGACATTTGAAAAAGGTGCAGGGAGATTCTCCAGCATCAACATCCAGTTCTGCTTACTAAGCCTGTGGCTGAGAGACAAGCTGCTCAGGAATAGTCTGGTCCCTCCAACCCCATTCAAGTTGGCTGCAGCTGATGGACTGAGGCACAGGTCCCAGGAGTGCGGTCAGAGGAGGGGGCTCAGCCTCAGGAACTCCAGGGTTCCATCTGCCACAGCCACTTCTGGAGACTCTCAATCCTCTGCAGCTTTCTTGGGTCCAGACTCCAGTGGGAGTGTAGATGGGTGTCCTGGCTGTATTTCCCTCTTTCAGTTAGAGGGTGGTGTGCACAAAAATTTACTAAAACAGGTGAGATGCTCAGGCTAACGAGGGCTAAGGCTGGAGTCATCCTACTCACACAGGGTCCGTTTTCTATGTACGTCCCTGTGTATGCCGTGTTCAACAAGGAGAAAGCAGTTTGAGGTTCATCGTGAAGGAGCAGGCTACTGTAGAAGGAAGAAACATTTCTGTGGCATACTCAGGGTAAAATAATAAAAAATGAACACACTGAGCCCCTTAGAGAGTAAGTGAGCTCTCCCACCAGCCTGGCTCAATGCCTCAAGTGGAGATGGGAAGAATGTTCTGGAGAGAACACAGCAGGAGGCCACCTTACCAAGTCTGACTGTGTGTTCCCAGCCACTGAAAGGGCAGCAAGCGGAGGGAGCCACACAGAGACAAAGTTCAAGAATGTGAGGATGTCCATGTGCTGCCAGACATGTGATCCCTGAATTCTTTGGTAATAATACTGAACTCTGGGGTAGATTTATCATTGTTCAGGGCCCATGTTTTTCACGAATCTTTAAAAAAATTATGTTTTGTGCTTGTCCTTTAAGATAACCTCAAAAATTAGGCCTATACCCCTCTACCGTTTGCTCTAAGCCTCAGATTTTTTCCATAGCACATTTTTGGCCTGTTACAATTTCATTCCCGGGAAGGAACCCTGGATTAAGACAGTCCGCTGCCTTCCCTGCTGACCCACGGTGGTGTCCTTGGACAAGTCACTTCACCACTCTGAACTCAATCTCCTCACGTGCGGAATGCAGGTTGGATAGAACCATTAGTGCTGATCTTTGGGATGAGAACATCTGGATCTTCAGGGGATTAAAAAAAGACCAATGTTTCTTTCATCGAAACCCACACCCACCAATAACACGTAAATGCATGCTTGTAAAATGGTGAAACGTGAATACAATCTGTGGCCTAGCTAATCTCATTGTACCAGTGTCCACTTCTGATTCGGATGTTGCAGTAGAGTTATTTAAGATGTCCCTCACCATAGAGGGGAGCTGGATGAAGAATGCATATGACTCTATGTATTAATTTTGAAACTTCCTGCAATTTCAAAACAAAGAGTTAACAAAAATTCCAATGCATAAATCCCACCCCAAAGACTGTGATTCATTGGTCTGGGACTTGAATGTCAGTGTTTTAAAAAATCTCCTCGGGTGATTTTAACAGCCAGCCAAGGTTTAGGACCAGTGAACTGGATGATCTCTGAGTCCCTGAAATACTATCAGTCAAATTAATCTCAATGCCTATAAAACTATTTAAATGTTCAACTTGTGAGGGTAATATGGTTTTTAAAGTTTGTTACCTTATGTGTAAAAACTTTCTTTTATTTGCCTTAAAGTGTTGGAGTGACCTGAGTTCCAGACTCTTTCATGTTCAAGCATTGTGATTCTCTCTCTCTCTTTACCTTGGGGCTGCCGCTTCTCAACCCATGTCCTTCCCCATGAGTCTCGTCTCCACCGTGGCCACCACTCACTGGCCACAGACTACTTCCTGGTTGCTCTGGACCACAGGCACCTACAGTAAGTGCTACCAGCTTCACACAAGCCTCAGCACTGCAGGAGGGATTGGGCAGGGCTCATGTCCCTGTTAAGGTCCTTCACTTGATTCTCTGTACTTACACCCAACTATCTACCTAGAGCCAGACTTCCTGAATGGCAACTGCAGTTAACCAGCAGGAATTACAGTGTGGGAGGGGAGAAACTCAGACATAGTGCTGACTGGTGCTGTGGTGACAGTTCAGAAGAAAAGCCTCCCAGAACTGAACGTCCCATAGAGAGCCCGCTTGAGGAGCCCCCCAGTTCTTAGTCTAGATCCTTTGTCCCCTTACCAGACCTCCTTTCAGAGAATGCCTTCCTATTGCACAACCATGATTCTTATGCTGCCCCCTCCAGGGAAAGTGTGACCTACCCCCAAATTTGTCTTTTCCTAGGATCCCCCACGTCCTCCCATCAAAGCAACTTCCATCAAAGGATGGATCACAGACAAATCCACACACGCCTGCACTTCCACCTTTGCCAAGGACCAACAGCATGTTGTCTGTCCATATTAAGGAAGACAAACTGTTTTCTAGGTGGACACTTATTCTTGCCCTCAATGAGTTGATGCTTTATTATTACGTAGAGCTGAGTCCTCTCAGATTTGTCCATCCTCCAGACCCGATATTTTACCCAGAGGCCCCTTGGAACATATGCAATGGGCAAATCTCCCTACCTATGAAAGCAGAGTCCCCTAGGCCCGAATGGCCTCTCTCTGCCACACTCAAATCTAGCCCCCCCGCCCCCCGACAGAACCTGTTTTCTAGGCAGGACATCCTCACCCCCTTATCTGTAAAAGGAAGGGAGGTAGTGTGCATGTTCATTACTTTCCTGGGCAACCCTGCCAGGGCTTGTACTGGGGGTTACATGGGGTTTGAGGACTTAGAAATGATAGTAAGTCAGGCTTAAGTTACAGTATTCACAATTTTATTAGCTTTGATTCTCACTCTTTTTAGCCTTCATCTCTCTTGACTGAATATGATTTTTAAAGATTTTCTTTAATCAAAAGGTAGCACTCCACCCACGCCTTCTCTTTGACCCTCCCCCCACTGCTAGGCTCCTCATCTCAGCTACGCTTATCTAGACCTGCTTCCTGCTGTCCACCTGCAGACTCAGGCCAGCTGCCAGGATGTCGCCACTCCGGGCCATTGCCGGAGGTAATAGTTTCCAAATGCTTACTACCTTCAATTTTGTCTCATCTTATCTTTCTCAGGCTTGAAGGGTTGACCCCTCAGTTAAGTTTCTTAGGAATTTGAAAATCAGTTCATACCCATTCCATCCTGTGTAATTTTGTTTACCAGTTTCACTCCAATAAATTCAATTAAAAAAGGAAAAAGTAAAATTTACAAATTATGTCCCCTCACCTAAAAACTATATAATTTTATTAGCCAATGTCACCTGAAATAAATTCAATAAAAGAGAAAAAATTACATGTCCTTTAAACCTTTGACTGGCTACATTTTGAAGACATCTAATCAATCCTGCACATGGTAAGCATTTAATTACTATTTTATTTCATTAATCTCAAATGGTTCTGAATAATAAAATCATTTGAACTTCCATAATAATCTTATAAATATCTCTGTGGTATGAGGAACTGGCTACAAATATACATGTGACTTTTAAGGCAAAAGGTCTAATTCCTCCAAGTGTAATTAACATTTGGAAACTTTACCGAGGCTTTTAGAAGTTCAGACCGTGGCATCAGACAACCTGAGTTGGAAAGTTCTTACCCTGATTTATAGGTTGTGTGACCTTGGGCATGTTCTTTTGTATCTCCAAACTTCAGTTTCACCATCAATAAAAATGAGGACAACAGTATCTATCTCGTGTGGTTTGAGCATTCACTAAGATAAGGCCCACAGCGCAGGCTCATAGAAAGAGCTTAGCCCATGTAACTTATGCTTATTGTACTGCTAGGTCCTACAAGTGAACAATCAAACATTGAACATGTCAGTGTTCGTCAGGTGTAGACAGAAGACCATTTACATCAGAGTCAACTTAGGTACATTAAAAAATGCAGGTGGCTGGGCCCCACCACAGACTTACTGGATTGTGCTTTCTTACACTGGGAACAGGCATCTGTATTTTCTACAGCTTCCAAGGCCTATGTTGAGGAGAGGCATTCTAGATTTCCCCAGAGCTGCTGGTGTGTCTGACCTGCGCTGTATTTCTGTGTGTGCTGGGGTGATTAACAGACCGGGTGAGCAGCATCCAGCCACTTCACTGTGTGCCATGTGACCTCTTAGTTCTTAAGAAGAACTAAGGAAGGAAGGAAGATCTTGAAGATGGGTTCCAGGTGGATTTACTCATTGTGATGCACAGTAGCTATATTAGCTCTTGTCTCACATTCCCTTATGAATCTTTTCTCACACTGGATTCAGGCAAAAGTTAGAGGCGTGTGAAGAAGGAACAAGAGGGAGATAGAAATGTTATGTTAGGGCTGCAAGGTAATTAACTCAGAAGGCAGAGGACACAAGTGGGGGATCAAAAAAAAAAGAATGATGTCCAAGAAAGGGATATTTTGTTGCCAGCCATGAGGCATCTTTCAGTTCTCTGCTTTCTGTCTCTTGGGGGTGGGTAGGGTGGAGGGTGCGCAGGGAGGGGCTTTGGTCTGTGTGAACAGATATTTGTTGACAACCGGCCAGTTTCAATTTAGTTTGAAGCTATTAAAAATTTAGTTTTGTTGGCATCTTAGAAAGGCAGTAATTGTTCTGTTTCCCTGGCACATTTATCCCAGGAGGCAGGTTGCAACTTGTCCTGTTTGCCCAAGCCTTCGCAAAGTCTCGAGGGAGGGGGTGATCAGACAGTGTCATTTTGAAAGCATGTCTGCCTCCTGATAGAAAGAGACCCACTGAGGTGGCAATTGGTCAGCTTCTTCCCTGGTCCCTACACTGAAAGCTCTTGTGCTTCCCATCTCTGTCTCCTATGGACAGTCTGGCCCTTCTGAGGAGCTCTGATTAGTTATGATGGGGTCACACCTGTGCATGCATGCGGACGTTGGGGTGTAATGGGGGATGATTCCACAGGTTCCTGAACAGTCTTTTACAAATGGTGGATCAAACTTTACACCATCCCTGAAGAGTGAGTAAGAAGCATGTGTTTGATGTCCTTCAGACCCAAGTTCAGATGCACATTGGCTGGGTGACCTTGGGCAGGTGACTGAACTTCTCTGAGTCTCAGACTCCTCATTTCACTACAAATGTTTAAAGATTAAATGAGATGATTTGTGACAAAACCCTTAGACAATTCTGGCACATAGGAAGCACTCAGAAAATGGCACTGTGGCCTGTGCCAATGGTACCAGTATTGCTGTAACTGTGCTAAACCCGGGGACATGGAACGTGCTTCCCAGACTCCAGTGCAGGGATTATGTCCTGTGCCTTGGTGCCTTCAGCAAACAGGTTTTAACAATATGGTCTAGCCTAGGGAGCTTAAGTAACTCTCTTCACCTTGATAGATGGTTGGGATTGTTCAAATGACTCATCAGAAAAAATAACTTCTGAAATTCAGTTGTAAACAACACGGCCAATCCCATAGATCAGTCTATAAATATAAGTGATGCATATTTAAGGACCTGAAGCAGAAATTGAGAAATATAAGAGAGCAACAAATTCCAAACTTCGTGATGCATCAACTGCAAGGCGGCCCTCAGGAGAAAGAAGACCAAATATTTGCGCAGGACGTTTACAAAACAATACTGTGGAAATAAAAAAGAATTATCTGCAAGTTAACATTGCTGTAGGTAAGATGTGCTTATTGGTCATATTAATAGTTCATTGGCTAATGTTACATACAAGAAACTAATGATTCCTAAATGTCTTTCTCTGGTGCCGCTCCAGGATGTAGATACTCCCTCACCTAGAGGTGAGGCTGATTCCCACATCTCTGCCATCACAGCCGCGTCTACTCTGCACCCCGCTGGGAGCCCAGGCACCTCAGCACATCACAATAATCTTTAATTCATGAATAGGTGAGATTGATTTACTGAAGAGTAATTCGTGATTTCCAGAAGTATTGATATTATTCAAACCGACTGGAAACTATTATTCAAAAACTTAAAAAGTAAACCAACATTTAGTCATACAAAATTATTTATTAGTAAAAAATTAGAATTTGTTCATTACACAGAAAAGTAAAACAACTGAATGTTCCTGATAAAACTTTTAACTGTAAGCATACAAAGTAGGCACAGACACAGGGTCTGATTCATCTTAATGCCTAAGTTAGTGTCAGAAAACTGAAAATGGCACTTAAACTGTGCCTGTGATATTTTGTTAACAAGTTGCCTATTTCAAGTTGTCACTTGGTGCGACAGAACAATAGACATATGCACACCATGTTCCAAATCAATGAAATTCTATGAACTATAGCAGATGTCCCAGTTGGTTTCCCTCACATAGAAATCACTGGGTGCTGCCGCTGAGGGATCGAAGTTCACATAGTCTGTGCCGGGACAGGGAAAACACTCAGATGCTCTGACAGTGGCCAAGTGTTCTGCCTCGCAGGACACACAGCAGCAGCCTGCGGTGGGGGCTGGGAAGAAGCAGTCGTACTGGGCATGGGAGGGCAAGGGAGGGTAGGAGTAGTCCTCTGGTGGATAGCCACAGTTTCTGGTGTCCAGAGAAGGGGGAGAACTCTCCGCAGCGTATGAAGGTAGATGTGCTGGCGAGTAACTGTAGTCTAAGGAGCCAGAGAGAGTGGAGGAATCTGAAGGTGATCCTGGGGTCTGGAGAAATGAAAAACCAAGGAAAAAAGAGCATGATAACTTAGACAGGATTAAAAGGACTGAATAGAGTGGATTTAATAACTTAGAGTAAGAACATTTGGGGTAAAGACACAAAACATTCAACCCAACCCAAGTCTGCAGAAGTAATTTTGTTTGCTGATGGCATGATTTCATAACACCACATTCTATATTTACCTGTTTCTTTCCCAACAATAAATTGCCTTGCTTCACTGGCTTCCTTTGTTATAACCATACTTTAGAGATGCTTTGTCCTTAAACCACAAAATCCCATTGTGCTTCAAGTCACCTGCTCATCAAATCCTACCGTGTGCCACAATATAAGCTTTAGGCACAATATAAGCTGCAGGTGGCACCTTGGACGTTTCTCCACACCCTTGGCTGCGGAGAACAAGGTGAACATACTCAGGTAGAACTGGGGCTGGAAGATGGGGGGCCCTGTGTGCATATTCCGTGGAGTTCATTTCCTATCCCCTTAAAATTTAGTCTGATGCCTACACAGACTTTTCACAAATCCAAATAAAGAAGGATTTACATTAGAAAACTTCCTTTTTAAGGTTTAAAATATCTATGAGTCATTTAAAAGGCATCTTAAAGGACTGGTATCCTCCTACTAATGCAAACCTTCTGTATTTTTTTAAACATTTGAGGTCCATTAAGAACAGACCATCCAAATTCTTTCAAAGGGCTTCATTTTTACTAACCATCTCAGGCCCAAGTGAGTTCTTGTGCCTAAACCAGACCAACACAACCAGTCAGTGGAGCAAATTAAATGGCAAAATAAAACAAAGCCCATTTATCAAAATGATAGTTTGGTATTGTGTAGATAGAGCCCTAAGCCCATTTTCAAGAACCCCCAAGTCCGAAGGCCACTGTTTAAATCAGTAATATCTAATTAATAGATGTCTTAACTTTATAGTTTAAAGCCATTAAATGTATATTGCCAGGAAGCCTTTTCATCGCCACACACCACCCTGGCACAGTAACCTGGGCAATGTGTGGCTATTTCTACCTCCACTGACTTGTAAATGTCTCAATTTGCTTCCTGGATGCTTCCCTTGCTGATAGGGTTTGTACGCTTTCTCATGAGGTGATGCATTCTTACAAAGCATGCCCCACAGCAAACAATAAACGGATTTTGTTACAAACGGAGATAAATTACCAGGCTCTGGTTAGCGTAGAAGGGGGCTGCCTGGAAGCTGTCCTGGAAATAGTGGGGAGTACTTTGCATGGAATTGAGCACAGGGTCGGGGTGTGTCTCCGTCTGAAGGTAGGAATCCAAAATCTGATCAAGGCAGCTTGGGCTTTCTTCACAAGAAGCACGACTGGAAAATTCTCGGGGTTGAAAATAATTAGGTGTGGAAGAATTCGATTCAGTTTCAAAGTAGACTACAACAGAAAGGAAAAAAAGATATTTTTTGTTTAAAAACTGCAGTTATCGATTCGAACAGAGTTCTAGTCTACATTCTGAATATTTATTATGTATAAGAGAAAAGAAGGTTTAAGAAGTTCTGGAAAAGTAAACAGTCAGGCACTTGGGATTTTTTAGTTGCCTTAGCTAATTGAAGTTCCAATGAAATGAGTCTGGTCAATAATGTAAGAATTGGCTGCAAATGTGGATAGGGCTAAAATAAAACCATGGTGACCCAACCTGTGTCTGACTATCATAGTCAAATAATGGCTCAAGCCGCCACTTTCTTGGCCCATAAAAAGCATCCACATTCAGCGTCTGTCTGCAGTTCAAGTAAACCTCTCAGAAAGGGCTGACAGAGTTGTTTGAGGCTTTAGGAAAACTTCTGATGTCATGGGAAATAATTCTCTTGATTTAAGCTTATTGCTTTCCTAAACTTTTGACACTTGCTCAGTAACTTAAATTTTGGGAGTGAAGTGATACAAATGGCAAGGCAAACTAGACATAGAAACCAGTAACACAGAGGTCAAACTAGCACTATTCATTCTAAATTACAAAAGGCAAACGTGTTTGCTTAGTGAACTTGTCAACATGATTAATGGAATTAAAACATGTTATTAAATACCAAACAAGGATATTTCTGAAACCACGACTCCTTTTCCATTTTGGTAATAATAGGTCCAATCTGTGGTTATTATCCTTAAACACTCAAAGAAGATAGATTTAGAGTGTGTCCATCAGAAGACTTTTTTGAAGTCTTAAGGTTCTTTTGAAGTTAAGTGTAAGTGGCAAATTCAGTGGTGAGCTACCATAAGCAGGTTTCCTTATATTTGAACTCTTAGCTGTTGAGTGGCACAGGCAGGAGTGTTTATGTAATGGAGTTATTCGTACTGGGCTGAGAAAACTTCCAGTTGTTTGAACTGCTTTCTGGGAAGAGAGAAAAGGAAGGGGAGGGAAGTCCCTGTCGGCCAGACACTGATAGAACAAGAGCAAAGGCACGATTCTAGGACCTCTGGAGTTCTGTATTCCTTCTAAGGTACCATAAAAAAGACAAGTTTCTAAAAATAATTCTGCTTTTAGTCCAGTTTAGTTACTTAGAGATGAGGAACTGGAATAAATGAGAAGAACAAAGTGGGGACAAAGTAGATAGCGAAGGATACATAGTTCAGAAAGAAGGAAACATTTGCTCTTGTTCCCTTGCAGGGCTTCCATCTGCAGTCACTATGCTTTTTCCCCTTCTGATTGGTTGGACTGCAGTTAAATGGTGGTGCCTATCTTAACCCCTGAACCAAGCACGGAAAGACTTTCAAGATGCACTTTTGAAAGAGTTTTGGAGGAAACTGGAATGCTGGCTGTACTGACCTGAAGAAAGTGGTGTGACTGGATCTGAAAGGTGGACACTGGCCCCTCCGGACAGCTGCCAAAGCAAGACCATAAAGCAAAGTGAAATGAAAGTTCTATTCAGGGAAATCTAAGACATTTTGATGTGACCTCTGTTGCCTTCTGCTCTAAGGTAAGCCAGATTCTTTCTTCTAAAAAAATTTAAATACAACTGATATTCTATTTTATTAAGATTCAATTTTTAGGTTTGCTTGGGGATTTTTCCCTAATATCAGATTCTCCCACTTAAATTTTAAAGCTATTAATTTTGATAAAACTTTAATTTAAATGATTTTTATATTACAGAAATGTAACAGTTGAAGAAAACAGTAAATAGCCTTTCTATAAAACTATTTGACTTAAAATGAACAAGAACTTACATTTATTTAATCCCAACTTTCATGACTTAGTCAATTATTTTCTTCAAAACTTTCATATTCTTTCTGGCAACTTCACCTTAGGAATTTGTTTTCCCCAAAGGACACAATTCCTAATCCTTTAAATCCTGATAGCTCAAAATATTCACATGTTCTTTCTAGCTACAAAATACTAACAAATTTTTTTTCTTAAAGCTCCTTGAGTTGGAGCCTATCTATATTATACTTAATGATCAGGCAATATTTCAACTCCTTGTATGTTTTTTACTAATTTTTATATAAGTTACTTTTTCACTACTATAATACTTGAAGTTTATAAGAGTGTTCCTTTGAACTGTTTAAAGTAAAGCAGCCTGTATTTTCCAGTTGAATTCATAGTTATACTAACTGAGTAATTTAGGATTTATTATTATTATTATTATTATTATTATTATTATTATTATTTAGGTTTCGGGTGGTGGCTTTAAAGTTTAAAGGGACCAGCATTGCTCTGTGACTCTGTGCTGGGAAGCTGAGCTCACTACACCTCTCTCTTGGGTTACAGGGTAGACTTACCACCACACCCGGAGCAACTAGGAGATTGTACAGTCAGCCACTGCTCAGAATGGAGGTGGTGTTAACTTTGAAAACGATCCATGCGCTAATGTCATGAACCAGGAAGCTGGAATCCTTCACCAGCTCTTCATGCAAATATTTGGCTGCAGCTTGAGCTGAAGGACTTGGAAGCAGTGGGTTTTAAAAACTCATTGCAGAGTTCTCATTAACCCCATTTCTCCCTGAGAATGGTCCGTTTGTCTGCTTCCCGCCTTATCTCCCTAAGGTATATTTACAATATCCTACTTGATAATATCTTACTAGTTAGGGTTCATGTTCTACTCTGCTCCAAGAATACAAAGAAAGGCACCTCTCTCTTAGATTCCAAACAGCATAAAAATCCATATTCTACAATTAAAAAAATACATCAAGGCTATTAAAAATTAGTGGTTAAAAAAGGATAAATTATATCTTTTGATAAGTACTAACTCAAGTTTCCCTTTATACTGAAGGTAAGAGGGGTGTGTGTGTGCGTGTAGAGCTCTTTGCAAATTCATCTGGCCTGGCCGAAATAAGTTTTGTGAATCAAATTTACAAATCCTGCATGCACTCATTTCTCCTGGTCCTGATATTTGTCTCAGTTGATAACTTCCATTCACAATTGCCTTCTTAAAATTTCAAATTGTGGATACTACTCTGATTTTATAACAAATTAAGATAAATTTCTTCCTGCTTTGTGGATTTTATAAAACTAACTCTCTCCTTGGCTGAAAACTTCCTAGAGGTGTCCTTCAACCACCGAACAACTTAGAGATCATCTCTGTGGACCAGAGGAGTCTACACCAAGAAGCAGGCATGCAGTATGCCCTGGTATCTGCCATCCTTGCCAACTGACCATACCTTCACAGCTTTCCTGAAATCCCAGATCCTTCTGCTGGTTCCCACGGAAGAACTGTACAGCTAGCTCTTGTAATTAAATCATCTGTGTGCTACGCCTCCCGCCTGCGAGGACACAGGCAGATGCACTATACAAGGAGCCTCTCTGCAAGGCACTGACTGGTTCAGAAGTACTGCCTTGTCATTTCCCAAGGGGGAGATTGAGAAACACTTAGATAGGCCAAACCTCTCCAGGGAACAGATACTGATCAGATACACAAGTGAAATATTTAACCCTTCCTGGGGTTAGCTAGCAGGGGAATAGTGGCCAAACCAACCTGTAAGAGGCCAACAGCAATAAAATAGCCATGCCCAGTGGGACTTCTCCAGGGGCAGCTAAAGCAGAATTCTACCTTGTATTAAAGCTCCGTAATGAAAGATTACATTTTGTTATTACCATCTTGATGATTTTTTTTTTGCTCCAGAAGCATCTCCCAGTTCCCTTGTTCCTGGTTTTATTAATTTTATAATTATCTGTGAATTGAGGGGGTTGACGGTTGGGGTTAACAGACTCCTGCTAAGCACAGCTGGATCTGCAGAAAGATGTATTTAGGGAACTGAGGGGTGGGAGATTTTTATTGCTGTTTTTTTTAAATTAAGAATAATAAGATCTCGATTCTACTTTTAGCTTGGCCAATAGTAACTGCAAGACTCTGAACTTCAGCTGTAACAGAGGCATACAGATCCCTGATCTACTTACCTCCCCTGCTTATTATAAGAACTATATGAAAAAAAATGAGTATGCAAAAAATGCTTTTAAAGAACCACTGTAGAACTCTTTACAAGTAGAAGGAAGTTTTATTGTGTTAGCTGAAGTTCTGCATGTAAAGGTACTAACTTTGTCACCAAATTTAAAATTTGCACAGTACAGGCCATATCACAGCCAGTCAACACCTGAAAACTCTAAACTCTGAGCAAAGGGTACAGATGAACATTACTGAAAAGCTGGCTTTCAAGCCTTGGTTGCAATTTTATTGTAGCTGCTTTTCCCAAATAATAATGATAGCTAGCATTAATTGAGCACTTACTATGTGGAAAACACTCTTCTAAGTGCTTTATATGCAATAACTCATCTAGCCCTCTCACAATCTTATCTCCAGTTTAAAGATGAGAAAAATGAGGCAAGAGAGGCAGAGTAACTTGCTCAGAGGATATACACCTCATTGAGGTGCTGAGATCTGAATCCAGTCCACTGACTCTAGAAGCTGTGCTCACCACCCCTGAATCATTTGCCTCTTCTCACAAAGACCCATTTCATGAAGTCTTGCATTGCACACAAACAGCACCAGACACAAAACTCATTGCTGGGGCATATGCCAATAAGCTTGAGAGAGCACCAATGCTGACTGATGTTGGCAATATGGGCCCTAGCTGTCAGATCCTCCTCTGCACACACCTAGACCAACCCATAAGCAATTGTACAATCAAGGGCTTTCAGTAATGAATTCCCCCCTCCTGGAAGATAACCCGACCTATTTTATTTGGTTCTGCTGCTGCCCTGAGAGCTCTAGGGAGTACTGTCTGTTTAGAATATACATAAATGGCAGGGTACTCTTATGACTACCCAGACCTATCCCATGATGGTCTGGAACAGCAAAGGGCTTCATTAAATCTTAAGGAAGTGGTTCTATATTCCAAGCTGTCTTCTCTGCAGAGACATGGCCCCTTTCCATTGGGAACTTTCAGTTTGATGACTTCCAGATAAACCACCTCAGAGGCTGGGTTCTAGAAGAATGAGGAGAGAGGGAGTCTGTTCCACAGAGACTCTATTCTTGAAGGGGCTTCCTAAAACAAAGTTTCTGGGAGAGATTTTCTTTGGATGTGTGAGAGCGCGCACACTGCCTTCCTAACAGAATCCCAACCTACTTATCTGCTGGCTGCTCCTCTCCCTGCACAGGACCAATAAGCCCTTCTTACTCAGCTAGGAGCATGGAGGGATGGGGTCCCCCAAATCCCACCCCCAACCATGCCACAGTTGTTCTTTGTGGCTTCCTGTGGTGCACTGGGATGAAGCCAGGCACCAAATGTATCAGAACAGCTGAGGAAGGCCAGGTCCAGGTGGTGGCTGCGGCCCAGGATTATCTCATGCCTTCCCAGATGCCTAACAGGAGTTGGGAGTAAGTGAAGGGTTTACGCTTACTGTTCCCCCTGAGGCTGCCTGGTGAGCCCTTCTCTGCTGCAGCATCTCCTTCACCGTGATCTTCACCCGGACTCCTTGATACACCTTTGGTTTTTCTGGGGAAAGACAGCTGGGTCAGTGGTCAGGTGTGAGGTTTGGGTGTCAGTCTGGGGTGTGGGTGTCCTCTTTATAGACCATGGCGCCTGAGGCCAGCTTTCTAGGTTTGGAGAACACAAAGAGAATGCCTAAAGGCAAGTGAGAAAGAAACTTAAAGTTCTCAAATTTGGAGGGGTGAAGAGAAGCTGGGCAGATTTCAGGGCCTCAGTGGGGACCAAAACATACGGAAATCTGTGGGGCCACCCACCTCAGGTTGGGTCCTATTCCTAGACCAGGAGCATACAAGTTTTTCTGCTCAGGTATGTGGAAACCAGTCCAGGGGAGTTCACCATCTTGGCTAACTAAGTTGGGGGTACCTGGACCCAGCCTGCTGGCCCAGCAAAGGGTATTATGGACCAGGGGAGGGGCCGGGCGCAGGTGCAGTGGCACTCTGTGATCTGTAGTTGCTGACCTGTTCACTCCCTCGTGATGCTCCCACTGGTACACAATCACTGATTCCCTTCCTTTTCCACCAAGCCAGATGTGGCTTCTGGGGAGGCTTCGGCCTCTAAATGCCCTTGGTCTGGGGCAGGCTGTGAGGTTGGGAGAGACTTGTCCTTGGACCGGTGAGGGACCTGCCAGACTGACGCTAGTAAAGGGACCAGACCCTGGGAACTCCGTCCCTCTCTTCCATAGATCTTTGTCTTCTGTCTTTCCTCCCTAGCCCCCTTCCTCCGCCTTCCCTCCCTAGCCCTCTTCCTCCGCCTTTCCTGCTCTCCATCTTTCTCTCCTCCCTCTTTAGGCCCCGCTCCTGCTCTCCCCTTCCTCCCGTCTCTCCCCACCCCCTCCCTTTCTGGTGCTGGCGTTTCTCCGCGGCGCAACGAGGCTCCGAGTGGAGTCGGAGCAGCGCGAGTTCCGGGAAAGCCGCGCGGGGATCCCTAAGCTCGCGCACTCGGCTGGGAGGCTACTCTCCGGACGGGGTTGCCCTCGGGGCCAGCTCCGGCCGGCCGGGCCAGCGGAGCGCGCGCCGGACGGTTGGCTGGGAGGGACCCCCAGCGCGCCCGAAGAAGGGCAGCCTCGGGGCCCCGCTGAGCCGCAGTGAGTAGCTCGGACGGGGAAGTTACGTTACGGCCCGGCCGGGTGAACTTTCTCAGTGGGGAGGGGCCGCGGGAGTCTAGTGCCACACGGACTGGGAACGCGACTTTCGAGTGATTGCCGCCGGGGTAATCGGGAGGGGAGGGGTCGGGCTCCGCGCCTCCGGGCGGCCGAGCGACCCGCCCGGGCGCCTGGGCGCCCGGGGACAGCGCCTCGTCTGGCCGTTGCGGAGACCGCACCTGGACTGCAGGAAGCCCCCAGGCCTAGCCTTGGGAGCTAGGGGGTCTCCTCAGGAAAGGAGGTTGCGCTATTTGTCGCCCAGACCCTGGGAATCCCATGCCCGTCCCGCAGAAAATGGGGGCCGCGTCTTCTCCGAGGTTCAGTCTCTTCCCGCGATTTTCTCGCCAAGTACGCGGCTCCGCGGGTTGCGGGCGCGGCTAGGGGTCCGCACTGGGACCGCCACCGTTCGGTTCCGTGCAACCCGCGCGCCTCGCTGGCGTTCAGGGCTCACTGTGAGCCTCTAGCTCCCCCCGGCCGCCGCTTTTGGGCACGCAGAATCCGCGCCGCGAAATCCCCAGGTCACAACTGTGGCAAAGTGGGAGGGTGGGTGGGGGGCCGGGGTAGGCGGGCGACCTTAGCTTTCAACTCGGCACTTGGGCCTCTGCTTTCGAGAGCAGACGCGGAGTAGGAGAGGCCACAGTGTGGCCTGTGCTCCCCTCCGAATCCACGGCACACACTTGTATGCTTGACTTGGTGCCTCTCTGTTCTATGCAGGAAAAGCTGTGGAAATACACCCATATCAAAATGCCCCTGGCCCGAGTGACCCTGCCCCAGGAGAAGCAGCTGAGTTACCCGACATGGTGGTCAGCAGAAGCTGGGTTCCTGGCTGGATGCTGCGGCTGCAAGGACTCCGGGCCTCCGAGGGCTCCTGTTCAAGGAGAGAAGCAGAGATGCAACATTTTTAAAGTTTCACAAAGCATCCAGCTGCATCCAGGTTCCTGGAGCAGGAGACAAACAGAATTAATGTTTTATACCTTCGGGTATAGGTTTGAGTTTTTTCCCCCTCATGCCAAGTATTTAAAACCTCTAGAAACCCATGATTTGACAATCAATGATTGCGCGGTACTTTCAATTTGAATATTCAAAGGCTTGACAAAATGGACTATCTTCTGCAGAAATCCTGCACACAGACACCCCATAGAGGGTCCAGAGAAACAGGGAGTGAGACCCCTTTGGGTCCTGACCCTTGCTTTTATTCTATTTTGAGCATTTTGCCCATCTTCCCACAGACAGAGCAGGAGTGCTCAAAGATGCTCTGTATTTCTGCCTCAAAGGCAGTTCCAGGAGTCCTGAGTGACTCAGGCTGTCTTTCATGACCACCTGAGCCAGGCTGGCTGGCCAGACTGATCCCCACACCCCCTATTTCTATTTTGGGGGAAAATCTTACTTTTTGCAAAGTGAACATGGCAGCCAGTGGGTATGGCATAGCAAGGAGTCACTCTGGGCCCAGGTTGCAAGCCAGAGGCCCAGCAGAGGCCTTAGCTCTGCACCTCATCTCCTCCTGGCCCTGCTTGGCTACCAGCAGGCTTCCCTTCCTTTTTGCCTGCTCTCTGTCTGGGCCCCAACACTCGGGTTCCAGCAGAATGCCTGCTCCTTAAGATCCTTAGCTCTTCTGCAAGGTGCTGGGGGCTGTCCATGTGGCCTTGCAGTTTGGAGATTTTCTGAGACTGGTGGTTCTTCCCTGTGAAGTTTCCTCTTCTCTCCCTTTTCTCCCTCTAGAGCATCCCTGCTAGTTTGCTGCAGGAACTTTTGTTGAGAAATAATAATACACTTGGCTCCTGCTCCTTTGAGCTGAAAGGACGTGGATGTACTCAAGCTTTCAGACTTTGGCAAGAGAGGTGGTGGCAGGGAGGTGGTCCAGGCCTGAGCCCTTCACCAATGACCTAGGGTTGTGTTGGGTCATCTTTCCCAAGCACTTGCTGTACTTCTTCCATGTGACTTGGAAGCTTGAGAAGACAGGAGTGGTGCAGAAGGGGAGAGCGTGCCAGGCCAAACCTCCTCCTAGCCCCTGAGGGAAGCAGAAAGCCCTGATAGACACAGGCAAGATGGGATTCCCTTTGCAAATAAGCCAGACATTCCCATAAGGGCAGGCCAGGCAATGGTTATAGGCCTCTGCTGGTGTTCCCTGAGTTCTCTGAAATGCAAAAATGGAATTGAGCCCCACAGGACACCAGAAAAAATCTGACTTCAGATGTGTCTGATGCAGGGTTGAGCCTAAGGCAATGAGGGAACAGGGCTGTCTGGGAACGACAAGACACAAGAGTCTATGATGGGTAGGAATTGCTTGGCAGCTGAAGCCTTGTCTCTGGTGGAGGGGACCAGGGCTGGGAACCCCAGAAGTGGCACCTGACAGTGGAAGGCAGGACAGGGTGTGCTTGTCTCCAGCCCAGCTGGAATCGTGACAGTTTCTGGAGCCTCTTTCTCCAAAGGCCCCTGAGCCTGTGCCCTGAGTTTCCCTGCTGGAAGTCAGGCGGCAGACCAGACTCAGGAAGAGGGGGAGAAGACCAGGTCAGACAGAGGGTTCCAATGTCCTTTCTCCCTTCTCTGCCCTGCCTGCGCACTGCTCCTTCTGCAGGAACAGTGAACAAAGCAGCAGAGATTCAGATGGTGTCTTGTCCTACTAGCTTTTTCCACTATTTCTTTTTTCTTGTATCATCTACCTTTTTGTTTTACAATTATTTTTTGTTTTGCTTTAAAAAATCATCCTCTTTTTTTATTTGGCCTCTTTATCTTTTTCCGAGTTTCTTTTTGTCTGCCTTTCACTACTTTCCTCCATTTCTTGCCTGCTTTGTGTTTTTTCCCCCTTTCTTCCTTGCTCCCTGTGTGTGTCTGTTTGCCCCTGTTCTGAGGTGCTGTCTCACATTTTCAGGCTCAGTCTCCTTCCTTTCACATGGAGGTGGACGGGGATGGCAGGAAGCTGTAGCGTTCCCTTGACAACATCACTGAAGCTGATGCTGATATTGGCTGCCCTGTGGAGATGGCAGGCAGTACTGAGTGAGAGGTGGAAATTGGCTCGTTGGAAATCACAGTGTCCATAGGGACAGCGAAGACTTCTCTGTCCTTCTGCCAGAAAACCCCTGCTTGAACCATGGCAGCAGTTCTGGGGGCTAGTGTATTGGCACCTGTTGCTGGGATAGGTGCTCCAGTGCAGTTGCTGGCCTGCAACTTCGGACAACTGGGTTTCCTTAGACCCGAGTTCTATTTTAAGAAAGAAGTCCCCATTTTTAGCCCAACATTAAGGACTTTTAGTTTCTGCTGTTTCTATAACTGCAAGACCCCCCCGCCCTCAGGTATTTAGGAGCTGAACACCATGCTTTTGGGCATAAGAGAGAGTCCTTTCTCAATATATCCTGTGAATCCTCATTAATCAGCATGTGCCTTGAGGCCTCTTTAAGGTGCTGAGAAACTTGTCAACATCCCTGCTGGTGGTTGTCCAGCCTCAGGTTCTCCATTGCTTGCTGGGCTGCTGACCCAGCATAGCTGAGGAAACGGGAGCTCACTATTTATCAGGTAGCCTGTTCTATGATTAGACTGCCTTAAATATAATCATTGATCAAGCCAAAAGCCAGTTAGGTATTAATCGAGCACCACTTATGCACCAGCCATGGTATCAAGTACCGGGAATGCAAAAATAAGTGAGTCTTGCTTTGTGTCGTCAACTGCTCTGTGAGTAACATGGAATAACTGCTTCCTACTTCCACGTTACTGATTCTCCATTAAGGGTTTGCTTGGCCATTCATTCATTCACTGATTCACTTATTCTTTCATTCAAAGAGCATATACTGACTATCTCCTTTGACCAGGCTGTGGTAAGGCTGAAGAAGTTATCATGCCCACCCCCAACCCAAAGCTTTTTCCTTTGAGGTTCCCCATCTAAAGTTTCTCTAGTTCTTCATATATTACAGTCTGCAGATCTCTGGGCCACTGAGCTAAGAAACCCTTTAGTTTGTCATTGACCTTCATAAAGTCACTCAGCGTGCAGAACAATGAGAATAGAATACATCTGTTTTTAAAGTTTCAAATGAACTATTTTAACTCAAGTTTTTGTCATTCTTTTGTAATGACACTGAAGAGCACTGTATTTTCCCCACAAAGGAGGAAATTTTATTAAACTTAGACACAATGAAAAGGTTTTCAGTGTAAGGAAAAGGGGGAGTTTATTCTCTTCAAATTTGACTACAGCTCTAACCTCTATTAATGCAAACTCCTTTTGTCATTTTGACTTTGGGATACTGTTGCCAAACCTTGTGGGAAATATCATGTTCCAAAAACATGGAGGAAATAAGTAGTTACTGGGCCCAGAGTGAATGTTTGGTCCTTATGAAAATGATCAGGGAGACCATTAGTGATTTGTGGTAAGTCAATCTCTTCCCGTAAGACATATTCAGAGTTTTAACTTTCCCTTCAGAGGCTGCCACAGGGAATGAACGTTGGATAATTTCAATAAGGGAAATGCCATCACACAAGATGAATACCATTACAGATGAAAAGTTCATCTTCTACTCAAAGCATTTTTATTATGCAATATATGTCATAGAAAACATACCTAAAGATTACCATGATAAAAGCCTATGGATATTAAGGTATAACACAGTTGATACACAGTTGAGTTTCCTTTAATGACCAGGTTAATTTATTAAGCATTAAATTTGGTTTATTCCACTTGAGACCCTTGGTTAGGGGGAAGGTCAGTAGGGATATCTATCAATTTCCCTAATGCAAAAGAGATCATTCTTAGGTATTATTTGTTTTGTCCACATTTTTTTGGAACTTCTCAATTTTTGTGCAGTTGTCTCCTCCTAGCTTGCAATGTACTGACAATGGCACTGCGTACTGCAAAGCACAAATCTCATTTACCGGGGGTTATGGTTAGAGGACACTTGAACATCAAATGTCAAAGCTAGCATTGTACCATGATTTACAGGTCATCGTAGAAGGTTTTTTTTCACTATTTATTTAGTCTGATCTTCAGGGATTCTGTTTAGTACTCTATTTTCACATTTGTTTTAGTCACACTGCAGATGATGGTGAACATTGGTAACTTTTATTTATAACCCTTCTTAACATTATAGCACACATGGGTGCAGAATGAATATATAAACATTTTTCTGTTCTGCTTCAAATCTTCAGTAATTTTTATTTTTAGGGCCGTTTAAAAATACTACATTAACTTTTTAGAATATATTAGCCCCAAAGCTTGATACCCAATACTGTTGGTGTGTGCAGAGCGTGGCTAATGTTAACCCCTAAAAGTGGTGGGGAAGAGATGCCTCGGGGGTCTCTTGTCACCCACAAAGCCAGGGTCTCAGTAGTTATCAGTCTTTGTAGTTTAGTTGTAGTTCAATCTAACACAGATTTTCCTGAGCTTCTGCAATAAGCTGGGCACCGAGCCCGCTCCTGGGGGCCCACTGCTGAGCCGTTCCCTCCTCCTCCCCCAGAGGAGTCCCTGAGAGGGTCACTCTCTAGCTGGAGGGCGGGCTTTAGCCCGTCTGATCTCTGAGTCAACGGTTCCTGAGGTGGGTGGGTAAAAGGGAGGCTGTCAGGCTGAGTAGAGAGGCTGCCTCAGACAGAACCCAATAACAGAACCTAAAGAAAATGTCATTTAGGTGCGTGTTTGGTAGAATCACTATACTGAAAAGTGACTTAAACTGGGGACATCAATTGTTTTCCCAGTTCTTTTTTCTTTTCTTTTTTATTAAAATGTAGTTGGCATACAATATTATATTAGTATTAGGTGTACAACACAGTGATTCAACATTTATACACCTTACAATGTGACCACCATGAGTCCAGTGCCGGTCTGCCACTGTGCAAAGTTACTACAGTGCTTTCGACTGTTTTTCCCCTGCTGTACATTCTATCCCCGAGGCTGGTTTGCTTTATAACGGGAAGTTGGTACCTCCTGTTCTCCTTCACCTTTTTCTTCCATCTGCTCCCGTCCCCCCCCCCCCACTCTGGTAACCATCAGTTTATTCCCTCTATGAATGAATCTGTTTCTGTTTTATTTTAGTTCTTCAAATATTACGAATGCCCCACTTCTCATGAAGGTATCATTTAGATTTACATATTGAATAGTGGGGATAAAGCTACTAGTAAAACTTTTATATCTATTATGTATGTATGTATGTAAATGTATGTTTTACTATTGGGGCTAATAACTCTTTTCCCTTGGTGGGACTTCCTGTAGTGTGCTCCAGTGCTGGGGTGACAGAGTATTTCTCCCCCACCCCTTCCCCTGCCACAGCAGTGCCCTTGTGTTGTGTTGTTGACTGAGCTGTAGCAAGTCGTGGTGCTCATTTAGGGGCATTTGTCACACAGCAAGGTGAAGATGTGGTTTTCTTCTCTCGTTTGGGGGGTCTGTATAACATATACGGAGACACAAACACTCTCACTACTGCTGTCATGTCTATTTCCAGTGATTTAGGGGAGGGTTGTTTATACGGAAGCTTTTGCCTAGGCCAACTTTGCTTTCAGGTTCTTCTTGATATTGTCATCTAGTAAGCTTTGTGAAGTAGCTTGAACTTGATATCACTACCTCTGCTTGGTGTTCAAGGACCTGAAAGAAATGGTGTTTTGAGCCCGAACTCTCTAATTTTCTCTGGTTTCCTCAGAAAAGTTGTGAGTGGGAGCACAGCAGGCTTAGGAAGGTGAGGGAGGGAGAGTCTCACTTGTTCTTGCGCTGGCGTTGCTGTGAAATGGCACCATGCGTTCCTGTGGAAAGATGCAGGTAGCCCCTGGCATGCAGCAGGAGGCAGAGAGCAGTCCGGTGGGAAATGGGATAGGGAAATACAATTAATTCCCATGTCATAACTTTAGGCTTGGTTTCACTTTTTAACAAAGTATTGTAAATCCCTAGAACAATAAAATAGAACTAAATTAATATATGCAATATCAAAACACATTGTCAAGCTAAATAGAATTCTTAAAGATCATTTACATGTGGAATCGTTAGAACCCCCCACTCCCCACCCCCTGTAGGCTAGCTAACTCAAATGGATTCTAGATAGAATAGAGGCCTGTGTGTGTCTCCTTTTTTATAAACTGATTTTGTCAAACACGATGAAAGGGCTTGGATGCTTTAAGAAGGATGCAGATACTACTGGTTGCTAGACACCACTCACCTGGCAGCCAGTACATCCTCCAGTTGTGAAGGGATGAACATGGTACGTGAGGAGATGACAGAGAACTAAGAGAAGGGAGCATGCCTACCAGTTGGCATCATAATCAAACAAAGGTTAAAATGATGTAGAGTTATACCTATGATTTACACAGCCATTCTTGTGTATGCTGCTTAGTAACAGGGGGTGAACAGATGGCTACAATGATAAATTTTATACAACCAACCTAGAAAAATGACTTTGAGACCCCAATGGAGACCCCTAAGTCTACAGAAAGAGCCAGCACTCCTTTTTCTGATGCAGGAATGGCTGTCCAGGTGTGAGTGACACTGGCTGACAGGTGGATCTGCCAAGGATACTGGGAACCAGGACTTCGGTCTCAAGTCCCAGTGGACTGGGAGGGCAGCTGTCTTTCCCACAGTAGAATTTGCCCCCAGTCCCTTGAAGAGCAAATACTGAGCAGAGTAAGGATCAGGGAGTTGAAAGGAGGGCAGGAGGGAAGGAGCAGGGCGGGGGCCCGGGAAAGCGCGGCCCTGCGGCCAGGACCACAGACGCCCCTAGATCCGCTTCCGCAGGGACACCGCCCCACTGGGAGGTGGGAGGCAGAGACACTTGCGGCCTCCAAGCATTTTCGGGGTACTCCATACACCAGGTGTGTGCGTGCTCAACCAGAAAATGCTCTTGAAGGCCTGGAGAAAGAGTAAGAGCAATCATTCACTTCTAAGTGTTAATGTCTTCTTTTGATTTTCTGGACTCCTATGTTGCTGAGGTAGAGCATGGGACGTGGGTCACAAGGGATGTGATGAAGGCTCTTGAGAGGCGTTTGGCAACCAAGTGGAAAATGAGAGGATTGAACCCCTAGGAGATGGAGGGAAAAGGCATTGGGTCCGGAGGGACCAGAAGGGTCAGAAAAATGCTTAAGGGAATAAAGGAAGGTGGTAAGAAGATGAGAGGAAGAGTGTGGGTGTAACCTGTGTGCTGTGATCCGTGCACTGCAAAGTCAAAGTGTGTGCGAGGCATTCAGATGGCCCATAGGTGGGCACACTGCTTGGTGAAAATTACACTGGGAACTTAATTGGCAAAGGAATGCACATCAATCAAACTTGCATATGAGAGATGACTGCCTCAGGTGTTAGTTTCTTCATTCAAACACAGGAAGAGCTATGCAGTTCTGACCAGTGAGCCATCAACAAGGTCTCCCTTTAAATGGGTGATGTTATCTGTAATGCTACTGGCCCATACCCGACAAAATATCCTCCTCAAAGTCCTTTTGCTTCTTGGTGTTCTGTGGTCTATGGTCTGTTGTTCCTTGCCAAAGGCTCAGTCCTGCTCTCTGTGTCTTCTTTACAATCATTTGCTATTGTTTGATCGCAGAATGCCCATTTTACTGACTCTGATACTTGTAGGTGTATTCCATCAGAGAGACAACATGCAGCTAAATTGTGGCAACCTTTGATCAATGTAAGTTTTGGCCTTTATTGTGTTTTTGCCTTAGCCTAACTTTTGGGCATCCTGGGCTTTAGGAAAGAGTCAAAACTGTATGTTTATGAAGCCATAGTCTCCTGATCTCATCCTATTTTAATGACAAGAAAGCATTCATATATGGTGATATATTTCTTTCTGGGCCTTTACAAGCCACTGTAAGGAGAGAAATGTACATAAAAAACACATAATGCTTTACAGTCCTACAGTATAAAATGGAGTAGTTTTCATGTCGTAAACTACATTGTATCCTATGCATTCTCTTTACTAAAAAAAACACCCATAGTGACAGCTGGGTGGGGAGGGGGGTGGTTGGAGGGACTGAGCAAAGAAGGAAAAGGACTCATGGACACAGACAACAGGATGGTCATTGTTGGGGTGTGTGTGTAAGGGGACTCAATGGTAATGGAAAATAATACAGTAAAGATTAAATAAAAAATTAAACAGAAAAATCAGTATGTTTTATGGATCTGCATAAACTTTTAATGTAATTTAAGAAGAGTTAGTGCCAAAGACGATACTTCAAGATAGCTAAAGATTCAGAATATATTGGGTTACTAATGTTCCAACAAGACCTCATGTCAGGTTTTCTCATTAGCCTATGGTCCCTGACAACTTGGGGAATATTGCAAATAAATTTCATTGTCCATTAACAAAGGGATGGCTTATTTTGACAACCGAGTTCCGAGTGAGATGCCACATTCAACCACCTGTGGCACATAGAACCCAAGTTATAAAATACAAGTGAAGAAGTTCTTTGCGTCAGTAAGCTCTGCGGCATTCGTACGACCCCCACACCATGTTCCCATCTTCTTTGGTCCATGGTGAAGGGTCCTGAGGGGCAGAGGCGTCTGCCCCCTCATCAGGGGCCAGGGGCACTGCCTTGGGTGGTAGGTCATTGGACACTGCTGTGAAAGGGGCGAAGGAGTATGGGGGCGGGGCAGGGCACCCGGGTGTGTGACACAGATCCTCCAGCGCATGCAACGAGTAGGGCTGAGCCCCAGCCATGGGGCCCCCCCAGCTCGAGTTCCTGTGCTGGGGGGTGCTGCCCGACTCCAGCTGGGAGAGGCAACTCATGTTGGGTGGCAAGGTCTGCAGGGCATCCGTGGGCACAGGGTCCAGCTGGCTGAGGCTGTCCGGCACTGTCTGCTCCCAGGAGTCTCTCTGAGGAGAATGGAAAGGTTACTGGGGTTAGTCAAGAGAAGATACTCTGGTGTGGACAGATTCCCCCCCATGGGGTGCTGCTGGACTGAGGCCTCCGCACCAGGCAGCTTTCCCCTCTGGTGACTGACACCAGCAGTGAAGGTGTTAGCCCCCTTCTTACTCCAGAATTAGCTTCTCTGTATGTATTGAAAGGAAGCTCGCACTTCCTTTCCCCAGAAACATTAAGTGAGTGAAATGTGAGAATAATAAAATAAACAATAAACATTTATATAGCATTTTGACATTTACAGTGCACCGTGTCTTGCATTCTTTTTGAACTTCACAATACTTGGTGTCCTGGAATGCCCTTTTCACAGTGAGGAACAGGCCAGAGGCCCCTGGAGGGAGTGGGCATTGGAGTGGGCTGGGAAAACCATCTCATCTGGTGACCAAAGCTGTGGGAATCTCATTGGCTTGAAGCTGGCAAGATTTGGGGTTCTACTCATGGCTGTGACACCTACTAGATTCCCAATTGAGCACTTCACTTGGTTTACAGTACAATGAGGCTTTAGTAATGGTATCCTGGGAAGTTGCAAGAAGTAAGTGACCAAAGACACATAGAAGCTCCTGACTGGAATAGGTACTCAGTAATGTTAACCCCACCTTGCCTCTGCACCCTCCTTTTGTCTAAAATTCCATCTTTAGAGAGATTCATTGCATGTGGTTGAAGGCTTTCCAGTTTTCTTCAAGGAGGATGTTAGTGTTCTTCAGATCTTTATGGACGGCTCTTAGGAAGGACTGAGGATGAACGAGGTTCTATTAGGGTAGGAGTGCTGTGGGGAGCAGAGGGGGATTGCAGTCTAACCTTGTCTGAGATTCAACTTCAGGGCTCTTCCCTTGCGCTGGAGGAATGGGGGGAGACCATTTGGTCAAACCAGCAGGGCATTAACCCAATGGCTATGAATGGGGCCTTGTTAGTCATCCCCGCCCGAGCCCCTGGATTAACCCTCCTGCTGCTGCCCGTGGGTGGCGCAGATCTCTGAGAGAAGGAGGCTCCCCCGGAGAGTGTCCTGGCTGTCCTGGCGTCTCCAGGGCAGATGTAGAGCAGCCTCAGGGGTGTCCAGGGCCAGCCAGGCCTGACTTCAGCCTGGTTGCCAAGCGCTTGGGCTGGTGGGACCGCCTGAGCCCTCATTTTAGTGACTCCCTAACCGTGGAATATATACACACACTCACCAGCATAAAGTGTGTGGGGTCGCTGGGGAACGGGGGCGGCAGCAGTGGCGGCAGAGGCGAGGCGCCCAACAGAGGGCCCGTGCTGGGCGTCAGGGCCTGCGGGCGGTGGTCCCCGTAGGGCTCCGGGAAGTAAGAATCCAGGAGGGTGGGGTGGCTCTGCCCCGTGGAGGATTCGCAGGGGAAGGGCTTCGCCACGCTGGAGGTGCCGAGGTCGTTCCCAAATTGTTTGGTGTTGTGGAAGTCCGAGTCAGAGAGGAAAGATCTTCTGACACCATAGTAACCTGACATGACCGGTGAACCTGTTGCCAGATGAAAAACAAACAGGCAAATTTTCCCTCTTGGGAAAGTCAAGGGATCTCTGTTGCAACTGAGTCCCCCCGTCTATGAAATGATGTTCCTAACACATGCGTCACATCAAGGCTAGCATTTAAGCAGATAAATGCCTTGAAAGTGTTGAATACTGCTGCGTTATCGCTTTATGATTCAAGTTCACTCTGCCTTTGGGGATGATTTCATTTTGGGTGGTGCAATAACTGTTCAGTAGTTCGCTCACTCAGCACACATTCACTGTGCACCTTCTCTGTGTCAGGCACCCGTGCTAGGGAGGGGTTGGGCTTAAAGAGATAAGGAAGCCGGCATTTACATGTTACCCAATGAAGCATCTTTCCCACTGCCTCTGAGTTCTGTTCTGGAGTACCGAGGACCATTAATAAGAGGCTACTTCTGGGCATATTATCCGAGATTCAGTATCTCTAGATAAGGTGATACTATAATCTCACCCCAATTCCGGAGTCAGGTGGTATTCTTCTAATCTTCTGTATACTGACTGACTTCTAACATCACATCTGGCACCTGGGAGGCATGGCTTGCTTGCTTTGGAATTGATAGGGCTTCTGTGCAGCCAAGTTAGCGGAAGGACCACAGAAAATAGTTCCTGGCTGACTGGTCTCGTGTCATTTGCTGCCCTCTTGTGGCCATAGTGCGGGCACTGCAAGTTTGGGAAGACAAAGCCTGGCACAGAAAGTTTCTCCCATGGAGAAAACAGGAAGAAGCTGAAACTGAGAAAAGTCGTATTTAAGGTAAAGCGAGTGAAATGGATTCAGAAGGGAAAAGATGTGTTTGCTAAAAACTTTCTGAGCGTGTAGTTGAGTTGTAGCAGGAAACACATCGTCTAGAACATGTTCAGGGGCATGGAGTCAAAGCCAGGAAAACAGTTTCCAGCTGGTGGTGGGTGTGGTCTCATTAGCTAAGGCCCCCACCTCCAGGCCACAGAAGGTCTACACTGGGAGGAAGATGCAGATGCTTGACTTTCTTATCTCTCTCAACCACAGTGGACTGTTCATCCAGAAGAAATCAAAAGCCCTTGTCAAAACTTTCAGTACAATTCTATAGACTCTACTTTCATCTTAAAAGTTACAACCCCAAACTTCTAATCTGCTCATGAATTTGAAAGCTGCCATTAGGGGTTTTATTGTAAGCATATTTCCCTAGAAAAAAATTGGAGCAAATGAATATTAATATCAATGTATACTGTTCTGTTTCACCCCACAAATCTACATCCACAGGAGTGGATAAGACTGTGAACAGAATTGAGACTACATGAACAAGGCTCCCAGAGCTTATGTCTGTGTTTCCAATCTCCAAATAAAAATAAGCATGCAGAAAATGCTCTGCTCTTATAAGTATATCATTTCTTTCTACTTAAAGAGAAAAAGAATCATTGTAGATGGTGAGAGAAGCTACAGAAATGTTTCCCGTAAAAGGGAACAGAATCCAGTGACAGTAAATGTGATGGGAAACAAGGTAGAGACGCCCAAGCACGCAGTTCTCCTACTGCTCTTACTCCTTTCCCTTACCCCCCTCTGATGGTTGCTAAAATTACTGGGAGAGGCTGTGCCCCTTCTGAGTTTGGGGTCTGGAAGGGACGTGTGTGTGCACATATGAGAGTGCCTAACTCTGTTATCAAGAATGTCCCCTTTTGTCCCTGTAGGACCGTGTAGTAAGACATACATATTGAAGTGAATACAAGACACTTAGCTCAGTGCCTGGCGCTTTGAGAGAGTGCTCATTAAATGACAGGTTCCTCATCTGCCCACAGGTCTCTGTCTGTGTACTAAAGCAGGTGCATAATCCACCCGACCGTGGTCCCAGAATTTTAGACGTTTTGAAATTGTATCAAGGGTCTAAATGCCATTCGTTGCTTTGGCCCAATAAACTTCTGCTAGGCAAGTGGTCAAAAGGCTGCCTTCAAAACAGAATGAATCCTAAATTTGAGAATCACTGAATTAAAGGAGCAACATTTGCAATGTGCTGTAAGACAGCTAGCTACAGAGGACGGAAGCCCAAACGCCTTGTTTATCCTCGACATGGCGTGCGCGGACGGCGTGCGCGGACGGCTCGCTGAGCTCACCTGGCATCTGGACGAACGGAGAGGGAGGGGAGCCGGCGCTGCCCTGGAAGGCAAAGACAGTGAGTGTTCCCTTCATTAGTTGCACATTTGGATTAAAAAATCGGGAATATATTTTACAAGATTTACTTCCTGGTACTTAAAAAAAAAAGGTTATTTGGATGGTTAGAGTGGTGGGAGTCAGTTGAGAGTAAGAATGCAAGTCCTGGAGAAAAGTTTCACAAGGGAGAAAGAGAACCCAGAGTATTATATTCTAGTAAACATGCCATAAAGCACTGGCTAGATGGAATGGAATAATTAATTCTTTGTTTTTCACTGTTCACATGGATGCCTTTCAATACATGTATATTAAGTGTCTGTCTGTCTGTCTACAGTTCTTGGCACTTGGCTTCAACATTGAACGGCCGTTTTTTTACTACCCACCTCCATATAGAACTAAAATGCCAGTAAGGGTTGGAACCTCATCTGTGACTTGTGTTCAGTGACCAAACCAGAGTGTGGTTCCTAGTAAACACAATAAAAATATGTGGAATGAGCATATAGTCCTCAAAGCCACAGTCTGGTGAGCATGGGAGGCTGGGGATGTTGTCAGTTGAATTAACTACCCCAGAAGATATGCCAAAGTCCTTCTTAACCTTCAGTACCTGTGGACGTGACCTGGTTTGGAAATAGAAACTTTGAGGATGTACTAGTTAAATGAAGACGAAGTCATGCTGGATTAGGGTGGGCCCTAAGTGCAACATGGCTGGTGTTCAGAGACGAAGAGGAGACAGAGGCATGGAGAGGAGAAGGCCGTGTGAAGATAGAGGCAGAACTGTGAGTGCTACAACCTCAAGCTCAGGAACACCAAGGACTGCCAGCGACTACCGGAAGTAAGGAAGAGGAAAAGAAGGAGGCCTCCCCCGAAGGAAGCCTGGCTCTGCTGACACCTTGATTTTGGATTTCCAGTCCCCAGATCTGTGAGACAATAAGTTCCTGTTGTTCCAAGACATCCCATCTGTAGATTTGTTACTTCGGCCCTAGGAAACTGGCACAGAGAGTGGTTGACGATGAAATACACAGTTGACTACAGCGTGAGAAGTGGCATGGTCTTGGGCAGATGTGGGGAGGGGGGCACTTGAGCAGGTATTGGGGTGGGGTGAGGAAGTGATACCCAAGCTAACCTCTGAAGGGAAGCGTATCCAGGTGTGTAGAGCCTTAAAATATACAAATGCAAATCTGGCTTCAAGATGCTCAGGAACAAAGTGAAGTGGGAAATGTAGCTGTTTAAAAAGTTATCCAGTTCCTCAATATCCAGTTCCAGTTCTGTGGATCTGAGCTCTTAGCTCAAACCACAACCCTCGTGGTTCTATAGACTCTCCAGTGCGGAAGAGATTCTTATAGAGGGTCTCAACCAACCCAAGTGCACTCCACGCTGGGTGCACTTAGCCTCTAGTGATAAAGAAATCAGCACTCCCCGAGAAAGCCCATTTCTTCCTTGGAGACCTCTGACTCTTACAAAGTAGGCTGAGAAGAGTTACATTATTCACTCTAATCTCTTTGTCCATACGGACAAAATAAGATTAACCCCATTTGGCCCTTCAAATATTTGAAGACAACCCATCACTACCTAGCTGTCTTAATCAGTTTGGCGGTTATAGAAAGCTGTGGACTGGGTGGCTTAGCATTTCTCAACAGCAGCGAACCTTTCTCTCACTTCCCGAGGCTGGAAGTTGTAGATCTGTCAGTGAGAGGTTTAAGGTGCTGTTTTTAGTCTTTGTTTTTATGCAAGGTGAAATTTTATGGGTAACTGTAAAGAATGGACACCAAGGCTGGAAGTTGGTGACCAGAGAGCCGGGACGGTTGGATTCTTGGGGAGGGCTCCCTTCCTGAGACGGTTGGCTGCTCCCTGTGTCCTCTTGCCTTGGAAGAGAGGTCATCTTTCTCGTGTGTGTCTTCTTATAAGAACACTCATCCCGTTCACAAGGGCTCCACTTTCACGATCCAATTACCTCCCACAGGCCCCATCTCCAGACGCCATCACGTTGGCTCTTAGATCTTTAACACAAGAATCCTGCAGGGACACAAGCATCACCAACCTGGAATTCTCCCTTCTCCAGGCAAGATGGCCTCCAACCACTAAGAAGCAGCCTAATATTTAATGTTCCTTCAAATATATGGTATATTTCTCTAAATGAATTCTAATTTATGTGTTTTCGTGCTTAATAAGTTAACACTTTTCAGTGGCAGAAGGGAACTCTGTGGGGTCAGAGGGGAGTGCAGATCAGGTGCTTTGTCTGGGGAGGAAAAGAGGCAGCGGTTCATTCTGGAAGCACATTTCCCCGCCTTGTCCAGCACTTCCTTCCAATTTCTGTCTCTGCCTGGCTGGCTATTTCACTGAAGGACTGTGCCAAGGCCTGTGTGCTCTGGCTTCTTCTTTCTCATCCTCCTTCCGCAGGTAAGTAGGGTGTGGCAGGCTGGCAGCTGTCCTGGTGCTGCCTGGGGTGACGTCCCATTGCCCTTCTCTTGCCTGCTTGCGGTAAGTTGCTCTGGCCAAGGCTGGGGCCAGGGGCCAGGCCTCGGTGAGACCCCCTACCCATGCCCAATTAGGCGAATGTAAGTGCCTATTGTCCCCTCAGCATCTTCAGCCATTTGTTCGCCAGTGGCACAGCTGTCGCGACCCCCAGAATCTTCTTACACTCACTTTTCTTCTTTTTTTCAAAATATGTCCAATTGAACTATTACTGTGGAATTCCCAGCCCTGTATCCTGCACAACCCAATTTTAAAACCTTAAGAGTCTACACAGTTTTCACAGTCACCCTTGTGGTTGATTTTACTCATTACACAATCAAAAGAAACCCGTGTTCATTTCTCCTGCCTAACTTTGCCCTCCACCTGCTGTGAAAATTGAGCTGTTTTCATTCCCATTACAGTTGCCCATAAAATTTTACCTTGTGTACTTAACAAAAACTGCAAAGACTCTCTCAAAGCTCTCACCGATGGACACGGTTCTTAGAGTACTCACTCTTGTTAGTGCTCTTCCCATTTATATGTGCACGTTTTCTTCCATGTCAGCTGGTTTCTTTCTATTAACTTGCACAAATCAGACCTCATAGTTATCATCATTCTATTAGGTAAACCTGCATTAGATTTACTTCCATATTCATAGTTTTCTTTGCTTGCTCCTCTTCTAGACTTTCCCCTTAGATTCACTTTTCCATCCTTCTAAAACAGCAGTTTTCAGCCTTTTTTTGTCTCATGGCACACATAAAGTAATGACTAAAGTTCTGCGGCATACCAAAATATGCATGTTTTTTGCTGATCTGACAAAAATACATTCAATTTTGATTCATTCACACCAAACAACTATTGATGTGTTGGCTGTTGTCATGTCTTTTACTTGACAATCTAGGGGAAGAGCGGTCAGTGCCCTGACTAAATAGATAGGTGTAACATGTTTTAAAACTTCTTGTGGCACACCAGGTGAAAATTACTGGTCTAAAGTAAAACTTTAGAACATTCCTTTTATGAAGGTGGTATTGGTGTAAAGTGTTTCAGTTTTATTTATCTGCAAATATCATTTCTTTTGCCCTTGTATTTGAAACATAATGTTGCTGGGTTCACAATGGTAACTTTGTAGTTATTCTGCTATCAGCACTTTCAAGATATCATTCCATGATTGGCTTCCATGATTGGCAGATATTGGGAAGTTTGCTACCAAGCTCGCATTCATTCTTTGTGACAATCTTTCTTTTCTTTTTGAGTGCATTTCAATGTACTCCCTTTGTCTTCAAGATTTTTCAAGTTGACTTTGTTTTATCTAGAGGTAGATTTAAAAATTTTATTCTGCTTGTTATAGGATGTGCTTCCTATGTCCGAGGACGTAGGACTATGTGTTTCCTAAGTTTTGGAAAAGTTTTGCCCATCCTCTCTTTAAAGTTTGCCTTGTCTGTATTATCCCTTCTCTCTCCTTCTGGGACTCTGTTTAAGATGAGTGTTAATGCCCTTACTTTTATCCTCCATATCCCTTAACCTCTCCTTTGTTTTCCTACATTCATGATTCTCTGTTTTATATTTTGATATAGATTAATATAGATTTCTTCAAACCTGTATCCATTTCAGTTATTCTTTCTTCAATTGTAGCTTGCTGTTTAACTCATACACTGAGTTTTTAAAAGTATTCAAAATACTTTTAAAGTATTTAAAAATGTAATGATTACATTTTTTCCATGTCTACAAATTCCATTTGATTTAAAAAATATGCTTGGTAATTTTTGAGTGTTTTGTTGAGTGTTCATTATTAAGTTGTTGGTAATTCTAATATCTGAAAGCTCTTGGAATTTAAATGTATTGTTTACTGTTCATGCTGACTCTCATTCTTGATGCTGTATTTTGTTGAGCATTTGGTGACCTTTGATCGAAACTCATATCTGGTCAATCTTAACCTGGGGAAAATCTGGGGTCCTAAGCTGAGGTTACTGTTCTCCAAAAGATTTTTATGTTTGCATTTCTTGGGAGCCAGCTTCCTTCCAGGCTTCCCAAAGAAATCCCGGACTCCCAGGTTCAGCTCTTCACACTTGGCAGCAGCTTGGAGACCAGTCTTTATATGTAAGGCTAATTTGGATACCTGTCCTCGGGGGGCACCTGCCTTTTGGTGTGATCATTTTCTCATCATTCAATGTCTTAATTTCTGCCCAAATCTTCCTCCAACCTCTCATGTCAACTCTACCTATCTGCAGACCCAGTTTTGGAGGTCTTCCTTACTTCCTGCTAGCTCAGCAACTCAGTAAATGTGTTTCATGCAGTTTGTCATGGGTGAGTTCTCCCCACCCAAGAACTTCTCGTCTGCCTGACACAGAATGAAATCCCTAAATACAGAAACCAGCTATAGATAGCTTTCTGATTTTTACACAGAACAAAAGCTTTTATTTTTTCATGGTTTCCAAGATTTTCCACCAGAGATTTAAATTATAATAGAAGTAATCAGAAGCACATAGTTATAGTAATTTTGTAAACACACTATTAAACACATGGCCACAAATGTTACACACATTATTTCACTGAGTAATCATGACAACCCCAGAAGGGAGTGACCTGAGCTCCCTGGCAGATGGTGGTGGCGGCAGGAGCCAGTAAGGGCCTTTTGCCTTGTAAGCATTTTAATAACTCAAAAATTAAAATAGAAAAGCATCTTAGTTAATTCTTTTAGTCCGGAGGATACTTAGAGATATCCAAGGAGGATAACGTAATTATCTAAAAGCTCACAAAAATGACTGAGTAGGATTTATATATCCTTGTCTGATATCTATCTAGCAATCAGTTTCTTAGTCTTTCAACAAAGGAGTGAATATTCTATTTTTGGAGGATCAGATTTAGTGAGGTATAATTTACCTATAATCAAATGCACAGATTTTAAGTATACAGGTTGATGGATGAGAAATTTTACAAATTCCTGTGACAGCCACATTTCCATAAAATTAGTTATTTTATAGCTATAATTAGTGCTGTCCTCTCTGTGGCCGTCTGGGAGATACTTAGAGGGACAAATGTAAAGGGCAGTGAAAAGGCATCACTGCAGTTCATGTCACAGGACGCAGAAGAGTTCTGAAGGGCCCACGCTGGGACTGGGACGGTTTCACTGGGCGGAGTTCAGAGCTGACTTGTACTGCCCTCCCCTCCCCGCGAGTTAGAGCTGAGGGCGAGCAGCCTCAGACGTGAGGCTTCAGCGTGAGTGAGCCCGCTCGGTCCTTGCTCCTGCGGAGTGAGAGCTCGCACTCCTTTCTTCCTGGTTCGAGACCGAACACTCCCACAGATGCCTCTCATCACATGAATCCTCCAGAAATAGTATTAATATCGAAGAGCCCATAACTTTTGACTAAGCGAGATGGTATATAATTTTTGTTTTGCATACTCCAAACAACAGGATCTTGCCATGCCAGGTACCCAAATTAAGAGGTTTATATTTGAATGAAATTTGCCAGTCTGCAACTTCCTGTAGCTACCCCAGCAGCCTCACAGCTGCCCCCAAAGCCCTTCCGTGGAAATGAGTTAATCTGAACTAATAGGTCACCAAGGTAGTAAAGTGATAAGAGGTCCCTTTGAGACCATTTATAGTCATTTTTATGACCCTATAATAATTTTAGGTGCCAACGTAGATGAAGGAACATATTGAAATGTACCCAGGAAAGATCTCTAATTAGCATAAGACTTTTCACACTGCTGAATAATATATTTTTAAAATTCTGATAATATAGTTTAAAAGTATCTGTTTACATATACTGTTATGAATGCTTAAATACTAATAATCGTAGCCACTTGTGAATACCTGGGGTCCCTCTTCAAGGAATTCACAGTATTTTTTACATTTAATTTCTTGTCACCGTTAGATCTGTGGTTGGAAGAGAGTTGGGGCTGATGCTGTTATGCCAAACATTCTAAAGCCGCATTTCATGCCTGGATTTAGAGCCACCCTAGGTCATAGGATTTTCCTCCAACTTCGAAACGAGTGGAAAGTTAATGCCGGGCTTAGGACAGCCTTTACACAGGTACCCAGTTAGGCTGAAATGCCCTCTCCCTCCAGAAGAAAATGGGCAGAGAACTCCGTATTGTGACTAGGCAGTGGCAGAACCGGGGCCGTCCTACTTGGTGTGAAACCTCATACAGTGACTAAACTGTACCAAAGCTGCTCTTATAAATCTTCCTGTTTTGTAAAGTCTGAAACAGATTTTGATTTTTGGATCACTTGGCTGAGTTATGTAGTAATTTAATCATGAATTAAGAAAAGACTCTATAATGCATAGGAACTAGAGTTATAAGGATCTAGCATTCACCAATTTTTTACATAATGTTATCTCATTATAAACCAGTTATTATCATCTCAGGTTTACAAAGTATGGAAGCATAGAGAAGTTAAGTAATGTGTCTCAAATCGTCCATCTAGTAAACTATAAAACTAGGACTTAAACCCGACTTCTCTGACTGGCCCCTCAGATTCTCAGTGACATAACATGCAGGTTGTCCGCCCTAGCCTTTCCATCAAACCACAGGTACGGACTGGGCACCCTCAATGTACAAGGCATAGTCCTGAATGTTGCAGACGCTAGGAAAAACTACAACCAAACAGCTTCGACTGGGATGTGCTCAGGGACACAGGCCATTTATAATAGGTTAAATATGGCCACAATTTCGTTGTAGCTACTCCCATCAAGCCGTGGAGTCTATTCCTCGCCCACTCCCCGCCCCCCCAACCTGCTGTGACTCTGGGTTGGTTGTAAGACTTTCTCTGACTGATACAATGTGACTGAGGTGATGTTGGGTGAGTTTTAGAGTCTAGGCTTCAAGAGGATTTGTAGCTTTTACCTTTCCTTGCATTGAATGTTGCCTTACAACTTCCTTTTGAGGAAGTCCTGGATGATGAGTGACAGTGTGGAAGCGAATCCAGGGACTCCTGCTGACAGCTGGCACCAGTCGAGAGCCACCTGCAGCTGTCTTGGCCTTTAGCTAAGTGCAAGTGCGTGGGTGAGCCCTGGGGAAACCTTCAGAGAAACTTTTAGCCACCCCACAGAATTGTAAGAAATCATAATCATTATTATTAATTACTAAGGTTCCAGTGAATTCTTAAATAACCGACACAGATATACCCAGGAAAAAGTAGATCATGGAACAAAACAGCATGCTTCTAGTTTCAGGTGCGTGGTCCACGCTCTACATACTCCAGAAGTAAGAAACGGGAGCAATCGATTTGCTAAGGATTTGAGCACTGAAAGATGAGAGGATGCGGGAAGGAGAAAGAAAGCTCTCAGGTGCAAGGAATTTTGTGAACGAAGCACAGAGGTGGGAAAGCATACCCACCTCTTATTCTTTAGGGAATCACAGCAAGTTGGTTTGTCAGGAGCAGCTCTACTTAATTGATTAAATAAAAATGTATTATGTGCCCACTATATACCAGGGTGGAAGTAGATTGTTATAAGCTATTACCTCTGGGTTTATATTGGAAAGCTAGTAAGCGTTATAAAGGACTTGTCCAAAATCACAAAACTAGTAAAGGGCGTAGGCTGGGTCCCGATCTAGATGTGTTACAACCATGATCTAGTGCGGGTGCAGGTTGGGGGCTGGAGGGGCGGTAAGAATGAGGGAACGGAGGGTGGTGGGTTGCTGTATTAAGGGAAGGTGACTGCACACATCATGCTGTAGATGATATGTGAGCCTAGTGTTGAAGGGTGAAAGAAAATGAGTAAGCAGATAGGATGGGCAGCATTGTGGTTGGGGTCCAGAGCAAGGCTAGAATGAGCAGATAGCATGTCACAGACACGGGAAGGGTCGGACAGAGAAGCTGAAGAGCAGCAGGAGGAGGGTGTAGGAGCCAGTCCTCAGAGGGGACTTTCTGGAGACCTGCTAAGGAACTCTGTCTTTGTCTGGTAGCAGGCAATGGTCCTTTGGACATTCTTAGCAACACAGATGAGGTGGAAGCAGCATTCTAAGTGCTTTAATCTGGTGCTGAAAATGGTAGGTCAGGAATGGTCGGTGAGGTGGGTGGTAAGCGATTTGCTTAAGGACTTCAAATGTAGGGAAGTAAAATGAAGACTAAAAGGCACAGTTAAATTCTATTTGGGGGAAGGGAATTTACTGTGAAACATTAATTTATGCATTTTGTAAGTGCATGTAAATATCTAACATTGATTTTGATCTTCATCAACTTGATGATACAGCAACTTTATTTCTTCATAATATAATAACAGCAAAGCTCTGGAAAACTACATGAAACTCAGTGTGGTGAGCCCTGGAAAGTAGGAGGGGAGAGGTAGGGGGGCATGAGGATCAGTAGACTTCTATTTTTTACTTCATACTCTTTTATTCTGTTTGAAATTTTACCATGTATTATCTTTGTAATTAAAACAACTAGCTAATAAAAACTTAAAAAGTAAAATTAAGGTCTTACATCCTTATTGTAAATCTAAAATCTCTTCTTTTCCTTTTTATCAAATTTATTGGGGTAACACTGGCAAACAAAGTTACCTAGGTTTCAGGTGCACAATTCTGCAGCATGGCATCTGTGCACTGCGTTGTGTGCTCACCACCCCAAGTCAGGCCTCCTTCCATCACCACTTGTTTCTCTGTACTCTCCTCTAGTTGTTAGCAAAATGAAGGTTCTAAGTGTCTTACATGTCTGCTATATGAACTATTTATTTATTTATTTAATATTTATTGTAAATATGACATTTATTCCTATTTATTTTTACTTTATTTTTATTGTTGACATTATTACAGATGTCCCCATTCTCCCCACCCCCACTTTGCTTTCCTCCACACAGTTCCCATTCACCCTGCCCTCTGGCCAGCACCACACCGTTGTCCATGTCCGTGGGTCATGCATTTATGTTCTTTATCCAATCCCTTCACCTTCTTTCATCAGTTTCCCCCTCCCCTCTCTCCTCTGACAGATGACAGTCTGTTCTGTTCCATGTCTGTTTCTATTTTGTCAGTTTATTTTTGGTATATGGACTGTTTTATATCCCTCAGAAAGCTAACACAGTTATGGAATTCCAACTCTGACAGTTTCTTGAAATTTTACTGTTATAACTCTCCTGCTTGGCATAAAATTATGCCCTGGCTGTCTCTGTAAGGAAGTGATTTCTGTTGCCTAAGTTACAAAGTGAAACACTTTTTTTTTTTACCCTTGGGTGTTTCTGTGCCTTTGGAATGCTTTTTGTATTTATGCAGCTAAGTTAGAAGGCAGGAGCCCTGGGGATGCACGCTGATAAGTGGTCTGGCAGCCTTGGGCCAGGGCAGAAGCTGCAGGAATCCAGCCCTGCCAGACCGCTTGCCACGGCTCTTGTGCTGCAAACCTGATCATTTCTGCAAGGGATGTGAAAGAATTCAACATCAGGCAATATTTTAAATTTCATAACATTTAAAAAATGGCAGAACTAATAGAACAGCTGAAAAAATAAGATGTTTGCAAAAAGCTCACTTTTATTATTATTATTTTAAAAAAATTTTGCAATTGTGAAGGAGCAGGTGGTTGGGTGAGGAACACAAAAGCCCTGGAAATGTGGTTCAGTTATCTAAACAGGGCGGGACAGTGGGCTAATTAAAGTCAGACAATGGGTCATTTTGAAAGCCTCTGATAAAACATTCATTCAAATGTTATCATTTGTATGTCTGCATTCAAACATTCACATTTTGAGTTTACAAGGCATTGCCTACTCAGAAAAAGCTTTTCATTTTTGGGTTGTTTCATTTGTGGGTTTTTTTTATTTGTGTTTTTTTTTTTGTTTTAGATTCTTGCTGGGCTAATGAAGGGGGTTAGTTGGTAATGTTAACAAGTAATATGCAAAGTGCTGTGGTATGAGAGTGAGCATAAAAGTGCACCAGGTAGACACTGATTCCCTTTATCAACCTTGCAAACCTGACAGACAAAGGGATCATTCTGCTGGGAATTCAGAAAAAAAGCAGGAAGGGCAAATGAGATGTACATATTAAAGAAAAATATATAGTTTTCATGAGAAAACACAAAGAGAAAGGGTATTGCTGAAAAAGAAAAACAGTATAAGAAAAAGAAAAACAATATAAGAGAAATAACGCACCAGTCGATAACATACTGGCCATGCCATGACTGTTTGCCTTGCCCAGACAAGTGTGAAAATCTTACTAAAGCTGGAACACGTGGTAGGATAGGTTCAATTTGTGAGACTTGAAGAGATGACAAATAATTTTCATGGTGAGTTTTAGGAATTCAGAGGAGAGCGTGAACATTTCCTGTGATGGCAGTGGTACAGACTCTGCTGCACTCACAGGTGTTCAGCTCTGGGGACGCCTGCTAACCACGAACTCAGTATCATGTCCACGTGCTCTGCTCTTCGATTTGATGATGTGGTGATGGTGGCAATGGCTGTGACTGCTTCCTTGAACTTACGCACGGCCAACTTCCTAAGTTTAAGGCATGGATAATCAGCTTCCATATTTACATCAGTTTCTTTCCAGTCTGCTTCTTCCTTCTTTTGGCCTTATTGTTGTATAGCACTACTATTAGAATACTACAATATATACATTGTCCAAGTTTTAGTAGGGTTTGGAGGTTATATCTTGATTAAAATTAAATTTTTATATTAGTCAAGGCCTTCATATATCTTTTGTATAGATTACTAAAAATCAGCTTTGCACTTAAGAATTGAGTCCATTAGTGATCCCTCTCTTTCTATCTCTTCTCATACTCTCATAAGGAAAGAGAATGAAAAAAATTGCCTTTCCCCTTCCCTAGTGGCTACTATATTTATTAAGAATATGCATATGATCGTTAGGTGTGTAAGACTATGAGAGAATACTGGATACCGTGGAGGTTGGGAAAGCATCTAAGAGGTGGATCACTGGAGACAGCAGGTGAAAGCTGGTAAGCTCTATGCTTTCTTGGGCTCAGATATCCCTTCCAGACCCCAAAAGGGAGCTGATACCATTTCTGCCTTCTAAGTGGGTGAAGTAGCATTCGACATACAATCCCAGGCATGAGCCATGGATTACCTACCTCTCAGGTCAGCTTGGCAATATTCAGGAAAGAAGTCACACCTCATAAAAAAGCACAGCAGGAGAGTAAACTTCAGGCAAGAAGAAAAAGTCAGCAGCAAAGGAGTTTGGTGAGGTAGGCCCTAGAGGTCTGTAGGAGAACAGCAAAGAGCTTTGTGTTAAGTTCAGTGTGTGGAACCTAAGAGATCAGGGGTCAGGGAGTGGTGGGGGATTATAGAGAGGAGCGGTGTTCTGGAAGCAGGCTCTGGGAAGGAACTAGAAGTAGGTTCTAGAAAGAAATTAAGGACTTCTTGTACCTAGATATCTGAGTATTATAGGAAAGAAAGGCTTTGGTTCTAACTTGATCCGAGCAGTCTACAGAATCGCTGCAGGACGGACAAGGAGTCAGACAAGAGGTGGAGAAGGAGTAAGAGTCACGACTGGAGCATCACATGTGGAACATGAAGGGTGAGGTGAGCACTGGGAAGAGGAGCTAAGCAAAGTGGGTGTTCCAAAGCTAGTCCTTCCTCGGACCAGAAATGTCCATTTAAGAAGGCAGTACATTAGGTAAAATAAAGACCTTGGAGTCCAAAAACCCGAGTCCAAATTTAAGCCTCACTGCTTTCTGTGAGTCTTAGTTTCTACATCTGAAAAATAGATGAGTGCCACACCCTTGACATTGTAGGGCTTCTTGTTGATAAATGGTATATAGTTAGAAGTGGATACCTGAAGATATTGTAAAGTTTCTATGTAGGAGCCTAGCAGTAAATAATAACTATTATTATTACTGTTGTTGTTGTTATTATTATTATTAAGAATTCTTATTTCTCCAGAGAGAACTGAGGTGATAGAAGGGGATCCAGAAGTCACCCCAACTGTGCCATCTGTGCAGACTTTTGACCAGACATGAAAGTGAGTGTCATGACCTTTGCACTCTACATAATCGTTCTTGTGCTGTATGTGATCTTTCTGTTCCCTGTTTTCCTAGAAAACTCAGTCTGCAAAACTTCAGTGGAGCCAGAGGAAAGGGGACTTCTCTTTCTTAGAAGAATGAGAGTGTTTAGCTTGGCCTTGGAAGTTGGGGCTTGGTGCGCCAGTGGATGGAACATGTTCTGAAGATCAGGAAAAACTATAGAGTCAGGATCCGAAAGAGCCGTATTCAGCTGGGAGAAGGGGAAACATGAAAACACTCTGAATACCAGTCCCCTGACATCTGTACCATTCACAATATTATACATTTTTTTGTAATTGAGGAAATGTAGATTTAAAAAAGTAACATTACTTCTTAAGTCAACTGATTAAAATGTTAGAGTTTTTATTTCCCCCTGTCTACTACTTGAAGTTGGAGTTTTCATAAAGCAGTTGCCCATGATTGGGAAGTATAATACTTGGTTCGTTATCCAAGACTGGTTAAGTCTTTGGACATTAAGCCTGCAAAGTGAGAGCAGTTGGATTTATATCAATGAACTGCACCAAGTTGGAGCTTCAGCTCTAGCCATTTTCAGAACGGAGGAGGGTGGCATTTCTGAGTCAGAATAAAAAGTAAGGCCGCTGACTGTGGCTTCTGCTGCTTTATTGTTCCATTCTTCACAGTGAGTCAATTCCAACTCACAAAAGACACCCCATGGCCTTTTAATAGTTTGCTTTCTTTATATTATGTTAGAATCTATAGTAATGTAAACGGGATATCTAACTGCAAAGGCTGCTATTCAGAGCTGTCCACAGTCTTGTGAACATCTACTTCTGCACAGCACACTTTCACTGGAATGTTATCAGGTGCTGCCATGTTCCAGGTGCTATAAACACTGTAAGAGCCGCCATCTCTTGACCACTTACACCATGCTGTGTGCCAGCTGCACCAGGGGCTTTATATACATTATCTAATGTCATTTTCATGACAACTTTATGGTGGTATCACTGTCCCCATTTACACGGGCAGAAACTGAGGCCCAGAGATGTTAGATCACTTTCACATATTGGAGTCAGATTGTCAGTCTGTCTGACTTCTAAACACAAGCCCTCAACCATTCTGTCACACTGCCACTCCTCCTTGGCTCGAGACTCCACAGGGAACAGACTGGAATAGAAAGACATTAGCCAGTTGGAGAAGAGATTTAAGAAAACAGTCATAATGCAACGTCATAAATATTTTAGCAGATAAATATGCTGGAGTCTCAGGGAGTAGAGGGGAGTGTCTGGAAGCCCTTAGCAGGCAAGGCTAGCCCTGAATTTTGAAGGGTCATGCACCAGGTCGAGCCTCTCAACCTTCTCTTTCAGTGTGCCCTGCACACCAGATTGTCCACCTGCTGTGCATCACAGACAGATGCCCCTCTCTGCTAGACCACTCTGTCTTCTGTTGGGACTTTCACCCTGCCTCACTGATCACTTGAGTTATCCTATGCCTTCAAGGTTTATCCCAAGGCTCATCTTTCTTGAAGAAGTCTTTTGCCACCTGCCCTGTCCATGCTTTACTCACCCCCTTCTAATCCCCCACATATTCAGCGATGGCCACTATCACATGTTTGACACTTGGAGCAAAGCCATCATTTTATATTTAATCACTTATTTCACATAGGATTCCTTTTCCCACAGCTGGACTGTACATTTCTTCAGGTCAATCAGTTGTTTATATCACTTTGAATTCTAATGTTCCTTGCGTGCAGTCAGTGATTAATAACAGTAGCATTGATTGAGCATATACTGTGTGATAAGCCCTTAACAAATATTAAATCTAACCCTTATGACACTGTGCAAGGCAGGTATTAGCTTCCTTTGACAGCAAGAATAAGTCATCACACAGCTGCCAAATGGCAGAGCTGGGATTTGAATTCAGGTCACCTGGGTCCAGAGCCCAAACTCTTCACCAGGCCGTGCTGTCCGTGTGGTGGATGATGAACTCCAGACAACCTAAGTGCTGTGGGTTCCCAGGTGACAGCAGTCTCACGTGTCAGCTCAAAGGTGCTTCAACTTGGCTCTGAGCTAGTTTTCAGAGACTCGGATCTATTTTAAATCCTAAACAGTGACATGGGAACTTGTGAAACATGAGTAACAGTAATAAAGAGGATAAAGAAATGGCATAAACTATTAAAAGTTTGGGTACTAAAATTGAGCACTGAAATGGGAGAAATCTAACTCTCATCTTTCAGAGAGGAGCTCCAAGAGCAGACAGGAATTGCCCAAGACCACTGAGAGCCACAAGGGGGGTTCAAACAGACCTAGGAAGGGTCGATTTCTCTTTCGATATGAAGAGATGTCTTGGATGCTTTTTCCAAACTTCAGAGAAATCAAAGAAACTTTGAGATGCTATAATATACAGTCTCCAATTTTGTGTATTATTTAAAAATATTTCACAAGAAATCCAAATGCAAATCATAGACACGGACATCACAATATTTACACGCAGTGGTGACTGAAGTGGGCCTGCGTTTGGTACCATAAAACAGCAGCTGGACATTGAACTAAACAAATCACTAATTAGCAGTCCTGATAGCACAGCAGGCAGGCATCAGGCATGGAGTTAGACAGTGCACATCTGCTCCACAGTTCAACTTTATCCACTTCCCAACCAAGATCAAACACTTCCAATTACTCTATGCCATAAATGCAGTTTATGGCACCAACTGACCATCTGTTTCTCCCCATTTCCCCATCAGTATGTATTATTATCATACTTCTTTCTGTGCATACAATGGTTCTGTTACAAAAATATTTAGGAAAGATTTTAATCATGATGCCTAGCTAACAATATGTTCTTATCTTATGAGTCCTTGATGTGGAGAATTTAGCAGCTAATTTAAATGTTGAAATTTGGGAAAATACAGAAAAAAGAAAATAATTGTTAGTAATTGTGATTTGAAAAGCAAATACTCGGGGTTGGTATAAAAGAATCATGCTGAGTGAAAACAATTAAATTTTGGTTTGTATATGTGTAATATGTATAATTCAAGGCTGATATAATCCAAATATATTTCCCACTTGGGATGCATCGCTTCAATATTTTCCTCAGTTCAGACTTTTTAAAGAACCAGAAATCTTCACTTATTTTCCTTCATGTTTATGTAAAATGTTAACTTAAACTAACTTTCACAGCTATTTCCTTATTACTCAGCACCATCAGCAGCCATTTTGATGGCTGACCACAGCAGGACAGCTATTAGCATGTCCATACCACCCCCCTCCCCCTAAAAAAAACTCCCCAAACCTCCCAAAATAGATTGAACATCAAGATCCTGATTCCCAGGCTCATTTCAATCTCCTTCAAACTGCACTGTTCCTCTTTTCCACGACACAATTTTAACTCCAAACGGACTTTCATTCTTTATTCAGCAGTTTTAAAAGTATTTCCCCCTCATACCAACTGTTGTATATTCAATGACTTTACATGAACCTTTACCATAGCTTAACAAATTAATTAGAAAGCTCAATAGCCTGCAAATTGTTCATTGAATTTCAAAACAAAATGAAAAATTATGGTTATTAGGCTTAGTATTTATTTGTTGTTATTCTTTCCCCCTCTGCTATATATAACTGAGAGTTCACTGAATTTTGTGACATTATTAATTTTTTTCAATGATTAGCCTTTATGGAACTCAATTAAAATAGTGTAACTGAAAAAAACCCCCACAACCTACACCTACATCAAAAGTTTAATTATATATACTTTTTGGTACTAGAGGTGGATGAATGGCTCACACTTTAAATATCCTGGTAGAAGATTTGGTAGAGTAGTAAGGAATGACAGAAAAGTTTTAGAAAGCATGGGGAAAACCACTTTTTAAAAACAGATATCCACAATAATAGCGTGAAACCACAGGATTATGGCTACAATCTACAGAAGTGGTTTTACATGGAGTCTTTGGTGAAAGTCTTTTTTTGATGGGAGGGATTGTTTTCCCCTTTGATTCCTGCCGCAAAGACGTGAAAAACATTTTGTGGTGTCACGAACAGATGCTCTTAGAGAAACTACGGAAAGTTGGATCTGCACAGCCTGTGGAAACTTATGATAGTGTTGCTGTAAAGAGCAGAGCAGCAATTTGGACGATAGATAGGAACTTCCTAAAGGCTACTATTCAGGGGGACACAGTTTCATTAATATATGTGCATTAGATTCCTAGGGCTGCTGGTAAAAACTACCAAACACTGAATGGGTTAAAAGACAGAAATTTATTTTTTCACAGGCCAGAAGTCCAAGTCAGGGTGCTGGCAGGCCTGCGCTGCATGTAGGACTCCGGGGAGAACTCGTTCTTTGTGTCTTTCGGATTTCGATGGCTGCCCTCATTCCTTGACTTGTGGCAGGTGGCATCACATTGTCTCTTCCTCTTTTGTGTGTCTCTTTCAAATTCATCCTTACAAGGATATATGTGATTGCGAATCCAAGGAAGCTCCTTCAAGATCCTTAACTTAATCACTCAATTTTCCATGCAAGGCAACATGCACAGGCTCCACAGATTTGACTTGGGGTATTTTGGGGTCCATTTTTGGCCTAGCACAATATGTAAGGTGAAATTGCATGGTAGGATCTCCCATCTCCTCCAGTTAGCCTTTCACTGGCTATAATCTATCTTGTCAATAGCAAATTTTGAACTTGTGTAAGGTTGGCTCCCCTGTCTGAAATTATCCAAGAATCATTGACTCAGTGTCTCCTCATGTATTGGTATGAGAATTAAGAGGTACTCTTATTATTACCCATGCAATTAGAGCTCCCAAATGCCTGCCAGTGATGTAATTCTCCATAATTCCTGCTCTTTGGCCATCAAGAGTGAATGATTTCTTAATACAATATCTTTCTTGGGATATAGATATTCTAGAATGGTAGTTGAGAAGATGAAACATGAAAAGGTAGACAGTAAAGTCATTTTATTAAGATACCTAAAGTCCAAATAACCACATTTCAACTTTATATGCATTTAATTACTCACATTTAAAAGGCTATTGATGTGACATATGAATAAGATACTACCAAGGAGACATTGGGTAATGTATGTAAACAAGGTTAAGGCCAAGTTCATATGACTTACACATTTTTAAAAATATATTTTATTGATTATGCCATTACAGTTGTTTCATTTCCCCCCTTCACTCCCCTCTACCTTGCACACACCTTCTCCCACAGTCCCCACTTTAGTTCATGTCCCTGTGTCACAAGTTCTTTAGCTTCTACATTTCCCACACTACTCTTGCCCTCACCCCCGTCTATTTTCTCCCTACCATCTCTGCTACTTATTCTCTGTACCTTCTCCCCCCTTCTCCTCCTCCCACTCCCCTGTTGCTAACCCTCCATGTGATCTCCATTTCTATGGTTCTGCTCCTGATGTAGCTGTCCTCTTGGTTTGCTTTTGTTTTAGGTGTGGTTGTTAATAATCGTGAGTTTGCTGTCCTTTCACTGTTCATATTTTTTATCTTCTTTTTCTTAGATAAGTCCCTTTAACATTTCACATAATAAGGGCTTGGTGATGATGAACTCTTTGAACTCGACCTTATCTGAGAAGTGCTTTATCTGCCCTTCCATTCTAAATGAAAGCTTTTCTGGATAGAGCAACCTTGGATGTGGGGCCTTGCCTTTCATGACTTAGAATACTTCTTTCCAACCCCTTCTAGCCTGTAAGGTCTCTTTTGAGAAATCAGCTGACAGTCTTATGGGAACTCCTTTGTAAGTGACTGTCCCCATATCTCTTGCTGCTTCTAGGATTCTCTCCTTCATTTTAATCTTGGCTAATATAATTATGATGTGCCTTGGTGTGTTCCTTCTTGGGTCCAACTTCTTTGGGACTCTCAGAGCTTCCTGGACTTCCTGGGAGTCTATTTCCTTTGCCAGACTGGGGAAGTTCTCCTTTATTATTTGTTCAGATAACTTTTCCACTTGTGGCTGTTCCTCTTCCCCTTCTGGTACCCCTATAATTCGGATGTTGGAACATTTAAAGATATCCTGGAGGTTCCTAAGCCTCTCCTCATTTTTTGAATTCTTGCTTCTTCATTCTTTTGTGTTTGATTGCTCTTCTTTCCTTCTGGTCCACTCCATTGATTTTAGTCCCAGTTTTGTTCCCATCACTATTAGTTCCCTGTGCATTTTCTTTCATTTCACTTAGTGTGACCTTAATTTTTTCATCTAATTTGTGACTAAAATCAACCAGTTCTGTGAGCATCCTCATCACCAGTATTTTGAACTGTGCATCCAATAGGTTGGCTATCTCTTTGTTGCTTAGAAGTATTGGCTCTGGGGCTTTGAGCTGTTCTTCTGCTTGAGCCACAATGTTTTGGTCTGTTTGTACCTGTTATGTATGAGGGGCGGAGGCTTAGGTGTTCACTAGGGTGGGTCAATCCAGTCGCTAGGTTGTGACTGGGGGTGGGGTCAGAGAGGGAGCAATGGCCCTTGTTGGGCTCTCTTTCAGATTTCGGTCCCCTCTGCTGCTTCCCACAAGCAAATTGGTCCCTTCTGGTGCTGGTTCCTGGGTGGGTGGGCTTGTGTACTTTCTAGGACCCTGTTGGTTTCCCCAGCAAATTCTCCTGTGAGGCTGGGCGCCTCTCCTGGCACCTCAATCCCCGAAAGTTTTTCCAATCGGTGCCTTTAGGCTTTATTTGCTGTCACTGGGGCCCTGGGTTGCATGGTCTGTCTCACTGACCATTTTTAAACCTGCCTGGTTTATCTGCATGTGAATGTTTGTCTGCTGTCACCTTGTGTGCCTCACTGGGTTTGTTCATTTTCTCCCTGTGCCTGGGTGGCCAACCACCGCCTCTTCCTGCTGGGACACCTCTCCGCTGGCCGCAGACTCTGCCCCTCTTACTGGTCTGGATGAATGGTTCCTTGTTGTTGGAATTCGGTACAGTTCAATTTTCTGTCTGTTCTGGTTGTGTTTTTGTTTCTAAATCTTTGTTGTCCTTAAATTTGGTTGTGCGAGGAGGTACAGTATTTCCACCTACGCCTCCATCTTGGCTGGAAGTCCTGACCTATGTATTTGATGTGTAAGACTAAGTGTCATAATTAGAGCTGGTTTGAACTTTCTTGGACAAGAAGTTTTTTTTACATAATATAGTTTCATACATTTTGATTTTCTTTATTGGCATGTGCCGTGTTCTGAGTATTTGCGTCATCCCCAGATTCGTATGCTGAAATCCTAATGCCCAATGAGATGGCATTAGGAGGTGGGGCCTTCCTTTGGGGGTGATTAGATTATGAAGGCAAAGCCCTCATGAATGGAGTAGTGCCTTTATACAAGAGATCCTAGACAGCCCTGTAGGCACCTTGTGAGAATACAGCAAGAAGTGTGCAACCGGAGGAGGACCTCACGAGAACAAGACCATGCTGGCAGTCCGGTCTTAGACTTTCAGGCTCCAGAACTGTGAAGAATGTTTGCTGTTTATAAGCTACCCGGTCTGTGGTGTTTTGTTATAGCAGCTCAAATGGACATGACAGCACAAATGAGAGACTTTTCTACTCCAGTCCACCTTGATCTTTCCCTTTAAAAGGAATATGGAATTAGGAGTCAGAAAACCTGTTACTTGCTAACTGCAAGTTGGAAACAATTCCTTTTTCTTGTTCTCAACTTTTTAATCCATAAGATGGGAAACCATGTCAATATCAATGTCACAGAATTAGTGTGTCTATCAAATGAGATACATGTAAGGAAGTACACTTTAAGTTGTCCTTATGTAAATAGTATCAATAGTCTTCATATCACATGGCCATGTGGCCTGGTCTTTTGTCTTTAGCATTCAGCCTAGTGCCTGGCTATATGGTCTTGTATCTTTTTAGCGTATAAGTATTTTTCTTTTCTACCAGGTTATCTGGTGTTTAATGGCACAGGCTATGTATTGTGCAGTTCTTGTATCATTTGCACTATAACACCTTCCATGTCACTGGGTCAGCAAGCTTTCATCTGGGTGAAGGTAAGAACTGTGCAGTGCAGTGTGAGTCCTGGATGCTTGCTCTTTGCTTGATGGCAAAGTTCTCAAAGTGTGATGTGTAAAGAATCACCCAACAAGCTTGGTAAAAGTGACCATTCCTTGGCTTTAGCCCAATAACTCTGTGTTAGTAGATGGGAGACAGGGACCAGGAATCTGCATTTTAAATAGAATATGTGGCTTATTTTTATTTTTATATTGGTATATCTTTTAAAAAGCAAAAACATAAAAAAACACACTATTTGATAATTACATATCTTGAACAAGAAGTCATGTTAAGTAATTTTTAAAGAAAATATATTTATATCCACCATTTGGACATATACCTTCTGGTCTTTTTATGTAAGTCTGTCGGGTACAGGTATTGATAACAATGCCAGAGACTGAATTACACCCTCACTCACATAGGAAAGATACACTGTTTGCTACTTGATTAGGCTGTTATCCTTATTGTGACTTTTGTCTTCCCAATTGACAGTTTGCCTGGAACTTTCATTTAGTTGCACAGTTTTAGCTACAGTTGTGGGTGAGCAATGCACATGACTTCTGCGAAGCTGTGATTCATTCAGAGTAGACTCTGAATCTCTCCCCCCAGCCCCTTCCCCCATCTCATAGATTAGTATGGATACATATTTTACCCTCACCGAAGGACAATTTTTCATTGCTTTCTTTAGATTTCTCTTTATCAGTTAAGCTCTATCTGTTGAACTAGAAGAGAGGAGGCAGTTTAAAAGAAAAGCAGGCAGAAAATATGCAGCCAAAGGTGTTCTTGGATGGGAGGAAATCGAAGCTGGGGTTGCTGATTTAAAACATGTCCTGGAAGTTTGGTTTTGGAGCAGTGCAGGACGTGGTGCCGGCATTCAGAGCAGACACAATGGGAGGACCGATGCCCGCCACGTGCCTGCCCTTGTGCTGGCTGCTGTGCACGTTGCTCCAGTTGCCCCTGGTTGCCTGCTCTCATGTCCTGCACCCAGCGGTGCCTGACAGGTGCCTGCCATTCATGGGGTTCTATTTTACCCAATAGGGTAACGATTATACACCCTTCTCCAGAGCCAAATGTTTCCATTCTAGGATCATTTTTATTTTAGAGAATTGGATGCCGTTACTTAGACATTTTAGGCACAGAGCGTAGCTATTTATAAAGACATATCTGGTAGTAAAGGCTTTAGACTTAAGATATCTCTTACTAAGATTCATCTTTTGTTTTTGAATTTTTATTAAATTTATTGGGGTGACATTGGTTAATAAAATGACATAGGTCTTAAGTGTAGATTCTATAATACACCATCTGTATTTTGCATTGTGTGCTTACCACCTAACGTCAAATCCTCTTCCATGACCGTATATTGACCTCCCTTTCCCTCTGGTAACCACCACACTGTTGTCTTTGTCTCTGAGTTTCCATTTTACACCCTACATATGAGTGCAGTCTCAGGGTTCTTGGCTTCCTCTGTCTGACTTACTTTGCTTAACATGATATTCTCAAGGTCCATTCATGTTGTTGCAAATGGCAATATTTCATGTTTTCTTATGGCTGAGCCCTACTTGGATTTTAAAATCGGACTTTGCATGTTACTGAGAGGACTCTTCTAAGTTGTCTTCATCAAGTTTAGAGTGAGATGTGATAAAGGTCAGCTTTATTTTCACCAACTGAGCCTTTGTGAATTCATGACTGAGGGGATGTGAAAAGTCAGGACATATTTTTCTTTCATTGCTGCTAGCTGTAGTCCATCAGCCAATATGTTTGTACGGCTCTTGGAATGCTTACATGTTGCTTGGCAGATGTGCCGAAGTGTTAATAATGGTAATTATACAGTAAGTGCCGCTGAGGGAAGGCTTTTCGATCTAGATATCAGACTCAGGAGGTGAGAGGCTGGTGTGTAAATAAAGGGAGAGGGGAGATAACTAACCCTAATAGAAGACTTACCCCCCCCGCCCCCACCAAAGACTTCAGAATGTATTAAATTAAGACTTACATTAAATCTTGGATTACTCGTTTGTCTGGACCGTTTTTCTGCCAGTAGATCTTTGACTGTGTGCTTCACTCTTACACCTTGATACACTCGTTTGCTGTAGTCTCCTGGGACTTAAGAAAATAGAATAGTAACAATCAAATGTGGATGGAGTGATTAGGTTAACCTCTGGAGGGAGGTATTCAGAGTTGGTAATTGTGATGCTATTTTCTTGTTAGAGCAATAGATTTTTTTATCCTTACCTGAAGATATATTTTTATTGGCTTTATAGAGAGGGGCAGGGAAGAGAGAGAGAGAGAGACAGATAGAGAGAGAGACAGAGAGAGACAGAGAGAGAGAAACATGGATGTTAGAGAGAAACATTGATTAGTTGCCTCCCATACATGCCTCGATGGGCATCAAACCTGTAATCTAGGTGTGTACCCTGACTGAGAATTGAACCCGCAACCTTTTGGTATATGGGACAATGCTCAAATCATCTGAGTGGCCAGGGCAATAGATTTGAATTTGAGGAGGCTTCAAAAAACATCATGTATTCTTATCTCCTGGTCCTTAATGGAAACTCATCCAAGCTCTGATTAAGAAACACTACTCCATCTCCTACACAACAACTGTTCTAAGTGTCCTCTTCTTTGTACTCTGGTTTGTCAAGATTTACTCAAGGAAGACTTAAAATTTACGCTTTCCTTGCACGATCATGGATTGGATATAACTGGGAATAATGCTTCTTAACACATGATGCAAAAGTTAGATTTGCATGATTTAGGTTACAGCGTGACGGTATTCCTGCCGCATCATGTTGCTACCTGATGTGGGTGAGCAGGTTAGCTGGACTGTTTTGGGAAGATTATGTTCTTAAGGAGACAGTTATTTGTTTCTGTATGTATTTTTTTTATTTCTGAAAATACAGTGATTCAACATGAAGAGTTGCTGTTTTGAAAGAAGGCCAAGGATAAGGGAAGAGTCATTCATTCATTTAACAAATAGTAATTGAGCACTTACCACATGTAGTTATTGAACATATTATAGTGCTTGACAGTTTATATGTATTACTTCATTCGATCTATTATTTCATTTTACAGATGAAGAAACTGAGGTCAGGGACTAAGCTATTTTCTAAGGTATCATACTTACTAATAACCAGACTTAGCAGCTACAGTCCAGACATAGGTCAAGTTGTAGCTCTAACAACCTGAGAGTTTCCTCTTTTCACCCTGCTGAAATTACAGAGATATAGCAGATGATAAGAGAAAATATTCCCCCAACATTCTGAAATTGTCAACACTGCTTTTGGGAATAGTGAGTTCTTGTCACTAAGGATGATCAAACAAAGATAGGAGACCCCCTTTTTTGGACTATTACAGAAAATATTTAAGCACTGGATTAGTAGTTAACTAGAGGGATGATAAGACATTTTCTAATTCCGATACTGTTGTTTTGTAGAAGGTTGGATGGATTTGATTCATTGAGGTGTTGCTGGCTTACCAGCAATTTCAGCGGCACAGACTTCAGCATTGTGCATCTGGCAGACCTACTAATGTTCGTATGTATTAGGTCTCTAACCAAACTATTATCCAATCTGGCTGAGTTTGTATGTAGTCTAGCATGTATGTGACTTATGAGCCAACACTCATTACAAAGAGAATGAGAAGAGGGAGGGAAGGAAGAGGCAGAGGCAGAGTGAGGATCTGGCAAGGAAGGCCGCTGGCCCCGCATTCCTGCTGCGCAGCCACGTGCTAGTCACTGGCTTGGGACAGTCCTGATGGTTTGGCCTCATTGTCGGCATCTGCAAAAGGGGTATAATCACTCCATAGTTGACTTCAGAGTTTTATCATGTATGTATATGAAAATGCTCTGAAAACTACCAAGTTTTATACAAAGCACCTGTACAAAATGGAGAAAAAAATCGAGGTTCCAAGACAATGTATTATTTAATACAGATAATGCACACATAACCTAATTTTACCAAAGCAAAGTTATTTGAATGGCCCCTTGGGCCTAATTTTGACAGGATTTGGACTATATATCTTTTAATCAAAGTAGTTTGAAGTACAGCTTTCAAATCAGCCTCAAACTTAAAGTTTAATGACCTTAATGATGGATTTTCCAAAGGAATCTAAGTGTTGCTCCTAGAATTATGTGTGACATCCTATCCTTTAGAAAAGCTTAAAGCTGCATTTATTCATCAGTTATTTGTTGAATGTTTTCCGTGTCAGGCATTGTGTCAGAAGTGGAGATACAAAAGAACATGCTCTCAAGTGGGAGGAGAGAAATACTTAGAAAATAATTATAATGCAATGTGCTAAGTACAAGAGAACTATGCCCTGGATAGTCAGAAAAACAGGCTGTGTCTGTTCCTCTGCGTGTGGGTGAGAGTTAAGGAAGGCAGGGCGACACCCGAGCTGAGGCCAGGGTTTCTGTGGAGACAGCAGAGTGGGCAGGGACGTTCAGGCGTAGAGGGCAGCACGGGCGACGGCTGCAGGCAAGGACAGAAAGGCGGGTGAGGGAGGATGTGCCAGGCAGTGCGCCTGGGGAAATAAAATGAGCGGGGCTTGCTCATGAAGTTTCTTGAGTGAAGAAGTTTGGACTTCATCCTGTCGACACGGAGGTCACAGAGGCCCTGGCGGCTGTTGAGTGTGGGGGTGTTGTGGTTAGATTTACATTTTGGATAGACTTATCTGGCAGCTCTGTGAAGGGTGGGTTTAAAAATCCCCAACCCACAGAGAGGTCAGGCAGGAAGATTCTAGAATAATTCAAGCCAGAGATAATGGGGTCTGAGTAGAGGTAGTACAGGAGACAAGGAGCAGATGGATTTGGGAGTTATTTATATGTGGGAGGGAAAGGAGAGGGAAAATTCAAGGGTGATTCTCAAGCTCCCTCCGTGGGTTCGCTCTGAACACACAAGGTCAGAGCCATCAGGCTGCTGATGGTGAGGAAACCAAGAAAGAGGATGAAATCTCCTGGGGAGCATTTGAGAGGCAGAGTCACAGGATGGCACACACAGAAACAGCATGCATCGGGCACACTGGGATAAACGGGCCAGGACATCCCCAAGGGCCGAGAGGATCAATATCCCGGAAAGTCCTAGAACACTGATTCCTGAAACACTGGTTGTGGACTAAGTGGTCAAAGACGGAAACCTGGGGAACATCCTTGTTTGGAGGGATGTCAGAGGACGAGAGAGCCCTGTGGGGATGAAATGGTTGAAGAAAAACCAGGAACAACCAGGGACATAAGATATCACAGAAAGAAGGAAAAAGCATGAGATGTAGCAGAATGATCCAGGAAGATAAAGACAGCAGAGCAGCCATTGTTTTCCATTGCTTTCAATTTGGCGGTTGGGGTTAGACTTTCTTAATGGCAACTGTGGACATGTAGAGCAGCTAGAGTCTTGTTCTGTGATACCTCTTACCTCATCTCCTAATACTCTTTCCTCTACAGATAATAATGTCAAGGGAAGAGGAGGAGACGGTGGGGGTGGAGGGGCAACTTCTTGAAGTTTGGATGACGAAGGGCAGCAGGACATTGGATTATAACTAGAGAAAACTACAGTGTCAAGGAGAGGTTTGCCTATGGCTTTATGTCCATTTATGCACTTATGGGTGGCAGAGATTTGACGATATTTAAATAGGACAGATGAAGGAACTAAAGACTTGGAAAAGAGGGAGAAAATGATGGAATGTCCTTTTGAAAAGGAAGAAAGAAATTGGGGTCAAGGGCACAAGTTGGTTCCCAACCTCTGAGGCTGGAATAAAGTAGGGGGCAGGTGGTGGCTGGGTGGTACTCAGTGATCAAGACCCCTCTAGTGCCCCTAGAAGCAGCCTGGAGTAGGAGAATGACTCAAGGACCAAATGTCAGAACAAGGTAGAGGTCAAAGCTAGATGGTTGAGCCGCAGCAAGAATGTGCACCAGTGATCCTAGAAGTGTGGGGACATGCGGATTCTCAGGCCCTCCTCTAGATGTACTGAATCAGAGACTTAGGGGTGGGGGCCCAGAAATCCGTGTTGTAATAAGCCCTCCTGGTAATTCTGATGAGAACCACAGGTAAACATAGGAATAAGGACTTCAGATAAGGTGCCTGTGGAGGCGGGGCCAACTCTAACACAGGCACTCCTGGCTAAGCAAAAGGGGGAGCACCTGACTGGTTGCTGGCAGGTGTGGACTCAGATCTGAGGAGGAGGAGAAGGTGGAAGTTGAAGAGGTTCGGACTGGATCCTTTGTGTGTTTGCAGAGACTCTTGGCTTCACTTTTTCCCCAAAGGGCTTTTTAATTGATGCTTTCAATCTGAATGATCTATTTATACTTTATGTGTGTGCCAAAAAGCCTAGAGGAAATACACCTATTCTAAATAAGTTTAACAAATAATCACACAGTCATGAATAGAGGGATAAATTTCATGAGATGGCACATAACCAGATCAACACTTCTGAAGTTTTGTCACAGAACAATCAGCCTATGTACCAGTTGGTGTTGCTTTGGTGCAAAGTATGGGGCTATGTGCCACAGGGGATACATAATAAGTTTAGATTACATGACAGATGTCCTCAAAGAGATCCTATTTTAGTGAGAGAAAGCAGGAGTTTACCTGTGAAAGAGTAGGGGAGGGGAAGGAGACATTGTTGACTGTGGATGAATGTTTTGTGGGAAAGGGTGGGGCCTCAGTTGGATTTGGAAGGGTGCGGATGGGTTAAGAGGAGGGAGAAAGGTATTTGAGACCTCAGGCAGGGCGTGAGCAAAGGCAGAGGCAGGAAGGAGCGAGGCATGTGTAGAAAGGGTAAAGACTCATGTAATTGTTCTGGCTTAATCAAATAAGATACCTTATATGTAGGGTAGGAACTTTGACTAGGATTAGAACTGCACATCTAAGGATCATCATTAACACTACGGTAAACTAAGGCTGTGAAAATGAAGTTCTCCAAGGAAGTCTTTGTGGTAAAAGTAGAATAGCAACCCAAGCATGGAATATCAGGGAAAAGCTAGATCTTGTGCTCAGCGAAAGCAGGGCCCAGGGAAGTGGGGCGAGGGAGCCAAGGGGTGGGAGAGGCCAGAAACTAAGTACGCGATGTCCCATCAGGGTAGTGCCCGCGAAATGAAAGAAAGGGGGAGTGCAGAGAAATAGAAATCTTCAGTGGTGTCCAATGTTTGGACCCTAATAGGTACTCAATAAATATTTGTGGAGTAAATAAAATGCTTTGGAGAGGCTGAAGGAAATGAAGGCCCAGAAAGACCACAGGGTTTGGAAAGGCCCAGAATCTTTTTCAGAGTGGGAGAACAGTTTCATAAGAGGTGGCAATGGAAGCCCTTCTCTGATTGTGAGAAAATAGGGGCGGTGGGGATAAACCATGTTCTAAAGCAGTGGTACCAAAAAGCAAACACCAACATTCCATGCAGCACTCGAGGTGAATTAAAATTGATTTTAAGCAATGGAATGTAGTACAAATTCTTTAAACTATCATCTGAATATTCCTCATGTTTTTGAGAATTCTGAAAATACCTTAACTCTCCCTACCCTCCTTTTTTGGAGTGCCCTGATATTTAGAGTCTAACAATGTTACCTACTCCCAGACATCAGTTTCCCTGTGCTGTGTCTATTTAAAGACTCTGCACCTGCATAAGCCAGGAGAGGCTTGCGTTTTTATTCAAATGCTCTAGATACAAACTTGCATTCAGATCCGTTGTTGAGAAAACAAAGACACATGTTTCCGGAGAACATCCCAAACAAATTTATTAATAAGAACCAATTTATCCTTTAGAATTGGGAAAAAAATTATACTGTAGTGTTGTGGTGAGGGGTGGTGTCGCACTGTGTAGCACTGTGTAGCATTGCATAACAAGGTGTATGCAGCAAATCATCTCCATCACATCCTCCCCCGGTTTCTGTTTACTTTGCTGAAGAATTTGGCCCCTAGTAAATTTAATGGTGCCTTTACTTTAATATTGTTTTGAAAATTAAACATTTCCCGCATTAAGTCACATTCATATATTTTGAAATTGAATATTTAAAAATGTAGGTAATTCTCAAACTGTTTTTAGTTATTAAACATCAAATACATTTATGGTGTTTGAAGCACATTCTTATTTTATTATTTTTGACGACATTCTCTGAACTACATTTCCTTGCTTTAAAATTTTTAGAGTCTCAAATAAGGTTCTTGTTACATAGCTAAGGGAATAGAGAGTTCAAAACAAAACAAAAGAATAAAACAAGTTCCAGCCAAGACGGAGGTGTAGGTAGAAACCCTTCGCTTCCTCAAACAACCAAAAGGAGAAAAAAGAAAACCAGCCTAAAATCAATAAATAACCAGAAGTGCCAGAAAATCAAATTGTATAGAACCCTGACAACCACAGAATTAAAGAAAAAATCAACCAGAACAACTAGACTGGTGAGGCGGTGGAGAGAAACTGCAGTGAGACAGCAAACCATGGGGGCGGGGCTGGGTGAGGTCAGGCAGCTGGTTGCAAGGGAGGGACTGACTTAGGGGAGACCGAGACTCAGAGCTGACTGTGGACTAGGCTGGGGTTGTCTCGGTGGGAGAAAGTGCCATTCTCATAGGAGGGTTCATTGAAAAGTGCACTAGAGATGAGCAGGGGAGCTGCATTGTTCCCTCTCTGGCCCCTCCCTGACAGGCAGTGAGGCAGCACAGCAAGGAGGGGCGTGGCCCTGCCCAGGTGAAACCCTAAGGCCCTGCCCCCTTATAACTTGTCAGGGGTCTGCAGCAAAGAAATAGGGGCAAAATAAAAGAACAGAACAAAACCTCAGAAAGAGAGCTAAGTGAGGAGGATATAGCCAACCTATCTGATGGAGAATTTAAAGCCTTGATAATCAAAATGCTCCCAGAACTAATTGAGCTTGGTTGAAAAATGGAAGAACAAATGAAAGATACCCAAAATGAAATAAAGCAAAATATTCAGGGAACCAACAGTGACAGGAAGGAAACCAGCACTCAAACCAATGATTTGGAACAAAAGGAAGAAATAAACGTCCAACTGAAGCAGAATGAAGAAACAAGACTCTAAAAAAATGAAGAGAAGTTAAGGAATCTTTGGGACAACGTGAAACATTCCAATATCTGAATCATAGGGGTGACAGAAGGAGAAGAGGAAAACCAAGAAATTTAAAACTTATTTGAACAAATAATAAAGAAAAACTTTCCCAATCTGGTGAGGGAGACAGACTTTCAGGAAGTCCAGGAAGCCCAGAGCATCCCAAAGAAGTTGGACCCAAAGAGGAACACACCAAGGCACATCATCATTAAGTTACTCAAGATTAAAGACAAAGAGGCAATCTTAAAAGCAGCTAGAGAAAAGGAAAGAGTTACCTACAAAGAGTTCCCATAGGCTGTTAGCTGATTTCTCAAAAGAAAACTTGCAGGCAAGGAGGGATTGAAAAGAAATATCTGAAGTCATGAAAGTCAAGGACCTCCATCCAAGATTACTCTATCCAGCCAAGCTATCATTTAGAATGAAAGGGCAGATAAAATACTTCCCAGATAAAGTCAAGTTAAAGGAGTTCATCATTACCAATCTCTTATATGAAATGTTAAAGGGACTTATCTAAGAAAAGGAAGATCAAAAATATGAAAAGTAAAATGACAACAAACTCACAACTATCAAAAATAAACCTAAAAATAAAGAAAAACAATGAAAACGAAAACTAAGCAGACAGAACAGGAACAGAATCAGAGAAATGGACATCACGTGGAGGGTTTTCAGTGGGAAGGGGGAAGGGAGAGGGGAGGAATAGGGGGGAAAAGGTACAGGGAAGAAGGAGCATAATTGCTAGGCATTAAATAGTCAGGGAGAGGTAAAAAACTTATAGGAAACAGAGAACTCAAAGAACTTATATGTACAACCCATGGACATGAAGAAAGGAGGGATGCTGGAGGGTTGGGGGTGCTGGGTGGAGGGGGAATAAAGGAGGGATAATTGGGAAAACTGTGTTAGCATAATTAATAAAATATAATTTTAAATGAATAAAACAACCCCCATATCATAACTTTAGAAATGAATAATTTATACTTTGTGTTATATTGTTAGACGATGCCAGAATTGAGATAGTAGATGATGTCTTTTTCCACTGTTGACCCTCAAGATATGGAATATAGTCATAATCTCCCTCAAGACAGAACAGATTGAAAATTCTAAATGATAGAATTTAGAATTCTATTTAAATAGAATAGAAATGTCCAAGAATGGACCTTCTTGGACAGCGCCCATGGTGGACGCTATTTCTCTGCTACGTTGGTGCATTTCTCTGCCTGTCCAGAAAGTGCCAAGAATGAGGTCTGGACAGGCCAGTGACAATAGTGTGTTGTTGCACCATCTGGTTCAGGTGCCAGCCTGAGCACTGTGGGGGTCCCTCTCCTCATGCTGCTGACCCAGCTCGGCCTGCCTCGGTGAGGAACAGAGCTCCCTCCCAGGGGGAGGCAGATACCCACCTAGGAATAAAGTGCTAGGTCACCCCCGAGAGGCTCAGCACTGATAGTGCCACTCCTGACCTGGGACTTTTCCTCATAGTCATTGTATCACAGGAAGCCTCCAGGAGAACGCAAGGAGAGGCACACTGAACAAGTTACGTTGAAGTGTTCAAAATATTAATTATTAGGCAGAAAATAGTATATACTGCTTATGAAATCTTAAACTGGAAATAAAGTCCAAAACTTTGACAGAACTGAAGCCAAATTAGTTAACCTGCTAGGATTTTGTCTAAGTTTGGTTTGCCCACACAGCAGACTTCTGTCCACAGGGCTTCCCAGGAGCTGCCCCTGTTTCCCAGCTTTTAAACCTCATAGCAGCTGGATCCCCAAACTTAACACTTTTGTCAATAACCAATTTCATACTGTGGAACAGAGATGCTTTCATGGATCTTGCTGTCTGATTGTTTGAGACCAGACCTTGAAGAGCTGTGGCATTTTAAAATATATTAGTTTTTCTTGCAAGGTACTTTACAAAGCATTTTTGAAACACTTCTTGTCATTATTTATTGATATGTAAAATGCTAACTTTTTAATCTCAAACTTTGGTTTTACTCTATGTTTACACTAATATTTGTATCTTTGGGGTGAACACACAGAGAAGGATCTCCATATAGTTTGACTTCATGCAGTCACGGCTGAGATTTTTCCTCATCTCCTGTGTGTGGAAAGGCCTCATCTTTAGCCTAAGACCCCGAAGCAAGCTGCGTGAACAAAGAACAGTTCGAGTTCTTTGTATGTGTGGATTCTCCTCTCCAACTTTCCTTATAACAAAGGACTTGCTGGAAGCCATTTCATTTACCATAGAACTTTAGTAGACTGGAAAAGAACGCTTTAATATCCAAGTCCTCATTTTACAAAAATAATGTTGAATAGATTTCATCTTTCAGAATAAATACGAATCTAAATTATATGCAGCAACAATAAATCAACAACTAGTAATTAAATGTGACTAGAATTATAAAAATGTTACCAAGAGTTCTAAATAGTTGGTCTCTGGTGTACGTTTTTATATTTTTATATCTCCTAGCCAGAGTTAAGAATATTTCTCTTTGTTCTTTGCTTCAGTTATGACTTTGTGATGTCAAAAATAAACATTATGATTATTGAAAGGTTTTTTGTATTTTTTAAAATTGTTGTTCAATTCCAGTTGTCCCAGTCCCCCCCCCCCACCCAGGTTTTTCTCCCCTGCCCACCCGCCCCGACTCCCTCAGTAAGTCCCACCCTGAAAGCTTCTTCTAAAATTTAGTAATTGACACTGACTCACCACTCTCCATTCTTGATGATTCTGCTGAATTTCCTTCTTAATAGCAATGTAGGGTTTCTGGTGAATGGCGTATTTTCCTCGATCAAGAGTCCTGGTCTCCTAGAAAGGGCAGGCTGGTCTTGATGGCAAAGGCGACTGCACACGGCAGTGATGCTTCTGAGTGACTAGCTCTGGATTTTATTAAATGCAAATCCCCTGGTGTCTGTTTCTCTACAATTTGCATCCCCAATGTAGATTATATATGAAGGTACTGTTTTCCTCCCCAAGAAGATTTTTATTCAGTAACAATGAGTTTCCACTAGGAACACACTCTTTCAAAAGTTTATTATGGAAACAAGGAATCCATTATTTGTCTATGAATAGAAGTGGCATTTTCCATCCCTTTAATTTAGATTTAGGTTTTAAAAAACAGTAAGTGTGAAAAAGAACTGTAGGAAATGTAGGGACTATGCTTGTAATAGTTAGATTATAAGCACTTATTATAGCTTTTTAAAAAGCTAGATATCTTTCAGAATCCTAGGAAGATATTTTTGCATAGGAATAAAAATGAAAATGAATGTCATTTTCATACAATTGATTAGCCTTTTCATTATGTACAAAGCATAAATATAGGATCTCGGGCAGAGCTCCTAACCCGGCAGCCCACCGCGTCCCGGGGGAGCTGGTTAGAAAGACCTGCGTCCAGCCCCGTCCCCACTCTTGTTCAGAATCTTCCAAAGGGAGGCCCAGGAGAGTTGTACTTTTAAACCAAACTTTCTGTTGTTTTTGAAAAAGGGTATTTTTTGGTAAAAAAATATGAACACTAAAGTGAAAATAAATATGGATACATTAACAATTGAATCTGAAGCAAAATAACTGAATGAGCAGGACAGAAACAGACTCAGAGATGCAGGGAACGTTTTGGTGGTTGCCAGATGGGAGGGGCTCGGGAGGGTGGGTGAAAAGGGTGAGGGGTTGGGAAGTGCAGATTGGTAGTTTCCGAATAGTTTTGGGGTGTTAAGTGCAGCCCTGGAAAAATAGCCAATAATGTTCTAAAAACTGTATGGTGACACATGGGTGCAAGATTGGTCAGGATGATCACGAAGTAAGTTATTAATGTCTAATCACTGAGGTGTACACCTGAAACTAATATAATAATGGATGCCACCATTAAAATTGAAGAATAAAGATGATTTAAAAATGGGAAAGGGGTCTTTTCTGATGTACAGTCATCATCATAAACTCCTCTAGAGCAAAATTTAAAGAAACGAAATTTTAGGTATTTTCTGACATTTCTCTATTCATCTTTACCCACAATTGCTATTTAACCAAGTTTTTGGTTCTGTCTCCTGCCTTTAAACAGAGTTAGTTCCTGGACACCTACCTTGTCTCCCTGGATCTGTGTGACACTTGGTACTTCAGGGCTTCACACGGTGTCAAGCAGTGGCCCTCCAGCTGGCTCGGAATCTCGCGTGCTAACCACCTTTCAGGCTGACAGACTCAGACACCAGTGGCTCTCAGAGTGAGTCCAGGAGGTTCCCAGGGGTCCCAGGACTGGTTCAGGAGATCTGCAAACTCCAAATTAGTTTTGTGGCAAATCAGTTTGCCTTTTACTCTCTCATCTTCTCGTGAACGTGCAGAGGAGTTTTCTGACTTGCTAGCCTCTGACTAGAGGCTATCTGACTTGTGATATGCTAATAGGTTACATGGAGAACCAGATATGAGAATCCAGCTGTTTTCTATGAAGCCAGACATACCAGGACATTTATAAAATTATAAAACAGTGCTACCTTTTCAATAATTTTTTTAGTTTGGAAAACATTGTTTTTTTTTTTATTATAAGGTTATCTGTCAATATGTAGTGACTCATTGTTATTTTAAATAAATAAGTGCTTAAAAATTTTAGTATATAATATACTAAGAATTTTATATTAATGTATATTAATAAATACGTTATATAATAAAGATAGCTCAATCAATTAATTTTTAATTTATTTATATTTTAATAAGTCATATTAAAACAAAGCTCTTTGGAGTCCTTAATAATTTATAAGACAGTAATGGTGTTCTGAGAACAAAATGTTTAAAACCTGCTCTTCTAGGAAAAAAGCTACAGTTTAAGTGAATTTCTAGGGTCTGCCAATGCACATTCAAAGTTGAGAACTTTTTGTCTGTGCTTCTCTTACTGGTAGAATGCATCTCTTTCATGGTTGCTGCATTTCTAAAGGAAATTCCTGCCCTTCCCACGGCTGCGATTCTTTTTAATAATTCAACTTATTGGGGGTGATATTAGTTAATAAAACGATATAGGTTTCAAGGGTACAGTTCTATAACACACCATCTGTCCATTGTATTCTGTTCACCACCCCAAGGCAAGTCTCCTTCCACCACCATGTATTCCCCCATTTACTTTTTTCTGCCTCTCCCCACTCCCCTCTCCCTCTGGCAATCACCGTCTTGTTGTCTGTATCTATCAGTCGTTGTTTTTTTTTTTTTTTGCTTAATCCCTTCACCTTATTCACTTACCGCCCCCCCCCCCCCGAGGCTGTCAGTCTGTCCTCTCTATCTGTGATCTCTTTCTATTTTTTTTTGTTAGTTTATTTTGTTCATTAGATCCCACACATAAGTGAAATCATATGGTACTTGTCTTCCTCGGACTGGCTTATTTCACTTACCATAATGTTCTCCGGGTCCATCCATGCCGTCCAAAGGGTAATATTTCCTTTTTAATGGCCAAGTGGTATTCCATTGTGTGAATGTACCACAACCTTTTTATCCACTCATCTACTGATGGACGCTTGGGCTGCTGCCCAGTCTTGGCTACCACAAATAATGCTGCAATGACTATAGGGGTGCATGTATTCTTTTGAATTAGTGTTTTGGGTTTCTTCAGATATATTCCCAGAAGTGGAATCTCTATCAACCATGTGATTCTTAATAAATACTGAAGGCTGAGGGCCCCTGCTCTAGCTGTAATTGGTAACTCAGTGGTTTCAATATTCAGCACCAATGCTACCTTCTGCACATAGTTGGCTTATACACTCCCCAGGATGGATTCAGTGGCCCCTTTCATGGTGTGTCTTACTTGACTCTCTTTAATGACACCAATTTCATGCTGTTTTCCATTCTGGTAAGTGGTTTGCATATCCATCCTCCCAGACAGAGAGTTTCTTTCTTCTCTGTATTCCTATAGCACTTAGTTGTGTGTATGGGGCTCTGCACGTAGTAGGTCCTTATGAGTGCTGGACATGCCAAAGCCTGCCATTGGATCCATCAGAAACAATGGTCTCTGGGTATGAGCAGCAGCACGTAAAAGATAAAGCAGAGCAGAAAGGATTCCTTAATTTTTCATGGTAGAGAAACACGATGAGTGTAACTCCTTTCTCTTTCCACAAACTGAATACGACACTGAAGAGTTTGTAACCTTCACCCTGGAGCTGGTCCTGTATCCCAGACTCAAAGACATGCTGATTTCCTAGAGGAAGTTTGATGAAGAAATGCCCAGTACCTTGCAGAAGCATTGCAGATGTTAAATGTCATGGGAAGAGAGCTCAAATGCATTGAAGCTGAGTTACTGATTTGCAAAAGATACATTGCTGTGCTTTAAACAGCCCTCTAGTACACTTGCTTCATTTGCATAGAACTCCAGAATTATTTACATAGAACTAAACACATTTTAAAATTCCTCAAAAAGGTTGTTTTCATACTCTAAGGAAACAAGCCTTCTGCAGATCTGAGTAGATGGTTGCTGCTGGAAGGATGTGGGTTGGCGATGGGTGTTCTCCTTCAATGGCTGATGGGTTCAGAAACAGGGCACATGTGCAGCCAGGTGGGTTGTGGGATCGTGGTGAGGTGTGAGGATGGTCTGGGCAGCTTGTTGGGAAAGCAAGGGTAGGTTTGGGCACAGTAAACACGAATCCGCAGAGCACAGGCATGGTTAGTATTGGTCTCTTTTCTCTCGTATGGGGGACACCCTGAGATCCTCCAAACGACAGGTTTCTGTATCAGCTTCCCTGTTTGTTCCATGGCTGGGTACCTGCTACATGGGTGGACTAGCTCCTGACAACTTGGCAGACACGGGGGAGGTGAGGGTGTAGAGAGCAGGTGTGAGGGACCTGGGAGTAGGCACCCTCTGTGTCCCCCACCCTGCCTTTGTTCCAAGGCTTTCTCTTTCCGGGTCCTCTCTGGGGGGAGTCGTAGGGAGCAGCAAGGCTGCCGAGTGGCTTGGGTGATGTCTCACCCCACTTACACAGCGCACAGGGTCTCAGAGACACCCTTACTATAGGGGACAGGGAAGGGGGGAGGGTTTTCCTGGGAGGTAAAGGAGAAATGTGCAATTGATGGTAACCCATGAGATACCTCCTAAATGGAGAAAAGAATGAAATTGTGACCAAATTAGAAATACACATTTGGTTTCTGCCCTCAGTTCTTGACAAAGAACTCCTCAAACCCTTGTAATTTCCTGAGCTATATGAGTGCTAGGAGCGTCTTTCCCCTAATATTTGGTCTTTGTTTCCAGTTACTTCCATAGAGCTCCAAAATCCCTTGGAATTTCCTGGGTGATAGGAGTGTCTTTGTTTTAATGAGGCAACACTTGGTGGCTTCTGGATGGGGCTAGTCACCAGGGAGGCCAGGACATGATTAGAAACTTGGAACTCTTAGCCCTGCCTCCCATCCTCCAAGAAGGGGAGAGGGGCTGGAGTCTGAGTTAATAGTTGATCACACCCATATGGTGAGTCCTCCATAAAAATCCCTGAACTACGGGCTCCAGAGAGCTTAAAGGCTGGTGAACATGCTGAGGTTCTGGGAAGGTGATGCCCCCAGAGAGGGCATGACATCTCCGTCCCTTCTTCTTTATTCATCTTGTCCATTTGCCTATTCCTGAGTGGAATCCTGTATAATAAACCAGTTACTAGTAAGCAAACTCTTCCTCTGGGTTCTGTTCATAGATATAGCAAATTACTGAACCTGAGGCGGGTGTCATGGAAAATCCTAGATTGTAGCAGAGTGCTCAGAAATACACGCACATGCTGGCATGGGACTTGTGGCTGGTGTCTGAAGTGGGGAGGCAGTCTAACAGGACTGAGCCCTTAACCTTCGGGGTCTGCACTAACTCTGGGTGGTGAGGGTCCCAGTCGAGTTTGACTGTAGGACACCCAGTCAGGTTCTGCCAAGAATTGGAGAGTCACTTGGTGTGTGAAAACACACACATTCACTGTCAAAAGTGTTGTGAATAGAGAACTTTCTCATTTTTTAAAAAAATTTCAGGCATGAACAAGCACATGCCCAGTGGGCCCAGTGAAATTCTCACTTGCAGACAGAGGTTTCTTTCCTCCCTACACTTAGGTGCGAAGGTGGCAAGTTTCAGGGTCTGCTCCACAGCTCCATGCTTTGTCGGGGTGGGCACAGTCATCCTGATGAAGACTGAGCAGGGAGGAGGGGCTTGACCCCCTGAGTTTGCCACAGAGGGGTGAAGATGTCTTGAGAAGAGAGCCAATGGGATGGCTGAGGTACAGTGAAGGGCAGGGAGGATGCTGGATGTGGCCACCCCAAACCAACCAGCTGAACTGTCACTCAGAGGGACCTGCCGGACATTGGGAATAGGGTGTCCTGGCCACTTATCATGACCCTTCTGCATGTGGCCAGCTTCATGGCTACAAACTTTCCTCAGATCTGAAAATAGCTATTTTGCAAATACTCTGGCATTGGGCATGTGGACAGTCAGTTGAAGGATAAAATGCAGATAATAGTGTTTCCACTGGAAAGAATATTGATTAGGCAGCCTGTATTCCTTAATTTGCATGGGAATTATTGCTGTCCTAGACCTAGATCCTGGGTCACCACCCCTGGAAAACTGGTTGAATCCATCCTGGCATTTATTGTGGTATCAGAGGCACATTGGAGCTATAGATGAGAGGCATCTGGGGCTGCTTTTGGCAGGGCAGGCTTCAAGGGAAGGCTGACCCCAAGCCCCAGGAGAGGATGAATGAGGTAGCCTAAGGAAGACTTTGGAGATTTTATTTTATTTCTCACACCATTCCGTGACACACACTGACCCCTCCAGGAAGCAATGAAATTGCTCAAACTATCTCTCTGGGGCAGGGGAGGGAGATGTTTTTATTTGCTGAGCAGTACTCTTGGACCCTGAGCTTTACACTTAAAGATGCCAGTCAAATTCTTGAGCCTATTCCCAGAATCCATCAAGGGATTTTAGGGATAGGGGAAACATCTGAGTGAGCTGCTATGGGGGTGCAGAAGGTAGATGCCTACCCTCTCCCACCCCTGACTGTCATGCCTTTTTCTTTAGTGGAAGAGCGTGCCTCTGAGTCTTTTAATTCTGGTGTAGTGGGGGGAAGAAGCACTGATGATGGGGGAGTTGACAAGAAACTTTCCCTTTAACCATAATCCTTGATTAACAAAAAAGCCAGGATTTTAGGATCGTAGATTCCCATATCTTAGGTATCCTGAATGGCACCATTGGAGTGGAGGACTTCACTATCCACATCAAGAAGTAGACCGTAGATTTTATCCTAATAGGGATTTCACCTCACATTGCTTCGGTACAAGAGGTAGGTAAGTCTACTCAGCCATTCTCGCTTTGAGGCAGAAGCTGGGCCTGAAGTTGACCTAAGCACACCTCTGGTAGGCGTTGGAGGCACTTGAATAACCATCCTGACAGACACCTTTCAGTGAGACAGCATGGTCTGCAGGGATGCGGATGGCCTTTGCATTTGTGTGGGCTAAGTTGAAGCGCCATGGACTGTAAAGCACACCATGATTTTGTGGGTCCCAGACAGAAAGCAAAGCTGCCATCTCAGCTGTCGGTGACAGTAGTCCTGATGCAGGAATTTGTCACAGAGCCTCTTGTTGCTTTGAAAGACCTGTCTTTGATTTTGAGGGATGTGATGATTTTTCCTGCCTTTAATCACATTGTTTGGCATTTAAATATATTTATTAAAAATACGCTCTCCCTGGCCAGGTGGTTCAGTTGGTTGGAGCATCATTCTGTACATCAAAAAGTTATGGGTCTGATCCCCTGTCAGGGCACATACTTAGGTTGCAGGTTTGGTCCCCATTTGGGACTTTTATGGGTGGCAACTGATTAATGTCTCTCACATCGATGTTCCTCTTTCTCTATCTCTCTCTTCTGCCTTCCCCCCTCTCTCTCCCTTCCTCTCACTCTAAAATCAACAAACATATCTTTAGGCGAAGATTAAAAATATTAATAAATGTGTTAAATCTATTTCCCACCCTAAAATATAACACACCTCTGTAGACTTGAAGTATCTACTTTACTTAGTCATTGCTTTGTAAGAAAATAGGGAGTTGTAGTCATTTCTCCAAAAATAAATATTTGTTTTACTGATATCAAATTTATGTCCCCCTGTACTGTTTTCTGTGCTTCTTGTGGACATGACATTTTTAACCTCAATGCTTATGACAGTGTCCTCTCTTTGAAGATATTTTGGAATGACATTTAAGTCCAGCACACGCGGTTCCAACAAGGTGCATCACCAGGGTGACCTGTCTGTGTTTGCGTGGCACACTCCCTGTTTCCACTCATCATGGCATCTGGTCAGGATAGAGTTCCCTCTCACCTGAAAAACAGTCTCGGTTTGAGCATCACAGTCCTTGGTCACCTTACACCTGCCTCACCTGAGGCGCAGCAGGAACGGCCAGGCCAAGTCGCAGTGCCACTGGCAATGGCAGTGGGCCATGACTGCTGCTTGGCAGGCGCCACTCAGTTTCAGAGATGCTGAAATGTGAAAACGTTTGTACCTTAGAATTCATAAAATAAGAAAGAACTCATAAGATCTGTGTATCTTAGTATTCATTTTCCAAGCTGCCAACCTTTTCCTCTGCTAAAGAATATAAATTCATTCTCAGTCGGTTCTTCATGGATTCCTTACTGTGTGTGAGGAAACTGCAAAAGCCATTCATTCCTTTAAGGGGCTCGCGGTTCAGTAGGAAGACAGGAGAAAGTGAATGATGAGCAAGCGTGCCGTGTGACAGGTGTCGTTTTGAGGTGTTTATCCGTGCCCTCAAAATGTTTATGGTACAGTGAAGTGCCTCTCAACCATTTAAAAATTCATCTTTCTTTTTGTTAAAAATTCATGTTAAGCATTAAAAATCTTCCCCTCCTAAAGATTTAGAAGGTGAGTTTTTCTCTTTATTTTTCTTCTCTTCCTCCTCCTTCTCCTTTTCCTTCTCTGTGGACAAAATAATTTAGCTCAAATTAAGGAATTTAAAGAAGAGCATTGATTCCCTAACATTGTCAGAATGTCTAATGTTGGCATGAAGTGCCTATGAGTGGATTCAAGGAAGGGTCCCGAATGCAGGAGAGGCTCCTGGAGAGGAGGAGCTGGAGCTGAGTCTTAAACATATGTGTGTTGGTATATAATTAAACGTTTCCTGTCAACACATCCCTTTGACCCTGTAGGTTATCATTATTCTTCATTTCTTGTGTATTTTTTAGGGGTTCCATATGTATTTTCTAGTAAATATAAATATAAATTCTTATCAGGCTCCCAGTTTCTACAAAAATGTTAGCACATGGTACACACGATTCTTCCACATTCCAGTTTTGGCTTCCTAACTTTATTGTCTTGCAGACTTTTTTTTTTTAAGTTTTCACATAGTATTGTTTTCTATGAATGTACCATCATTAATTCAGCCAATTTTCTACTAATAAACATTTGAGTTATTTCCAATCTTCTATTATAGACATTGCTACAACAGAAAATCGTGGGTATCCATCATTTCATCTACGTAAAAGGATATCTGTGGAATTGACTCATGAAGTACAATTGCTGGATTGAAGGTTATGTGCATTTAATTAATTTATTTACATTTTTTATATATTTTTTCAGTTTTATTGAGATAGAATTGACATCTAACATTGTACAACTTTAACATACTCAGCATAACGATCTGATATACATATGTATTGTGCAGGTTATATACATTCTAAATCTTGAGAGGTATTGCCAAAGTGTTCTGCATAGCCCTTGCAGCCTTTTTCCCTCTCCACAGCCATCATGGGATGCCTGTTTCCGACAGCCTTGCTGGTAGTGTATGTGGTCAGGAGAATAATGCCTCCCCCTAAAGCTGCCTGAGTCCTAATCTCTTGAACCTGTGGATAAGTTAACTAACATGGCAAAGAGGAATTCAGGTTGCTAACCAGCAGAGCTTAAAATGGGGCAATGCTTTTGGGTCATCCAGAGGGTCCAAGGTAACCATAAAGGCCCTTGAAAGCAGAAGAGGGAGATATGAGTTCTGTATATACCTTGGGTATTAACTCCTGTTGTTTGCAACCATCTCCTCCCGTTTAGTTTGTTGCTGTTTTGTTTTGTCAGTGGTTTCTTTGACTGTGCAGAAGATCTTTAGCGTGATACAGTCTCGTTCATTTATTTTTGCTTTCACTTTCCTTGCCTTTGGGGTCAAATTCATAAAATCCTCTCTGAGACCAAGGTCCATAATTGTACACTTGAAACCTATGTCATTTTATAAGCCAATGTCATTCCAATAGATTTAATAATTTTAAAAAATGCATATAATAATTTTTTAAGTAAAAAAGGGAAGTGGAAGGAAAGTCAGTAAGAGGAAGATGCGACTACAGAAGAAAAGCTCAGAGAGAGACAATGCTGCTGTGTTAAGGTGGAGGGAGGGGACCACCAGCAGAGGCCGTGGGCGGCTCTCAGAGCTGGAAAGAGCAAGGACAGATTCTCTCCTAGAACCTCCACAAAGGCACGTAGCCCTGCTGGCCCCTGGATTTGAGCTCCAGGAGACCCATATTGGACTCTAACCTATAAAACTGTAAGAAAATTAAATTGTGTTGTTTAACCCTTTAATTGTGTGGTGATCTGACACAGTGATGATAGAAAACTAACAGTTACGAAATGTATAGATTATTGCCAATGTAAGTGATGAATGTTACCTCAGTATAGTTTTCATTTCCATTGTCCTTACTATGAGTGAGATCGAGCATATCTTTATAGATTTATTTCCTTTTCTGTGACTTGTCTACTTTTCTATTGGGTTGATTGTTTTTCATTGTATCAAATTCTTGGGGTATTTTATAAATTGAGATCAGCACTTTCTGTGATATGAGTGGTAAGTAATCTCCTCCAGTTTGTCATTTATCTCCTAACTTTGCTATGGCTTTAACTTTTGTAGTTTTTTTGTACAGTTTTTATTTACCAGGATCCATAAATTTTTTCTTCTAGGCTTTTAATTTTTGATTTGAGTGAGAAAAGCCTTTTCACGTCAGGCTTATAAAGGAATTCTCCCATGTTTTCCTTTAGTGTTTTCATTATTTATTTATTTTAAAATATTCAACTCTTGGATCCTATTGGAGTTCTGGTGGCAAAACTATTTTTTGAATAGTTAATCTTTCCTGCACTGATTTGAGATGACTCTAAATTTCCTGTACATGCTTTAGCATAGTTCTTGACTTTATATTGTATTCCATTAGTCTACTTATGTACCAAAACACCATTTGAATTATTGAAAGTTTATGTTTTAATATCTAACAGGGACAGTCACTCTTCTTGGCTGCTTTTCCTCAAGGTTTTCCTAGTTATTCTAATTTGCTTTTTTCTTTAGTGTGTGTGTGAGAGAGAGAGAGAAGAAAAGGAAGAAAGATAAGAAGAAAATTTTTCTAGTATTTGTATTTATTGGGTTCATGTTACATTTATAAATGAATGCTTTTTTATTTGTTCAGTAAAAATTATTTTTTTGGTATTTTTCTGTAGTCTTTAAATTTTATTTGTATATTTTGACCATTTCCTATTAACATTATTCCAATAACTTTATCTATTTTGTTGATATTGGAAATGGAGTCTCTTCTTCCATTATACTCCAACTTATAACTGTTTGTATACATGAAAAGTTGATTTCTATGTATTAATTTAGCACTTCTTTAATTGGCAAGTTTCTTATTGTTTCTAATAGTTTTAAAGTTATTTGTGTTATTTTTGCATATATATGATCATATCATACAGGGATGTTATAGTAAATTATATTTACATAGAAAGTCATCCTTTTAACCTGGATTTTGAAATTTATTTGTTAGAGTTGAGCAAAGAAGACTGTTATGGTTTTTTAATATTTTCTTTATGTGTGGTGGTTTCTCACTTATTTATTTTTATGCATATTTATGCTTTACCTTTTTGTTAACTATTTAGCCAGTAGTTAATTGTTTAAAGATACATCTTTTCATCCATGTATTAGTTCTATTTTTTTAACTTATTAATTTATGCTTTATGAATTCTTCTACTTGCCCTTGGTTTATTTTTGTTGGCCTTTTCCTGACTTTCTCTGTTCTTTTCCTAACTTCCCCAACTGGCTGATTAACACATTTGTTTTTATCTTTCCCAGTTTACTCAAACACTCTCCACAGTCGTGACTTACACACTAAGCACCAGACTGAATGCCTCCTCCTCCACCTGCACCATCCCGGAGTTCCCCGTGTTAGGTGTGGCTGGCTGTGTGGAGGGCCTTGTCTTGTTTCCCAGGACATGTCACTCTAGGGGCTTTTTAATTTGGCTTTTCAGACGCCTTCCTTTTCTTACTCCCCCTGAAGATTCCCCTTGTAGTACTGCTGTGTGTGGGTTTTCTGGCCCCTTCCCTCCGCAACCTCTGTTCTCTCACCCATTTGGGTATCTTTCCCTACAGCCTGCCTTTAGATCCAGGTCTCACACTTAGAAATAATGTTATCTCCTCAGCTACAGACTTACGTTTTGAACTGCTCTTAGAAACCACTACCTAAGTCAGCCAGAAATTTAAACTTAACACTTGGAACCGCAGTGGTCACCCTCCCACCCACTGGCTTTCAGAGCTCAGCAGCAGAGCCACTTTCTGGCAGCTACACCTTGGCCACTCTGAGTTGCTTTATCTCTCCTTTTCACGTCCAACATTCAACCAGTTGTCAAATGTCATCGGTCCTGCCCCCACTGTGGGTTTCCCTCTGGCTCCTTTGTCTGCCTTGTAACCTGGTTCCAGCCACTGTTGTCTCCCTGAGTACTGTGGTGGTTTTCTATTAGTTTCTGTATCTCCAGGCTTCCCCTTCAGTCCACCTGTTTTGCTCAGCTTCAGAGTTCTCACCATTCATTCTTCAACTTGGAATCCTAAAAGACACCCCCTGGCCCACTCACATGAAGGGTTGGTTCCTCATCCACCTGTGGGGGTGACTTTCCTATCAAGTCCCCCGAGCAGCGAAGGATGAGAGTAATCATGACAGAGATATGATGTGATCTGCTTGGGGAGGAGAAGTGGCCATTTTCCCAGAGGAAAAAGGCCATGAGCAGTGGCCACTTTCACAGGGGGAAAAGGCCAGCAGCGACCAGTTCCTCCGAGGAGAAAAAGGCCTGGAGCCCCTTCCTCCAGGGCCTTTTATTGGGTTCTAATACACAGGAATACAGGGCAGCAAGGATCAAACAGTAGATAACATTTCAAAGAAATCTGAGGGCTTAGTATGAGTCAGAGTCTATCAGGAACAGAGTTTTAGGTTTCTTACTTGAACCCTTAACATATGAATGAAAACACTCTTAGCAGAGCAGATTTCACAGGTTTATCAGGAAACCTTTGTGATGCCAGATTTTTCCTCAGGACACTCTCTAGCAAGGCAAGGAGCTGCACCTCTCCCCATTATATATTCAGGCTTAAGGGGATTAGAGCCAGGAAGTGCTTCTCCCAGAGGACATGGGGACTCAGGCTCTGACAGAGTCCATTGCTCTTTTTTGCAGCCTCCCCCCCAGTCCTTCCATGAAGGCCTCCCAATTGATGGAGTCTGGCTTATGTTGCCCCCCACTGTGAGGGGTCTTACCAATCATTGACTTCTGACCAAGTTTTGGGGGCAGGGAGAGGAAACTGAGGCAGCATTTGCTACCAGAGACAAGCTTTGTCTCCTGCGGCTCGCATTCCAAAAGTAGTCGCTCACTCTTAGCCACAAGGGGTCCAGACACAATTCCTAGAACCAGGCAGAGTGGTCTACAACACCCACCCTCTGCAGTGAGGGTCTCTTCTCCCCTCTGAGCCTTGTTCTGCCAATACACCATGTGCTTAGGCTCCTTATCTCCTGGATTTTCTTCATTTTATTGTCTTCAAGCTTTTGTTCATACTGTTTCCTCTACTGGTAACACTTTATTCTCCTTTTCTTTATGTGCTGTCATTTAATTCATCCTTCACATTCCATCTCACGCATGACTTCCTCGGTGAAGGCTTTCCTGTTGCCCCTGAATTGAAGGCCAGTCCTCCCCCACTTCATCCTTACAGACCTTCTACTGTGCTTGTTTCTCTTCCTTTAACATACTTACCATTTGCTTGTGAGGAGGCTGAGGCTGTACCTCCTGGGAAATTTTACCCAGCACCTTTTAAACAGTAAGTGCTCACATAGGAGAATTCTCTACAACGTGGTGAAGAAGTGAAATAGACAAGACCTTGAATGACTGTGTCCAGAAAACAGCTTGTAGCTTTTCTGAACTGAATGTAACATGAGAGAGAAAGAAACTTCATTCCTAAGCCACTGTAATTCAAGGTCTCTTTGTTACAGCAGTTTAGCCTTTCAAACAACTACAATGGGGAAAACACATAAGCAGGGATGCCATTAATGTCCACAGAGGAAGGCTCATTCATTTATTGATCTCAGGGAATGTTAATAGCTCTCTCTGACAAGTAGATGAAGACCCAGAACTGACCCCTCCACCCTGAAGGAGTGTGGGGAGCTCCGTGGTCTGAGCCTTTGCAACAGCCAGACACGGTGGTTGGGCAGCCGGCAGGGATCTGACGCAGGGCAGAGGGCCTCCGGACGCCTTCAGACCACTGACCACTGGTGAGCCTGAGCCCTGAGCTCGGCTTAGAACCATAGGTGACGAAGTCGCACTTCACCAAGGACAGAAGCAACCTTGAAAAAGGAAGATAAAGATGAGCTAAAATACATGAGAGGGAACTGGAGCTTTAGGGACTTGACACAGACACTAATTACAAAGGTGAAGGAGTGGGCTGCAAAGCCAGTCCAGATGTGTCTGAGGGCAAGAATTTTGAGGTTAAAATAGGAGAAATACCATTCCTTGCCTTGGTCTGAATGCTGGGGTTTTGCCAGGGCTGGGGTGCCTGCAGTGTAGTTGTAATAAAGTCCAGGGACAGAAAGACACATCTGGAGGCTCATTCTGAAGAAATGTACCAGAATCCTGGTTCCTTTAGGTTAAAGGGTCTATCACTACATCTGGCCACTTCCTGAATCTACTGTCTGTTTAGATCTTTCCTGTCTGATCCTTTAAATGCCTGGGGTTTCTCCATCTCCCCAGGTTTCTAGAGGGGAGGGAGGCTGCTGCCCAGTTTCCTGGGGTTGGGTCCTGCACAAAGCCCCCCACCAACCTCCCCGAATTCACTTTATCAGTTACTGGCCTCATGTGCCCTTGACACTGGAGCATGGGACATGGCTCAGAATCCCAGAAGCTGTGCTTACATCTGGGTCCTCCAGATTGCCCCTCTTAGCTGCCCCCCTTTCTTATAACTCCATTGTCACATGCCTGACCTAGGCCAGGGTTCTGTTAGGGGCGTGGACCTGGCCTGCCTGTCTCTCTGCCATAGAATTGTGTGATGCTTCAGTCTCAGGTGAACTGCCTTGTCCTGCTTGATCAGGTCCCCTCTGGCTGTTCTTTAACATGTGCCAAGTAAGGGACCGGGGATTTCCATCAACTAATAACCCCCCAAACCACAAAAAATGGGGCATGCCCTGTAACAGTGCATTCTATGGCCCTTCCCTTTATTACTCTGAGGTTTTTGCATAGCATCCTTGGGAACTGTTCTTTGAGAGGGAAAAACTTCTTTCCTGCATCTCCTTTGTTTTCCTCTCCTTCATTGCCACTAAGATCTCTGTTGAGCTTCCCGCAGATGCTGAGTAAGGTGCACAGATATGCGGGATGGTTTTCAGTTCTGGGAAGATACTTAGGAGACACAATTTTTCAGTCTACTGAGGAGTAGACTGGGGTCTGGAGTTAAGGTCACCTGGATTCTAACTCTTGCTTTGCTCCCGATACACTGGGTAAACCCTTGAACAGGATAGCATACATAAAGACATCTTTAATGATGTGTAGCTAGAGGCTACAGGAGACTACAGTAAGGTTTGGGGCGTGGGTGGCTTTAGCTTTCGATTTTCTTTTCCTGCCTTGGACAGATCTCCGTTTACCTCCTAGTCTGATTCCCCAAGGACGTCCTTTGGGAGTATTTTCAGTTTAAGCCACTAGATGGCGCCTCAAGCTCATCAGTCGCTCACCAGAGGGCTCTCGATCTCTGACAGCTGGGTTAAGAGCCAAGGGTTTTGGGGGAACTGCAGTGATATGAAAGGAATGTACTCCTTTCTTCCTGAAAATCCTGAAAGTCAATCAACCTAATTTTCTTTTCATGGCTGCCTGCAGAGAAAGAGCTCATTTCCCCAACTTCTTTGCTCATTCCTCTGACTCTTTCCCCTGCCCTTTGCTGCCACTCAGGGTAGGTAATGAATAGCACACAGAGTAGGAGCCTCTGTTTGGAGGGGATCCTGGGGTGGGAACTCCTCTCTTGTTCATGCGAGGCAACAAAGCCAAGAGAGCTGTTAAAAGCACAGGCTCTGGATCTGTTGGGTTAGGTCCGAACCTGGCTCTACTTACAAGCTATGTAAACGTGGGCAAGACACAGGACTCGGTTTTCTCATCTGTAAAACGGGGATAAGGAAAGTGACCTGCCTCAGGGTTGCTACACTCTGGTGGAGTAGATATTATTTATTAGGCCTGTCCAGGTTAGATATAAATCAAACCAAGCAAAATTTAGTCCTTGGTAGGATTAATCTGCCACCTCACTGGCCCTTATGACAGAATCTGTTTATGAGTTTTCTAGTCTTTTCTGTTGGTATGCCTCCTGCTCCTAGAACTGGGAGCGCTCCACCTCTGACTATAAAGCTGGGAGAAGACTGTTAGGCTGCTCTTTTTCGGTCTTGAACTTCTTCCAGTTGACCACGTCCTTGCACGCAGAGCCTCCAGACCATATACCAGTGTTTCAACCCGAGGCTGGCTGCCTCCCTTTGTCCCCCGCCTCCCCACTTCCTCTGCTCCCATCAGCCTGAACCTGGCATTTCCTCCCTTTGTAACCATCATGTATCTAACTTGGCATTGTTTCATTTATCCTTTTGGATACTCAGCTAGATGTAACGCTTTTGAAATCAGTTTGGTTTAAAAGACTTAGTCGGTGGCTTTCATGTTTAGTGTTTGCTGGGCTGTGGTGACTGGAGCGTGCCTCTCCCTGGCATCAATCTAGAGGGAGGCGGCCTCTCTCTGCTCATAGGGACAGAGGGACGGCAGAGTTATCGGTTCATTGCGCAGCTACAGGGGATGCAGAAAGGTGGAGGGAGAGAGCAGGGTCTCCTGGATACACTAATCCTTTGTTCTCCATATCAAGTTATAAAATAAAATCCACATCTTCTCAGGGGTCCACTGTGAAAATCAGAGGGGCTAACCTAACAATTCTCCAATTGCTAACAACTCTCTTTACTTAAATTCTTCTAGTAATCCATGTTTTATGGACTTCGGTTTTGTCCTCCAGTTAGTAGCTTTTTGACTGACTTTGGGGTTAAGTGGGAACCTGAGTATGAGGTGGAAGTTGAACCCCCCGGGCTCCTGTATTTGAGGAGGCACTGGAGGGTGCTGAAGCTTTGAGGGTCTATTCCCCATGAAGCTCTATTCTCCATTTCAAAACAGCTGTTTGGTTTCCTTGCCTGGAGAATAATCCTCCCTGACTGGCTTATAGGAGAGGTGAAATTTATGGATGGGAGAGGATTTCTGTGTCTACAAAAAAAAAAAAAAGACATCATGTCACTCCTCCTTGACAAACAGATTGGTGCTTTGGATTCTCTGGTGAAAATATTCTTTGTTTTTTTTTTTTTTTTTTAACTTGTCCCTTTTTCTTTTGAAGCCTGCTACAAGATGTAGAGTGATCTTTCTCCTGGTATCTCAACATGGGCACCAGGGCCACAGCAGAATTCAACGGGCGAGCTGCCTGCTGGGGCGTTAAGAGCCACCAACTCCTGGAGGCCCCTGCAAGTCCCCTCCTTCAGGTGCATTACAAAGCAATCAGGCACTTGCCACCCCACCTGCCCAAAGACTATAGAAAAAGTTAAGGAGGGAATGAAGTGGGGGTGGGGAACAAAAAGCTGTGGGTGTGCGGTATTCCTGTGCGGTATTCCTGTCCATCCCCTGGGACAGGAGTGAGTTACATGCGATCCTTTCCTCACCCCAAAGCCAAGACAGACGAGGCTTCAAAGGATGACTTGTAGAGCTTGGAGAAACGGAGATGGGAATCTTGGTCTCTAATTGGATGACTTGCTGATCCGCCCCGGGCAGATCCCATCTGATCCAAATGGAGCAGGGGAAAGAGGATTAGGAGTTGGTGGGGCTGAGGGAGGGGTGGCCACGGTGAGGACAAGCGTGTCTCCCACGAACCCAGAGTGCACAGTGAGGCTGGGCATCACTTAGGAGAACTTCCCATGGACAGGGCACCTGGGAGTGAAGGTGGAAGTGGTGGCAGGGATCACGTCTGTTTTGACTGATTGAGTTCAAATACTCAGCCTCCGGGAGCTTTGATTTATTCTCTTAGGACTAATGGAAAACGAATAGAAAGCTGCACCTACCTGGTGTGGGTCACTGCTTTTGCCTGAGTACCAGGCTTGGCTTCTCTCAGCCTGTGGTTACTTTTCTTGCCTGGCCGCTGGCCATCAGCTGTGACCATAACTCTGCCTAACATTCCCTTCTCATTGCCCCTGACCATGACCTCAACTTACCCTAACTGATTAAATTCTCTTGTTGGGCCATGACCTTTGCTCTACCTATTAAGCTCTTCTGTCTATCTTAGTTAAACATTTTCAAATTGTACCACTTTTTGTTCTCAAACCATTTTGCTTTTAAAGAGCGCCACAAGGGAGGTGAATGAGAGCAGTTTTCGCAAAGAAGGAAGGGTACTGGCTGGAAAACAGTTATGGCAGGGCTATATCTCATAGTATTAAATCTGTGTGTTTTCCAACAAATGTTCAGCACATCTTTACTCCCCGCTCTCTTGCTGGTGCCCTGGGGGCTGTTTTCCCTCTCCAGACCACACAGAAGCAGAAGCAAAGACTTGAAGGAGCCCTGGACTGACACAGAAGAGAAGACTCTAACTCATACTTACATTTAGCTAGAGTTTTCCATCCCCCAAATTAAGGTGAGCTGGGTGTCTGGGAAAGGCGGAGGGGATGGAGGGACAAGGCAGACTGGAAGTGGGGAAGAAACCCAGGTTCGGTGAGGATGACGGGTGGAGCGAGTGGTTGGTCCCAGGACCCTCCAATTCGTCCACGGCTTTGCACAACCTGCTGCCGTGCAGCCCTGGAGCCCTGCAAGCCCCTGAACAGAGTGGCAGGAACTTGGAACATCTTATGTGAGGAAGGAGTTACCATAGGAGAACTTCATCCCTGGCCAGAGAGGAACTATTCAAAACGTTTGACTCAAGGACACGGTGGGCATGTCCCCACTGCTGCACGCCTCAGGGTGAACTGAGCTGGCTTGCTAGCTTGTCAGTTAAAACACATTTTACCTGAATTTTAAGTTCTGTGTCTGTGGATTCTAGAGGGGCTAGAGCTCCAATTGAAAGTGTTGGCACTTACAGATTCGAATGAATCACCAGGGAGGAAACGATATTTTACCCGAGAGATGCATTTTGATAGTGATTTGGGTGTTCAGTTTGCTCTGGGTGCAACGCCAGTCATCCCGTTGATCTTCAGGATTGACAGTCTCATCTGCATCTTTCTTTAGCTGAGGACGGTTGGACGAACCAGAGCTAGCCTCCCAAGTGGCCAGCTATTGATTTAGCTGGAAACTCAGCAATCTAAGCTCTGGCTCTGAATTATGTTTCAACCTTATACTTGATTGCTTTTGTAGAATTAGTTATACACTGATAAATCATCAACAGGTCAGCTACCAGTATTTATTGAGTCAGGGCTGGGACAGAAGGTATGTTTCTATGTGTGTGCCTGTGTGCAGAAAAGTAGAAGATATGGTCACAACACTTGAGGAATTTATAATCTAGAGAAATAACATAAAATTAGTGGGTTTGTATTTGGCATTGTGTTTTATGACTAAACATTTCTTAATATCTGAACATGTACTTATATAATTTGAAATAGGACATTAAAATTGAAGTCTCAAGTGAGGCATTGAGACAAAAGATGCTGGGTACCAAAGGAGAAAAAAATCATTGGAATCATTCAGTGTGTGTGACTCTTTCAGACTGGCTTCTTTCACTTAGCAATATTTATTTAAGATTCACCAATGTCTTTTTGTGTCTTGCTAGCTCAGCTTTTTAATCATTGAATAATATTCTACTGTATGGATGTTCTACAGGTTGTTTATCCATTCTCATCTTCCAGTTTTGGGCAATTACAAATAAAACTGTTACAAACAATGTGTGCACATTTTTGTGTAGACATAAGTTTTCAGATCAGTTGGGTAAAGAACTAAAAGTGTATGATAAAACTATATTTGGTTTTCTAAGAAACTGCTAAAGTGTCTTCCAATGTGACTGTATGGTTTTGGATCCTCATCAACAATGAATGAGAGTTCTTACTGCTTTGCATACTTGTCAGCAACTGGTATTGCTGTTTTTTTTTTTTTTTTAGCTGTTCTAATAGGTGGATGATGGTACCTTATTGTTTTAATTTGAAATATTCTGATGACAAATGATGTTGAGCATTTTTCATATGCTTATTTGTTATCTATATGTCTTCTTTGGTGAGATATTTGTTTAGATACTTTGCTCACTTAAAATAATTTGGCTTGTTTGTTTTCTTATTGTTGAATTTTACAAGGGTTTCTCCATCTCCAGTTTGGATAAAATTTCTTTATTGGACAAATGTCTTGAAAAGATTTTTGCCTAGTCTGTGGTGTGGATTTTTATTCTCTTCACAGTGCCTTTCACAAAGCAGAAGTCTTTAGTTTTAGTAAATTCCAACTTACCAATTTTTTCCTTCATGGATTTTGCTTTTTGTTGTATTTAACAATTCATTTCCCAGGTTACTAGAATTTCAATTGCACTTTTTTCTTAGAAATTCTATGTTTTGCATTTTACATTTAGGTCTATCCTTGGCTTAAAGGCATCAGACTTGTGTCTAGGTTTATTTTTTCCCGTTTTGTGTGTAATATCCTGCTTTTCCAGAGTCATTTTTAAAAACTTTTTATTATTATTTTTTTATTTTTGTTTTTATTTTATTATTTTTTAAAAGAGGGTACTCTTTTTCCATGCTTCTCCTCCTTTCAAAGTTCATTTAAGTACATTTGTCTGGGTTTATTTCTGGGCTCTCTATTCTGTCTGATATGTTTCTCTTTTTTCACCAATACCATGCTGTTTTGATTATTGTAACTTTTCAGGTGGATTTTTAAGTAAAATACATAGAATAGTACCTACCCTTATGAGGACTATTATGAGTTTAAGGGCTATTATGAGTGTAAGGTAATACCTTATATTCATTATACTCATGTATAAGGTTGAGTGGAAATTGTAGTGCTGGTTGCAGTCCTGAATTGGACTCTTATTTTTGAAATGAGACTGTATTTTGTTTCTTGACAGTTGCAGTGTCTATCACTTTAAAATAAAATAAAAACTCATTAGACCTGCTAGGGCAGGAACAAAGCTTCATTCACCGAATAGTTTCAAAGAGCATTGGGGAGACAAAAATTAAAGTTAAGTTTTAATGAAACCCCACACAATGAGCCTATTCAACATATGGGTCCAACATATAATTATTGTAGAAATCACATAGCATTTAAATAGTTACTTCTTAGATTTGAATCAACATGGGGCAAGTAGGTCCAAACAACATTTACGTTTTGTTTCCTTTAAAACATAAAATTTTGATTGCCTTAATAACATTACAGTCTATTAATTGCAAGTCATTTCTCAGTGTTTGTAATTTTTCCAAACTGTGGGTCTAGTACCACATCAATTGTGCCTTAAATTGTATAGCACAATTATTATTTAAGGAATTTTCTATCTTTTATCTAATATTGTGTCTGAGACAAAATTATAACATGCACTGTCCTATGCACTTTTGCTTCAGAGAGAAAATGCCATCAGGATGTCTGGTGAGGGGCTTATATAACTGCTCTTGTCCATTGGAAACAATGGCAGTTGTTATGAATTGATGAATAATATTAAAGTAGCTCAGAAATGGTTAGTTATTTGCTCACTAATCCATCATTTTACATTTTTTTCATGTTTGCATTTTGAAAAAGAAAGATATCATTGCAATTCATTTTTTTTATAGAAATAAATTTTTTTTTAGGTGAGCATAACTAGTTAGCTTAGATCAGGGGTAGGTTAACTTTTTAAAATAATATTTTAGGCTTTGAGACAGGCAAACAGTTACTGTCTCAAAAATTCAACTCTGCCATTGTAGCATGTGGGAGGGCTCTGTCCGCAGAGCCCCCCTGTCCTCCATGGATGAGAATAAGTCTACCAAGACATGATCTGCTTGAGGAGGAAAGGTGGCCAATCTCTCAGAGTAGAAGGACCAGGAGCCTGTTCCTCAATGGGCTTTTATTGGGTTTAATTTGTGTAGGAATACAGGGCATATGTGTAAAGCTCATCAATACTTGTTAGGCACTAACAATCAAACAATAGATAATATTCAGCCAACTATGAGGGCTTATTCTGAGTCTGAGCCAGATAGCTAAAGGGCCATAAAACTTATTATATGCTTGGACCCTTATCATTCAAATTGAGGGTATTAGCAAAGCAGGTTTCCACAGGATGTTATGCATTCTTTCTTAAGCCAGATTGCCTTGAGGAACCTGCCCTTTCCAGCACAGGGCAGCACCCACCTCTGGCATTGTTTCAGGCTTAAGTCAGGCAGGGGAAGTAAGGCAGCCAAGAGATTAGGAGACTTCTTGCATTTACGCTATGTCAAAGCCGAGGGGTGATGGCCCATCACCCCCTTTTTCTATAGCCCCCAAGTCCTTCCCTGAGGACCCTCTCACGACCACACCTGTCTTAGGTTGTCCCTCCCTTGAGGAATCTTACCTGTCATTGGCTAACCAGTCTTCTGCCCGGGGCCAACCAGAGTGAAGTAAAAGGGGGCAGAGGCAGAAGGAAGTAAAAGGGAGATAAGCTTTGTCTTCTTAGTGTCTATGGTCCCAAAGTCACTTCACTCAGCCTTATACATTGGGGGTTACAGCTTCTAAAACCAGGCAGGGCGGTTCCCAACAGTAGCATGAAAGCAATCACAGATTATATGTAAACTAATGAGCTGAGTTCTAATAAAATTTTATTCATAAAAACTGACAGTATTTGGCCTGCAGGCTGTAATTTGCTGACCACTGGTTCAGAGAGTAGAGTGTCTACTTCAAACTATTTCTTTATTTGAAAGTAAGTAGAATTAAATAAATGCTAGTAGGCAACTTATAAAATCTAGTAGGGAGTAATAATGACAGTGTGTACTTTTGCTACCTTTTTGTCAGGAGTCCTTTAAGAAAACGTCCTGAGTACCAGAATTTTATCTAAAATTTTTAAAGAATAAGAAAAAACTCATCAAATGCCACCTTGTCTGTTCAGAGGAGCAATCAAAAGAAGGGCAAATTCTACAATGGTGCAAGTAAGCCACCAGGATTGATTCACCGTGGACTTGCAAATAGTGGTCCTGGGCTTAGTGGCGGCTCGCTATCTTAGAGGGAGCATCCAGAGACTCAGTTATCTGGGGCAGGAAACAGACACACATGCCGGGCTTCAAAAATGGTTCATGCACACGTGTTTACACATTTCCTCCACAGGGAAGACCCTAGCCCGTCAGTAACAGCATATTTATTCTTACTTCAGAATAAATTACCTAATTTCCTAGATGGATCATGATCAGCAAATTAACAAGGGGGACTAAAAATGCTGCCAGAGCTGCCAACCCAACAGCAGAGGAGGACATAGGCTTAAAACAGGTACAGCCATTAAAGCCCTCAGCCTTGTAGACATTCACTGCCAGGATAAACAGTCCTTATGTGTAGATTACTGCTTCAGATTTGGGGGAAGATAATTGTAAAACATGGACCAGATCAGTCAGGAGCACCGTGGAAACAAAGGGGTATTGGCACATGTGTGGTTATGAATAGATGTTGCTCAAGCTCAGTGAAATTGACTGAAGTAATGACTTAAGTGGATATGGAAAGGAGTAATTTTCTAGAGAAACATTCATAAATTGTTTAGTAGCCCAAAGTATACAGGAGACTACTATTATATATGTATTTCCAGAAGACAAAAGTGAACACAGGTCCTTTAGAATTATAAGAGAAAATGAGATTAGGAACCTAACTGACCTTGACCCCAGGTCAATATGGAAACCTTAATCATATTCTGTCTGCTGAGTTAAGAAAGGGGAGAAAAACATCCAAATGTGTAATAGCTTTCCAAAAGTGATTCTAATCCAAGTGGTTAAAGTTATTAATAAAAAAGTCTTGGCACTTAAAGGCGTAAAATTATTTGAAACACTTCATTTCACAATGATGTTAAATAAATAAATCATTACTCTCCTTAAGTAAGACCAGGTGTGGAAACAAATTACTTTTTTGTTGTTGAACATTTTAGAGATTTGTACTTGCATAAGATTTTTTCCATATAGCACGAAGTGAAGTGTGGACTTGACTGCTAATTATGACCAATTTTAAATGCCCAAGAATAATTTATTCTGCACATGAATTAATTTTATTCAGATTTTCATTTTAAATGTCTAATACTGATACATTAACTGAGTAAGTACCAAACATATTTCTTTTTTCTAAAACAATACTTACATTGTGAAGAAATTATTTGCAGTCTTTAAGTTATTTAAGGTTTCTAACCTCATTGACAAAAATTGACTAAACATATTTTCCTGTTTTTAAAAATTTACCTGTTACTCAAGTTTAACTCTTTTGCCTTATTTCATGTTTCTTTCTTTTCTTTTTAAAGTAATAAATAAAACATAGTAGATACAAATGAAGACCCATTTGTACTAATCATCAGCCCCTTCTTACCCTATGAACAAACTTTACCCAAATTTATGTTTTTATTTTTATTTATTTATTATGTTTATGCCCATTTTTACATTTAATTATTTTTCAAGTACAGTTTTCTGTCTTTTACTCCCATCCCAGCCCACCCTCCCAGTGCTCCGCACCTCCCTCCACTATCCACCCCCCTTAGTTGTTGTCTATGTGTCCTTTATACTAGTTCCTGTAAATCCTTCCCCTTTTTCCCCTGAAATTCCCTACTGGTCACTGTCCCCTTGTTCTCTATTTCAGTGTCTTTGCTTTTATTTTGCTTGCTTGTTTGTTTTGTTGTTTAGTTTCCTGATAGAGGTGAGATCATATGGTGTTTGTCTTACACCACCTGGCTTATTTCACTCAGCATAATGCTTTCCAGTTCCATCCATGCTGTTGCAAAGGGTAGGAGCTCCTTTCTTCCTGCTGCATAGAATTCCATTGTGTATATGTACCATAATTTTTTGATCCATTCATTTACTGATAGGCACCTAGGCTGCTTCCAGCTCTTGCCTATTGTAAATTGTGCTGCTATGAACAATGGGGTGCATAGGTTCTTTTGGATTGATGTTTTAGGGTTCCTAGGATATAATCCCAGCAGTGGAATTGCTAGGTCAAAAAGCAGAGATCCATTTTTAGTTTTCTGAGAAAATTCCATACTGTTTTCCATAATGGTTGTACCAGTCTGCAATCCCACCAACAGTGAACTAGGGTTTTCTTTTCTCCACAACCTCTCCAACATTTGTTGTTTGTTGCTTTGTTTATGATAGCCATTCTGACTGGTGTAAAGTGGTATCTCACTGTGGTTTTAATTTGCATCTCTCTGATAGCAAGCAATATTGAGCATCTTTTCATGTGTTTCTGGATCTTCTGTATGTCCTCCTTGGAGAAGTGTCTGTTCAAGTCCTTTTTCCATTTTTAAATTGGGTTATTTGTCTTCTTAGAGTGAAGTCATGTATATTTTGTATATTTTGGAGATTAAATCTTTGTCTGAGGTATCATTGGCAAATATGTTTTCCCATACAGTTGGTTGTCTTTTTATTTCAATACTGTTTTCTTTAGCCATGCAGAAGCTTTTAATTTTGATGAGATCCCATTTGCTTATTCTTTCCTTTATGCCCTGTGCTCTAGGGGACATATAAGTGAAAATATTGCTGTCCTGGAATATCTGAGATTTTTCTGCCTATGTTCTCCTCTACGACTTTAATGGTGTCACGACTTATATTTAAGTCTTTTATCCACCTTGAATTTATTTTGGTGTATGGTGTAAGTTGGCTCAACTGGTGTATGGTGTATGGCTCAAGTTTCTTTTTTTTTTTTTTGCACGTAGCTGTCCAGTTCTCCCAACACCATTTGTTGAAGAGGCTATTTTTACTCAATTTTATGTTACCGCCCCCTTTGTCTAATATTAATTGACCATAGAGACTTGGGTTTATTTCTGGGCTCTCTGTTCTGTTCCATTGGTCTATGTGACTGTTTTTATGCCAGTACCAGGCTGTTTTGATTACAGTGGCCTTGTAATACAGTTCAATATCAGGTATTGTGATCCCTTATACTTTGTTTTTCTTTTTCAAAATTGCAGTTGCTATTCGGAGAGTTCAGAGAGTAGAGTGTCTACTTCCATATTGTTCCATATAAATTTTTGAAGTGTTTGTTCTATGTCTGTGAAATATGCCATTGGTACTTTAATAGGTATTTCAATGAATCTGTAAATTCCTTCCCCAACAAAAGGAATCAGGAAATGGTGAAGTGGGCTAAGATCTTGGAGGGGTGTTGGTTAGTATTAACAATTGTACAGAATAGCTATTATTTACAATAATATTAGAGCAACAATCATCTGACAGAATCTATGTGATCTGGGTAACAAGAATAGGGGGCATAGGACCTTGAGTAGTGTGCTAATGGAACCCAAGTGATGTGAAGGATAGTAAATTAGTAAAACACTGTGGAAGGGAGTACAGGGGAAACCTGTCAAGTGATACAATATAACCAGCCAGGCAAAGAAGACTAAACAGAAAGAAGAGGAATACAAGAATACTGTTAAATTAAAAGATGTAAGAATAATAAAAAATAATAATACAAATATGCAGTAATTTGCAGGTTCTCTGTAATAGCAAAGTCAAATTTGTCTCACTGTCTCAACTGTTGGGATGCCCCTTCTTTGGGTCCAACTCTAGTCTTTTCACAGTTTCAGGTTTTTGTCTCACTTGTGGGTATTTAAAAGAGAGAGAGAGAGAGAGAGAGAGAGAGAAGCCAAAGAAGGAAAGAAGAAGAGATAAAATTAGAAAGAAAGGAAGAAGGAATAACCTGAGAATGGAGGAGAGAGAGGAAGAAGGAATTGAGAGATAAATAATAAAAATTAAAAGGTAAAAAATTACTTTAAAAAAAGCCTCTTGGTGGTTTCAAACTGGCCACACTGTTTTTTCTGGTCTTGATGGCTGCAGCAGGTTTAGGGGCTTTTCTCTTCTGATCAGCTCTCAGTTAATCTTGGGTGCACTCTCCCCAGAGCTAGCCTGGCGCCTCTCCGAAGGTCCCTGTGTGCAGGATCCCGGCCTTCCAAAGAGCGCACTCTCTCCAGGTTGCAGGTGCGAGCGATCCACCCGGCTGCCTCTGGCCTCACAGGTTTGGGTGCACACCCTTCCCAGTGCTATGGGGGCACAAAGGGCTTCCTGCACCCCCTTGGAAGTGTTGCCCAACTGGGTGGGGAGGAGGTCAGAGCAACTGTTGCAGAAGAATTCCCCAAATAGTGTGTATTTTTCACTTTTTCTTTTTGAGAAATTCCTCCTAGTCAAGCCTGCCACTCAGTACAGCACCCTGGACTCATACAGCCCAATCTCCAACCAGACCCGGGACTGATGGGGTCAGGGTCCATCACAGTGTGGCTCTCAACTTTCCCCAATCGAAGTCCACAGACTTCCTGGGTGCCCACAGCCCCTGTATGTTTGCCACTTAGTCCTTATTCCCCTCTCTGTGACTTCAAGCAATCAGGTCTCTCCTGGTGCTGCTTAACCCTTGCTAGGCTGGGGAGGGAGCAGCCAACCCGCTTTCTCCCAAGAATTCTGCTGCCCTGGTCCCTGCTTCGGTCCCTGGGACCTTATTGTCCTGAAGCACCCTCCTTACTGTCTGGCTTTTCAATGTCTGCTACCATTTTTGCTCTCCTATTTTCATATATGCTGAGGTACTGTTGGCTATTTGCTCTGTTCCTCTGCAGATTGGCTAAGTTTTTCTCCCACGTGTAGAGGAAAGTGGAGTCTGCTCCCTCCTACCTCACCGCCATCTTTCTCTCCCTGTAAGTAGCTTTCATATAATAAAAAAGTCAACAGTAACTTTAAAACAGTGATTAAGGAAGCTAATCTAGGATTTTGAGAAACTTGCAATGCAGATCAATAAGGAGTCTATGAGAGATAATGAGATAAGCAAAGCAATAGTTATAAAAGATTTGGGGGAAATTTCTGAGCTGGGATCCACAAAATTAAGTGACCAATTGGATGTTTGGCATATGGAAGGGAGATATTAAGTACAACACTAAGATTTATGGAGCCACAGTATAGTTGATAGTATGAGTATATGTGAGGCAGTTAAGGGTCTGTGTTTGGAATATATTGATGGAGATACCTGCTGGATATGGGACACTCTGCAAGCATCAAATAATTAGAGCAAAAGTTGGTGGAGAGAAAGAAACTGAAGACTCAGAAGAAAGAAATGATAAGTGACAGAGCAGGGCTTTAGAGGAGGCCTTGGGGGAGGGCAACTAGGCACTCCATGAAGGGCTAGCCTTGGAGAAGATAAAGTTCCAGCATTACTAAGTATTCTCTGTTTAGCAGTGATTGAGTATGTGTTATTTCATTTAATACCTACAACACAGTGGGGAGGTGATATCAGCCTCCTGTAATTGGTGTGAAGATTATATTCAGAATGATTCAATGATTTTTTTAGGTTCATCCTAATAGACTTAATATTAAAATCCAGAGCAAACTGACAGTAACCAGAGGGGGAGGGGGAGGGGAATTACAGAGGAAGAAAGGGGATGGGTTGTCAAGGGACACGTATAGAGGACCTGTGGACAAAGCCAAAGTGGGGCAGGATTGAGGGTTGGGAGGTGGTGGTGGGTGGGGTAGAGAAAAATGGAGGTGGGAAAATGGAGACAACTGTATTTGAACAACAGCAATAAATAAATAAAACCCAGTTCTTCTTGAAGAGTGTAATCAACTGACTTCATTTTTAATGTTTGACTGCTGGCAGTGTTTAAGCCTTGCTACTTCTCATTCATTTTCTGCTCTCACCTGGGCAAGCCACAAGAAAGTCTGGGTGCTCCTTCTTAAGGGCTGGTGGGAAGTCCAAACCACACAAGCCCTAGCTCATGCTAGAAAGCCCTCACATTAGCATCAATGCCCATCACTCAACAGCTAATCCAATCTCCCCCGCTTCCTCTCTCAAGGCATTTTTGAACCTTCTTGGAAGCTTGCCTTGCTCTTCACAGAAAGTCCTATTGGGTAAGTAATAAAACTTTTCATGTTTTTATGGTGCATGTGTGGCAGCTTCAGTCCTGACATTTGAACCAATGTTTGGGTTGGACAATCCATCTCCCCTCTGTGAACCACAACTGGTACTATGGGCAGGATGTCTAGCAGATGACCATCACCAGCAGGCCTTGCTGCTCTCTTCCTACAACAGAGTGGTGTAATGTTTCTTTCCCTGAGGTGGAAGTTAAGGAAGGAAGTTTGAACACATTAATGCATAAGTTTAAAGAGACAGTGAAGCAGACAAGGTTGTTGGGAGAAAAGAGGAGAGTGGTCATTTAGTGACCTTAAACAAGATAGTGAGGCTTGTATATTTATTGTGGGGTGATGGTTGGACGCATAGACATTGACTCAGAAAAAGTGAGAGAAGTGCTGGGCAGCACTGTGGGTCACCCACATATTGAGGTGACTCTAATTTTCATGGGTGCGTAATTTTTATCTAGCAGTGAACTGCAGTAAGATAATCTGCATATAAATTTAAGACATTCATATACACCCTGAAATCTATCAAGGGGATCAAGGACTCCAATTTAAGAGACCCTCGGATTGAGAGGGCCCTATGAAGAACAGGTTTAGTTGGAAGGACATTTTGGGGGAAAGTAGGTTATTATCATTAAAGAATAAGGTTATACATGTTGTAGACAGACCAGCCATCTCCAGACATGGCCATGGGAGCAGCTGGCTGAAGTGAAGAGGATGAGAAAGTCATTGGAAGGAGGGAACACGGTTGCCCAGGACCCTGAGGCAGGGTATTAGTTGACTCAACTATACAAACATTGAAGATACCCAAGAAAATGGCAAGAATTGGAAGGAAAAGAAAAGGAACCCATGTTCTCTGTGATGGCCAAGTGATGATGATGGAGCAAAGTGGGCACTACTGACTATCATAGGTCTCAAAGAAGAAGATGGGCTTTGAATGAGGGCAAATGAATGTACACAGGCAATCTGGCACCAAGAGAGTGTCAATCCTTGAGCACCCTTCTCTTGGGATATTTTTCAGAGGAAATCACTTAGAGTAAGGTGTATAGTTTCCTAAGGCTGCCATAGCAAAGAATGGCAACTCAGTGGCTTCAAACAACAGCAATTTATTCTGTCCAAATTCTGCAGACAAAAGTCATGGTGGGAAAGGACACTCTCTGAACACTCTGGGGGAGAATCTCTTCACCTCTTGTAGTTTCTGGTGGTTGTGGGCAGTCCTTGGCATTCCTTGATTTGTGACAACATAACTGCAATCTCTGCCTTCACCTTCATGTGGCTTTCTTCTCAGTCTCTCCTCCGTGTCACAAGCATATGTTCATGATACAATCTTTCCTATAAGTCAGCTGGGCAACTGTATGGCTACTTGACTGCTGAGCAGCCCAGTACCAAGGAATAGGCAAGAGTCACACACAATAACTATGCTGTTCACTCAGCTTTTATTGAATGCAGATTCACTCAGTAGAACATCAACATACATTAATATCCTACTCACACTAACGATCTAAGAGATATATAACACACACACAGCAATCAATGGGGGATAATGAACTGAAGTCCCAGAGTCTCAGTTTGCAGGTCTGGGAGACAGATGGTAGTCAAGTGAATTGTCAGCATCTTGCAAGGAAGGATCTTTGGAGCCAGGTGGGCAGCAGGGCAGACGAAGTCCTCAGTCCAGCAGGACAGAGCCTCTGGTGGCCAGTGCCAAGGAAGATCAGTGTGGCATGGAAGAGCACTCTGGTGTGTGGAGCTTGGTTGTCTCAGCAGTGGTCCAGAAAACTCCCTCAGCTATACTTTGAAAGTGGTGTAGTCTGGCCTTCTGGGTCTTTTCTTTTCTTTTTTCCTTGATTTTATTTATTTATTTATTTATTTATTTATTTATTTATAATTGTTGTTCAAGTACAGTTTTCTGTCTTTTACTCCCATCCCAGCCCACCCACCCAGCCCTTCTCATCTCCCTCCCATTTCCACCCCTGTAGTTTTTGTCCATGTGTCCTTTATACCTTGTTCCTGTTAATCCTTCCCCTTCTCCCCCAAAATTCCCTCCCCTATCCCCTCTGGACACTGTCAGTCTTTTCTCTATTTCAGCGTCTTTGGTATATTTTGCTTGTTTGATTGTTTTGTTGTTTAGGTTCTTGTTAAAGGTGAGATCATGTGGTATTTGTCTTTCACCACCTGGCTTATTTTGCTTAGCATAATGCTTTCCAGTTCTATTCATGCTATTGTAAAAGGTAGGAGCTCTTTCTTTCTTTCTGCTGCATAGAATTCCATTGTGTAAATGTACCATAGTTCTTTAATCCATTCATTTACTGATGGGCACATAAGTTACTTCCAGAACTTGGCTACTGTAAATTGTGCTGCTATGAACATTGGGGTGCATAGGTTCTTTTGGACTGGTATTTCAGGGTTCTTAGGATATAATCCTAACAGTTAAATTGCCAGGTCAAAAGGCAAATCTATTTTTAGTTTTCTGAGAAAATTCCATACTGTTTTCTATAGTGGTTGTACCAGTCTGCAGTCCCCTTCTGGGTCTTTTCAATAAATGTCTTGACACCCCACACTTGTTTTGATTGCAAGTGTGGAATTTCTCCAAGAGTCTATCTATGGGTGGTCCTGCTTTGCAGACATGGCTGTTCTGACCATGTGTGCAGATATCTTGGTTCATCTTGCCAGATGTATCTAGTATGGCTCAGGTAGTTTCCTTCTTGAACCAAAGTGTCATGGCTGACTGACAGCCATCTTGGTTAACATGAGTGACTCCATTGTTTTTATATATTTTGTGCTATCTTGATTGGACCAATGCCATTTTATTGGTCTTGCTCTCCACACTCGGTGTCTTCAGATCTCTTTCTCTTTATGAGGTCATCAGCCATTGGGTTTAGGGCCACCCTAATCCAGTATGATGTCATCTTATTTTAAATACATTTACAAAGATGCTATTTCCAAAAAGATCACATTCAGGTACATTGGGATTTAGTACTTTAACGTATATTTTGGAGGGCACAATTGAACCCCTAACAGAAGGAAATAGAAGAGACATTGTGAAATGAGGGTGAGGGAAGAGGTGATTTTATTTACAGTATAATAGGGTATAGACTGCAAACCTCTATGCAGGCTGGATTTATACCACAGTTGTCAAGGATCATGTGAGTAGGGAAGGCAGGTATAGGAGACAGGGAGGCAGGATGAAAATGTAATGTGCTGCTCAGTGTTCCCCATTGGCATGCTACCTTTCTCCCTGCCTACCTGGTAACATGTTAGGCTGAGCCCTGGGCTATGAGAATCTTGTGATGGTTTCTGCTGATCAGGCCATTGGAAGTAGGTTGTCATCTCTTTGCTAGAGATACTTGTGGTCCGGCTTTCACAAAAATGACTGTTCTTTTGGGTGGACAACATCGTTGTACCCAAGATGAAAAGTTTATTGTGCAAACCCCCTGTGTAGCCAGCCAGAGCCTTCAAGGTTGAGAAGATGTGGATACACAAAAGAAGTGATATCAGGGTATTCCAGGAAGGGGAACAGGGATGGGGCAAGAGGGGCACAGCGAGTGCAGGAAGAGTGAGGAGCCACTGTGACTGCAGGGTGTCAGGAGACAATGGGAGTCCCTCATCCCTGGTTTACCTTCACGCTGCCATCTTCTTTGTAAATAATCCCTTCAACAAACTCTCTTCCATTGTCCTGTTTGAGTGTGCCATCTGTTTCCCATTAGGACCTCAAATAAATAAATACACAAACACACACACAACTCTCTTTCTCTACACATGTGTACAAACATGTATATTTACATATATATACACACGCGTGTCTGTGTATACAGAATATACACATTACATGCATGCTATGTATGTGTAAGATATATATGTATTATATAATATATATCTCATGTTCTTTGACCTTAAGAAGTATTTTATTAGGTTCAATGTTTAGCACTGTTAAAATCAGCCAGAACTTGTGAGGCACTTCCAATGGACGTTTCTCTGACTGAATCTGCTGTCACCACAACAAAGCAACAGGGATTCTCCCCTAGAATTCTGCTTCCTAAGTCTGTGCTTTTGCTGTTCACCTCCTTGCTATAGGGACCTTCTTGCTATAGCTCACTTATGCTCAGTCAGTAGAATGTAAAAGCTAACTCTAAGAAGATCCCAGGATGAAAGAGCATACAGGCACAAATTGTAATCGTGGCAAAATCAGCAGGAGTGAATATAGCAATCAGATTTTTAACAATGTCTGCTGACGATGACACTTTACACCTGATTCACCTTTATTACGTTCACAAGATGAAAACCAAAGTATTTCCTTCCCTGTTTTAAACCCAAGGAATCAAAGCTTTGCTCCCAAGTTTACCCTGGTTCCAAATCAAAGCTGTGGCCTCTGCAGCCCTCTGAGCCATCATCGGACCAGTGGTCTTTTGGTTCTCCCTGCCTGTCTATTTCCAGTCCCCCCACCTCTTTTTTTGTTTGTTTTTTTTTGCTTTTTGATTTCTCCTTCTAGAGTTCAAGAGTTGCTCTACACATTATGATTTCTTTTCTCCTCATTTTTGGAGCTTCTAAAAATACTTTTCTTATACTTTCAACAAATTCTCATTAATGACCAACCTCCAACTAGCAGGACCATACCCAGCATGTCCAGGGATTATGTCAGCATTTTTAAGTTTCATTGTTTTCTAAGTTCAAACTGTAGCATATAAATGAGCAGATCTGCAACCCAAATTTTATTTCCACTTCTTTGACCTCAGTTTAGTTGAGTCCTCTTGAATTATGCAGTGCAACTGTGTGCTGTAACAGGGAATTGTGCTGGCCAGTAAGTAAGTATGATGTGATTTCCCTATCTCCTCAGTTGCCTCATCTGTAGAATGGAAGGAAAATATAAGTGCTTTTAGCAGTGCACACTCTTGTCAAACAAAAGATTATATTACTCAGTTCACATTTTTAGCATTTACATATTGTAAAGTCAATCAATAAGAATAATGAATTCTGTTTTTAATAAATAGATAAATTTAAATTGGGAAAGGTGGTGGTAGAGGAATGTGGGCAATGAATGAAGGCTCAGATGAGCCTCATTTCTAGTAAATGTAAATCTAGGAATGCAGAACCTGTCCAGCACTCTCCAGAGAATCCCAGAGTCCCGAGAACACAGTGTAATAGCCACTGGGCCCGGAGATCTCTGAGACTTTTCTACCCCAACTGTGACCTCGGATAACATCAACTTCACCTGGGAGCCTATTAGGAATGCAGAATCTCAGGCCTACCCCAGACCTGTCCTTCAACAAGATGCTCAAGTGATTTGTTTTCTCATTAAAATTTGGAAAGTGTTGTTTTGGAACTTTTTCTCAACCTTAGCCACACACTGGAATTGCACATAATTTCTCTAGCCTTAAGTCCCTTTAAATTTGAAGGACCTCATTGTCCTAAAGTCCTATCCAGCCCTGAAATTGCACAATTTTACTATCTAGCTTAGTGAACTGGAGGTAGAATAAAAAATTTTTGACAAATACACACCTAATTTGATCATTTAGCTTTGATTTTTTAAAAAAAATCTAGTGGTTCACAGGTGAACTAGATAGTAAGGAAGTCAGTGTTTTAGGTATTAGCAAGTCACCTTTCTTATCTTTAGTATATATCCAGACAATCCCTGTGGCATTAAAAGTGACATCTGGTAAATGTATAGACTTTATCAGAGAGAAACACCTGCAATACAAAAGATTTTTATGGTAAGGGGAATAGTTTTTGAATGATCCCATTGTAGACTTTTTAGTTTTATTTTTACTTTCATGTGTAAGTGCTGTCATAATTCAACATACTCCATTTCAACAGATCTCCTTCCCTTGTAAGTAAGACTTCTTTGCCTTTGGTCCAGTGCACAATGTGCTGATGAACTGGCTTTACGTGTCTCACTGAGCCTGTAGGAGTCGGTCTCTTCCAGTGAGGGCTATTTTGCCAGTCAAAGGAAGCAACTGCAACTATCAGTTTTTTTGATATGGAAAAAGTTCTTACTCCTTTTTATTTATAGGTTCTGCTGTAAATTATACTTCAGTATAGATGCAGCCTATAAATTTGATAACATTTAAAGCCCCACTCTCACACATTCTTTCCTTTCGTAAAAATTGTATGTATTTAAAAACTAAACAGGAAGTGCGCTAATGAAAACAGCTACTTTTACCTAAGCCAGAAAGCTATTTGCAGTAGAATTACTGTTGGCAAGACAGATGGACTTATCCCTAGGGATGTCACCAACATGGTTAATTCACGCTGCAGAATGTTTTCCACGGCAGCATGCAAGGTTCTGCTTGAATAAAGAAACTGGGGCTGTCTATCAGGTGTACAAGGCAAGTGACAGTAGAATTTTGGGTCTTAAGTCTTTCAATCTTAACTATCGAATGAGTGAAAAAACTATGATGATCTAACTACAGAATGAAAGCTACTGTATTTGATAGAATGAGAAATGAATAACTGGCCTTTCATTTGAAGACAACTTTGTTTTGGTGTTTGTGACATGAGCCCGGTCTTTATTGTGATGTTCCAAACACACTGTCTTTCATCAAGAAGGGAGTCAATTACCATCTGGTTGTTGGATTACAAACTGGCCATAATCTTAAATAAATGAGTGTCAGAGGTTTTTTAAAAAGTAAAAGTATAAGTAAAAGTAAAAAGTGTTAAAAAGTAAAAGTAAAAGTAAAAGTTAAAGTGTTAAAAACCCAAACCACTGTATATGAAAGCAGTTCAAATGAAACCGACAGAATGTTTTGGTGATATCATGGAACGTTTGTGAGTGTGAATTTGGGAAGAGTCCCAGCTCTATCTAACGATGTTTGTATATTCAATAACTGATGTGTTAAATTTTCTGGTTTTTTTTTTTAGTTTGTTTTTAAAACTGTACTTAGTACTAAACACTGGGCATTCTTTTTTGTTGGGTAAATGAGATTTTAGTCGTGACAAAACCAAAACTGCAATATAAGAGGTGGTATTCATATTCACTAAAAAGAATTAGCACAAGATCAGAGGGAAAACGTGGGTCCTTTCTGCTCCTCAGGGGCTGAGTGCAGATTCCCTTGTCTCTGTAGGAAGACTGGGAGATAAAGCCTGCTCAGGAAGGCTTGAGGCACTTCAAGGGCTGGAACAGCTGGATCTGTTTGTCCATCAAAGGGAAGTGTAACCAAAACATTAAGGAAGAAGCATTTTTCAAGATGGGGATGCATCTGACTGAGAATGACCACTCATGTTCAATTTAAACTTCTATGGATTCCTGTTGAGGGGCAGACTTTTGAATAATAAAATAACTGATCTAAACCATCTGTCTTAAAAACACTTTGCTTATCTAAGGAGGCTACATTATGCTGTATTAGGGAAGTTGAATCTGCAACTCTGATGTCTATGTGAAGCAGGGGTCAAGTTATAAAATCTTAAAGTGAGAGCAGCCCTAAAGGCAATGACCCCCCAGGAGCTAATGAATCCTTATAGCAGAGATTAATATCAGAAAATCTTATGTTAGATTCACCAATAAGCAGAACAGTTTCCCTGAGCTTGATGGATGATGGACCTGGGGTTCGGACAAAGAAGGACTCTTTTGATAACTAAGGGGTATGATTAATAATAATATTTAGTGTTTCTAAGTATTTATTTGGTGGCTAAATGTGGCTCTAGGAGTTTTATATATACTCACTTACTCCTTGCAAAGTTATGAAATAGGTACTATTATTAGCCCTTTTTAAATATAAAGAAATTGAGGCACAGAAACGTTAAAATAAACAATTGCCTAAGGCCATAGTCCCGTGTGATAGAGCCAGGATTAGAACCCAGCATTCTGGCCCTGAACCTGTTCTCTTAAGCATCTTGTACAACAATGCAGGCAGGAATAAAACCAGGAGAGGAAGTATGGATCAGACAAAAAACCTATGAAGCAGAAGACTTGTGACTGCTCAGTTTTAATTTGCTGCATGTATGTACCCATGCACACACATACACATATGTACACATGTCCCCATACACTATACACACATCTACACACATAGATGTGGTAAAGGGGACACTTGGGTTTTGCCTTTGAAGAATTCTCACTTTATTTCTAGTAACAGTTCCTGAATATAATTCCAGCAAGCCAAAATAGGAACAATGTGTCATCACCATTGCTTTTATATTTTGTCTCAGTTATGAATAATTCTTTAGCTTCGAGCTAAATATAGATTAAGAATGAGAGTTCTGAAATGTGGTAATTTTTGCCTTAGCTATTTATCATTCACATTTAAACAGATAATTAAAGGTACCTTTAAAAGGCAGAACTAATGGGAGAATTTGGTAGATAATTTGGTTTAATGATGCACAGAATCACATCAAAGAAAGTATGGAGGCTTTTCAGTCTGAATTAGAGAACATTATCATTTTTACCTGCTGCTTTCTGAGGCAGTCTGGAAGTCAATACCTTGCACTGTTCAATAGCGACAGATGTGGAAAAGTTGGAAAGATCGAGCCCTTGGTCTTGTCTGTGGCCACACCTTGTTTAAGGGTGATCCTGGGAGAGCTACTAACCTATCTAAACTTCTGTGGGGAGCAGTTGCCTTGGTTGGGCTAGTTTGGTGTTGTTATGAAGGGAATGTTTCTGTCCTTTCCAAATTCATATTGTGAAATCCTAACCACCAATGTGATGGTATGAGGATGCAGGGCCTTCAAATGGTAACTAGGTTATTAGAGTAGTGCCCTCATTAATGGGATTCCTGTCTTTGTAAAAGAGACCCCCGGGAGTTCTCAGGCCCTCTTTCTGCGAATGAAGGTGCAGTGCATAAAGGACCCCCTGTGAACCAGGGAGGGGGCTTTACTCAGACACCGAGTCTGCCAGTGCCCTGATTTTGGGTTTCCCAGCCTTCAGAACTGTGAGAAATAAATGTTCATTGTTTAAGCCACCCAGTCTATAACGTTTTTGTTATGACAGCCAGAACAGACTAGACAGGTGCCAAGGCTCAAACCACCATCCAAACTTAACGAAGCAAATGTGGGGACCTCATTAGAAGAACATAGGCATACCTCATTGAGCCAAGGGTAAGAAACGCAGCCAGCTTCCCCTTCCCTGTCCCTCTCACAGGCTGTGTGTTGTCATGTCTCTGTTCCTCCCTCTGCCTACATAATTATTCTCTATCTTTGCAAAATGTCTCTTTCTTCTTTGTGCATACTTGACCTGACTCTAGCTTTAGATCATCTCAAGTGCATGTCAGAGGCTGACCTGACTCTAAATTTCAATTCAGAATCATGGAAGAGATTTGGTTCAATTAGCTCTATAGATAGGTCAGCAAGACCATCTGCTGCCTACTCAATAGGGATTGTTGGTGCAGACACTCTGAGAAATGGGATGTAGGCAGAGAAGGGGATGGGAGGAATTAATTAACAGAAAAAATGATTTAGGCACCTATAATACAACAGCGATCATTTTTCCTTACATATATTGCTTGAATGCCCCAAGTCTTAAGAGCAGGTTTGTGTAAATGGAATCATCCTAACATTAATACCTGATTTTTGAAGCACAGAAAAGTTGAAACAATTGTCTAAAGTACAGCCCCCTGTGGTAGAGCCAGAATTAGAAACCAGTAGTCTGTCCCTGAGCGTGTTCTTGTAAGTGTCTTGGGCCATGGTTGCAGGCAAGAAGAAACTAGGAGTTTGGACCAGAGACAGAAACTTGAAGCTGGAAAGATTAGTGACTGCTCACTTGTAACTTTCCACACACACATGCACATACATACAGATGTACACACTCTTGTGCCCCCACACACGTTCTCAGTCTGAGCCCTTGCTGATGTTAAAACCCTTCCCTCAAATATTTCTGGGAATCCCCAAGAGGTGTCCTACCTGGTCCTAGAGGTCCGGGTTACTCTTATTTTGAATTCTGCCACACCAATTAGTGCTGCTGTGGCTGTAGCTGGTTTTGCTCATTCTGCTAGTGCCTTTGTCTTACGACCCCTGTTGGTTGACCCTGGTCACTAATGCCATCAACTCCCTCCATGACATAGGGAGAAAATGTTTGTTCCTTTTTGTGTTTCACATAATCAGTTAAGTCACAGAAAATAGATCTCCATAGTTTATTAGTCCACTCAAAATCAATTTTGAACAAATTTTTACTTGCATCATACCATACTGTTTACTTAATTATAAATATAGTGAATACTTTATATTCCTGCTTTAGAATTAGCAGTTGGAATATATATTTAACTATTTATAGATTTTTGCAAGTTGAATTTATAAACAAATTAATGAGTTTATCCTTAGACTTTAGAGAGGACAAAATTTATTTCAAATTAATATAGTCAGTTTTCTCTGTTTTTTTTTTTAAAGATTTTATTTATTTATTTATCTTTAGAGGGGAAGGAGAGAGGGAGAGAAACATCAATGTATGGTTGCCTTTCGTGCATCCCCTGCTGGGAGTTGGCCTGCAGGGAACTGGCCTGCAACCCAGGCATGTGCCCTGACTGGGAATCGAACCGCGATCCTCTGGTTCGCAGGCGCGCGCTCAATCCACTGAGCTACACCAGCCAGGGCAGTTTTCTCTGTTTTTTAATGAAATTTCTCTCTGAGGTTGATCTGTTCATGAAACAATTTGTATTTCCTCACTACGTGGCTCAGGGTGGTGGCTGTGGTAGAGTTAGTAGGCTTGCTTCTGTAGGAACTAGAGAGACTTGCTTGACAAAACAAGCCAATGGTGGTGCAACCTGGAGCAAAGCAGAGTCTCTGTCCTAAGTATGTCCTGTGGACACATGATGTAGGCGAGTGTTCTCTGAATACAGCTCAGCTACCTAAAGTGGAGCAGCTGTCTCAATTCCTATGGCTCAGAGACCATGTTTCCCAAACTTTCCTGATGGAAAGATTAATCAAAGGTGCTTGAAAGACAGATGGCTCCCTAGGCTATTGTACAGGAGCTGCGGATTCTGCAGGGTATGAGATGGTGCTGGGGAATTTGTATTATTGAGAACTTCAAGTAATTATTTTCACCAAGAAGTTTGAGAAAACACTTTATTTTGAAACATCTCCTGCCTTTTCTTACTTTTGCTCCTATTAAATTCTTCTAAAATCACAACACTACTATGACTGTTACAATTAGTGATGCTCTTACTTTTGGAAGGATTTCCTGAGTTGCTAACTTCATACACATCATTCATTTTACATACCATCATTAGCTGGAAGTTTTCAACTCTGATCATTATTTTTTGTGTGTGTGCAAAGGATACCAAGGCTGCACTGTTGCCTGTAGAATTATGTCCAGATTCCTTGGCCTGGGATTTATAGAACTCTATAAATTGGCCACAATCTGTCTTTCCAAATTCTTTCTTATATCCCAGGATTCAGCCAGGTGTGGACATTTGGTTCCTCCTATAAATATCTGCACTGTCCTGACTCTCTTGACTTATATGGTTCTCTCAGACCAAAATATTCTTTTTATCCATGGATGCCCATATCTTCTCTATCTTTCAGGGGTAAGCTCAAATGTTACCTCCTCTCTGAAGTGTGACATCAGTTGATTGAAGAAATAAGAATTTATTGACCGCTGCCTGTACATCGGACAGTACCCAGAATTCTTGATATGTTTGTTTCATTTGATTCTTAAAATAATCTCATGAGGGGGTTTTCTTTCCTCTGGACCTTGTCCCCACAGTACAATAACTGCCCATTTACTTAGTGTTTATATTTGTGAATGCATTTATTTAAAAAAACTTACTTGCAACCTCATAACCAATACCTGTGGCACTTTGGGGGTCATTCTTAGACATGTATGTAGTGCTGAAAAATTCCAGTTGCTCAGTGCACATGCTCCCAGCTGAGGTGGAACAAAGAGGCGCTCTGTGTTGTTTCAGCTCTCATACGGTAAGCACGTGTCTTTTTCTCAGTCTATTTAGTGACACATATTTTGCATTTTTGTTTTTTTGTTAGTACTTTTGCTGTTTAAAATGGCGCCACACACAGAGCTGAAGGTTATCTGGTGTTTCTAAGCACAAGAACACTGGGATGTGCCTTCTAGAGAAAACACATGTGTTAGATAAGATTTGTTCAGGCATGAATTATAGTCTGTTGGCTATGAGTTCAATGTTAATAAATCAAGAATACAGTCCCTCCAAAAAAGGAAAATTTCACTGGTCTGTATGTGAGCCTACTCTGGAAAGTGCTAAAGTAACAACTCTAGTGTGTGATAAAGTTCTGTAAAAGGCAAAAAAACAGCTAAATTTGTGAGTTTTTGAGATGACCCATAAGAAAAGCATAGTGAACGGTGTTGTTGTGAGGTTGAAAACCAAAGAAATTTACAGACTTGTTACCCAGGGTCAGAAAAATGTTAAATCCTTCTTGGCTAGCGTTGTCTTGGCTGGTTCACACATTCCGAAAGGCAATGCGGCCTGTGAGGTGTTAAACTTGTAGGAAATGAAGGTTCTGAAGATCAGGAGTCTGCAAAAGAATTTTTAAAATACATGCTAAGTGTTATATGGGGAAAATGGTCACCTAGAAGACTGGCTTATTTTACCAGGAAGTTAGCAAACATATCTGTATAATTCAAGTGGCATTCCAGTTGATGAAAAAGTTGTGAGCTGAAGCTCACAGGAACCTAACTCTGTATTTCCTCTAAGAGCAATAGTTTAGTATTTGCTAATCCAGTGTTCACAGCAACTTTATAGACCATAACTCCTACAGATATAACTTTATAGAACATAACTGCTACTTTGTTTATAAAATTGATTACTTTCTACCTTGTAATATAGATATTTTACTATGTACCAAACTCTTCATAGTACTATTTTATAAACTCCTTGAGGGGAAGATCCAGTCATCATTCATCCAGCAACAGTTTTGAGTGTCCATTATGAGACTCTCAGAGGCATGAAATAAGATTTTGTCCCTGCTCTCAGGTGGATTGTAATGTAGTGGGAGAGACAAACAAGTAAACAAATGAGTGTCACCATGAGTCTGAACGACACAGAAGGATGGATGTGCTTCATAAGAGATTACAGTCTAGGAGTTGAATGAATGAACCTGCCATTTAAATATCTTCTTAATGTATGTTCTGCCATTTATTTGGTTGTCTTTGCCTCTTAGCTACTCTGATTCTGTATCTGTATCTGTATCTGTGTCTGTGTCTGTGTCTGTACCTGTATCTGTGTCTGTGCCTGTATTTCTATTTCCATCTCCATCTCTACCTCTATCTCTTTAGCTTCCTGAATTCCTATAGTAAGTAATATATGGTTCTGGTAAGTATCAAGACAGAAATTTACATTTTTATTATGACTAACCTGCATAGGTAAGCTTCAAGAGGAATGTGATTCTTCTTAGGTCTTGTAATAAGAGAATTGTATAGGTCCTGCCTTGCAAAGTTGCCAGCACGTGGCATGAAAAGGCACCATCGACAAGGGCAGAGCCCATAAGACTGTGGCAGCACTGCCAGAAAATTGGCCGTTGGGTGCATCATAGATAGCAATGCTTGGATGCTAAGTCCACACACAGGTGCTGAGCCATGCCAGGCAAGGAAGACACCAGCATGAGTGGGTGAGCAGCCCCAGGGATTCTCATTCGTGTGTCATTGCTTAACTCTACCAATCCTAACTAGTAAGTGTGGTTTGGATCAAGACTTTATGGTCAGATAACAAATGAGTCACTTTTTCTTTTCTATCTTGGCAAGAATTGGGAACAATTAGTGACCTATTCACTAATTCCAGATACTTCTGCTAGTCTTTTTGGACAAAGATTTTAATATATTTGTTGGAAGAATTCTGGCTGGTGTCCAATGAAGGCTGCACTGTTAAGCAATTTCTTTTATCTTTTGAAGGAGGAAATTGGACAGAAACATCAATTTTAGGAAAGAAATGAGGATAAAAAAGAAATGGAATCTGGGTTGGCCTTCAGGATTTTTCTTCTCAGCCTTTTCTCCTATGAATTTTAGGCTCACCTATGACTTGATTCCTAGATGCTTCCAGGCTCTTTTCTTTTGTGACCCTTCCATTCTCCTCTGCTCCTCAGGCTGCTGAGCAGCCCCCCTGTGGCTGTCCCTGTCCCTGTGGTCAGTGAAAAGAATGCAGCCTATTAGGCTCTACTGTTACACTGTACACTCCAAAGCTGAACATGACCTGGCCCATGACCTGAAGGGGTTTACTATCTGTAAGGGAAGAGACACATAAATAGAGTGATTATAATGCTTTGCTATGAGTAAAAAAATCTAAAAAATATTGTAAAAAGGTCACAGTAGGTGAATGAAGGGCAATAGACACGAGTGCTCCATTCCACCTGGAGGAGCATCTCAAACTGCCCAAAAATGCCTCCTTCCCCTTGGCTTTGGGTTGTCTCTCAATTCTCTTTCTCCCTTTTCCTGGTTCTCCAGAGCTTTGGCTCTTGGAAAGCTCCTCCACTTCTGCTCTATCTGTCCTGGCTGGCCTCTCTGAGGCGCATTCCAGAGCCACATGTGGAAGCTGATTCTTTCTTTTATTGAGCCTAACTTTTCTCCATTGCTCCAGGCTTGGATTGGGGCCTCCTCCTACTTGGGGCCCAATGCAGTACAAATTTGTTGGTTTGCCATGTATAATAGTACCCCCTCAAAAGGATTATCAACTCCTGAGGACAGGGCTATGCCATTTACTTCCTTAATATATCTCTCATGAAAACCAACATGATTTTGAGGTGATAGAAGTTGTTGCTCCATAATAATTTTTAAAATTTAGTTTTGTCAGTATGGCCTCAGTATTTGCATGCCTAATCATACACACTGAATCTGATGAAAGTCAATAACAGCAGAGGGGTGGTCTGTGGAGATTTGTCAATCAAAAACTATTCTCTTTGTGTATTTCAGTTATATTTCATTCAATTGAAAATGATTATTTTTCACTTAACCCTGTAAATATACCTCTTGAGTTTCAGCAAATAAACCATATAATCTCACATGCCCACTGGTTTGTACACTTTGTCCATTTTGAGCAGACTGTCAAAAATAATGTGGTATTTCATCATCTACTGACACAAAAGAAATAGAAGGAAAAAGTTCCACAACCTTTGATATTTCAAGTCAGGACTCTTGAAAAATGGAGGACAGCTCAGAGTTCAAATGCCATTCCCTTCATCTGACTTTGGCCTCTGGGGAAAGGAGGTAGAATTCTTGTAATCCTTCATAAATATTTTCCTGTTTGGTGCCTTCTGTGCTCAAGGCTTCTTATTATTCCCTTCAAGTGTTTCTGTGACCTGTCAATTATCTAAGCCCTCTCTTTTCCACCCTGTAGAGATTATTAATTTCCCTGTGTTTCATCTTTTCATGTGTGTGCATGTGGTACTCTTACTTTTCACCTCCCATCAGCACCCCATAAGGGTATGGACGGGTTAGGTTAAAATTAGAGCTATTTGAAATGTTTTTTTTTCATGGTTATAATAGGAGGTTTGCAGAAGAAAAGGATTGAAATTGCTGCTTGAAATGTGGTGTTCCCTATTGGTAATTTGAAAAGCATATGAGTTGTACATTTTATCTTCCCGATAAGAGAGAAAAGTTTCTTTTTGTATATAATCCTTAATTAAATTTTTACTGTGAATAGGGCCCCTTAATAGAATATAAAATGCTTTATTGCCCACATTTTATATATTTCTCTATTGTTGGGTTACCCCTTCAACTGAACCACAAGGTTCTTTTTTCCGTTTCTCTCTCTCCTTGACCACAATTCTCCTTGACCGCAATTCTCTGATGTGGGAACTTCCCAGGGCTTTCTAAAACATGGCATGTCCTGTGCACTGCTTCATCCTCCGCTGTTTTCACCTGGAGAGCAAGGGCTACTCTTTCTGGAACTGAACCCAAAGATTCACTGCTGTGCTGTAGGCCTCACCTCCACTTTCTCCAGCAGTTATTTTAAGAGACTAAAATCAACTCTGTTACAGAGCAAGGAAGCATTTTCCAGAGTGTCCCCAAGTATTCAAGTTCAGCAAGATACAACATAAAAAAGACTCTGTGGTCATGTCAGTTTGTATACGTGGCATAAGTTTGTATATATGGTCTCTGTCCTCTTCTTGGAGATTTCCAATGTAAATATTATGATATATTAAATATATTAAAGCCTCTGAGTAGTCCAATCAGTTGTTTACGCTTATTTCCTTGTCATTTTCCCAGCTTATTTGATCATTAAGCCCCTTTTATTTGAACATTTGATCATTTGGCAAAACATACTTAGGGAGATACTAGGAAAAGAATTAGGAACTACAACTCAACAAGCCTGAATGAGTTGCAGGTATGAAATAGCTTACTCTTATATCTGGCTTTTCAAGTCCTATTTGTTCCACCAGTGAATCGTAAGCTCCACGGAGGCAAAGACTTTTAGCAGTGTATATCAGATCACTGCTGAATCTCCAGTGTTACACAACAGGGCCAGGCATATATTTACATTCAATAACCATTTGCTATTTTTACTCCATCTTATGTTGCTGCCCTCTTTGTCGAATATTAATTGCCTGTAGAGACTTGGGTTTGTTTCTGGGCTCTCTGTTCTGTTTCATTGGTCTATGTGCCTGTTTTTCTGCCAGTACCACGCTGTTTTGATTACAGTGGCCTTGTAATAGAGTTTGGTATCAGGTATTGTGATCCCTCCTACTTTGTTCTTCTTTCTCAAAATTGCAGCTGCTATTCGGGGTCGTTTATGGTCCCATATAAATTTTTGAAGTGTTTGTTCTATGTCTGTGAAATATGTCATTGGTACTTTAATAGGTATTGCATTGAATCTGTAAATTGCTTTGGGTAGTATGGACATTTTGATGATGTTAATTCTTCCAATCCATGAACATGGTATATGTTTCTATTTGTTTGTGTCTTCCTTGATTTCTTTCTTCAGTGTTTTTGCAGTTTTCTGAATATAGGCCTTTTACCTCCTTGGTTAGGTTTATTCCCAGATATTTTATTATTGTTTTTGCTATATCGAATGGGATTTTTTTCTTGATTTCTGCTTCTGCTGTTTCATTGTTAGTATACAAAAATGCCTTTGATTTGCCCATCAGTAAATGAATGGATCCAAAAACTATGGTACATTTACACAATGGAATTCTATGCAACAGAAAGAAAGAAGAAGCTCCTACTCTTTGCAACAGCATGGATGGGACTGGAAAGCATTATGCTAAGCAACATAAGCCAGGTGGTGAAGGACAAATACCATATGATCTCACCTTTAACAGGAACCTAAACAACAAAACAGACAAGCAAGCAAAATATAACCAAAGACACTGAAATAGAGAACAGGTTGACAGTGACCAGAGGGAAGAGGGGAGGGAATTTTAGGCGGGGGGAAGGGACGGATTTACAGGGACTAGTATAAAGGACACATGCACGAAAACTAAGGGAGTGGGAATGGGAGGGAGGTGGGGAACACAGGGTGGGTGGGCTGAGATGGGAGTAAAAATAGAAAACTGTACTTGAATGACAAATAAATAAATAAATAAATAAATAAAATAACCATTTGTTAAGTGGCAGAATGTATGCATCTGTGGAACACAGACACCAGGACCCTCTTAGCTCAGTCCCAAAGGTTGCCCTAGCTTTAGGATGAAACTGGACTTTTATCAGTTGCTTGAGTTTTTTTAACCAGTTGTTTTTTTTCCTAGTTTTAACACAACTTTCAGAATTCTTCATTTTTAGTAGCTGTGTGGGACATATTTATTCTATTCATAACTTCTTACCATATTTTGATGTCTTTCTATGTATTTGGGAAAATTCCTTTGTTATGAGTCTTGTTTTCCAATGAAGATGTCAACACTCAAATATCCAGGCTCTCCTATAAGATGCATGACAAACACAAGGAAAGTGTGTTGTGGGGAAACGGGCTTAGTTGTGGAGGAAGTGGTCCACCTGAGGTCAGCTTCTGATGCAGAAAGAGAGCATTGGCGGGACCTTTAAGTCAAGTGGCACGGATTGTGCTGGGGTGGCTACAGCACGTCAGCAATTGCCTCATCCAGCCAGAACTGCAGGGTTGTCTGAGCCTCGGACCTGGATATTTAGCCAAGAGTCTGGTTCTCCAGGCTCCAGAGCATAATTCAAATATGCTTAAATGTTGTTGCTAAAGGTGTCTTTTGCCATAGAAACATGACATCTATGTTATAAACCACAGGTCTCAAATTCTCATTTTAGAAGAATTTTTTCTCTTTTTGCCAAAGATTTCTATACTTTATAGCTGCCCACACCCTTTTCACTCACCTGCATTGATTAATTATATACACACATGCACATACATTCCTCCATTGCCTCTTTCTCCTACCTGTCTTCCTGGGGTTTGAAAGACCTATGTATGTGTAGGTCTTCCCCTGTCTGAAAGACAATGTCCAGAATTTGATTTTTATAATGAGTCCTTTTTCTCTTTTGATAACTGAGACACTTTGAAAGACTCCTAATCTTTCCTAAATTATTCCTTACTGTGACTCTCTTGCACACCTTAGATTCTTTTTCATTGAAGTGATCATGCTCAGTAATTGCAAGATTCTATTTCCCCACAGATGGACTCATCTAAGTTAAATTTTAATAATTTAGTTTGATATCTGAGTCATTCTATCTGTCAAACACAATGGAGAAGGGAATAAGGAGACACTGTTAGGTCTGGCTACTAGTAAGAAGACCCAAAGCAACAGTTATTGAAATAAGAAAGACACGCATTTTTTCCTTGAAAGACAAATTGAGAAGTAGGTTATTGAGGATAGTATCATGGCTTCATGGTTATCAAGGACCATTCTCCTTCTATCTTTCTGCTCTATTACCCTTAGAAAGTGGCTTCCACCTTCAGAGTAACCTCGTGCTCACAAGATGCTTGCAATAGCTATAGCCTTTCCATCCTCCCTCCCATCTGAGTCAATCCCCTTTTCAAAGAATCACACTCAGTGACTTTCACTCATATCTCTTTGGCCATTTCTATGTACAAGAGACACTTAGATATGCAGTTTTATATTTAGGCAATTGCCACACCCCATGGTGCAGAGCTCTGTTCTCATACAAAGGAAGAAGGAGGGAATGTATATTGGAAAAAACAATGAATAGACTCTGATTTGAAGATTTAAAACAAATGTACTGTTTTCCAGAAGATGCTATTGACTATAAATCCACTGTAATGTGTGGTGAAGATTTCTCATAAAACATATCTTTCATAGGAAACAATCATGGCTCAATTTTTTTTTTATTTGGAGGACTTCCAGGAATTTGCATGGTCTCGTGGCCCATGAGATACCAAATGCAGATACCAAGTACCTGCATTTCCAGCCACTGTGAGTAATTTTGTCTTCTGGGATCAAAGCCGCTGTGAGGTGTTGATATAACTAGTGATGTGCTTTTAACAGAAATCATGAGATGCAATGTGCTCCAAATTAAGTGTTTTAAGAATGCTCCAAAACAGTTAATTCTTGAAAACAAATCCATAATTCAGGGAATTTCAAGCTTTTAGAAAAGTTTTTCACCTTTTGAACCCAAAATAAAGTCAGATTTCTCTGGGCTCATTATGAAAACCAAATCATGGTCACACTTACAGAAAATAGATTTATTATTTCTTCATGTTCTTTGGTAAATAATGGGAGGTCAGGTCAGGATGATCAAATTTAGAGAAGCATCTGCTTGAGGTGAAGACAAATGAAACAGAGAAGAAATAGTCTAACCGACGTTGTCTTGTATAAAGTTTGTTGGCATACGCTTTCTTTTGCCATTTTTAAAGTGACAGGTTCAAAGCTCAAAACCGTGAACAAACTCTGGGTTTTAAAGCATATGGAATATTGTCTCTAATGACTTAATGAAGAAGAGTACTGGATTTCAATGCAGTATTTTTCAATACTTCTGTGACATAGTTATCCATTTTCTTATTCTGTTTATTTGTAATCCATCAAAAATCCCCTTAAAAACATTTATAGCACCCAGCTAATCAGGAGACAGAATACTGAGCGTTTTTCCAGTGTTATTATTTGAACTAATAACAAAGAATTCAGACTTAGCAAAATGCTGTATGCTTCTTGCCTTCTCTCCTTCTTCCCTCCACATAGTTTGTCCTTGTAACAAACAACTGGGCCTGCTCAGCTAGTGTTACCCAACCATGACCACCCTCCCTTCCTCTCCTTTTGGATAAAAAGGACACAAAGTGGAGAAAGAATGATATTAGTCAAGGGCCATGCATCTGTTGTCCATTTTAGAGAAATAGAAACACAGAAGCATTATGCTGTGAGAGGAGGCAAGTTTCCAAAGAGATGTGATTGTGGGATGGTTAGTATTGAGTGGACCATGGTGTGCCCAGAGTTGAGTTAGCATGGAGGAGGTTGCGTAAAGCAGTGACTGGCCATTTCGCAGTAACGATCACACTACATAGCTGCAAACAGGAGCCTTTTCTCTCGTTTCACTCAGGCAGATGTGTAATCAGCCCAATCTTTCTTGCTACTCTTGGGAGTATACAAAGAACATTCCAGGTGCTGGAGAAGCAAAACACTCTTTCAGCACCACTGGTGAATTTCCCACTCAAACCCAGCCAAAGCTAAGCTGCAGTGGAGAACTATTCATTTACACAAGCTGTCAGATTTAGGGCTCTCTCCAAATCTGCTCCTTTGTGTGGTTTGGATACATCCTAGGAGGGGTAGAGCTCCATAGCAGTGGGGATGGGACTGTAAAAAGGAGACAGGGTTGAATGCTGGAGAGAGTGTGGCCATGTGTACAAACATGGTTGTGGGCAAATTAGTGGTTATCTCTGTGTTCCTGGACAAAAAAGAAGAGAGAGTAGAAGATGCAGCTTCAACTCTGTCTTTGTAAAGCAGGCTTACGACAGCTGATACCACCCCTCACAGGCCTAAAAAATAAGACTCTATATGCTTTAGGGATCTGCTTTGGCAAATTTCATGTATTTTATTCCTTCATTGTTTTTCTAATTTGCAAAGAAAAAAGATGCAGTAAAAATATAAACAGTAGGCGATCTGAAGCACTTTCAGAGGAAAGAAGCCATTTCTAAAACATTTTAATGAGGTAAATAAAAGAGCAACAAAATTTTAAACATTTTTTATTGTTGTTCAAGTGCAGTTTTCTGCCTTTTCCCCCACCCCTCCCCACCACCGCCCCCTCCTCACCTCCCTCACCTGTTTCTATCCCCCTTGTTATTGTCCACGTGTCCTTCACAATTGTTCCTGCAAACCCTTCACGTTTTTCCCCTATGGTCCCCTTCCCTCTCCCCTCTGGTCACTGTTGTCAGCCTGTTCTCAAGTTCAGTGTCTTCAGTTATATTTTGCTGAGCAACAAAATTTTTATTCTATACATTTTGTTCAAAAATTTTACTGGAAGTCATCTAATGCATATGTCAAGCTAAAGCAGTGATTATTTTATTTTAAATTAATTTGTCTATTTATCCAAACTCTAAATTATGCAGGAGGAAAGAGATGGAACTTAAATCATCCAATTTTAGAGGGAATTTCTTACAGTTTATTCGTGAAGCAGTTTCAACAAGGCACCCATAGTTTTTTAAACTATTGAAGTAAATTAAAGCTAAAGATGAAGCAGAGTAAAAACTCTGAGCATATATTCTGGTCTGGCCTCTAGTTTTTGTTTCCTTTAGCTTAGATACTGACTTAGTACCACAGACAGTCTAGTGATGGAGAAGTTGGCATGATCATACATTTGGAGGACCAAGATCATTATATTATAAAGTATTCCAGAATGTGGGAGACCAGAAATAAATTTAAAGTGTGAGAGACAATGGATTACAATGGCTTGGAAGCTTTGATGAGATGATGATAATGAAGGTTGAGCACAATATTCTTCCCTGTTTAAGCACAAATTATGAAGTTGCTAGGCATAACTATCTGCCATTTCTCTTTCTAAAACACTTTAGGATAGTGTATTTTTGTGTAAGCCATTGTTATTTTTATAAAATTTAAATTTTTGTTTTGGTTTGGCACTTTTCTTGGTAACATTGCCATGATCTGTTTTTCCCTGTGTGCATGAGTAATGTATATGTATCTCTTTGTTATGTAAAGGTTTCATATAGAAGTTACATGGAAGATGTAGAAGCAACAAATCCTCATTTCCAAATAGAAAGTCACCCTAGGATCTGGAAGGCAAAAAATACAATTATAAAGAGAAGTAGGAATGTCTGGAATATAGTAGACACTCAATAAATAATTGTTGGGGTAATAAATTAGAAAAAACTTGTCCTTCATTGAAGACCTCTGTTATTCTACAGAGTATTATATTAGTGAAAGAACATGACAGCATACAGTAGCCACTTTTTCTATATAATGTCATTCTTACAGCACCCTTGGGAAATGAGTGGGTCAGGTGTCATGAGGAAATTGCAATTTGGAGTTTGAAAAGACTTGCTTAGAACTGGTAAGTGGCAAGGCCAAGACATGGCCTCATAGCCTAAGTCAGATGATTTTAAATTCTATGCATTTTGCCATCTTTGATTTTCATTCAGGTGAGTGTGTGTGTGTGTGTGTGTGCGCGCGCGTACATTGAGGTGTCCTAGTTTTCAGTGACTGCTACTGCTATAGTCTGAATATGTTCACCCAAAATTTGCATATTGGAAATTTAACACTCAAGGTGATGGTGTTCACATCATGGAATACTACTCTGTCATAAAAAAAGAAAAAAATACCCTTTGCAACACCATGGATGTACCTGGAGATTATGCTAAGTAATATAAGCCAGTCAGAGAAAGACAAATATATAATTTTGCTCATATGTGGAATCTAGTAAACAACCTGAACTGACAAGGAAAATGGGGACAGACTCATAGAGAGCAGGACGATAGCTAAGGTGGGGAGCTTAGGAGGTGGAGGGATTGAACAAAAAGAAAAAAGGACTCGTGGACATGGCAACAGTATGATGATTGCTGTGGGGAGAAGTATAAGGGGACTAAATGATAATGGGAAAATACAATAAAGATAAAAATAAGGACAGAAAAAGAAAAAAAGAAAATTTAACACTCAAGGTGATGGTGTTATGAGGTGGGGCCCTTGAGAGGTGATTAGGTCTTAAGAGTGGAGCGCTCATGAATAGGATTAGTGGCCTTATAAAAGAGTCACCCTTCTCCATGTGAGGACACAAGAAGTGTGTGACCCAGAAGAGAGCCCTCACCAATCATGCTGAAACTCTGATCTCAGACTTCAGCCTCCAGTACTGTAAGAAATAAATTTTTGTTGTTTATAAGCTACTCAGTCTATACTCTTTTGTCATAGGCAGCCTGAACAGACTAAGATAGCTACTTAACTACAGTGCAAACTAATCAAGTGTTTGTTGTCAGGCCACATGCTTATTTGATCTGTATTTGTTCACATTTCCCAACTCTTTCTTTTCCCCCTTACTTTGTAATATCCACCTTATGTCACATTACTGGTTCTGGAATAATCACTGAAAAAGAAACTAATTGAAGTGAGAAAAAGAGATGATAAAAGAGAGACAATAGGCTGTCCTGAAAAGCTGCGGGTCCATTGCCTTTGTGTTGGAGACGTTTTTTAGGTTAGGAAGTCTGACTCCTGTATCTGCATGTTTACACATGTGCATCACACTTGAAAAGGACAAGAGTGAGATTAAAAATAATAAACATTTGAACTTCTGCTCCTCCCTTCTGCAATGGACTCTTAATTTTTTTATGTGGAAATGGCCAGGGCAATAAGCAAGACAAAGAGGCAGCAAGGAGTTTCTTGGCAGAAGCAGCAGCTTAAAGAAATAAAACAATCTTACATGCCAGGATTATGTTGTTTCTGGACTTTGGAGAAAATAGCTAAGATGGAGACATCCCTCTTTCACCAAGATGAGCCTCTGCTTGGTCTCTTCTTTCTTTGTGCAACCTTTGGTGTCAATAGAGCATAATCTATGTTTTCTAATGATCATTCTTCTTCTCCCTCCATTGTCATACATTTGTATAAGAGGCAAACTCTATAGATGTATTATACTCTTAACTTTTTCTGCAGTCCAGGTTGAGTACAGGTAGAACATTTCCTGTTTATGTCATATATTGTGCCTGAGAACCATTTACGCTTTGGAGATAACAGCAAAGTGTCAGTCTCCATTTGTTGTTCTTCTCCAATAGAAAGAGCTGAAGTGCTCACTGTCTTGGGTGCCCCTGTCTCTAAAGAGAAGGACTGGGAGGGGCTTCCAATCCCATTTCAGGAACCTGGTATATGGGAGGGCTGCCTGAGCTTGTGAAGGCTCATGTGAATAGGAACATGCTTCCTTACTTGTACCTTCAAGGAGAAAAACCCTCAGGTACAGGCTTCTCCTCATGGAAGTAGCCAAAGACATTTCCTATCATATAGGCTCCTTTGCATTTTGTCATGGCTCTTTGATTCCTTGGCCACAAAAAATTTAAGAAGACAATGGATGCACTAATCTAACAAAGGCACTCATATATATACACTGGATAAAAGATATCTCATAACCTTTGAGGTAGTCAGGCTCCTTCATGAATATAAGTAGTGATCTCCCTGGGGGATTTTTAATGGCATGCACATATGTACACACTCATGGCAGTGAAACAAAGAGAGTAGGAGAGGAGCAAGTAGACATAGCAACTGAATCAGAGGACTTCAGAGCTGGAGAGTTAGGTATGAGGCTCGGACCCCTTGCTCTTCAGCAGGACCTCCAAAGCTGAGATATCCCTTCAGTTTCTAAACTACCCTCCTACCAGTGTCAATGTGGCTTCTTCTCTCTTCTCTAGTTGCAGGACTTCTGTTCAGCTGGTGTTCAGGAGGTTCTCAGAGATGGTTGTTCTGCAGTTTAGTTGTCATTTTGGTGTAGTTGTGGGAACAGGTGAGCACAGAATTTACTTTTGCCACCATCTTGATTGGAAGTGCTGCCACAGTAGTCTGAGCAGTGATGAGCCAATATTTCCTTTCTAGATTTGCATTTTTTTCTTTAAGGGCTATATTTAGGTATGATTCACATACGAGAAACTACACACACTTACTATGTAAAATTCTATAGGTTTGACACATGTATACATCTGTAAGATCATCATCACAGTCAGCATAATGATAATGTCCATTTCTCTCAGAAGTTTCCTCTTATTCATTTGAAATACCTTCCTTTGACCCCTCCTTGTTCTCTCTCACTTTCATGTGCTTGTGCTACTACAGAGTAATTTGCATTTTTCAGAATTTTATATTAGTGGAACCATACAACATGTCCCTTTTAGTCTCCCATTTTCCATGCAACATAATTATTTTGAGATTCATTCATGTTGTTGCATGTATCAATAGTCATTTCTTTTTATTGTTAAGAAATATGCCTGATATGGCTATACCACAGTTTTGTTTTTTATTTCTGAAATCCATTTGCTCACTGATGCAGGTTTAGTTTTTTTCTTGCTCTTTGCTATTACAAATAAAATGTCTATGAATACTTGAATACAAGTCTTTATATGGGTATATGCAAATTTTCATGTTTATTTGCCTCCATATATATTAATATTTCACACTTAAAAGAATAATAAAAAGGAAAATTAGAGAGTATTTTAAACTCAGTAAAAATAAAACTAAATATTGCAATTTAAGGATGGTGTTTAACAATTATTTGTGGGGCATTTAGAGCAGTGAACACTTGTAAGAGAAAATAAGAATCTTCTCAAATTAGTGACCTCAGTTTGTACGTTAAGGAACTTGGGGGGTGGGGAGAACAAATGAAATCCAAGGTATGGAGAAGAAGTGAAATAATAAAGATAAGAGTGAAAATAAGTGAAATTAAAAGTAGACAAACTTTTGGTTTTTCTTTTTTTAAATAGAAAAAATTAATTAAAAGTTAGTTCTTTGAAAGTATAAATTACCAATATCAGAAATGAGAGAGCTAACATTAGTAAAGATGCTATAGATACTAAAAAGATAATGAAGGCATAACATAAACAACTTTATGCTGATAAATTTGACAACTTATATGAAAGGGACCAATTTCATGACAGATACATACTATTAAAGTTTATTCAAGAGGAGGTAGTATAAACACATTGTATCTATTTAAAAAATGAAATTTGAGGTTGAAAAAGTTCCCACACAAACAGAAAATCCAGGTTCAAATTGCTTCACTGGTGAATAGTTTAAGGAAGAAATTATAGCAATTGTACATAAAGTCTTTAAGAAAATTGAATAAAGGGGATACTTCCCAATTCATTCTATGAGGCCAGCTATACTCTGGTCCCCAAACAAAGCACAAACATTATTAAAAAACTACAAAGTTATAAATTTTAACAAAATTATATAAAATTTAATCCAACCATATACATCATGGCCAAGTGAGGCATATCACAAAAATGCAAGGTTGATGAAATCTTTGAAAATCACTCAGTGCAATTCACCACAACAGACTGGAACAGGAAGTGGAACCTAATCAACAAAACAAACAAGCAAGCAAAATAAAGCCAGAGACACTGAAATAAAGGACAAATTGGCTATATGTAACCAGAGAGGTTGGGGGAAGAGGGGTAATGAGAGAAAATAGGGGAAGGTCCACCAAGGAACATGTACGAAGGACACATGGACGAAGCAAAAGTGGGTAGGCTCAGTGGGGGGCTAGGATGGGTGGGGCAGGGGCTGTGGTGGGGTGAAAATTGAGACAACTGCACTGGAAGAACAATAAAAATATTTTTAAAAAGCAAAAAAAAAAAAAGAAAGGAAAAACAGCATGATAATCTCAATAGATGCAGGAAAAGTACTCAACAAAAGTTAAAATTTATTCCTCATAAAGACTCTCAGTCAACTAAGTGGGACTAGAAGACAACTTTCTCAGTTTAATCTAGGGCATCTAGAGCTAACAATGCATTAATGGAAAATGTTGAATAATTTTCTTTTAAAATAAAGAACAAGACAAGAATACACTCATCACTTCTAGTCAACATTGTACTGGAGATTCTAGACATTCAGTGTGGTAAGGAAAAGACATATAAAGGCATGCATATTATAAAATGAAAAATAAAACTGTCTTTATTCACCATTACATCATCATCCATGTGAAAAACCTTATGGGGTGTACAAAAACACCACTAGAAACACAATTAAAAAATAATTTTATTTATTTATACTAACAATAAGCAATCAGAAATAAGAAAACATACCATAATAATTATATAAAATAAGGAAATATTTATAGATAAATATAATAATGTGCAAGACCCATACACTGAAAGCTATACAACATACTGAGAGAAATGAAAAACCTAAATAAATGGAGAGATAGAACATGTTCATGGATTGAAAAACTCAGTGTTGTTAAGATGTCAATTCTTTCCAAATTGGTTTATAGATTCAAAGGTATCCAAATCAAAACTGCAGCAGGTTTTCTGTAGAAAATAATTTAAAAATTTTTTCTGAGGTGCAAAATAAACAGAATAGCCAAATAACATTGAAAAGAGAAAAGCAAAGTTGTAAGACTAATTATACTAGATTTCAAGATTTATTATAAAGATACAGTAGCCGAGATATTGTGGAACTAGTGTAAAGTTCAATAAATTGATTAGTGAAATATAATGTACTATAGAAATGATCCCTGAAAATATAGCCTTTGATGAGTGAAATATGAGAGTCCTGAAATAGACCCATACATATGCAATCAATTGCTTTTGACAAAATGCAAATCTGTTTCAGTGGAGTAAGAATAGTCTTTTCAACAAATATTTTTGAAACAATTGGATGTCCATATGCCAAAAATAAGAAAAAAATCTCAACCCATATCTCACAGCATACACAGAAAAAAACTCCACCCGAGTCATAAACCTAAATATCAAACCTAAAACTATAAAACTTTTAGAAGAACAAAGGAGGATTAATCTCTCTGACTTTTTATTAGGCAAAGACTTCTAAATATGTATACCTATATGTTTCAATAATGTTGCTAAAATGATTAGTCCACATTTAAGGCAAAAATAATAATGTATTGTGGAATTTATAATATGTATATAAGTAAAATGCATAACAACTATAACAAGGAATGGGAGGTACAAGTCAAAATATAATATTCTAATGTTCTTGCTTTATAGACAAAGTGGTATAATATTTAAACATTTTTTGTAGTAAGTTAAAGCTCTATAAATTCTAAAGTAACCTCTAGATATAGAAGTTGTAAAATGGAATGCTACACACATTTTAGTTAACCTAGAATAGGAAAAGAGGTAAAAATAAGTAGTAACAAGATGCACTTGCTTCTTAAACATTCAGCAATATAGACCCTATGGTGGGCCATTAAATGAGCTTCAGTAATTGTTTTTTAAAAGGGAGATAGCTTACAGACCACAACAGAATTAAATTAGAAATTAATAACTTAAAGTAATTGAAAAGCTCTCTAATTTATTTGGACATTAAACAACACTTCTAGATAACCCGTAGGCAAAAGATAAAATTATTTAAAAAATTGGAAAATATCCAGAACTAAATTTGACTGAAAACAGAACAAATAAAAACTTGTGGAATGACTCTAAAGCAGTGCTTAGACAAATGTTTATAACCTCAATGCTTATATCAGAAAAAAAGAAAGATTTAAAATCAGTAATGAAGTTTTCAGTTGAAAAAGCTATGAAAGAAGACCAAATTAAACCAAAACAAAGGAAATAACAAACATGAGAGGTGATTAATTAAAATAGAAATTTATGAACAATAAAGAATGCTAATAAAGCTAAAAGTTGCTTCTTTGAAAAGCTCAGTAAAACTGATGAACATAAGGTAGACTTTTCAAGAAAAAAGAGAGAAAATGCAAATTACCATTATAAAATTGAAAAGCAAAATTACTACAGAGCCTACAGATTTTAATAAAATGGAATATTATGTACAAATCTTTATTAGCAAATTTAACAACTTACTTAAAATGAACAAATCTTTTGAAAGGCATAAATTAACAGAACTAACACAAGAAGGAATAGGAAACCTGAATAGACTCAAATATTTATGAAAATATTGAATTCATATTATAAAACTCTCTAAGAAAAATACAACCATTTACATAGGTTATATATACCAACCATTTAATAAGAAACAATACCAATTCTAAACAGTTTCTTTTAAAAAAATAGATGAGATAATACTTCCTAATTCATTTTATGAGGCCAGAATTACGTTGATACCAAAACTAAGGTCATTACAAGAACAATCCAAACCAACCTCTCTGATGAAGAGAGGCACTCAAACCTTATCATGTTATCAGCAAATTGAATTTAGTGACATCATGTAAAAAGGATAACATCATGACTAACTGGTGTTTATTTCATAAATGTAAGATTAATTCAAAATTAAAAATTGGTCAATGTAAATAATTTACCACACACACATTAAAAACAGACAAAATTCACACAATCTCAATAGAGAAAAATATTTGTCCAAATTTAATACCCATTTATTTAAAAAAAACTCTCAGCAAACTAGAAATGGAAGAAACTTTCTCAGTCTGACAAAGGCATCTAGAAAAAACCAACAGCTAATATCACGCTTGATATTGAAATCTGAAAATTTTCATCCTAAGATTGAAACTAGTCAAAAATGTCTACTCCTCACCAGTTCTATTTGATATTGTATTGGAGGTCCAAGTGAGGGTAAAAAACAAGTAAAAGAAATAAAAGGCATACATACTGAAAAATAATGGGAAAAGTAACTCTGTTCATAGACAACATGTTGTATACGAGACAATCCTAGAAAATTTACATAAAACCACTAGAATTAATAAGTGAATTCAGTAGGATTCAAAGTCAATATATAAAAAGTAATTGTATATCCATATACTGCAAAAACACTTCTGTAAAATGAAGTATAATATAACTTAGAATAGCATGTAAAGCCACAAAAATTTAGGAACACATTTAAGGTATGTAAAATCTGTAAACCTGAACTACAAAAACATTGCTGAGAGTAATTAATGAAGACCTAAGTGAAGGAAGAGATATACTGTAATAATGGGTTTTTTATTTCTATTACATTTAGTTTTTATTTTTAGTTTTTCTCTGACCACAAGGGGCTGAATCTAGGAACTAACCCCAAGGGAAAAAACCCCAAACAATAAAAATTAGGGAGATTGAATAGCATGCTATTAAACAACGAATGGGTCAAGAATGAAATTAGAAAAGAAATCAAAAAGTTTCTGGAAACAAATGAAAATGAACTCATGAAAACCCAAAACGTATGGGACACAGCTAAGGCAGTCCTGAGAGACAAGTATAGCAATACAGGCCTACCTAAAAAAGATAGAAACATTTCAAACAAACACTCTAATCCTATACCTACAAGAACTGGAGAAACAACAACAAAGACAGCCCAGAGGAAGTAGAAAGAAGGAAATAAACAAGATCAGAGCACAATTAAATGACATAGAGACTAAAAGCACAATTCTAAGGATCAATGAATCCAGGAGTTGGTTCTTTGAAAAGATAAACAAAATCAACAAGCCTTTAAGCAAGCTCATCAAGAAAAGAAGAGAGAGGACTCAAATAAACACAATCAGAAATGAAAGAGGAGAGATTACAACTGATACCACAGAAATACAAAGGATCTAAGAAATTACTAAGAATAACTGTGTGCCAATAAATTTGAAAACCTAGGTGAAATGGACAAATTTCTAGAAAAATATAATCTTCCAAAACTGAATGAAGAAGAAGAAAGCCTGAATAGACCAATAACAGCAGATGAAGTTGAAGCAGTAATCAAAAAACTCCCAACACACAAAAGCCCTGGACTAGATGGTTTCACAGGAGCATTCTGCAAAGCATTTAAGAAAGACTTAACCCTTATCCTTCACAGACTAATCCATAAAATCCAAAATAATGGAAGACTCCCAAACTCTTTTTATGAAGCCAGCATCATCCTAACCCCAAAACCAGATAAAGACACAACAAAAAGAGAAAACTTCAAGCCAATATTGCTGATGAATATAAATGCTAAAATCCTCAACACAATATTGGCAAACCACATCCAACAATGCATTAAAAAGATCGTACACCATGACCAAGTGGGATTCATCCCAGGCATTCTAGGATGGTATGATATTTGCAAATAAGTAAATGTAGTACATTACATAAACAAAAGCAAAGACAAAAACCATATGATCATATCAATAGATGCAGAAAAAGCATTTGATAAGGTACAACACCCATTTACGATAAAAACACTCAGCAAAGTGGGACTAGAGGGAGCATTCCTCAACATAGTGAAGGCCATATATGAGAGACCTACAGCCAACATCATACTCATTGGGAAAAAACTAAAAGCTTTTCCACTAAGATCAGGAATAAGACAAGGTTGTCCATTTTCACCACTTCTATTCAACATGGTATTGGAAGTTTTATTCATAGTGATCAGACCAGAAAAGGAAATAAAAGGCATCCAAATTGGATAGGAGGAAACAAAACTGTCACTGTTTTGCAGATGACATGATAATGTACATAGAAAATCCTATAGACTTGGCCAAAAAAACTGCTTGACCCAATAAATGAATTGGGCAAAACAGTAGGATACAAAGTCAATATCCAGAAGTCAAAGAGTTTTTTGTATACCAACAATAAAACAGTGGAAGCAGAAATCAAGAAAAGAATCCCATTCCATATAACAAGAAAAATAAAATACCTAGGAATAAATTTAACCAAGGAGATAAAAGACCTGTACTCAGAAAACTATACAACACTGAGAAAGAAATCAAGGAAGACACAAACAAGTGGAAACATATACTGTGTTCATGGATTGGAAGAATTAACATAATCAAAATGTCCATACTACCCAAAGCAATTTACAGATTCAATACAGTACCTATTAAAGTACCAATAGCATATTTCACAGACATAGAACGAATACTTCAAAAATTTATATGGAACCATAAAAGACCCTGAATAGCAGCTGCAATTTTGAGAAAGAACAAAGTAGGAGGGATCACAATACCTGATATCAAACTGTATTACAAGGCCACTGTAATCAAAACAGCCTGGTACTGGCATAAAAACAGGCACATAGACCAATGGAACAGAATAGAGAACCCAGAAATAAACCCAAATCTCTACAGTCAATTAATATTCGACAAAGGGGGCAGTATCATAAAATGGGGTAAAGATAGCCTCTTCAACAAATGGTGTTGGGAGAACTGGACAGCTACATGCAAAAAAATGAAACTCGAGCACCAACTTACATCATACACCAAAATAAATTCAAGGTGGATAAAAGACTTAAATATAAGCCATGACACCATTAAAGTCCTAGAGGAGAACATTGGCAGGAAAATCTCAGATATTTCACGCAGCAACATTTTTACTGATATGTCCCCTAGAGCAAGGACTATAAAGGAAAGAATAAACAAATGGGATCTCATCAAAATAAAAAGCTTCTGCGCAGCTAAAGAAAACAGCATTAAAATAAAAAGACAACCAACTGTATGGGAAAACATATTTGCCAATGATACCTCAGACAAAGGTTTAATCTCCAAAATATACAAAGAACTCACACGACTTCACTCTAAGAAGACAACTAACCCAATTAAAAAATGGGGAAAGGACTTGAACAGACACTTCTGCAAGGAGGACATACAGAGGATCCAGAGACACATGAAAAGATGCTCAATATCACTAGCTATCAGAGAGATGCAAATTAAAACTACAATGAGATACCACTTTACACCGGTGAGAATGGCTATCATAAACAAAGCAATAAACAACAAATGTTGGAGAGGGTGTGGGGAAAAGGGGACTCTGGTCCACTGTTGGTGGGATTGCAGACTGGTACAACCATTATGGAAAACAGTATGGAATTTTCTCAGAAAACTAAAAATGGACCTGCCTTTTGACCCAGCAACTCCACTGCTAGGATTGTATCCTAAGAACCCTAAAACACCAATCCCAAGGAACCTATGCACCCCAATGTTCATAGCAGCACAATTTACAATAGCCAAGAGTTGGAAGCAACCTAGGTGCCCGTCAGTAAATGAATGGATCAAAAAACTATGGTACATATACACAATGGAATTCTATGCATCAGAAAGAAAGAAGGAGCTCCTACCTTTTGCAGCAGCATGGATGGAACTGGAAAGCATTATGCTGAGTGAAATAAACCAGGTGTTGAAGGACAAATACCATATGCTCTCACCTTTAACAGGAAGCTAAACAACAAAACGAACAAGCAAGCAAAATATAACCAAAGACACTGAAATAGAGAACAGGCTGACAGTGACCAGAGGGAAGAGGGGAGGGAATGTCAGGGGAAATTGGAGGGATTTAGAGGAAGAAATATAAAGGATACATGGACAACAACTAAGAAGGGTGGAAATGGGAGGGAGGGGGGAGCACGGGGAAGTAAGATGGGATGGGAGTAATAGACAGAAAACTGTACTTAAAAAATAATTAAATAAATTAAAAAAATAAAAAAATACATGGCTAAGAAGGACATGAAAAATGATCACTATCATTAATATAAAAAGAAGCAAATTAAAATCATGATATAATATCACTTATATGGTGCAATTAAAGATTGATGACACGAAACGTTGGCCAGTTTGTGGAGGGAGTTGGTGATTAAAATGTTGCAGCAACTTTGAAGACAGTCTGTCATTTTCTCATAAAGTTAAACATATATGTGCCCTTTGTCCTAGCAATTCGACCAAAGAAAAAAATATGTACAAAAAAGACCTATATGCAATTTTTTATAGTCCCAAACTAGAAACAACCCAAATGTCCTCTAACAAGAAAATGGATCATAAATTGTGGTGCATTTATACAATAGCACATTAACTAACCAGTGAAAAAAAGGAAATGACTGATATTCTTAACAGCATAGATCTCTGGGCTGGGCATGGGCAAAATGGAAAAACATTAGGACAACTATAATAGAATAAACAATAAAAAATAAAATCATTTTTGACTTTTCAATTACAGTTGACATACAGTGTTATACTAGTTACAGGTGTATAACCCAATGATTAGACATATATAATTTACTAAGTGATCATCTTGATAAATCTCATACCCATCTGACACTATACATATTTATTAGAATATTATTGACTATGTTCCTTGTGCTATAGTTTACATCTCCATGACTATTCTGTTACTACCAATTTGTACTTTTCAACACCTTCACCTTTTCAGCCCAACCTCTCAAACCCCTTCCCATCTGGCAACTATGAAACTATTTTCTGTAAACTATGAGTGTGTTCTGTATATATGTATACATGTATGTATGTATGTATTTATTTATTTTAGATTCAATTGTTGATAGATATATATTTCCATTTTATTGTTCATATTTTTTATCTTGTGTTTTTTTTTCTTCTTTTTCTTTCCCTTAAAGAAGACCCTTTAACATTTGATGTAATACTGGTTTGGTGGTAATGAACTCTATTAGCTTTTTCTTGTCTGTGAAGTGATCTATATGCCCTTTGATTCTAAGTGATAGATTTGCTGGGTAGAGAAATCTTGGTTTCAGGTTCTTGCTTTTCATGACTTTGAATATTTTTTGTCACTCTCTTCTGCCCTACAAAGTTCTTATTGAGAAATCAGCTGTCAGTCTTAAGGGAGCTCCCTTGTAGGTAACTAACTGCTTTTCTCTTGCTGCTTCTAAGATTCTCTCTTGCCTCTAATTGTTTGCATTTTAATTATGTATCTTGATGTCGGACTCTTTGGGTTCATCTTGTTTGGGACTCTATGTACTTCCTGGACTTGTATGTCTATTTCCCTCACCAGGTTACAGAAGTTTTCTTTCATAATTTTTTCAAATAGGCTTTCAATTTCTTGCTCACTCTCTTCTCCTGGCATTGCCATGATGTGAATGTTGGTATGCTTGAAGTTGCCCCAGAGACTCCTTATACTATCCTCACTTAAGGGAATTTTTTTTTTTTGCTTTTTGCTGTTCTGATTGGATGTCTTTTGCCTCCTTGTATGCCAAATCTGTTTATATATTGAGCTTCACCTACTCTAATGTTGATTTCCTATACATCGTTCTTCATTTCATTTAGCATAGCCTTCATTTCTGACTGTTTCTTTTTATGCTTTCTATCTCCATTTTCATGTTTTCTATCTCTTTGCTGAAGTTCTCAGTAAAAGAGAACTTCATCTACTTTTCCCCTAAGTTCATTGAACATCCTTATAACCAATGTTTTGTACTCTGCATCCAGTAGTTTGCTTGTCTCCATTTTGTTTAGTTCCTTTTTTGGAGTTCTATCCTTTCATTTGGGACATTTTTTGTCTCCTCATTTTGGCAGCCTCCCTGTGCATGTTCCTATGTATTACGTAGAGCTGCTACATCTTCTCAGTTTGGTAAAGTGGCCTAATGTAGTAGATATCCTGTAGGGTACAGTGGCACAGCCTCCCCATTCACCTGAGCTAGGCATTCCAGGTGTTCCCCCGCATCTCCATGTGGCCTGTGTAAACCTTTCTATTTAGTTGAGCCTTGATTGCTGTTAGTACACTAAGGGGACGGATTTAGGCTCATACCAACTAATCAACTGCATGGACTGGCTATGACCACTGTAAGGATCATTTGTACAGGGGCCCATCCCACATAGCAGGATTTACTTCGGTGGGTCTCTCATGGCTTCTGAGTTTGCCCCTTGAGTATTTTGCTTGTGGAGGTTGTTGGGTGGTGCTTCAACATGGCCTGAAGCTGTCCACTGTGTGTACTGGCTCTGGTGCCTCCCAGGAGGTTCAGACCAACATCAGCCACTGCCTGTGTTCTTCCCATGGCCACTGGCATGAGCTACACAGCAATCTGTAAATAGTTGCTACTTGTGCTGGGGTTTGAAGTGCCTAGGGGAGGCCAAGTTTGGCTGCCACTAGCGCTGGGCCTAAGACCACTTGGTGAAAAGTTTGAATCATGCCAAGGCTAGAGGCTGCTTGTTTGAGAGATTTTAGGAAAGTCTGAAGCATGAGTCAAGATAGGCCATTCGTATGAAAAAGCACCTGGAAAAGGATTTGTGGGATGCAGTCTCAGGGATTCATCAGGGTGGAATGAGCAATGATAGCAGGTTGATGGAAACTCACATATGATGCTTGCTGGCTGGCTTCTTGGGAGAGGTCTCAGAAAAGGAACAAAGGCCCCTGCCATCACTGCTGCCTGGGAGAAAACTGCCTCTAGCTCTCACCCTGATACCAGACACTTTAGTTCTTCCTGTTTGTCCTGGTGCTTTTGAAGCTGCTGCTCCAGCACTGGAGCTCAGAGCCAGTGAGTCAGAGTAAGTCTGTGCATAGGCCTTTGGAGAGGAATTGCCTGGGATGCCTGAAACCCTCTGTCTCAGCATCAATCCCTACTAGTTTTTATAGCCACGAGTTATGGAGACTTCTCTTCCCAGAACTGGAACCCTGGACTGGTGGACTTAGTGTGAGGCTGGGACCCCTCACTCCCCTGGAGGACCTAATCACCTAAGATGTCCCTCTTGATTTTTATCTGCCACACATGGTTGTGGAACCAGCCCATTTTGCATTTCTGCCCCTCCCACCAGTCTCCATGTGACTTCTTCTTTATATCCTCAGTTGTAGGATTTCTGTTTATCTATATTTCAGGTTGTTCTAAATGATGGTTTTTCTGTGGTTTAGTTGTATTTTGGCATGGTTGTGGGAGGATGCAAGTACTGCATTTACCTATGCCACCATCTTGACTGGAAGCTGCATAGATGTATCTTGAAAATGTTTTGTGAGTGAAAGAAGCCATGCACAAAAGTGTGCACATTTTACTCTTCCTTTTATGTGAAATTCAGGTATAGAGAAAACCTTAAAACCTATATTGGTAGAAATCAGATCAGCCGGGGCCTGAAAGAGAATTGAGGAAGACTTATTTTAAAGGAGCACAAGAGGCTTTCTAAGATGATGGAACTGTGCCACATTTTGGTAGGAGTGTAGGTTACGTGTAGGTTAAAATTCATCAAACTAATATCTGTGCATTTTGCTGTATGTAAATTGTCTCTTTCTCACTCATTAGACAGACACACAAGACTGCTAGGGTATAATAGCTGCCTGAGTACTGTGTGTAGCTTGCTCAGAAAAGTTTTGTCATCATACTTTTTTCTTTTGGACTCCAGCTTTCACATGCAAAATGAAGAAATTGGGCTTCTTTAACCTTTCAATGTCTGTAGTTCATCTGGGCATTGCAGTTCCTCTCTGGCTATAAAACTTGGTGTGGATTGCTCTTTGTATAACTTTTCTGCTTCATACCATCTATTCTAACACTCCTGGAATCCAGCTGTGCCCTGAATGAATTAAATAGAGCTACTAAGATAGAAGTAGGAGAGCCCAGCTATTTCCTATTCCACTTGGCAGAGACCAAAAGAAATGGTTGTTTTCACTGATGTAGCTAAGTCAGTATGGATACCTACACTGAGGAAGCATCAAAATTCCCAACAATGGGACCCTATTTGTATTGTTCAAGCTGTGTGCATGCATGGACAACCATGCTATGGTGTGGGAGGCTGACTGTTAGAACATAAAGCGTAAGTTCTTCCAAGTCCAGGACCATCTCTCTGGGAGGCTAAACTCTTTTACTCACCTGTTTGATGTGTACAAGAGTCAAAGAAAGCACCTTATGAGTTTGCTTAAAAAAAGCAATTCTTATTTTGGAAAGCCTAAATAAAAGAAATATTGGAAGTCTAAGATCTGGAAACTCCTACATTTTTACAAGAATGTCTACAGCATTGAAACAAACACTTTCCAAAAGGTACCTTGGAGTTTCTTTTTAAAAGCTTGTATTTAGCGTGGTCCTTACATTTGTTTTCTTCCCAGTTCTTCTTCAGAATGATTGTCCTAAGGGAAGCAGCAACTTGTCTGTACCATGCGCATTTCCTCCTTATCTTTTAAGGAAAGGCTCCTCTACTTTCTAGTTCCTTTTGTATAGCTGGTTTTAATTTATGGTGATGACTGCAGTTGTCCTCTCCAGCACAAAGACCTGGTTGGAGTAAAGCCACAGCTAGTAACTAATGAGAACATGCCATTATGGCTCAAAGTTAACATTTCAGGGAACAAAGTGAGCTGTGAGCTTACAATAAAAACCCCACTCATTCTTTTTACCAATTTCAGCATCATTTCAAAAGCAATTCATTTCGTTGGCAGGTGGTATGATTTGTGGATTACTTAATTTTTCTTTGTTAGCTTTTAAAGACTAGCAATTCCTTGTTGTTGCTCAGTGGTTAGAATTGCGTTATATTCAGAATCCAGCACTTGATATAATATTATCCATGATACACATTTTTTACTCAAATGGCGTTCCAAACTGATTTTTGATATTAAGCTCATGACAACATGTATCTGTTAAATTGTTCTTACAATGAGGTGACATATGTTCAACTGAGAGCAAACTCTCCCTACTCCTGATTCCTAGGGTAGATTGCACCATTCAGATACCTGGAATTCGAGCTGCTAAGCTTTCAGAAGTGGAAGGCACATCACCCAACCTGTTTGTAGTTATGCAGTCAACTCCCCTTCCCATCATTCAAAGTGGCTATTTCCTAACTTCTAACTTGCACTTCTTTCCTGGGAGGATATGACATTCATTGTTGTGGGGTTTTAGAAGGGAGAGGGGATACGTTCCTGTAGTCATCTTGTTGTTCATGTTGTGGTTCATCTGTGGTCCTGTGACATCCTTCATTGACCTCTACTGTGGGTCTATTGCATCTTCTGTTGATGTACCTCCTCTTTCCTCATTTCTTAACAGAATGCCACTAGATGTAGGCACTCAATTTGTGTTTGATGAGTGAAGTGAATGCCTGGTTGTTTTGTATAGTTTACCGTATTCCAAGGAAATACAGAACTCTCTCAATCTCAGGAGGCACTGAGGTCAGTACAATAATCTGTTCTTTCTGCTGGCCCTTTGCCTATCACTGAAACACAACTTATATTCCAATTTTACTACTGGGGCTTTACAAATTTGTTCTTTAGTCACTGATGGATGAACTATCTTGGCTGCTATAAGTATATGCATTATTGTTACAAATACACCCTAAGGCATGTACTATGGGAATCTTCTAAAATCTTTTTTTTTCCTGGAAGCCAGTGTTTAGTGACATACTCTCCATACATCATCTATGTGCTCAACACTTATTATATAACTAAATCCACAACTAAATTATCCCCATTTCATAGGCTACGAAACTAAGGAACAAAGAGGTTAAGTAACTGATCCAAGTGTTCAGGATAGACAGTGCTACCAATGTTCTTTTCTATTACTCATTATTCCACAGGGCTTTCGGACAAGGGTTATTTGAGGATGACAGAAAACTTATAAAAATATTAAGCACACAGTGCTGATGGAATTGAGTGATCCCACTGTGTTCTCTAGGCTTTATATGAAAGATGTATTAGACTACTCAGGCCTGTGTGTCCTGACACCTTGTGAAGACAGTGTGACCTATCACATCCGAAGTCCTTGCACTACCCTTGAAGTCAAACTTTGTTCATTATTTTCTTTTATAAACTGTCTTAAGTATTTCTGTCTTTGAGTTAAATGTTTTCAATATGTGTTTGGTTTCCAAAGTAAGTATCAGGCTGCAGCCCTTACCAGTGTGGCTCAGTGGGTTGGGCATCATCTCGCAAAGTGAAAGGTCACTGGTTCGATTCCCAGTCAGGGCACATGCCTGGGTTGCAGATTTGATCCCCAGCTGGGGTGTGTACAACAGGCAACCAATCAATGCTTCTCTCACATCAACGTTTCTCTCCCTCTCTTTCTCTTTCCCTTTCCCCCTCTCTAAAAATAAGTAAATAAAATCTTAAGAGAATCAGGTTGCACATTTTCTATGGACTCAGAGCCTACTGTGTGATGCCCTTAACTGCCTGCTATACTCTACTCATAACTATTCCCAGATTCTGTGAACTCTTGAATTATTTTGGTCTTGGCTTTAGGATGGGAAGGCATTACCATCCCAACAATGCCATCTGATGAGACACATTTTTTTTAAATAGTAGCCAGTACCAATTCTTTGGAAGCCGCAAGGACCCTATGATTCACTCAGGAGATTCTTTGAGGATAAGAACTAAGTCATATTAATCTATGGCTTGCTGGTGCCTGGCACAATTCATGGCTCATGATAATTAAGAAGTGTTGGCTTCATAAAGAAATTAGATGTCATTGTTTGGTACATCAGAAAGCAGTTGTCAAACATGAGTACCCAAATAGAGCTTTTAGAAAGCCAAATTTACTGCTTATTTTCTATTTCTACTTATTTGAGGTAGATCTGAAAAACTGACATTAAAGAGGTCATTTCCCCCCAATGCTATTATACTTTCTTACATGTTTTAAAGATGTGACATATTACTTTTCTCAGTGCTTCTGTTTCATATTATAAAATATGAAAATAGTATAAACTATTTACATTTGGGGAATTATAGAAATTTAAAACTATGGAAATTTATGTGGAATTTGGAAACTCAAGCCTGGGCAGAGCGAGAGACCTGAAATATACAACTATATAAGAAAATTAAATAAACAACTTTGCTTAGAGGGTAGGGCTGTTGTAAAAGACTTGTTGAACAGACCTATCTTTCTGCCTGGGCTCACCTGGGAGTTGACTAATGAGCAGTGCTTTCCCAGGTCAGGACCAGGGGGTTCACTGAGTTTTTGTTTCCTCAGCTATTCACTACTAATCTGAACATAGTAACTGCCTAACAAGTGTTGGCTGGTTGGATTTATGAGGGAACTAAGGGAGAAATCAAATTCATGTTTCTTTCAACTTGAAAAACAATCAGGATCAAGAAGCCTGGGCATATAGATCTATTTCATTTTTCATAATTAAAAATTTCAATTACATTTGATATACAATATTATATTAGTTTTGGGAATATAAATCTATTTCTTAAATATTTATTCTCTCTGGGTGTTAGAGGATGAAAAGAACAGCTGCTGTATTTGGGTCAAATTTTCTGCCCTCTGAAGGCAAGAACAGAAGAGTCCTTCAGAGGGAGAGTGGCCTATGCTTCCCTAGTCATACTCTGTCCTACTGTCTGCTTACCTAAGTGTACCCTCACCCCAGTGCTTAAGGAGTTGGTATATATTAAGGGACAATGGATTCCATTTGGCTGCTTATAAAATACTCAATTTCACTTATTTAGATCAATGGCCAGGGGTCATTTTGATGTCATGGGAAGCTTAAGTGTAGAATATTAAAAACAAAACAAACAAACAGAAAAGCAGAAGCTCTGGCATTCATGACTATTTACACTGCTGTCACATCCTAGCTTTGGCAGAGGCTGGCCTACAGTACTGTTTAGAATTATACTTGATAAGAAATAATGTATAGTCAGAAACATAAACTAGGCTTTCAAATGGATAACACAGGAGTGGCTTAGTGTTGGCAAAGGACATTCTGGGCTGAGATGATCAAGCCCTCAGTCAGGGCAGTTACAGTTTCTGTTAATAGTACAAAAGCAAGATTGGGGCATGCCAGAAAAAATGTGGTCCAAAGTTAATATTTTTGCTTTTTTTCCTCCAAGTTATAGGTGGTTGCTTTTTCTTCTTTCTCCATTCCCCTCTATCATCTGTCATTTATTTACATATCATTCATCTATCTATCTATAAATCATTTATTGATCACCCATCTATTAAATGAACTGGGTGAAAGCATTTCCAAAATTATATGAAAGTACTAAGACTATATGCGGAACCAGGCCAGCCTTGACCTCTTCAGTTTTGTTTCAGACACTTATTTAGTTTCTATTATTTTAAAAAAACTTATTTTTTACAGCATGCAATGCATTCTTTTTTTCTTCAAAAATTTTTATTTAATTATTTTTCAAGTACAGTTTTCTGTCTGTTACTCCCATCCCATCCAACACCCTGTGCTCCCTCTCTCCCTCCCATTTCCACCCTTCTCAGTTGTTGTCCATGTATCCTTTATATATGTTCCTCTAAATCCCTCCCCTATTTCCCCTGACATTCCCTCCCCTCTTCCTTCTGGTCACTGTCAGCCTGTTCTCTATTTCAGTGTCTTTGGTTATATTTTGCTTGCTTGTTTGTTTTGTTGTTTAGCTTCCTGTTAAAGGTATGGCATATGGTATTTGTCCTTCAACACCTGGCTTATTTCACTCAGCATAATGCTTTCCAGTTCCATCCATGCTGCTGCAAAAGGTAGGAGCTCCTTCTTTCTTTCTGATGCATAGAATTCCATTGTGTATATGTACCATAGTTTTTTGATCCATTCATTTACTGACGGGCACCTAGGTTGCTTCCAACTCTTGGCTATTGTAAATTGTGCTGCTATGAACATTGGGGTGCATAGGTTCTTTGGGATTGGTGTTTTAGGGTTCTTAGGATACAATCCCAGCAGTGGAATTGCTGGGTCAAAAGGCAAGTCCAATTTTAGTTTTCTGAGAAAATTCCATACTGTTTTCCATAATGATTGTACCAGTCTGCAATCCCACCAACAGTGGACCAGAGTCCCCTTTTCCCCACACCCTCTCCAACATTTGTTGTTTATTGCTTTGTTTATGATAGCCATTCTCACCGGTGTAAAGTGGTATCTCATTGTGGTTTTAATTTGCATCTCTCTGAAAGCAAGTGATATTGAGTATGTTTTCATGTGTCTCTGGATCCTCTGTATGTCCTCCTTGGAGAAGTGTCTGTTCAAGTCCTTTCCCCATTTTTTAATTGGGTTAGTTGTCTTCTTAGACTGAAGTTGTGTGAGTTCTTTGTATATTTTGGAGATTAAACCTTTGTCTGAGGTGTCATTGGCAAATATGTTTTCCCATACAGTTGGTTGTCTTTTTATTTTAATGCTGTTTTCTTTAGCTGCGCAGAAGCTTTTTATTTTGATGAGATCCCATTTGCTTATTCTTTCCTTTATATTCCTTGCTCTAGGGGACATATCAGTAAAAACGTTGCTGCATGAAATATCTGATATTTTCCTGCCAATGTTCTCCTCTAGGACTTTAATGGTGTCATGGCTTATATTTAAGTCTTTTATCCACCTTGAATTTATTTTTGTGTATGGTGTAACTTGGTGCTCAAGTTTCATTTTTTTGCAGGTAGTACAGCATGCAATGCATTCTAAACCACCTTCCCTCAATTCTTGTCTTCCCAAATATATCCATTTTTTATATTATAATATATCTTCTTTGTTAAACATTAATATGTTCCTGAGGGCAATGACCTTTTATTTTCCCACCTGTATTTCTAGACCTAGCACAATGCCTTTGTGGTTGGGTACTCATAAAGACTTTTTAAATGTAAGATCAAAGTAATAAGAGAACAAAATGAATAAATGAATTTAGTAAGCATATTTAAATACAGTAAACTAGTATGGATATAATAGAAATTGTGTGGGTCTTGGAACCAGACAGATAGGAATACAGTGAACTGTATTACTTACTAGCTGTGGAAATGTGGACAAATGACAGACCTTTTTAAAGCTGATTTCTCCATCAGTAAAACACTTTAAAAAATTACATTTAGGAGTTGGAAGATGGCCACGGAGTAGGAGGGAGCATATTCCACTTCCCCCTACACACAGGAGAAAAATCTGGCTGATCTATGGAGGAACAGAGCAAACAGCCAACAGTACCCCAGCAGAGACCAGAAAGTGTAGTGGACACTAAAAAACCAGAAGGTAAGGAGACTACTGTAGGACAATAAGGTTTCAGGGGCCAGCATGGAGACACAGCTGTAGCCCCAGGCTCAGTGCCCAGGGGCCAGGACCCAGTACCTGGCACTGGGTCCACCACAGACACTTTGGGAGCAGCGGGCCTGCCACAGAGTCCTTGGGAGAGAGCGGGGTCAACTGCTCCCTCCCTCCCTGGCCAAGCAGGGTTTGAGCAGCACCAGGAGAGACCTGGTTGCTTGAAGTGGCAGAGAAGGAAATAAGGACAAAAAGGCAAAACACAAGGGCTGTGATCACCTGTGGAGTCTGTGGTAGCTGGCTGGGGAGAGCTGAGAATTCCACAGTGATGCACACTGACCCAGATAGCCATGGGTCGGGCTGGAGAATTGGGATGTACTGAGCTGCAGGCTTGAGTAGGAGAAATTTCTCAAAAAGTAAAACTGTTTGGGGGATTCACTTTTGCTCTTGTTCAGTTGTTTGTAGTGGGTAGTCTCCCGAGACAGTCACTCAGGTTATTCCCCACCCAGTCGGGAAGCAATTCCGAGGTTGCATGGAAGTCCGTGCATTTCCCCATAGCACTGAGAAGGGTTCATGCCCAAGCCTGTGGGACACAGGCAGCCTGGCCTGTGCACTCGCCCACCCTAACCCCAGCCGATGGCGATGACCCCCAGGGAAAGAGCGCTCTAAAGAAGACCTGGATCCTCCACCTGGGGCACTGGGGAGATGTGCCAGACTAGCTCTTGGGAAAGTGCTTGGAAGATTGGCTGAGTATGCAAGAAAGGCCACACCAATCACCCCTCAGCATGCTCCAACCAGCAAGATCAGAAAAAATGGTTTGGCTAGTTTGAAACCAACAAGAGCTATTTTTTTAAAAGTTATCTTTTATTTTTTTAATTTTTATTATTGTTTTATCTTTCAGTACCTCTTTACTCTCTTTCTTTCTCTCTCGTTTTATTCCTCCTTCCTCTCTTTCCAATTTTATCTTTTCTTCCTCCCTCCTCCTGCCTTTTTTTTAAGACCCACAAGTGAGACAAAAAACTTGGAACTGTGAAAGGACGAGAGTTGGATCAAAAGAGGGGGCATCCCAACAGTTGAGACAGTGAGACAAATTTTACTTTGCTGGTTCAGAGAAATTACAAACTACTGCATATTTGTATTATTATTTTCATTATTCTTACATCTTTTATTTTAATAGTATTTCTGTATTCCTCTTCTTTCTGTAGAGTCTTCTTTGCTTGGCTGATTATATTGTATCATTTGACAGGTTTCCCCTGTTCTCTCTTCCACAGTGTATTGCTAATTTACTATCCTTCACTTTACTTGTGTTCCTTGAGCACACTACTCAAAGTTCTATACCCCCTACGTATATTATCCAGATCACATAGATTCCATCATATGATTGTTGCTCTAATATTATTGTAAATAACAGCTATTCCATACAATTGTAAATACTACAGAACACCCCTCCAGGATCTTAGCCCACTTCACAGTTTCCTGAACTCTATTACTGTAGTGGATAACTCTATTCTCTCACATACTACACCTATTTACTATCCTTTACTTTCACCTTACCTCAGAATCTGACCTCCAACAACCTTACTGCTTTCTAGATCCAACTCACAAGCCTTCCCTCCCCAACAAGAGTCTTATCTTCTCTCCATCATTTCTTAAAAGTGGCCAGTTGGGTTGAAGATCATGGTTAACACTATACATAGCCAAGGGATCTCCTATCTCTTCTCTACTGGCTGCTACTGTAAATATCATAGAATACTCTCCTGCTGCCATAAACCATTTTGCCTTCCCCTCCAACTGATCACAAAAAAAGGAGTAGGTAAAATCGGTGAACACCAGGATACCCACTGGAAAAGGAAACCTAACAACAAAGGAACCACCAACAGATAATAACAGAAGAAGGTGGAGGAGGGAGTGGAAACCACACAAATGTAAATTTAGGACCTATCTGGAAATACAACTGAATAGCAAAGAAACTACCCAGTACAAAAAACTGAACAAGAGAAAAAGAAAATTCTCAAAACCTTGTACACATGGAAGAACTAGCTTCAGCACAACTTGCCCTTACCAGCACAAAAAAATTACAAGAGGTGGTGGACAGAGTGACCATCAGTTAACCAACTAGTGGGAAGGACCCATGAAAGAAAGACCCCAAAACAATCAAAACCCAAAGACAAACACAGAGCCAACTTAAAGGACAGCCCAAGACTAGTGAGCTTGGGAAATCAAGGAGACCACACCACTAAATCTCACAGGTATTCTACCACAGAAGTTCACACCATGAACCCAGGGAGCAAGAACAAATCAATTTAAGAAGCTGAAGCTAACAAGAAGAGTATCACAAACAATGGGAAGACAAAGAACCAATTCCCAAATGAAAGAAAAGGAAGAAGCCTCAGAAAAAGTGCTAGATGAAATAGAGGCAAATCAACTATCAGATATTGAATTCAAAGCACTGGTTATCAGAAAGTTCAAAGAGGTCACAATGAGCTACCAGAAAGTACAGGGAAACTACAGTGAACTCACTGCAAACTATATCAACATGAAAAAGAAATAGAAACTATCAACAAGGGCCAAGAGGAAAAGAACAATACAATTTCTGAACTGAAGAACAAAGTGGAAGGAATCAAAAGCAGGATTGATGAAGCAGAAGATCGGATCAGTGAGTTGGAGGACAAAGTAGAAAAAAACACCCAGAAAGAGCAAGAAAAGGAAAAGAGGCTCACAAAGAATGAAGAGAAATTAAGAGAATTGACAATATGAAATGTAATAATATCCAAATAATAGGGATACCAGAAGGAGAAGAAGAACAAGGGGTAGAAAACCTATTTGAAAAAGTAATGAGGGAAAACTTTCCTAATTTGATGAGAGAAAAAGTCACACAAATCCAGGAAACACAAGAGTCCCAATCAAGAGAAATCCAAAGAGGCCCACTTCAAGACACATCATCATTAAAATGGCAAAATTCCAAGATAAAGAGAGAATCTTAGATGCAGCAAGGGAGAAACAGGAAGTAACATACAAGGGAGCCCCAATAAGGTTAGCTACTGACTTCTCAATGGAAACACTCAAAGCAAGAAGACAATGGCAAGAAATATTCCAAGTAATGAGAACCAGAGGCCTGCAACCAAGGCTACTTTAGCCTGCAAGTCTCCCAATCAAGATAGAAGGTCAAATAAAGAGCTTCCCAGGCAAAAGATGTCTAAACGAATACACTTCCTCCAGACCAGCTCTGCAAGAAATGCTAAAGGGACTGCTTTAAGGAAAGGAAGGAAAAGAGAGAGAGACAGAGAGGAACACAGGTACAAAAATGGCAATGAATAAGTACCTATCAATAATAACCTTAAATGTAAATAGATTAAATGCTCAAATCAAAAGTCATAGAATGGCTGAATAGATAAGAAAGCATGAGCAACACATATGCTGTCTACAAGGGACCCACCTCAGGACAAAAGACTTACACAGACTAAAAGTAGAAGGATGGAAACAAATATTCCAAGCAAATGAACAGGAAAAAAAGCCAGGGTAGCAATAATCATATCAGACATAATAGACTTCAAAAAAAGGGCCATAAAGAGAGACCCAGAAGGTCACTTGACAATATTCAAGGGAAGAATCCAACAAGAAGACATAAATATTGTAAATATATATGCACCCAACATGGGAGCACTGAAATATATAAAGAAAATCTTAGAGGACTTCAAGAAAGATATTGACAACAACTCAATTATATTAGGAGAGTTTAACACCCCACTGTCAAAAACAGATCTTCCAAACAAAATATCAATGAAGATATTGTGGCACTGAACAACGCCCTAGATGAAATTGACTTAACTGATATATATAGAGCCATTCATCCCCAAAAAGCTAAATGCACATTCTTTTCAAACGCACATGGAACATTTTTAAAGATAGACCACATGATAGGACACAGAACAAGTCTCAACAAACTAAAGAAAACTGAAATCATACCAAGCATTTTCTCTGAGGCCATGAGGGACTGAAACTAGAAACTAACCCCAAAGGAAAAAAACCCCAAACACCCCAAATCATGGAGATTGAATAATATGCTATTAAACAATGAAGGAGTCAAGAATGAAATTTGAAAAGAAATCAAAAAGTTTCTGGAAACAAATGAAAATGAGCTCATGACAACCCAAAACTTATGGAACACAGTGAAGGCAATCCTAGAGGGAAGTTCATAGCAATACTTAAAAAAGTATTGCTTTTTAAGTAACAAAAAGCAATACTTTCTTTATTTAAAAGATAGAATACTTAAATAAGTATTTTATCTAAAAGAAAGATAGAAACATTTCAAGCCCACTTTAAATAGATAGAAACATTTCAAGCAAACAACCTAACCCTATGCCTACAAGAACTCAAGAAACAACAACAAAGACAGCCCAGACCAAGTACAAGGAAGGAAATAACCAAGATCAGAGCAGAACTAAATGACATAGAGACTAAAAGCACAATTCTAAGGATCAATGAATCCAGGAGCTGATTTTTTGAAAGATAAACAAAATCAACAAGCCTTTAAGCAAGCTCATCAAGAAAAGAAGAGAGAGGACTCAAATAAACACAATCAGAAATGAAAGAGGAGAGATTACAACTGATACCACAGAAATAGAAAGGATTGTAAGAAATTACTATGCTGAACTGTATGCCAATAAATTTGAAAACCTAGGTGAAATGGACAAATTTCTAGAAAAATATAATCTTCCAAAACTGAATGAAGAAGAAGAAAGCCTGAATAGACCAATAACAGCGGATGAAATTAAAGCAGTAATCAAAAAACTCCCAATACACAAAAGCCCTGGACTAGATGGTTTCACAGGAGCATTCTACAAAGCATTTAAGAAAGACTTAACCCTTATCCTTCAAAGACTATTCCATAAAATCCAAAATAATGGAAGACTCCCAAACTCTTTTTATGAAGCCAGCACCATCCTAACCCCAAAACCAGATAAAGACACAACAAAGAGAGAAAACTTCAGGCCAGTATTGCTGATGAACATAGATGCTAAAATCCTCAACAAAATATTGGCAAACTGCATCCAACAATACATTAAAAAGAACATATGCCATGACCAAGTGGGATTCATCCCAGGGATGCCAGGATGGTTTAATATTTACAAATCAGTAAATGTAGTACATCACATAAACAAAAGCAAAGACAAAAATCACATGATTATATCAATAGATGCGGAAAAATATTTGATAAGGTACAGCACCCATTTTTTTAAATAAAAACACTCAGCAAAGTTGGAATAGAGGGAACATTCCTCAACATAATAAAGGCCATTTATGAGGTACCTACAGCCAACATCATACTCATTGGGAAAAAACTGAAAGCTGTTCCACTAAGATCTCCAACAAGGTAAGGTTGACCACTTTCACCACTTCTATTCAACATAGTATTGCATGTTTTAGCCACAGCAATCAGAGCAGAAAAGAAAATAAAAGTCATCCAAATTGAAAGGAGGAAACAAAACTGTCACTGTTTGCAGTTGACATGATAGTGTACATGGAAAATCCTATGGACTTGGCCAAAAAACTGATAGACCTAATAAATGAATTTGGCAATACAGCAGGATACAAAGTCAATATCCAGAAATCAAAAGCATTTTTGTATACCAACACTGAAACAACAGAAGCAGAAATCAAGAAAAAATCCCATTCTATATAGCAAAAATAAAAGTAAAGTACCTAGGAATAAACCTAATCAAGGAGGTAAAAGACCTGTATGCAAAAAATTACACAATGCTGAAGAAATCAAGGAAGACACAAACAAATGGAAACATATACCGTGTTCATGGATTGGAAGAATTAACATCATCAAAATGTCCATACTACCCAAAGCAATTTACATATTCAATGCAATACCTATTAAAGTACCAACGGCATATTTCACAGACATAGAACAAACACTTCAAAAAATTTATATGGAACCATAAACAACCTCGAATAGCAGCTTCAATTTTGAGAAAGAAGAGCAAATTAGAAGGGATCACAATACCGGATACCAAGCTGTATTACAAGGCCACGGTAATCAAAACAGCTTGGTACTGGCAGAAAGATAGGCACATAGACCAGTGGAACAGAACAGAGAGCCCAGAAATAAACCCAACTCTCTACAGTCAATTAATATTTGACAAAGGGGGCAGTAACATAAAATTGAGTAAAGATAGCCTTTTCAACAAATGGTGTTGGGAGAACTGGACAGCTACAAAAAAATGAAATTTGAGCACCAACTTACACCACACACAAAAATAAATTCAAGGTGGATAAAAGACTTAAATATAAGCCAGGACACCATTAAAGTCCTAGAGGAGAAAATATGCAGGAAAATCTCAGATATTTCACGCAGCAATATTTTCACTGATATGTCCCTCAGGGCAAGAGACATAAAGGAAATGATAAACAAATGAGATCTCATCAAAATAAAAAGCTTCTGCGCAGCTAAAGAAAACAGCATTAAAATCAAAAGACAACCAACTGCATGGGAAAACATATTCGCCAGTGATACCTCAGAGAAGGGTTTAATCTCCAAAATATACAAAGAATTTACAGGACTCCACTCTGAAAGAAACAACCCAATTAAAAAATGGGCAAAAGACTTGAAGAGACACTTTTACAAGGAGGACATACAGAGGATTTAGAGTCACATGAAAAGATGCTCAATATTGCTAGCTACCAGAGAGATGAAACTTATAACCACAATGAGATGCCCCTTTACAGAGGTCAGAATAGCCATCATAAACAATGCAACAAACAGCAAGTGTTGGAGAGGTTGTGGAGAAAAGGGAATCCTAGTTTACTGTTGGTGGGATTGCACACTGGTACAACCACTGTAGAAAACAATATGGAATTTTCTCAGAAAACTAAAAATGAATCTATCTTTTGACCCAGCAATTTCACCGCCAGAATTACATCCTAAGAACCCTGAAACACCAATGCAAAAGAACCCATGGACCCCAATGTTCATAGCAGCACAATTTACAATAGCCAAGCACTGGAATTAACCTAGGTGTCCATCAGTACATGAATGGATCCAAAAACCATGGTACATTTACACAATGGAATTCTATGCAGCAGAAAGAAAGAAGGAGCTCCTTCCTTTTGCAACAGCATACATGGAACTGGAAAACATTATGCTGAGTGCAATAAGCCAGGTATTGGAAGACAAACACCATATGATCTCACCTTTAACAGAAACCTAAACAACAAAACAAAAAAGCAAGCAAAATATAACCAAAGACACTGAAAAAGAGAACAGGCTGATAGGGACCAGAGGGGTGAGGGGAGGGAATTTCAGGGGAAAAGAGGAAGAAGTTTTTACAGGAACTAGTATAAAGGACACATGGACAAAAATTAAGGGTGGTGGACATGGGAGGGAGGTGGTGAGCACTGGGCTGGTGAGCTGGGATGGGAGTAAAAAACAGAAAACTGTACTTGAACAACGATTAAAATAAATAAATAATAAAAAAAGAATACATTTGAGGATTCAGAAGACAGTGGCTAAGTAGGTGGTAGCACTTGCTTGTGTCCCTAGCTCAGGTCTTTGGCTGATCTTCCATGTCATCTGAACAATCTATGGAGTCTCAGCTGATGTGAATTTTTTAAAAGGTTTTTAAAAATGATGTTATTTACTTATTTTAAAAGGGACAGGAAGGGAGAGAGAAACAAAAGGAGAGAAACATCAATGTGTGGTTGCCTCTCACATGCCCCCTACCAGGGACCTGCCCTGCAACTCAAGCATGTGCCCCGACTGGGAATTGAACCAGTAACCCTTTGGTTTGCAGGCTGGCACTCAATCCACTGAGCCACACTAGCCAGAATGTTGATATGAATTTTTGAAACCAAGGAGTACAGAGGATGCTTTGTACCATCCCATAAGAGATTTTATAAATTGAGGGGGAAATACTCTAGGCAAGGTGCTTGCAGGAGAGGAAAGAACAGACAGAAAATGCAGATTAGTGGCTCCCCCTTCCCATAGTGGGGCCCTGGTCCCACACAGGAAAACTGCAAAGTCTGGGAGTGGCATGTCTGTAGCTTTACTGCTAACAGGTACAGTTCCAGAGAGAAATTCTATCTCCTAAAACTGGCAGGCTATTACTCGAAGTTACTGGCAGGCTGTGGACAGCCCTGACCAAGAGCGACTTTGTGCTTTGGGGGAAATAGAGCATTTAGAGAACCAACCTAGGGCTTGGTGCTGTAGTGTGGGGGCCACATAAAGATTCTTTGAAAAGAGGAGCTTTGGCAAGACTGGGCAGGAACCCTGTGCTCACTCTTGTGTGTGCAGAAGATCTACCAACAAAGAACCAGAGTGAAAGCACAGTTGTGTTTCACTGAGTCCAGCTGAACAGGAAAAACAGAAAGTGTCGTGCTGAAGGGATTGTGTGACCTGACCCCATGTGGTTTGTGAGCAGGGGGCTGTGAAGAGTGGAGAGTTTGGGCCCAAGTCTCCTGCAAGAGTGGCAGGCTGTGGACTGGACGGCCAGTAGCTGCATGCCTGAGATTCACCGCATCCAGGCAGGTCCCCTTTCAGGCCCAACCCCCACATGCAGAATTGCGGGCTCTGCAGATCAGTGAGGCCAGGCTCAGGAGCCCCCTGCTTGGCACATATCCACAGAAGAAAGAAGAAGTTCTGGAAGGGCCCTTTCTGAACTTCTATCAGACACTATGTGCTGTGCTGGTTCCTTGGGCCCAGATCCACGGAAACCAGCAGAGCAGAGATTTAACATAGGTGCAAGAAGGGGTGTCAGGGCCCCACCCAGCTTTGGCTGTTATACAGAGTTGCTGTCAGTGCCAAGCAGAAAAGAGCTGACCCTTTTGTGCAGGTTGGCCCCTCACAGGAAATGCACAGTTAATTCACCAGAAACCACTACATTATTGAAAGTAATCTGGGACATATCAAGACCTGTGATGCAGCACAAGGAAACACTCGCACCATCTTTCCTGAAGACAACAGCATCTTTCTGGGGTGACCCAGGGATTTGACCCTTCCAACTGCATCTCTGGGGGCAGGTGGACATCATACTAGCAATGCTCTCAGACATCAGGTAAACCACTCCTGGGCTTTATGCTGATGGAAAGCTAGCAAGGCAGAACAGTGGGGACACACCAAACCTGAAGGAGATAGCCACAGGCTGTGGATCACTCACAGTGTCTAATAGGTTGCCTAAAATTAGACAGGGACACCATCTGATATTACCAGGGGGCAAATCCAGAAAGAGAAGAGAGTGTGAAAAATTAGACTCTGCTGAGACAAATTCCAAAGTGGTCTTCTTCGTTATTTACATTATTTTTTTCCTGCATATCCTTTTAAAATTTTTTTCTTTTCTTCAGGTTTGTTGCTATTATTTCACTATTTTTTGTTTTAGTTTATTTCAAAACTCATATTTTACTCCTTCTTCCTGTTATTCCATTTTGCCTTCTTCCTTCCTCTTTTTATTTTGTTTCAAATTTTATTTTTTCCCTTTCTATGATGTTTCCATTCTGCGCTTTTACTATTTTTCCTCCATCCCTCCTCTCAAAACCATTTTTCTTGCCATTAGTCATCTCACATTCTTTTTTGCCTTATTATAATATCCTTATGCTTTCACCACCCTTATTAATCTTTGTTCATTGGTCACTGATATGGTGATTGTTGTTACATTTCTTCAGATTTATTCATAGATCTTCACTATTTTTGTATTTTAAATCTGAAATTTTACTGTTCCCCTCTCCTACTCCATTCTGCCTCCCTCCTACCATTTCTTTTTTCTTATTAAATTTTATTTTTCCCTCATTTAGCCAGGTTTTCCCTCCTCACTCTTATTATTGTTTCTCACTGTATCCTTACAAAATCACCTTTCCTTTCTTTAGACATCTCATAATCTTTTTTTCTCTCTTTATCTCTTTCTACCTGTATTAATCTTTGCTTATTTGTCTTGATATTGCTGTGGTGGACATTTTTCTTCAATTTTTTTCTTATTTTTATTTTAGATTTTTAAAACCTCGTATTATATACTCCTTTTTTCTTACTCTATTTTGCCTTCTTTCCTTCCTTTTTTACTTAAGATGTAATTTTTATTTTCTTTCTTCATCTTGTTTATATTCCCTACTCTTACTATTTCTCCTCTTTCCACCCTCTTAAAATCATTTTTATTTCTGTTAGTCACCTCATATTTATTATTCCTTTCTTATAATAGTATTAATCTCTTTCTACCTTTGTTAATATTTGTTCATTTGTTGTTGATAGTGGTTGTAGAGGGGAATTATTTTTGTGGGAATGGGTTTTGTTTCCTGGATGTTTTTCTCTGGCAGCACCTGTACAACAGCATACAAGGTGTGGTGGTTGGTGTGACTTTTAGTTAGCCAGCCAGAGGGAAGAACCCACCAAAGAACAACCCAGCAACAACCAAAACCAAATTACAACAACAGAGCCCATGTAAATGGCATAAGGGTTATTCCAAGAGCCTTGATCTCCAGCTCAAGAGATCAAGGAGACTGCACCAATGTATTCCACAGGCCTCTTACCACAGAAGATCACCCCATGGCAATGGGGAGTCAAAGAAGATTAATTTGACATGCATAAACAAACAAAAAGAGTCACCTAAATGGGCAGGCAAAGAAATAACTCCCAATTGAAAGGAAAGGAGGAATCCCCAGAAAGAGTACTAGATGAAATTGAGGCCAGCAATCTATCAGACATAAATTTCAAAATAATGGTTATAATGATGCTCAGGTTGCTCAGTGAGAGCTACATGGAACTCTATGGAGAAACTACAGGGAACTTACTGGGAACTACATCAGCAAGAAAAAGGACATAGAAACTGTGAATAAGAGCCAAGAGTAAATGAAGAATACAATATCTGAAATGAAAGACATACTAGAAGGAATTCAAAGCAGGCTGAGTGAAGCAGAGGATCGAATCAGTGAGTTGGAGGAGAAGGTAGAAGAAAATGCCCAGACAGAGCAACAAATAAAAAATACTCAAAAAGAAAAAAGATAGTTTAAGGGAGCTGCAGGACAGCATGGAATATAATAACATTCATATTATAGGTACCAGAAAGAGAAGAAAAGGGGCAAAGGATAGAAAACTTATTTGAGAAAATAATGACAGAAAACTTCCCTAACTTGGTAAGGGAAAAAATCATGCAAGTCCAGGGAGCACAGAGGGTTGCAATCAGGATGAACCCAAACATGTCTGCTCCAAAACACATCATGATTTGAAGAAAAGCAGAGAATCTTAAAGGCAACAAGGGAAAAACAATAAGGGAGCTCAGATTAGGCTATCAGCTAATTTCTCAACAGAAATACTACAAGCCAGAATGGCATGAAATATTCCAAGTAGTGAAAAGCAAAGGGTTGCAAACAATACTACTCTACCAAGCAATACTCTCATTTAAAATGGAAGGTGAAATAAGAAGTTTCCAAGACTAAAAAAAAAGGCTAAATGGGTACATCTACACCAAATCAGCACGGCACATGGTGCTAAAGGGACTAGTTTAAGAAGATGAAGAAGAAAAGAGAGAGAGGGAAGGAGAGAGAAAGAGATGGGGAGAACACAGATACAAAGAAGAAAAATGGCAACAAATAAGTACTTATCAATAATAACTTTAAATGTAAATGGATTAAATATTCTGATTAAAAGACATGTGGCAGCTGAGTGGATAAGAAAATGCAACCTACATATATACTGTCTACAAGAGACCACCCCAGAACAAAAGAGCTACAGAGGCTGAAAGGGAAGAGATGGAAAAAAATATTCCGAGAAAATGGACATAAAAAAAAAAAAAGCAGGCCCAGCAACATATCAGTGAAACTAGAAGCCAACCAAAAGAAAAAAATCCCTCAAAAGCATTGAAATACATGGAGACTGAATAACATGTTATTACATAATGAATGGATTAACAATTAGATCAAAGAAGAAATCAAAAAGTTTCTGGAAACAAATGAAAATGAACACAAAACATCCCCAAACCTATGGGACATAGTGAAGGCAGTTCTGAGAGGGTAGTCCATAGTAATACAGGACTATGTAAGGAAGATAGAAAAATCTCACAGACAACCTAACCCTATGTCTACAAGAACTAGAGAAACAACAACAAAGCCCAGAGTGAGTAGAAGGAAGGAAATAATCAAGATCAGAGCAAAATTAAATGACATAGAGACTAAAAGACAATTGGAAGAATCAATGAAACCTGAAGCTGGTTCTTTAAAAAGATAAACAAATTTGATAAATGTCTAACCAGACTCATCAAGAAAAAGAGAGGTCCCAAATAAAAAAAAATCAGAAATTAAAGAGGAGTAGTTACAACCAATACCACAGAGATACCAAGGATAGAAAATTACTATGAGCAAGTATATGCCAAGAAATTTGACAGCCTGCACAAAATAGATAGATTTGTAAAACATGCAATCTTCTAAAACTGAATCAAGAAGAAGCAGAAATAGACTTTTTTTTTTGAATAGACTGATGACAACTAGTGAACTTGAATCAGTAATCAAAAACTCCCAGCACACAAAAGCCCTGGACCAGATGGCTTCAGAGGTGAATTTTACCAAACATTTAATGAACAACTAACTTCTGTTTTTCTCAAACTATTCCAAAAAATTTAAGAGAAATGACTCCCAAACACTTTCTTTCTTTCTTTTAATTTTAAAGGTTTTATTTATTTATTTTTGGAGGTGAAGGGGAGGAGAAAGAGAGGGGAGAAGCATCAGTGTATGGTTGTCTCTTATGTGCCCCCAATCAGGGACCTGGCCCACAACCCAGGCAAGTGGCCTGACTGGGAATCAGACTGGCAACCCTTTGGTTTTCAGGCCAACACTCAATCCATTGAGCCACACCAGCCAGGGCCCAAACACTTTCTACAAGGCCAGTATTACCCTAATTCTAAAACCAGATAAAGACACAACAAAGAAAGAAAACTATAGATCAATATCTCTGATGAACACAGATACTAAAATCCTCAATAAAATATTGACAAACTGGATCCAACAATACACTTAAAAATCATACACTGTGATCAAGTAGGAATCATTTCAGGCATGCAAGGATGGTACAATATATATAAATCAATAAATGTAATACACCACACAAACCAAATGAAGGACAAAAATCACCTGATCATATCAATAAATGCTGGAAATGCATTCAATTAAATGTGGCCCCATTGGTGATTAACACATTCAACAAAATGAGAATAGAGGGAGCATATCTAAACATAATAAAAGCCATATACAAGAAATCTACAGCCAACATTATACCCAATGGACAAAAGCTAAAAGCTTTCTACTTAAAATCAGGAACAAGGCAAGAGTGTCTGCTTTCACCAGTCTTATTCCATGTAGTACTGGAAGTTCTGACCACAGCAATAAGACAAGAAAAAGGAATAAAAGGCATCTCAATTGGAAAAGAGGAAGTGAAATTGTAATTATTTGCAAACAACATTATAGTGTACATAGAAAAACTGATAGTCTCCGCCAAAAAACTACTTGACCTAATAAGTGAATTGGGTAAAATAGCAGGATACAAAGTCAATATTCATAAATCAAAGGCTTCTTTGTACAATAAAAATGAAATGTCAGAAAGAGAAACTAGGGGGATAATCCCATTTACTAGAGCAACAAGAAAAATAAACTACCTAGGAATTAATCTGTCCAAGGAGGTAAAATACGTATACTCAGAAAACTATAGAGCACAGAAGAAAGAAATTAAGGAAGATACAAATAAATGGAAGCATCTACCATGTTTATGGACTGGAAAAATTAATATCATTAAAATGTCCATACTACTCAAAGCAATCTATAGATTAATGGCCAACAGCAATATGAGAAAGGAGAACAAAGTAGGAGGGATCACAATACCTTATATTAAACTATAATACAAACCCACTCTAATCAAAACAGTCTGGTACTGGCATAAGAAAACACACATGGATCAGTGGAACTGAACAGAAACCCCAGAAATAAACCCATGTCTCTAGTCTCTATGGACAGTTAAATATTTAACAAGGAGGGCATGAGCATACAGTGAAGTAAAAATAGCCTCTTAAATAAATAGTGTTGTTAAAGAAGAACAAAGTAGGAGGGATCACCATACCTGACATCAAACTGTATTATAAGGCCACTGTAATCAAAACAGTGTGGTACTGGCATAAGAACAGACACATAGATCAGTGCAACAGAATAGAGAAAGCAGAAATAAACCCAAATCTCTATTGTCAATTAATATTTGACAAATGGGGCAGAAGCATAAAATGGAGTAAAAATAGCCTGTGCAACAAATGTGTTGGGAGAGCAGGACAGCTACATGCAAAAAAAAAAATGAAATTAAATCATCAACTTACACATATACAGAAATAAACTCAAGATGGATAAAAGACTTAAATATAAGTTATGACACCACAGAAGTCCTAGAGGAGAACATAGGCAGGAAAATCTCAGATATTCCACACAGCAATATTTTCACTGCTATATCCCCCAGAGCAAGGGACATAAAAGAAAGAGTAAACAAATGGGACTTCATCAAAATTAAAAGCTTCTGCATGGCTAAAGAAAACATCAACAAAATGAAAAGGGACCCCAATATATGGGAAAATATATTTGCCAACTATACTTCGGACAAGGATTTGATCTCCAAAATATATAAAGGATTCACATGACTCCACTCCACGAAGACAAACAACCCAATTAAAAAATGGGCAAATGATCTGAACCAACACTTTGGAGGACATACAGAGGACCCAAAGGCATATGAAAGGATGCTCAGCATCACTGGCCATCAGAGAGGCGCAAATTAAAATCACAATGAGATACCACTTCACACTGGTCAGAATGGCCATCATAAACAAATCAACAAACAACAAATGCTGGTGGGGTTAAGGAGAAAAGGTAATGCTAGTGGATTGTTGGTGGGAATGAAGACTGGTGTAGCCACTGTGGAAAACAGTATGGAATTTCCTCAAAAAGCTAAAAATGGTACATAGTGTTCCATTGTGTAAATGTACCATGGTTTTCTGATCAATTCATTTTCTGATGGGCACTTAGGTTGCTTCCAGCACTTGGCTATTGAAAATTGTGTTCCTATGAACTTTGGGATACATAGATTCTTTTGAACTTGTATTTCAGGATTTTTATGGTATAATCCCCAGTGGTAGAATTGTCGAGACAAAGGCAGTTCCACTTTTAGTTTGTTGGGGAAATTCCATAGTGTTTTCCACAGTAGTTGCGCCAGTTATTACATTCCAACAGACAGTGTATGAGGGTTCCCTTTTCTCCACAAACTTGTCAGCACTTGCTGTTTGTTCATGACAGCATGGATGTATCGGGAGAGCATTGTGCTAAGTGAAATGAGCCAGGCGGTGAAAGAAAAATGACATATGATCTCACCTGTAAGTGGAACCTAACAACAAACAAACAAACGAGCAGAATATAACAAGAGACATTGAAATAAAGAACAAACTGACTGTAACCAGAGGGGCAGTGGAGGGGAATAGCAAGGAAAGAAGGTAAAGGGTCATCAAGGAACATGCATAAAGGACCCATGGACAAAGGCAAAGAGGTGTAGGATTGAGGGGCAGAGGTGGGAGACAGGGGTGGGTCAGGCAGGAGAGATTGCTGGGGGAGACAGAAATGGAGATAGGTATATTTGAACAACAATAAAAAACAAACAAACAAATAAATGGTATTTGCAGAATTGGACTGGTACATGAAAAAAAATGAAACTAGACACCGATTTGTACACCATACACAAGAATAAACTCAAAATGGATAAAAGACTTAAATATATCACGACACTATAAAAGTTCTAGCAGAAAATAGGCAGTAAAAGTTCAGATATTTCATGTTGCAATATTTTTGCTGATATCTCCTTGGGCAAAGGAAATAAAAGAAACAATAAACAAACTGGACTACATAACATTAACCAATTTCTGCATGGCTAAAGAAAGCATCATCAAAATGAAAAGGGAACTAACCATATATGAGTACATATTTGGCAATGATCAGACAAGTGTTTGTTATCCAAAGTATATAAAGAACTCATACCACTTAACACCAGGAAGACAAATAATTCAATCAAAAAATGGGCAAAAGACCTGAATAGGCACTTCTCTAAGGAGGATACAAATGACCCATAGACTTATGAAAAGATGCTCAATATTTCTAGCCATCAGAGAAATGCAAATTAAGACTACAATAAGATATTGCCTCACACCAGTCAGAATGGCCATCATTAATAAATTAACAAACAATAAGTGCTGGCAAGGATGTAGAAAAAAGGGAACCCTAGTGCAATATTGGTGGGAATGCAGACTGGTGCAGCTAGTGTGGAAAACACTATGGAATTTCCTAAAAAAAAACCCAAAAACTGAAAATGGAACTGCCTTTTGACCCAGTAATTCCACTGCTGGACATATACCCTAATAATCCCAAATCACCAGTTCAAAAGAATTTATACACCCCAGTGTTCATGGTGGTGCTGTTTACAATAGCCAAGTGCAGGAAACAGCCTAAGTGCCCATCAGTAAATGAATGGATCAAAAAACAGTGGTGTGTTTACACAATGGAATACTACACAGCAGAAAGAAAGAACAAACTCCTACTTTTTGTGACAGCATGAATGGAACTGAAGACTATTATGCCAAGTGAAATAAGTCAGTCGGTGAAATACAAATACCATATGATGTCACCTATGAGAGGAAATTAATGAACAAAATAAAGTAATGAGCAAAATATAACCAGAGGCATGGAAAAATGGAACAGAATGACAGTGATGATTGGAGATGGGAGGCAGGAGGATAATGGTGGAAAGAAAAGGAAGGGACTAGTCAAAAAACATGTAAGATCCACAGATATGGACCAGTGTGGGAACTGACTGCGGGAGCAGCGTGGGTGCTACGTGGAGCAGGGCAAAAGGAGACAAAATGGGACAACTCTAATAGAATAACAATAAAAAATTTTAAGAAAATAATGCATTTGATCATCAGAGCTGTTTGATTGGCCTTGGTGCCTCTGCTTTATTGCTTGCAAATTCTATCCCCTTTTGGCCTCATGAATATTTAAAGCTAGCAGAATCCCAGGCATGTTTCACTATAGATCCAAATTACATATTTGAGAAAGTATTCTGATTAGGAAGCTACTCCTTAGGAATCATTCCACTTTTAGTTTTATGGGAATTATTTGACTCTAGACAAGTAATTTAATATTTTAAGAAAGCAATGTGGATTTTAATGTGAGCAAGATATGTTCCCAGTAAGCTTAATTTCCAAGACAAATGGATTAAGTCTACTGTATTTAAATCAAAGTAGAGTGTAAACATGTCCTAAGGCTCCCTATCAGGCTTGGTTCCGGGTGGGGAGTTTGAGTGAAGGAATGGAGAGGGGACCATTCAGCCTGGACCTCACATTTGCCAAGATTTACCAATTTACAGTTTTTAGATATTGTCTTAATATACTTATAATCATTGTAACCATGTGTTAAATGTGCTCATTTGTTAAATATAACATTTAAAGTAGTATTCTACAAATTTTATAATTTGTTTTCAGCAGTAATGTTGAAAAAGTATTAGATTCTCATGAACTATAAATGGCTTGGTTTCTCTCAGTGTTGGAAAGCCCTATATGCTCTATGAGGTCACTTTTGTGCTTATGTGACCAGCTTCCCCCCCAAAAGATTTGCTCTTGTGCATGCATTGCATAGAATTGCTTGAATTCTTTTCATCTCCCAGAAAACTAAGGCACAGATCTGTTTGTCACATTGCTTTTTAACCATCTAGTCACTAAGCGTGTCTAGTAGTAGGATTATTAATCATTAAACCTAGTGCAAAATTAAGTGCTCTCAATGCATTGCATTGCTATACTATGCCCAATCCCTCTGTGCTTCTGCTAACTGGGTCTTGACATGTGGCAGTCTAAATTCCTAAGAAATCTCGTGTGAGGTGTTTGCTTCTGGCAGTGGTGGCCTAGATGTTGGACCAAACTGACATATTTTAGGAAGATAATTTTAAATGTGGGGAAAAATGTGAGGATAATTTTGTATGTGAGGAATTGTTTATGTCCTCGTGTCATAATGACTTGTTTATTTTTCCTTGTGTCAACTTTGCTTTATATATTTAGATGTCAAATTAGTATTATAGGTATATAAAATAAGAATTTTTATATCTTCCTGGTAAAGAAAATGTTTTGGAGTGACCCTCCATCTGCAACAATGCTTTTTGTCTTCAAGTAATTTGTTACCTTTCTCTACAGATTCTGTAGATCTTTTGGGGTTTTTCTGAGTTGAACTAAAAATAATTTGTGATATTCCAGAAAGACAGATAACAAGATTCAGAGAAGGCAGGATTAACCTTATTTTATTCTAATACATTGACTACTGATGCTCTGTGAACAGCCTTGTATTCTGCTCTGTGCCCCTAATGTGTATGGGTATTGTAAGTGCTGCCTTGTTCTCACATGATCTTACCCCTGTCAGTGAGCGTCAGACCCAAACTGAACCCAGCCCCATTTTTTCTAGATTTTGACTAATGAGAGTGTCAGTCCTTATTTTGTATTAGAAGTTGGAAGAAGTAATAGCTAAGAAATGTTGCTACCATATTTCCCATGAAAACTGTGGTATAGAGGAAGCAGTCATTAGTGACAAAGAGAAACTTACCTGTTGAAGAAAAGCAGAGATGAAGGATAGAGAGAAGGGGTAAATAAAATACCATTTAAATTGCTAGTTCCAGTAATTGCCGAAGCCAGCCATATATCTGATGTTTTGAAGTTAAACCTCTGTCTTAGTCTTTTCTGGATTCTGAGACAGTATTCGCATTCTCTTGCACAAACTGGTTTAGGCTATTTTTTAAATCATTTACAAAGAGTAAGCTATTTTGGCTATAGGGATGTATTGGGTCATGGTTTTCAGAAAAATACATTTCAGCTAGAGGCTCAGTGGTGCCATATTCAGCTCTGTTCTGGGACTTTAAGAAAGAAGAGGTGGGGCAGTGCCACCAGGAATTAGTAAAGTCTGTATAACTTTTTTAAAGCAATGGTACCTGGAAGTGTTTTATCCCACAGAGTGCACACACAAAGCCTTACCTTTGGCATATGATTAAAGCCACTGTGTGAAGAACTTGAAATTAGTGAGCATCAGTTGTGAAAAATCACCATACAGGCAGGATCCCAAGCTCTGTAGGCAAACAGAACAGTAGAGAGAATGAAAATTAGAAAGAATGTGCATGATTAGGGGGTGACTAAGTTTGAATTAGTGTCACTTTAAGGCTTTATACAAATGTAGAGTCATTTGGGGCCATTTATCAAATCTTATTTCTTCCTTTTTGGAAAAATGAAAATTAGCTTCAGTGGCAGCAGGAAAACATCACAACCAATAAATCTGAAATATTAGAAGCTAACTGTCAGGCCAATATTTGTTTGTGTTCATTTAATTGTAAGAATATGATGTTCTTCTTGTCAAGAATAAGAAAACTATTGTTCTAGGAGATGATGAAATAATAAGAAATGAGGCCAACACATAAGTCAGTCACGAATTACTTTCCTCACTTCTGCTTTTTAGTCTGGCCCGTCAAATGAGCAGAACTTAGAAATTCAGATTTATCATATAATTGAACTTTAGAGAAATATTTACTTCAATAATTTCTTATGAACTGTATTTTCAAACTTTATTTAACTCACTTGGAATATGAATGCAAATCTCATGATTCAAGCTGACACTGAAAACTGACTCAAGTACCACCAAAAATAGTTAAGTGCAAGTAATAATGAAGTAGTGCCTTATTTAGCTACCATAATAAGAAAATGAGATATCCTGCTTAAGTTTATCTTCTAAGTAACTGCATTCTGATTTCTGAAGCTTATAAATTTAAAGATATATTTATAGAAACACTTCAAAGACAGATTGCATAATTCCTTGTTTTACTATGTAGGAGAGGAAATACAATGAAGCTTATTTGTTCAGTAAATATTTATTAAGCATATGCTTACTATGTGAGAGGTTTTCAAGCTATGAAGAGAGCAAGACACAGGTGGTTCTACACCCCATGCAGTTACATTTTAGCCATTTCTTAACAACTCTTGTTATTATGAATATGCATTATAAAACTAATGCTCTCAAATTGGCTTACTTAGGACTCAATATTTTAACAGTTAATATTGTTGTCAAATCCAGCAACACTTTTTTGCCTCATGGTTTCTAATTTTGGAATCTTGTTTTATAAGACTTTCATTATTAGGTCACAAAAGGGTTCTGCATTTTCTTCCTTTGCTAATAGCTTTATCCTCCTATATGCAGTTGGAGTCTATCTCTGAATACTGTGCAAGGAAGGAATACAGTTTTATTTTCCTTCATATTATCAGCAAGTTTTTCTGTGAACATTTAACAAATTATTTTTCCCCATAGGTCTGTGGGGCGGTTATCATTGAGCATGGATCTATTGCTGTGTTCTCTTCTCGTATCACTAATCTGCCCATTCTTGTTTTCCCTCACTCTGTTTTTTATTATTCTGGCTATGCAGTATGACCTAACATCTGATGAGCTGAATCTTACTTCTTTGCTCTTCTTTTTCATAGTTGACCAAAGTATTTATGCAACTGACTTCTTCCCTTTAAGTTTTAGAATATAAAGTTCCTAAAAAATTCCTATTGTAATTTAGATTGTAGTTGCATTGCATTTAGAAATTAATTTAGAGATAATTGACATCTTACTAAAAGACATCATTTATCCATAAACATACTATTTTTGTTTCATTTATTTACATCTTCTTAATAATTATATTTAGAATTTTTTGTCTATAAAGATTTTATCTATTTCATGTTAAGTTAATCCTAAATATTGTGTAGGTTATGTTGCACTTGTAAATGGTTTAATATTTTTTAATTTAATATTACTGGTGTGAAGGAATTTGATTGAAAGTTGTAAGTTGATCTACTGGGCAATAAAGCTAACTTCTCAGATTACTTTTATTAGTTCATCTATTGATTCTGTCTGCTCTTCTGATTAGATGATTATATTATCTGCACATAGTAAGTTTTAGATACTTTTTTTTACAACTTTTATATCTCTTGACTTTAAAATTTCTATGCTGAGTGATATTTCTTTTAGGTTTTTGGTACTTGGCCTTTATAAGTTAAGTAAATTCCATTTTATTAATAGTTTTTTAGAAGTGTTTTAAAAATGTAAAATAAATAGGAGGTATAAGAGGGTAAAGGGGGATATATGGTGACAAAAGGAGACTTGGCTTTGCCTGATGAACACACAATACAATATACAGATGTAGTATGGAATTGTACCTTAAACCTGTATAGTTTTACCAACTAATGTCACTTCAATAAATTCAATAAAAATATAAAAATAAAAAATGTTTAAAAAGATTATGGTTATTAAATTTTATCAAATTCATATTTTATATCAGTTGAGATTATCATAAGATTTATCTCCTTTAGCTTATAATATGGTAAATTACATCAACATGTTTCTGATATTGAACCAATTTTGTGTTTCTGTAATAAACCCTACTTAATCATAATGTAGTATTTTTAAAACATTCTTAGTTTTGCTTAACAGTGTTTCCTCTTTTTCTATATTTTATAGTGATCATATAAAATAAATTTTTTGAATATACGATAAAAGTTATTTACAAAATTATTTTGTTGCGTGAAGTATTTTATTACCATTTTACTTTGAAAATGGCTATTTTAAATTTTTAATTTTTTCAAGCAGTTTTGGCATTTGTATTTTTTAATCCATGTTACTATATACTTGTAATTATTATTTCCTTAATTTCTCTTGCAGGCATTATTACTTTCTTTTTCATAATGTAATAATTTATTAGAGTGTAGTTATATGACATGTACTATATAAATTTATGAATTAGAGAATAGTATATAACATATGTAGATAATACTATACAAAATGCTACTTATACTATATATGTGTGATATATTATAAACAAATATAAGTATATATTGTATCATATACCATATCTTTCAATATACATGTTCAACTGTGATGCATAAGTATAATGTAGAATAGAAATGTGTAATACATATATTACTTACAGTATAACTAAAAGTTAAAGATTATTACATAAACTATTCAGTTCAGTTATTTTTTTATCTTTATATTTTTTCCATTGCCATTTAGCTTCCTTACACCTCTTCCCCCTAAGCATCACCACACTGTTGTCCATGTCCCTGAGTCCTTTTTCCCTTTTGCTCAATCCTGTCACTCCTTAACCTCCCCCCTCATCAATAGCTAGCTGTCATCTGTTCTCCATCTATGAGTCTGTCTTTGTTTTGCTTGTTAGTTTCAGTTTGTTCATTAGATTCCACATATGGTATTTGTCTTTCTCAGACTGGCTTATTTCACTTAGTATAATGTTCTCTGGGTCCATCCCTACTGTTGCAAGTTAAATTTTTCTTCTTTTTTATGGCTGAGTAGAATTCCGTTGTGTAAATGCCCCATAGTTGTTTTATCCACTCAGCTATTGATGGACACCTGTACTGCTTCCATATCTTGGCAATTGTAAATAATGCTGCAATGAACACAGAGGTGCTTATGTCCTTTCAAATTAGTGTTTTGGGTTCCTTTGGATATATTCCCAGAAGTGGGATAGCTGGGTCAATAGGCAGATCCATTTTTAAATTTTTTGAGGTATCTCCATACTGCTTTCCACAGTGGCTGCACCAGTCTATGTTCCCACCAAAGTGCAAAAGGGTTCCCCTCTCTGTACAATCCCACAAGCACTTGTTATTTGCTGATTTATTGGTGATAGCCATTTTGACAGGTGTGAGATGGTATCTCATTGTGGTTTTTATTTACATTTTTCTGATGATTAATGATGTTAACCATCTTTTTATGTTTATTGGCCATCTGTATGTCCTCTTTGGAGAAGTGCCTATTCAGGCACTTTGCCCATTTTTAATTGGGTTGTTTGGGGTTTTGTTTTTTGGTATTGAATTTTGTAAGTACTTTGTAAATTGTGGATTTTAACCCCTTATCAGGTGTATTGGTGAATATGTTCTCCTATTCTTTGGGTTGTCTTTTTATTTTGTTAATGACTTCCTTTGCTGTGCAAGAGATTTTTAGTTTGATGAAATTCCATTTTTTAATTTTTTGTTTTCCTTGCCTGGGGAGATATATTCAACAAAAAATTTCTATGAGCAATGTCTGAGATTTTGCTGCCTGTGTTTTCTTTTAGGATTTTTTTTTTAAAGATTTTATTTATTTATCTTTAGAGGGGAAGGGAAGGAGAGAGGGAGAGAAACATCAATGTATGGTTGCCTTTCGGGCGTCCCCTGCTGGGAGTTGGCCTGCAGGGAACTGGCCTGCAACCCAGGCATGTGCCCTGACTGAGAATCGAACCGCAATCGTCTGAGTCGCAGGCCCGAGCTCAATCCACTGAGCTACACCAGCCAGGGCTTCTTTTAGGATTTTTATAGTTTGGGGTCTGACATTTAAGTTTTGACCCATTTTGAATTTATTCTTGTGTGTGGTAAGAAGGTGATTGATCTTTCTTTTTCTGCACATATCTGTCCAATTATTATTATTATTTTCTGCCCAACATTATTTTTTGAATAAACTGTCATTAACCCATTGTATGTGCTTGCTTCCTCTGTAGAATATTAATTGACTATAAAGGTGTGGGTTTACCTCTGGACTCTACTCTGTTCCATTAACCTGTGTGTCTATTTTTATGCCTGTACCAGTATGCTTTGATTACTATAGACTTGTTATAGTTTGATATTACGTAGCATGATTCCTCCAGCTTTGTTCTTCTTTCTCAGGATGACTGTTGCTATGCATGGCTTTCGTGGTCCCATATAAATTTTTGAAATATTTGTTCTAGTTCTGTGAAATATTTCATTGGTATCTTGATAGTAATTGAGTTGAATGTATAGATTGCTTTTGATAGCATGGACATTTTAAGTATGTTAGTTCTTCCTATCCATGAAAATGATATGTGCTTTCACTTATTTGTATTTTTCTTCAATCTTTTTCTTCAGTGTCTTATAATTTTCTGCCCTTTATATACTTAATTAGGTTTATCCCTAGGTACTTTATTCTTTTTGAAGGTATTGTAAATGTGATTGTGTTCTTAATTTCCCTTTACAATGGGAGATAAATACAACAAATGAGGAATATTTATTTTACTGTAAGTTCATTACTGCCATAAAAGTGCAACTGATTTCTGAATATTAATTTTATATTCTGCTACTTTGCTGGGTTCATTTATCAGTTCTAGTAGTTTCTTGGTGGAATCTTTGGTGTTCTCTATGTATAGTATCAAGTCATCTGCAAATAAAGACAGTTTTACTTCTTCCTTTCCAATTTGGATGACTCTTATTTCTTCTTCTGGTCTGATTGCCATGGCTAGGTTTTCCAGTACTATGTTGAATAAGAGAGATGAAAGCAAACATCCCTGTCTTGTTCCTGATCTTAAAGGGAATGCTTGTAATTTTTCCTGTTGCCTATTACACTGGCAATAGGTTTGTCATATATGGCCTTTATTATGTATAGGTATTACCCTCTATTTCCACTTTGCTGGGAGTTTTTATCATAAATGGGTGCTGGATTTCATCAAAAGCTTTTTCTGTTTCTATTGATATAATCATATGGTTTTACCCTTCATTTTGTTTATGTAGTGAATCCATTTATTGATTTGCTAATGCTGTACCATCCTTGCATTCCAAGAATAAATTCCACTTGATCATAGTGTATGATCTTTTGGATGCATCGCTGTATTCAGTTTGCTAATATTGTGTTGAGGATTTTAGCATCTATGTCGATTGGTGATATTGGTCTATACTTTTCTCTCTTTGTAGTGTCTTTATCTGGTTTTGGAATTAGGATAATGCTGGCTTCATAAAATAAGTTTGGGAGCCTTCCCTCCTCTTGCATTTTATGGAATAGTTTGAGGAGAGGAGTCAGTTCTTCTTGGAATGTTTGGTAAAATTCACCTGTGAAGCTATCTGGTCCAGGGCTTTTGTTTGTTGGAAGTTTTTTTTACTACTGCTTCAATTTCATTAGGCATAATCTGTCAATTCATGTTCTCTGTTTCTTCCTTATTTATTTTCCAAAGATTGTATGTTTCTAGAAATTTATCCATGTTATGCAGGTTGTCCAATTTGATGGCATATAATTGTTAATAATATTTTCTTACAATTCTTTGTATTACTTTGTGTCAGTTATTACTTCTCCTCTTTCATTTCTGATTTTATTTATTTGGGTCTTTTCTGTTTTAAAAAATTTTTAAAGATTTTACTTATTTATGTTTAGAGGGGAAGGGGAGGAGAGAAGTAGAGAAACATCAATGTATGGTTGCCTCTCCTGAGTCCCCTGCTGGGAACTGGCCTGCAACCCAGGCATGTGCCCTGACTGGGAATTGAACCACAACCCTCTGGTTAACAGGCCCAGGCTCAATCCACTAAGCTACACCAGCCAGGACTCTCTTTTTTTTTCCTCGATAATTGATTTGTCAATCTTGTTTGTCCTTTCAAAGAACCAGGTCTTGGATTCAATGATCTTTTGTATCAGTTTTTTAGACTCTATTTTATTTATTTCTTCTCTGATCTTTATTATTTTCTTTCTTCTACTCACTTTGGGCTTTGGTGGTTGTTCCCTTTAAAGTTCTTTTTTTAGGGTTCTTTTTAAAAATATATATATTTTATTGATTATATCATTACAGTTGTTCTATTCCCCCCACCTTCATTCCCCTCCACCCTGCAAACCCCCTTCCTCACCATTCCCCCTTTACTTTATGACCACGTGTCTCAAGTTCTTTAGATTCTATATGCCCCATACTATTCTTGCCCTCCCCCTATCTATTTTCTACCTACCGTCTATGCTACTTATTTTCTGTACCTTTTCCCCCTTCTCCTCCTCCCACTCCCCTGTTGCTAACCCTCCACATGTTCTTCATTTCTATGATTCCACTCCTGATCTAGCTGTCCTCTTGGTTTGCTTTTGTTTTAGGTGTGGTTGTTAGTAACTGTGAGTTTGCTATCCTTTCACTGTTCATACTTTTTATATTCTTTTTCTTAGATAAGTCCCTTTAACATTTCACATAATAAGGGCTGGTGATGATGAACTCCTTGAATTTGATCTTATCTGAGAAGCACTTTATCTGTCCTTCCACCGTAAATGAAAGCTTTGCTAGATAGAGCAATCTTGGATGTAGATCTTTGGAGTTCATGACTTGGAATACTTCTTTCCAGCTCCTTCTTGCCTGTAAAGTCTCTTTTGAGAAATCAGCTGACAGCCTGATGGGCACTCCTTTGTAGGTGACTGCCCCCTTATCTCTTGCTGTTTCTAGGATTCTCTCCTTCATTTTAATCTTGGTTAATGTAATTATGATGTGCCTTGGTGTGTTTTTTCTTGGGTCCACCTTCTTTGGGACTGTCCGAGCTTCCTGGATTTCCTGGAAGTCTATTTCCTTTGCCAGACTTGGGAAGTTCTCCTTTATTATTTGTTCAAATAAGTTTTCCACTCGTGGCTATTTCTTTTCCCCTTCTGGTGCCCGTATAATTCAGATGTTGGAATGTTTAAAGATGTCCTGGAGATTCCTAAGCCTCTCCTCATTTTTTTGAATTCTTGTTACTTCACATTTTTCTGTTTGGTCATTTTTTTTGTTCCTTCTGGTCCACTCCATTGATTTGAGTCCCAGTTTCCTTTCCATCACTGTTGGTTTCCTGTGCATTTCCCTTCATTTCAATTAGTTTAGCCTTCATATGTTCCTGTAATTTGTGACTAAAATCTACCAATTCTGTGAGCATCCTGATCACCAGTATTTTGAACTGTGCACCTGAGAGGTTCGCTATTTCTTTTTCACTTAGAGTTATTGGCTCTGGGGCTTTGAGTTCTTCTTGAGCCATATTTTGGACTGTTTGTGCCTGTTACTTATGAGGAGCGGAGCCCTAGGTGTTCACCAGGGTGGGGCAACTCAGTTGCTGGGTTTTGATGCTATATGTGGGGGCGGGGTCAAAAGGGAGCAATGGCAGTCCCCTCCGCTGCCTCCCACCACCAGGGCCCACATGGTCCGTCCCACTGTGCGTGAATGTGCGACCAAGGTCAGCATGCCCTCACTGGGTCTGCTGCTGGGGCCTGCGCACTCCTCTGCTGGTTTATCTGCACAGGAATGTGTGACCATGGTCAACCTGCCATCCTGCACTCTCACTGCTACCCTGGCTGCCTGGGCACCTGAGGTCGGGGGATCTTTCCTGCCCGACCCTGTTCTGCTGCTGGCTCCGCCCCTCTTACCAGTCTGCTTGAATGGTTTGTTGTTGTCAGACTTCCGTATAGTTCAATTTTCTGTTCTTTGGCTGTGTCTTTGTTTACTGAACCTTTGTTGTATTCAAACTTGGTTGTGGGAGAAGGCACAGTGTTTCCACCTATGCCTCCATCTTGGCGGAAGTCTTAAAGTTCTTTGAAGTGTGAAGTTAGATTGCTTATTGAAGCTTTTCCTTGTTTTTTTAGATAGGCCTGCAAAGCTATGAATTTCCCTCTTAGGATTGTTTTCTCTGTGTCCCACAGACTTTGGATTATTGTGTCATCATTTTCATTTGTTTCAAGGTGTTTTTGATTTGTTTCTTGGTCTCATTGTTGACCCATTTGTTGTTTAATAACATGTTACTTAGCTTCCATGTCTTTGCATGTTTTTCAGTGTTCTTCTTGTGATTGATTTCTAGTTTCATAGCATTGTGGTCAGAGAAGATTCTTGATATAACTTCAATATTCTTAAAATTCTTGAGACTTGTTTTGTGTCATAGCATGTGGTCTATCCTAGAAAATGTTCCATATGCACTTGAAAAGTATGTATATTGTACTGCTTTGGAGTGAAATGCTCTGAAAATATCAATCAAATCCATTTGATCTAGTGTGATGTTTAAGGTTGCTGTCTCTTCATTGATTTTCTGCCTGGAAAATCTATCTATTGAAGTCAAATGGGTGTTAAAATCACCGACTGTAATTATATTTCTGTCAATCTTTCCTTTTATGTTCATCAAGATTTGCTTTATATATTTAGGTGCTCCTATGTTGAATACCTAAATGTTTAGTAGGGTTAGATCCTCTTGTTGGATTGCTCCTTTTATCATTATGTAGTATCCTTCTTTGTCTGTTATTGTAGTCTTGGTTTTAAAGTCTATTTTGTCAGATAGAAGTACTACTACCCCAGCTTTTTTTCCTTTCCATTTTCATGGAAGATCTTTTTTCAATCCTTTTCTTTTAGTCAGTGTGTATCTTTTGGTTTGTAGGCCCACGCTCAATCCACTGAGCTACACCAGCCAGGTAGTCAGTGTGTATCTTTTCATCTGAGATGCGTTCCTTGAAGGGTCTTGTTTTCTTATTTATTCAGCTATCCTCTGTCTTTTGGTGTGAGCATTTAAGCCATTTTTTTAAGGTGATTATTGATAGATACATGTGTAGTGCCATTTTATTAGACTGTTTTCCTCCACTTTTTTCTTTCTGTTTTTCTTCTTGTTCTTCTTAAAGCAAGCCCTAAAACATTTGTTGCAGTACTTGTTCGATGTTAACAAACTCCTTTAGTTTGTTTCTTGTCTGGGAACCTCCTTATTTGTCCTTTGATTTTAAATGATAACCTTTCTGGGTAAAATAGTCTCGGTTGCAGGTCCTTGCTTTTCATCACTTTGAGTATTTCACATTACTCACTTCTGGCCTGAAATATTTCTGATGAGTAATCTGAAGAGTCCAATTGGTGCTTCTTTGGTGGTAACTACCTGCTTTTCTTTTGTGGCTTTTTAGAGTCTCTCCTTGTCTTTAAGCCTTGTTATTTTAATTATGACGTGTCTCAGTGTAGGCCTCTTTTGACCCAAATTTTTTGGGAGTCTCAGTGCTTCCTGCACTTGTGGAGCTTTTTCCTTCTCTGGATTAGGGAAGTTTTTGGTCATTATTTCTTCAAATACATTCTTGATCCCTTGCTCACTCTCTTCTTTTCCTTGTGGTATTTCAATTTTGCATATGTTGTTACACTTCATGTTGTCCAAGATGTTTCTTAAGCTCTCCTCATTTTTTAAAATTCTTTTTTCTTTTTGCTCTTTTGCTTGTTTTTTAAACCTTGTCTTCCAAAACTCAGATTTGGTCCTCTATCTCATAAAACCTACTGTTTATTCCTCCCAGTGTATCATTTATCCCAGGTATTGCATTCTTTATTTCTGACTGGTCTTTTTGATGGTTTATATGACTTTTTTCATGCTGTTGAGTTACTTGAAACTGTTTATCTGATAAATTGCCTACTTCTATTTCATCTATTTCTAGAAATATTTTTCTCTTGTATTTGGGGTCTGTATATTTGTCTTCCCATTTTGTCTTCTTCTTTATATTTTCTATCTTAGATGTTAAACTAACTGATCAATTGCCAACCTAATCAATCAGTGGGTAGCCAAGCTTAAGCACCACATGGTGGGGCAGAGGAATTCTTGTGGACAGAGCTATTGCTTTCCCTCAGGCTGATGCCATTCAGAGAGGAGTGCTCTGCCCGAGAGAGCTGGCTCCTGCAGTGTGGGAGAACGAGTCAGAACATGGACCCTGGTGGCTGTTCCCTCAGTTCCCTCCCTAGAGCCACTAACCTCAGACTTTCCTCAAGCATCTCTAGTCCATTCTGCCTCCCCTTTGCTGGTACCCAGTGTAAGTGGCTGCACATGAAATTTTGTGCTTTTTCCCTTTAAGAGGCTCTCTCTATCTCTAGCCATCTCTTACTAGCCATAGAACCCCTACTATTTTTCAGAGTTCGACGTTATCTGGGTTGCTTTCTGGCTCTGGTGCTATAGTATGGGGAGCTCAGCTTGGGGTTTAGACCCAACACTTCTCAGGGGGAACTGCCACTCAGCTTCTTAAATATCCTTCTGGAACTTTAGCTGCCCCCTTGGGTGCCCAGACAGCTTTCTCCCATCTCCTCCACACTCCATACCATTCACATTGCGGAGTAGTGTTTTCTTCTGTCTGTCCATGGTTATAAGGCTTCTCTCCAGCTAGTGTTCAGTTGGGTATTCAAAATGGTTTCTCTAGAGTTTAGTTGTAATTCCAGATTGGTCCTCGGAGGTTAGGGTAGCTTTCACTTACTTCTCTGCTATCTTGGATCTTGAGAATGAATGCATTTTATTATCCCCCAAAATCAAATATAACAAATGGAGATGTTACTTGTATTTTATAGAAAAACATTCATTCATCTTTGACATACATGCTTTCTTTTTCTGCTGTTGTGTTTTCAGGATTAAAGTCTACTTCTTGTGATCCAGGGTTTTAAAATGCCAAGCATGTTAACTGCTGGTCTGACTGTTGGTGAGTTTGTTATTAAACTGATGTCTTGGTTCCAAATCCACCTTTTTGGTCTCCCCTGTGTCATGTTAGGACTGGGACTCTGCAGACCACATTTCCACTTTAGCAACAGGGTTTCAGAACTATAGTTATCCTATATTTATTTGTCTCTGTACCTGGGTATTCTCTCTCTTCACCAACCCTCCATCCCCAATATCTCTAACAGTGGTTTATGTTAAATATTTTTTCGTAAAAGCAGTTTCAGGCACACCTAATCACCTCTACTTTTATTTTGTTCTACCTTTCACTGATTTCTCCCTGCTATCTTCACTGTATCCTTTTCCTGTTCTGTCAGGTGTGTGCTTGTTGCTTTTTCCAGATTCTTGTGTTGAATGCTTAGCATTTGTTTTCAACTGTCCTTGTTTGCTGGAAAAATGTATTCCAAACTAGATATTTCCTAAGTACTTGTTTAACTGTGTTCCAAAAATTATGACGTGTAGTCTTTTCTAATATCTCAGTCTTGAGTATTTTGTAATTTTTCTTATGATATTTATTTTAACCTAGTGTCACTTAACAGTATTTTACTTAGTTTCCAGGCATATGAGATTTTAAAAAAATACTTTGTTGTTGGATACTAATTATTTTTGCATGACGAACAGGAAAAGTAGTCTGTATGATGTTAATTATTTACAATTTAACATATAACGATTTTTATGAATATTTCATGTTTGCTCAGAAATAATGCATACTCTTTGTTGGATGTAAATTTCTAGACATCTATTCGTTTGAACTTATCAATCGTTTTATTCAAATTTCCTATAACCTTTTATGTTATGTGATTTAAAATATCTGAAACTGTTGTCTTAAAATCTCCAGTTGTTAAATTTCACTCTGTAAGACATTTTATATTTATAGAATATATTCTTAGGTACATAAATGCTCATTATCCTTATGTCTTTTGATTTATCATTTCTTTTACTAACATGTAACAACTCACATAACCCAACTTTGGAGATACCAGGGAAGTGAGAAAATTCTATGTGGTACAAACATGAGGGAATTTAGTGACCAATCATATGTGAATGAAAAGATGGCTTCATGAGTTTCAGAAATAAGCAATTCAATAAATCCTAAAATAAAAAAAAGAAAAGATGGCTTCATGAATAACTCTTCAGATTTTGGCTTGGAAATATGGGTAGATTATAACATTAGTACTGTGATAAAACACATAGAAGGTGTAAAGGGCATATAGCAGTGGAAAAGACAAGATGACCAAAACCTTTATTCATTTGTTTATTTACTTAGTAAATATTTACTTAGTGCTCTTCATATGCTAGGTACTATACTATGGATATTTTACAGGAAGTGTCAGGGTAATTTAAAATAAATCAGTTTCATACCCCTATCACAAGTTTGCTCACAAAGCATGAAAGTATAAGGACAATCATGATGTAGATATTTATATGTAAAAAAATTGACTGCAATGGGCTTTACATAATGCATCTTGAAAGTTCAGCTCAGTAAAATCTCCAGTCATCTCTAGGGAATTCTCTGGCTATATGTAGACTTACCGTAATAGATTAGCATGATTTACAAGCTGCAATTTAATTCCAAAATAAAAAATTTCAATCTACTCCTATGTCTGTAGTGACCTTATCTGTTAGCACCAGGCTGGACTTACAGGACATCTTATTTAAATGTTTAAAATGGTTATTTTTCCCTGGCCATTGTGGCTCTGTTGGTTGGAGCATCCTCCCATAACCAAAGGGGTTTGATTCCCAGTCAGAGTCCATGCCCAGGTTCATTCCCTTGTGTAGGCTTATACTGGAGGCAACTGATCGACATTTCTCACATTGATGCTTCTCTCACTCTCTCTCCCCCCACCCTCTCCCTTCATCTCTCACTAAAAGAAATAAAAAATGTTCTTGGGTGAGGATAACAATAAAATGAAATAGTGATTTTCAAATTTCAGGGAGCACATGAATTATCTGGATGCTTGATAAAAATGCAGATTCCTGGATTTCAACCTGAGATTTAGGAGTGAGCCCAAGAATCTAATTTAACAAGCTCTTCAGCTTATTATGACACTAAATGTGCACTTTTGAGAAATGCTGCTGTAAACTGTACTAATTGATTACAGGTGTTAATAAATAATGCCCTCCCCAAGCCCCAGGCTGGGAATGGATAATTGGCACACCTGTAGACTTATTTGGCTATGACCTTGTTTTCCAGGTGTAGCAATTTTGCTTCTGAAATATATTTATAACAGGTTTTGTAATGTAGAATAACTTAAGGAAAATAATCTTCAAAGAAGATATAAAAATTTTCTTGCATTTCTAGGAATACAGATAGTATCCAAGTTGTCTTACTTCTCTACCTGTATAAAGCCTTCATTTACTCCTAGAGATCCCTCTTTTAATAATCTCAGGTTCAGTAACCTCACAGAATCTTCACTTATCTCCTTCTTTTGTGAGAGGTGCTATCCTATTGGTAGTTTCCCAATTTGGGAAAGAAAGAGTAGTGAGCAATCTTTCTAGTTTTCCTTTTTAGATGACAAGATACAAATTTAGTCATTTGACCCAGCTAAATTTTTGTTTTCTCCTGTGGAAACCATAATGTACACACAGCAAGGCTGAGTGCTGTGTGATTTCTGGAAGCATCTTGGGAGCATTCTGGGAAAAACCCCATGACATACCATCTCCACAAAGAGATTAGTTTTTCTTCCCCCCACTTAGGAAAACTCCCTTTAAATTGCTTTCTGCTGACAACTGAACCAGGCTTGGGAAGCTATTCAACTTTAATAATAAGAGACTCTGTAGATTAAGACCTGCTTAAATTAAAAACTGTTTTAGGATTAAGAGGCAGAAAGTACAACTGAAAATTAGGCTAAAATGGAATCACATTTAATATACATGGCATTAAAGAGATAAAGATAATCATTATATATCAGCAGATATGGACATTTAAAGTAGGATCACAAGATTGCCCCACACCGAATATCCAATAGATAATATAATGAATAAGCATATACAATGGGCCATTATTTTTAAGACAACAAGTTAGAAGACTACAAAAATTTATGGGCAAACAATGTATGAGTGATTTTTCATAAAGAATCCTGAGCTGACAACTAGATTAAATGAAAAAATATGCAGAATATTGGAAGAGGGCCATCGTAAATGGAAAAGTACACACTGCCATCAAGCGTGAGGCTTTGGGAGGACTTGGATTTAATCCAATAGCAAATGAAGAGACCCTGCTGGGATGGGATGAGAGTGAAGAGACCCAAGGCTAGAAAAGAGGAGGATACAAAGGTACTTAAGATCGAAACTCTAGGCACACAGAAATATTTCCCATAATGACAAGCAACTATCATGTATTGATGACTACTTAGTGGTTATAGCCTATATTGTCTTTTTTATCCACTGATCTAATAATGCCTTATCAAAGTAACCTAGTCTATAAAACAAACCAGCAAGCAAAAATAGAATCAGAGACATGGAAACAAAGAACAAACTGACAGTAACCAGAGGAGGGGGAGGGGGATAACAGGGGAAAGAAGTGGAAGGGTTATCAAGGAATGTGTGTAAAGAACCCATGGACAAAACCAAAGCAAAGTAGGATTGAGGGTGAGGGTTCGGGGTGGGCAGAATGGGGGAGAATGGTGGGGGGAAATGGAGACAACTGTACTTGAACAACAATTAAAAAATACCCCTTACTAAAAAATGTTAATAGATGGAAAAAGATATTAATGATCTTTGCTCAGTATGAATTGTTCATACTAAGCTTAGTTTGGCAGCTAGTGATACTGCCAAGCCTTTTCTAAATATTTATTAACTACTTGGTTAATTAATTTTTCTAAAATTTTGACAGGAACTGGTATTGACTTTACTCTCTTCTCATTTCTACATTCCATTTTTCCTTCTCTTTGATAACCAGAATAGCATTTGCCAGTCTTAAAGTTCTGGTTATTTGAAAATTCATATTAAAGTCATGATGAGATAACATTAACATATCAGAATGGTTAAACATAGAAAGTTTGACCATTTTAAGTATTGTTAAGAGTGTGGAGTAACTGAAACTGAGACACTGTGGGTGGAAATGTGAAATGATTAAAATCACTTTGAAAAATAGTTTGGCAGCTTCTTAAAAAGCTAAATATACACTCACCATATGATCCAGCCAATCTATCCTAGGTATTTATTCAAGATAATTGAAAACATGTGCACATAAGACTTGTGTGCAAATGTTCATAGCAGCTTTATTTATACCAGCCAGAAACTGAAGACAATCCTAATGCTCATCAATAAGAAAATGGGATAAATGAGTTATGCTGCATCTATGCAGTGGAATGCAGTACTTCTCCACTACCCACAGGGACTACATCCCCAGTGGATGCCTGAAATGAGGACAGTACTGAACTCTACATATACTATCTCTTTTTCCCATACATACACACCTTTTCACTTAAAGGAAGCACTTGACTGCTCCTCTTTGGCATATCCAAAATGACAGCATCACTACTCTGGCACTTTAAGGCCATTATCGAGTAAAATAAGGGTTACAACACAGGCACTGCAACACCACAACAGATGATCTGATACCAAGCAACTAATGAGTAGGTAGAGTATATGAGGGGGGACCTGAAATAATCTTTTGGAGGACAGGCCCCTTGTATTACAGGCTTCCCCTGCTAGGTGAATATTCTAGGAACCTATCTGGATCAGTGTACCTACTGGCATTGTTGTGAGAGGCTGCATTAGGCTTCAGTGAATTTTTTTGAAGACTCTTACAACATATTTGCCCATTTCACAATGGGTGATTTACTAGTGTGCCTGCCCACACCGCGCTGAATGTTCAGTCATTTTTGACGCAAGTGGCATGACCTTCATGCCCTGCCCTTCCTATTCACCCAAAATTGCCCCAGTGACTATTTTTTTGGTTTCCCTGGATGAAAAAGTCCTCAAACAGAAATGTTTTGCCAATGGGGAAGACAAGAAACAAAAAAAAGACAGAAGCACTAAAAGGCAGCAACATTGACAAGTTCAAAAACTGCTTTGAACAGGGAAAAAAATGTCTTGATAGGTATATCACATCAAATTGAAGTACTTTGAAGGTGACTGAAGTTTAAACATGTAAGAATAACTATGCATGTTTTTTATAAAACAATTCTGGGTTTTTTGGGGAGTAACCCAAAAAGCCTATATAGTATGAATATACTGAACAAAGGGATGATTTGTATCTCAGGTAGGATAGAGCAAGACAGCTCAAGATTTCACTATGCTACTCACAATAGTGTGCAATTTAAAACTTATGAATTGTTTATACATGAATTTTTTCATTTCATATTTTTGGACCACAGTTGATTTCAGTTAACTGAAACCATGGAAGGCAAAACCACAGACAAGGGGGTACTACTGGACTACTTAGCAATAAAAACAAAAGAACTATGATACGTGCAGCTACATGAATGAAAGAACCCCCCCCCAATATATACTTGATTATTTGATTTGTTTAAAACTTGAGAAAAATTGAGCAAATGCATTGTGACAAAAAACAGTTCAGTGGTTTCTGGTGACAGGGAAGGGTAGGGAGGAAAAAGAGGAATTAAAAAGGGTTGCAAGGAGACTTTTGGGGTGATATGTTCTTGATTTTGACAGTGGTTTCTCGGGTGTATACAAATGTCAGTAGTCACCAGATTTTTAAAAACTAATCTTTCACCACTAGCATTGCAAAAAAAATGCATCTCAGTAAAATATGCAGAGGTAGCTCAATGGTATGTGTGGAGGAAGGAACATGAGGGTTTCACAATCCTTGCTCAAATTGGTTTCACTTGTGTTTTTAGCTAACAAATGTTAATTTGTGGCAAGAAAAGTAAATTATATGTTGACCATAAAAGCTCTGGAATAGTGATAACCACAAAAACAAATGACTAAGCAAAAACATAAATAAATACATACATACATACATACATACATACATAAATAAGATTGTCACAGTTGATAAAAAGCACTGACTTAAGAGAAAGAAGACCTGAGTTGTACTTAGAGTTTCCTCTGACACATTTATTGATAAGCTGCTTTTGAGCCTGTTTTATGCTCTGAAATTTGGTGACTATTTATGGTAATTGCATATAGAAATGGACTTGTGTGAAAACCCTCACTCGGGTCAAGCTTTTTTGCTCTAATTTCTAGCATAGCTTGTCTGTTGTTTTGACCAAAACTATATTACCTCTGAGTGGCTCTTAAACCTCTGGTCCATATTTTATATGCAGATTTTGAGCCCATAGCCAAGATATTTACAAAATGTAACTCCAGGTCCAGTAATATGCATTTTATGAAGAGGTGGTATAATGCGGAGGATCTGAACACCATGCATTATTCTCTAGCCAGACAATGAAAAGGATATCTCACCTCTATCACTTCTTCAAATTATAAACTGTTAAATCTACTAAACAGATCCTCAACACTAGAGCAGTTTTTTTAAACTACAGGCATGGCTCTTTCAACATCACATGCTTTTATAAGGAACAAATTTTAAACCATTTGTATTATTTCATCTATGAAAAAAGTCAATCAGAAATAGAAACACTTGCACAGCATTTATTGCTCTATGAACAGCCACTAAGTTTATGGATTACTGACATAATTGCAGTACAGAGATGGACCCCCTGGTCTGCATCTGCTGTAAATTATTCTGCAGACATAATGACCTTGATAAGCTTGTACACTAGCAATTCAATTTCAAATGTGGGTTGGTTAAAGAACTGAGTACCCTAAGTACAGATTCCAGAACATGTTAGAAATAACCTCTACAAGATGTTCTGGAATTGAACTATAATATTAGCTTAACAGATATATTGGCAGGCATTCTTTTACTTGATAAAACAAATAGGGCTGTGGAATATATTGTACTATTTAGTAAAAAAGCAAAATCCTGTACAGAGAAAACAAAAAACATCTTTTGCTTTTCACAGATGAACTAAAATAAATACCTCATAAAAGAGGCTGCTCCTCATCTTGGGCCATTTTCCCATACGTTGACCTCAAACAACATCATGGACTTCTACCTCTTCTGGGCCTTTCCCTCTCCTCTCTTCAGCCAATCAACTGCAACATTCTTATTGAATTTACTTGCATAGGACCTCTCAGCTTTTTCCCTTCTCTCATCTTCTCTTAAGTGGATGAGGCCTTTCTCACCTCTCACCTGACCATTTGCAATAGCCAAGGCTAAAGCACTGTAGTCTCAAAGTGCATTCTTCATACCAGCATCAGCAGCATCAGTATCACCCTGGGAACTTGTTAGTTGGAGCATTTAAGCCATTACATTTAAAGTGATTATTGAAAGATGCATATTGCCATTTTATTTTTTAAACTATGTTCCTCTTTCCTCCCTGTTTATTCTTCTTTTAAGTATACTTTATTGATTATGCTATTACAGCTGTCCCAATTTTTTCTCTCCTCCACCCTGTAACCCCTCATCCTCCAGCATCCACACCCCCCATCATTTGTTTATGTCCATAGGTTATTCATATAAGTTCTTTGGCTTCTCTGTTTGCTGCACTATTTTAACCTCCCCCTCTCTATTTAATACCTACAAATTATGCTTCTTATCACCTTTATCTTCCTCCCCAATTTCCCCTCCCCCTCCCCAGTGATAACCCTCCATGTGATCTCCATTTCTCTGATTCTGTTCCTGTTCTAGTTGTTTGCTTAGTTTATTTTTGTTTTTTTAGGTTTAGTTGTTGATAGTTATGAGTTTGTCATCATTTCGCTGTTCATGGTTTTTGATCTTCTACTTCTTAGATAAGTGCATTTAACATTTCACTTCATATAGTAAGGGCTTGGTGATGATGAAGTCCTTTAACTTGACCTTATCTGGGAAGCACTTTATCTGCTCTTCCATCCTAATTGATGACTTTGCTCCATAAAATAATCTTGGATGGAGGTCCTTGCCTTTCATGACTTCAAATACTTCTTTCCAGCCCCTTCTTGCCTGCAAGATTTCTTTTGAGAAATCAGCTGATAGTCTTGTGGGAACTCCTTTGTAGGTAACTCTCTCTTTTCCTCCTGCTGCTTTCAAGATTCTCTATTTTTAATCTTGGGTAACTTAATTATGATGTGCCTTGGTGTGTTCCTCCTTGGGTTCAATTTCTTTGGGAATCTCTGGGCTCCCTGAACTTCCTGGAAGTCTATTTCCTTTGCCAGACTGGGGAAGTTATCTTTCATTATGTTTTCAAATAAATTTTCAACTTCTTCCTTTTGTTCTTCTCCTTTTGGCATCCCTTATTCTGATGTTAGAGTGCTTAAAGTTGTCCCAGAGGTTCCTAAGCCTCTCCTCCTTATTTTTTTAATTCTTGTTTCTTCATTTTGTTCCAGTTAGATGTTTATTCCTTCCTTTTGTTCCAAATTGTTGATATGGGTCCCGGTTTTCTTCTCTTCACTGTTGGTTCTCTGTATATTTTGCTTTATTTTACTTTGAGTATCCTGCATTTCTTTCTTCATTTTGTGATTGAGCTCAATCAATTCTGTGAGCATCCTGATTATATGTGTTTTGAACTCTCCATCAAATAGGTTGTCTATCTCCTGATCACTTAGCTTTTTTTCTGGAGTTTTGATCTGTTCTTTCATTTGGACCATATTTCCTTGTCTTGGTGCACCTGTTATGTTGTAAGGGGTGGAGTTTTAGTATTTGCCAGGGTGGGGCAACCTTCTTTCCTGTGCTGTGGCATTGTCTGTGGGGGAGGGCCAGAGAAGAAACAATGCAGTTTCCTGAGTCTGCTTCAGTCCCATTTTCCAATAAACTCTCATGTGAGACTTGGAGTTTCTTCGGCTGTTGTAACCCCCACAGTACTTTACAGCTAGAGGTTTTAAGTCTTTAGTTTCCCATTCAGCCAGCCTAGCCTAGTCTGCACAGTCTGCCTTTTTGCCAAATGTCCTCTCCACTTGGTTTCCCATCTCTCATCTCCACTCCTCCTACCAGTCTGGGTGAATGTTTCTTTACTCCTTGGTTTTCAGAGTTCCATGCAGTTTGATTTTCTGTCACTTCTGGATTGTTTACTTTTTTAAAACTTAATATCTGTACAGAAATGATTTTTATTTATTTAATTATTGTTTAAGTACAGTTTTCTGTCTTTTACTCCCATCCAAGCCCACCCCTGCAATGCTCCCTACCTTCCTCTCATTTCCACCCCCGTTAGTTTTTGTTCATGTGTCCTTTACAGTTGTAAACCCTTCCCATTTTCTCCTGAAATTCCCTCCCCTCTCCCCTCTGGTCACTGTCCGCCTGTCCTCTCTTTCAGTGTATTTGGTTATATTTTGCTTGTTTGTTTGTTTTGTTGTTTAGAATCCTGTAAAAGATGAGATCGTATGGTATTTGTCTTTCACCACCTGGCTTATTTCACTCAGCATAATGCTTTCCAGTTCCATCCATGCTGTTGCAAAGGGTAGGAGCTCCTTCTTTCTTTCTGTTGCATAGAATTCCATTGTGTAAATGTACCATACTATTTTGATCCATTCATTTACTGATGGGCACCTAGGTTGCTTCCAACTCTTGGCTATTGTAAATTGTGCTACTATGAACATTGGGGTTCATAGGTTCTTTTGGATTGGCGTTTCCGCATGGCTAAAGAAAACAGTATTAAAATAAAAAGAGAACCAACTGTATGGGAAAACATATTTGCCAATGATACCTCAGGCAAGGGTTTAATCTCCAAAATATACAAAGAACTTACATGACTCCACTCTAAGAAGACAAGAACCTCAATTAAAAAGTGGGAAAAGGACTTAAACAGACACTTCTCCAAGGAGGACATACAGAGGATCCAGAGACACATGAAAACATACTCAATATCACTAGCTATCAGAGAGATGCAAATTATAACCACAATGAAATACCACTTTACACCAGTCAGAATGGCTATCATAAACAAAGAAACAAACAACAAGTGTTGGAGAGGTTGTGGGGAAAGGGGAACCCTAGTTCACTGTTGGTGGGATTGCAGACTGGTACAACCACTATGGAAAACAGTATGAAATTTTCTAAGAAAACTAAAAATGAATATGCCTTTTGACCCAGCAATTCCACTGTTGACTGTTTTTAAATTGGCTGTTATCCTTTTTTTGGTTGTGTGAGGAGGTGAAACATTTCTACCTATACTTCCATCTTGGCCGGAACTCTCTTCTTCTTCTTAAAGCAAGCCCTTTAACATTTGTTGCAGTGTAGGTTTGGTACTAACAAGCTCCTTTAACTTTTTCTTGTCTGAGAAGCTCTTTATTTTTCCATTAATTTTATATGATAGCCTTGCTGGGTAAAGTAGTCTTGGTTGTAGGTCTTTGCTTTTCATTACCTTAAATATTTCATGCCAATTTCTTTGGGCTTGAAATATTCCTATTGAGGAATCAGATGACATTCTAATTGGAGCTTCCTTGTAGGTAACTAATTGCATTTCTTTTGTGGCTTTCAAGATTCTCTTTTGTGTTTAAGCTTTGCCATTTTAATTATGGTATATTTTGGTGTGGGCCTGTTTGGGTCCATCTTGTTTGAAATTCTCTGTGATTCCTGAACTTGTGTGTCTTTTTCCTTCACCAGATTAGGGAACTTTTTAGTCATTATTTCTTCAGATATGTTCTTGATCCCTTGCTCACTCTCTTCTCCTTCTGGTATCTCCATGATGTGGATGTTGATATGCTTCATGTTTTCTGAAAGGTTTCTTAAGCTCTACTCATTTTTTTAAAATTCTTTTTTCTTTTTTGCTTCCCAGCTTAGGTGTTCAGTTGGTTATTCAGGATGATTTTTCTATGATTTAGTTGTAATTCCAGTTTGGTCCTGGGAGGAGGTTACTGTAGCTCCCACCTACCCTGCTACCATCTTGGATCTTTCTTTGGGGATTTGTTAGAAATGCAAATTTTCAGGTCTTTCTCCGGACTCCCTGAATCAGAAATTCTGGGAGTGGATCCCAGAGATCTCTGGTTTAATAAGTCCTCCAGGTAGCTGTTACATACTGATGATTGAGAAGCATTGCTCTAACATATTCTCCCTTTCACCAGTTTCTCCTCCAAGACAAAATTATTTTACCTACCACTGTCACATAAAATTTCCAAAACATAGTTATGATCATATCAGTCCCTACAGTAAAGAACTTTGACTTCCCTCATTGTTAATTAACAGTAAAATGTAACATCTCCTGAGCACTTTCTATGTGTTAGGCAGTGTGGCTCCCAGCTAGGCAAAATACATTTTTAAGACATGTGTGATGAATGGATGTGTGACCACCTGCTCTTTGTTTTATTCATTTGCAGTGGCCCTGTCAGTGGTTCTTAGCTCTGATTGTACATTCGAATCATCTGGGACTTAATAAAAATTTTCACTGAAGAACAACTACATGGGTGTTGCATCAAATATTTTAAAGCCCCTTGAGGGGATACATGTGGAACTGGGGCCGAGAGCAACCTACCTTCTTGGCCTATTTCTCCCGTAGCTAGGGTTGCTTTGTCTCCACCTGCCTCTGGCTCTGTCATCAATCTTGTTCTTAGACAAAGAAATGTAAGAAACCAGGGGGCAGTGTCTAAGCTGACTCAGCATTGTATCACCTACTACCTAATTAATATTTTGAATTTAGAATTTTCCCTAGCCTCTCTACCTCTCTAGTCTACTTTCTAGTATAGCAGCTAAAGTGAGCTTCTTTAAATCTAAGTCAGACCATGGCAGTCCTTGCTCAGCAACCTCTAAAGGGCTTCTTTCCATAACACTGACAGTAAAAGCAAAAGTTCACTCAATGGTTTATGTATCTTCTTCTTTCCACCTACCTCACACACCTACTCACCCATTGCCTCTCTGGCCTCAACAACTACTACTCTCCCTCCAGCTTACTCAGCTCCAGCCACACTGACGACCTCACTGTTCAAGTATGCTCCTGCCTCAGGGCCTTTGCATGTGCTGGTTCCTCTGCCTATAATCATTCTCCCCCACTTAGCCATATACCTTCTCTTTTATTTCTTTCAGGTCATCCTTGGTAAGGCTTATCCTGTCCTATCCAATTAAAATTGCTTATACCTTCCTTGTGTTCCCTAAGTTCCTTCTTTGCTTTACTTATTTATGGTGCTTATTATCTACCTCTAAATGCAAACTCCATAAAAGAGGGCTTTGTGTGTTTTGTTCACTGCTATACTTAAGACAGTGTATGACCCATAGCAGGTGCTTAATAAGTGTTGATAGAATATATAAATGCCTGGCCCCATGGTCAGAGTATCAAACCTATAGTTCACTGTAGAGCCTCGGGCTCTGTCTTGACCCTTAGGTGGCCTCTCCTCTATCCTAGGTCATCTAAGACAGGATCCCAGCTCTCCTCTGGCCTGGCTCGCAGGGACTGTGGAGCTGCTCTGAACACCACTCGGGGTTGAGATGCTTATGCTTACTGTCATAACTTCTAGCCCTGCCCCTATCCTGTCTGTATTCCCCCGTGAGCTCACATCAGCTCACCCAAATTTTGCCACCCATTTCTATAGCTGCCTATCTCTAGGTGCCATATGTAGTCTATACCATTCTGGTTGAGGACACCTGTGGGCGGGCCTAGTATCCATGTTCGTAGCCTGTCCTACTTAGCTCTTGATCTCCAAGCTCTTTTTTTCTGACAGAGGATCTGTATGTATTGGAAACACTCACCCAAGATCAGGTGTTAAATCTATTTATTCATCCATCTGTTGTCTAACCCCCCTCGAATGTAAACTCCAAGACAGCAGAGATTTTCATCTATTTTTGTTTATTGCTGTTTCTCCAGAGACCAGAACACTGATTTACCCACTGTAGTACACAACATAAAATATTTTAAATGAATCAATTAATGAATTCTACTGTTATTGCTTAAGAACTTTGCCCACTGCTGAGTTCTTAAGTATTAAAAGCTATATTAAAAAGTCAACACGAAGCAATGGTTCCATTTGAGAGAAGTTACGGAGTGAGCTGCCATGACTCTTGATCAGTTTTTCACCATTCAAAACATTTGTTGCTTGGTTCTGAAAAGACAGTAAGCAAGAAATAAAGCAAATGTGTGGAAGGTCATTTTAGGAATGCTAATAAAGGTAAATAAATAACAAGTGGAATTTCACCGCCATATATTACAAAATCAACAAGGATCCATTTGAAAGTTTGAAAAACTGGTATCTAGAAGTTTCAAGCATTTCGATGTTATATGAGATTTACAAGCAGATATGTAATTAATTGACATTTTTACTCTTCCTGGCAAGACTCAGCCTTAAGGAAATTAGAGTAATTGTGAAGAAAGCTATTTTTGCCTATGTTAAAAAATGCAGTTTTCATACCTCTCTGTGATATTTCCTAGGACAGAGCAGACTTGGGAACAATATAAAAACAGAATAAAACATCCCAAGCTTCTGATGTCAACAGAGTGCTGGCTCTGACTCCTGCCTAAAACAGAAATAAAAACAGTAATGACAATGACTCTTATTTGGGGGCACTGTGCAGAAGACTTAAATACTCTATTTCATTCGGTCATCCTAGTTGCCTACTGAGGAACAAGTAATTATCCCCATTAAAAGAAAACCTTCCCTCTTCTTTCTCTTGGCTCTGGCTTCTCTGCCTCATCCACTTCCCATTCTCTTGCCTTCTCCACTGTTTGCCTGTCTCTGCTCATGGCAGCAAACATACTCACACTAATATATAAGCATAAAGTATTTAGTATAAACAGGATATACTCATATTAAAAATCATTCTTATCTGAAATTCAAATTTAACCGGCCATCTGATTTGCTGAATCTGACCATCCCATTCTTGGTACCTGCTCTGAAAGAACTTTTGTTTTGTACTGTGACATAAGAGGGTTTAGTTAAGGCTGAAGAATACAAAGGAAAAGTGTAGGAAATACTTTTATACCTTCTTAATCTACTGTATCTTTCATCTCATTAGCCTATGAAGCCACTTACCAAACTGGGTTTTAAACCATCATTATTCATGAGCCTGTTTCTCCCCCAATAGATTGATTATAAGCAGGTTGGGGGAGAAGGGGTATTTGCATGTCCTCTTTTCCCCTTTTCTAGACATCTTGTCCAGTGCCTTCACAAGGGGGCTCCATTCGGTGGGAACCAGCCAAGCCATGCTGGACCAACCCAGAGGAGGTAGGGAGGACAAGGGGACAGGTCTGATCTGGCCTGAGTGAGAAGTACACTCGATCCTCCTCATTCATAGATTCCGTATTTTCATATTTGCCCACTCATTAACTTTCATCTGTAACCCCAGATCAATACTTGTGCTCTTTCTTCGTCAATCACAGACAGAGCAGAGGAGCATGCTCCCAGCTCACAGGGAACAAGGCACTGTGAGCCTGTGGCCTTCTTCGTTTCAGTTCTCAGATGGTAAACAAACATCCTTTTCACCAGGAATTAAGTACCATGTTTTTTATATTTTTGTGTTTAAAAAATTTTTTTGGTGATTTCACTCTTTAAAATGGCCCAAAAGTTCAGTGTTGAAGTGTTATTGAATGTTCCTAAGCCTAATGGAGAAAGTGTGTTTTACATAGCACACTTTGTTCAGTCATGAATTAGTCATACTGTTGGCCATGAGTACAATGTTAATGAATCAATTATATACACGCAATTATATATATATACACACACATACACATATACACATAAAACAAAGTATCTTTAAACAGCTACAGACATAAAATGAAATTATGTATCAGTTGATCCATGCATGAAAATGTTGTGATCACAGGCTCCTGGGAACCTCACTTAGGAGCAAGGGTTCAGTATTCTGTAATTCAATATTCATGGTGACTATAGAACACAACTACTGCAAATAAGGAGAGAAACCTGTGTCTGCTAGATTTTCTTGTTTCTAGGATTTCGACAGGCAATTCATCATGCTGGGTTGGGCAGCTTGGAGGTCGTGGAAACAGATTCACTAAGACACTTTCTCAGAAGAGAGAGAAATTAGCAGACTCTGATGTTAGAAGTGGGAGAGGGGATGCCAATGGACTTGCTGGTTTTTCCACACAATGAAGATGCTCTTTTAAAGAAAATACCAGCAGCCATGTTTTCTGCTCCCAGCATTTGTTTTCCTTTGCAACTTACTTTTTAGTCCTACTTTTCAGTAAGGAAGTGTCTTTTCTTGGCAGTAGGTGATGGTACTTATGGGATTTTATCTTGGATCAGAATGCCTTTTGTTCCACTCTTAAAAAATCCAAGTAGAAAAATAGCAATAAATTGCTTTAGAACTTGACAAGCATAGGCTTAAGGAGTTCTGGGAGATTTTTATTAATATAGCTAAGGCCAGAAAGAGCCTACTTATTGATGTCAGCCCCCTTAAACCCTATTTTGCCTGAATGACTCCCTCATCAATTTCACTGACCTTTGTTTCTTCAGTGAATTCTGAGGGGTGTTAGAAATAGATTATCTCCATTCAAATATGTTTGTACTTGTTACTTTTAAAAGAAAGCCTTGTGCAGAAAAGCCTTTCACCCCCTGGAGTCAGGTAAAGAAATCCTTGCCCAAAACCAGACAGTTAGATTAGAAGATGTTCTCTCATCAAGCATTTCTTTCTTTTTTTAAAAGATTTTATTTATTTATCTTTAGAGGGGAAGAGAAGGAGAGAGGGAGAGAAATATCAATGTATGGTTGCTTCTCGTGCGTGCATCCCCTGCTGGGAACTGGCCTGCAACCCAGGCACGTGCCCTGACTGGGAATTGAACTGCGATCCTCTGGTTCACAGACCTGCGCTGAATCCACTGAGCTACACCAGCCAGGGCTCATCAAGAATTTCTTTTTTGAAGTATCTGTTTCAGAGAAACTGGCTTCCCAAGTCCTGGTGCACTGGGACGTGCCTGCTCAGTGGCTCCTTCTTTCCATTCCTCTTACTATGGAGCCTGCTAAGGAGGCCCAGCCGGAGGAGAGGGGGTGAAGTGACTGGCCATTATTATGCTGCTTCTTTACGTGCCTACTCAAGATCCTGGGTGTTCATTCTCCATCTTTCCCACTTTTTCCCCAGGAAAATGACCAATTAAATGAGTTTCTAAGAGTACAAACATTTTGTAGGGGCAATTAGCAATATCAATCAAAATTTGAAGTATGGCTACCTACTAATTCAGTCATTCCACTTCTAGAAATTTACCCTACAAATAAATGCACAAATATATATGTACAAAATGGTTAAAAAGTACTAGTTTTAATAGCAAAACCAAAAATCCCCAAACCACAAATCTGGAGTCATCATGCACATGAAGACAATTAAAGGGAATAAAGCACATGTCTCTGCTCTGACTTGGAATGGTGCCTGTTAATGAAATGTGGAAAGTTGCAGGAAGTGTGTAGTATACTCTAGTTATGTAAATATATATTTGTATAAAAATGTATAAAAGGAGGATACTTATCTGTTGATAATAGTAATCTTGGTGGCAATTTGAATTGGGTTTGGGGTTTGGGAGAGGAGAGGAGCAGAGAGTTGGCTTTTAGCTTATATTTTATATATGTTTTGTTGTTTATTTTATTACAATGGATTTTTTTTACTGTTATAATACTAGAAGATTCACCAAAGTTTCTACATTCTGGGAAGTTCTGTGTTGGCCTGCTATCTCCAAGGTGTGCTGCCTCAGCCACTCATCTCATTGGTGCTGCGCTGATTTATATGCTGTACAACTCATTTCTGTGATACTTGTTCTATAAGTATCTGTGACACATTAACAAGCAGGTATGGAGAATATTTAGCTACAAAAAAGTAGCTGCCAAAAAGTAAGGTCCAGTCAGGTGGGGCCTAATTGGTGTGCAGGAGTGGGAGTTCACAAAGTGACCATATATTCACTAAAACATAATGACCTTGACCAATGCGATTGGTTCTTAAGTTACATTACTGAGAACCTGTCCTTGATGGATAGCAGAGCCAGGAAGAGAGCAATTAAAGTTCTACACTGGCCTGAATCCCGAGTGAGGATTCCGGGATTTAGGGATACACACACATGCGTGTGTGTGTGTGTGTGGCAAGGATTCCTTGAAGGGAACACAAGAAACAGGCAGGGGGGAACAACCTAAAGACTCACCTCTGAGCCATTAAAAAACATGAAATGGGTCAACAAAGGAATCCTATGTGTGGACAGGCACAGAGTGATGTGTGGTATTTCCCAATATGCACAGTGCTTACCCCAGCTCCCCTGTGGTTCTCTTCTGGACTAAAACAAGAAAAGCAAATTTATTCTCTCTTACGTCTGCCTGAGAAACACATCCCACCTCCCCTCTGCCAAAGACTAGACCTTAGGAATTATGTCTTTATAACCTGGCCTGACAGTGGCCCCTGAAGTTATAAGCATGGTCTGCCTTTTTTCTTTTTTTGTTCAGGAACACGAAGACCAAGTTCCATTTGTTCTTACATTCATGTATCTATTTATCACCCAGCAAATATTTATTAAAAGGAACTTAATATGACAAGCCCTCTTCTAGTTGATATAAAGAGATGAAAAGTTAATTCCTTCTCCCAGTAAGGACCTCTCAACCTCATAGGGCAGACAGCCATGCATGCAGCAAATTGCAGCATCACCCTGTCTTCTTTCCTTCATTCCCAACACTAAGTTTTGCTGTCTGTGCCTACAGGACCCTTCCCATAGGTCCACTTCATTCCACTCCTGCTGCCTACACCTGGATGCACTGTGTTCCTGTTTTTACTCTCTTCTTGAGATTCTTTTTTCTCCTGACAACTAGAAGAATCTTCAAAAGAATGCAAGTCACATCATGTCACTCTCTTGCTAAAAACCTTTCAGTAACTTCCTTGAACTGAGATTTCTTACATGACCTGATACCGAATGATCTCTCCCTCTCCCACTCAATGTTATACCTTTCTCCTTAATGGACCCAGTACTCCAGTCACATTAGCTTTCTTTATGCAGCTCATTCTTCCCTCAGGCCATTGAATTCACTCCACTCCTGCCTGAACAATCTTCTTCAGGTCTTTGCATCTCTTGTGGGCACTCAGCACAAATGCTCCCACTTTAGAAAGGCCCTTCCTAACCACTCTGTGTAAAATATGCCTTGTATGCCTCTTCTAATTTCTACGTAGCATGCTATTCCATTTTATTTTTCATAGTATTTATTGTTGTCTGAAAATATCTTGTTTATCTCCTTGCTGTTTGTTGATAAGCAGCGACCGAAATGTCCTTTTCCTCCTAATCCCCTGGACTTGGGCCAGTATCAATATCTATTTGTGAAATAGATGAATAAACATGTGTCATGGAAGATTAGTGTCTATTTGTACCATGCTCTATACTGGCCACATCGATGGTGGATTAATCCTAACACTAATGGAAATAGAATCGTAATAGAAGTATAAGGGTAAGAGGGGCATTAGAAGTTTGTAAACCTCTGTCCTTTCAGAGTGTTCTTAATCAGTTGTTTAATTTCTTTTTATGAGCTTTTAGAGGATTTAAATTAAGTCCTGTACTCTCTGTATAGAAAAATGTGTATTTGTATGTATACTAAAATTTCCACACAATTTCATGGGGTTACGTAGGCTGACTGACTGCCCAGTATGCCCAGGACTGGGGGTTTCCTGGGATGCTTGACTACAAGTACTATCACCACAACATCCAGGAAAATCAGAACAGTTGGCCCCCCTGGGTTTATATCCTCCCAGAAGCCCTTTGTGAGTCTCTTAAGTGCCGAAGAAGTCTTCCTTGAAGGTGTAATGTATCAGAAAATTTTGAAGTAATTATTGACCATCTAGTAAGAGTGGTTAGAGAAGTGGGGCCGATGAAGGAAGTTTGGATTCAGGCAACTCTCTCTGATAGGACTACCTGCTTAAAGGAATTTAGAGAAAGCAAGTACGAGAGATAGAGCCTCACCACTTGAAGTGACTAGAGAGTAGGTATTTACCACTTTGATGATTGTATTAGCAAAATTCTCCCCACTTCCCTTCCTTTTCCACTCACCAAAAATAACCCACAGTCCAAGTTTTAGAACTACAACCACCAAATGGCAGGTAGAAGAGGGGATGCTCTTATGATACTGGAAAACGAGCAGGATAAAGACAAATTAGGCTATCTCTTTAAAAAGCTTTCTTCAACACATGGGAAGTTGTGGAAGCCCAACAGTTATCAGATAGATACCAGTAATCAGCAGTTGTGAGTGATTTGTAGAGCTGAGTCATTTGGTCAATGAAGTACCTAGGAGGCTAATTAAGTAATTTGTTGCTCTTGGAGGAAGTTGTATATTCACATAGTATGATTTTTTGATAAGCTACAGCTATGTGGTTTTGTGATAATTTTTATGGCCTCTCTCTTTAAGAAAGAACACTAGTCTCAGTGGATTTGTCAAAAACTTTCAGGAACCTTATAGGAATATTTTTTAGATTTTTATTTTAATTGTTGTTCAAGTACAGTTTTATGCCTTATTATAGAAATATTTTATTTGGGCTATGAACTAGAAAGTTTCCTGGGAAGCTCTAACAAACAACTTATGGGGAAAAAATTCTGAGCCATTTCTTTTTTTCTGCATCAAACTTGCTAGGCTGGTACTATGTGCTAGGAGAGTCAAGACATTTCTACTGCCTTGGCCCAGTTTCCTGCAGTAAGGGCAAGTGATTCTGGTGCACATCACAAGTGCTTTCTAACATTTGGCTCTCTCTCCTGCCTGGTGGGGCACTAGTTACATGATCTCATCTGTAGAAGGTGAAGCCACTCAGTAGATCCGTCCAGTGAATCTATGAGCAGAAGCAATGCCCATCACTTCCAGGCTGGATCACGGGAGAGAAGGATGAAAGCTCTATGCATTTCCTTTCCCTGCCATCCAGGAGGAAGTCTTGTATCAAGTTGGTGGAGCCACAGGATTGAGGTAGCCTAGATCCTTGAGTCACCTTGGGCAGGGAATAGCTATCCTAGAGGATCACCAGGGCACATAGTGAATGTAGCATGAATAAAAAATAAACTTTTGGGATTTCAATTAATTTGCTGTGACAGTGTCATGTGGCCTAAGCTGACTTATGCTGCCCCAAACCAGAAATCTAACTAAGTGCAACCATAGGGAAACTAATATTTCTGAAATGATTTATTTCAAAGCTTTCCCCAACAGAGAAGTACATATGGGATGTTAGCAATCCAACTCAACTAACACTTCCTAAGTACATGCAAGAAAGATGAACCATATGACCTTACAGTTTGTGTTCCCAAAGGTGACTTTGCTTGCTGTGTGAGAGCTGCTCCACAGATCAGCCTTGGAAGGCTAGAAATGACAGCAGCTGAACAGAGAAGCACACAGTACCCCATGATGCTCAATATTCTCCTGTATGTTTGCAGTACATGCCCAGCCCTGATATCTTCTAGGTAGTGGTTGTCAAACTTCTCCAGCTACATACCTCCGGCATTCATGGAAAGAAAACAATTGGGAGCAAAGCTTGTCAGAAACTTAAATTTTCTTTGACCAACAATAATGGCTAATGTTTATTATGACACAATTTGTGAAGCATTCCACATTTTTTTAACTTCTTGGTGGAGCCTTCTCTGACCACTCTATTTGAAATTGCAAGTACTCCTCATGCTGTAAGTCATTATTCCCCTTCTCTACATTTTCTCTCCCAAGGCCCTTGCCATCTTTGAACATATTACATGTCTTGCTTTGTTATTCTGTGTACTATTTGTTCCTCCCACTAGAATGTAAACTCCACAAGGGCAGAAACTGTGGCCTGGCTTACTTTTTCACTGCTATGTCTCCAGTTCCTAGAAGAGTTTCTAGCACGTGATAGGTATCTGTTGATGGTTGAGTGCTGTGAAAAAGAGATCTGCTGGGTGGGCATGTAGGGTTGAATCAGGGGTAAGGCAGGTGGCCTGGTAGGACTGCTTCCCACGAAGTACCTGCCAGTGACAGTTGTCTGCCGTCCTCAGGGGCTGAGCCCAACACAAACCTCAGAATGAGTCCTGAACAAGGGAATAGGCTCTGAGCAAAGGAGTCAAGCCTGTGTTCCATGCAATCGGAAGTCAGGACTTCAGAAAAATTACTAAATGTGTGAAATGCTGAGTGTTATTGGCCTTCTTGTGGAAAATGCTGAAAGAATAAAGCTTTGAATGTGGTTTTTACATGGGGTCTGAGTGTCCTAGAGAGAATAAAATCAACAGATGCATGAATACAAACCTTTGTCATCCTGCTCCCACCCCACCAGAAGGACAGTGTACTAAGCGCTCTAGTTAAAACACCCAACATTTGCTGAGCTCTTATTAGGTGCTGGGTAACTTTATTTACTGTTTTACATAGATTAAGTCACTTAGATATCATAGCACACCTGTAAGGTAGGTATTCCTACTTTCATCCTATTTCACAGCGTAAGAATGGAGGAAGGAAGGGGTTTAAGGTAGTTTCAGCAGAAGGCTGCAGAGCCAGGATTGGAGCCAGCCAAACTCTCGAGTCTACTCCTGTGACTAAGGTAACAGTGCTTCTGCACTTTCTACCCTTCATCTCATTCACTCTGACACTGGGCATGTGCTTGAGGGACAATTATTCTTCTAGTTTCACAGATGAGGAAGCTAAGAGTTGAAAAGACTGAGTAATCTTGCCCCAAGTGACAGTGTGTTTCAGTAGTGGACCCGTATTCAAACTCAGGTTTATTTAGGTCCTATTGCTCTCTTTTATAGCATTTCATAATTCTCGGACATAGTTACTTAAGAAACCTTTACTAATATCTCCTAGATGGTGTATGCAGCTTGGTGTTGAACACACAACACCAAGCTGTGCCCAAAGCTCTCATTGAGGTCCTAGGCTCTCCTTGAGAAGCTGAGTGAGCATTCGCTATTCTCCATTTATACCCCTGCCATCCATTCTTTGTGATCCTCTGTTCTTCACTGTGTCCTTGGAGGCTGACCCCCATGGACAGCCTCATCCTGGCTCACTCATCCTCTGGCTTCCTATTGGGTTCAGTCTATGGGAGATACCAGCAAGACAGAGGATGAGGGGAGGGAGAGGTGTGCTTATGGATTATTTAAGCCAATGTACTGGTTATCTTTGTCATTTCTTTTCCTGCCTCCCTGCTGCGGCCATAGTTCTTGCAGGGTAGCTCCTCACTATTGTTCTGGCTCTCATTGGAGTGTGGTAACATCAATCTTTCCTGCTTCCCCCGCCCCAGAGTTTTTAAGCCTAGTGGTGGTAAGAGCTTTCCACTTGTGTTAGTTTCTGGGTGTGCTCTTTCCTGTCAGGGCTCTTACTGATACAAGACCCTTATACAAGTCATGCAAATTTTTAGTCTCAGTTTCCTTTTATGTAAAATGCAGAGTATAATACCTACCAAAATGGTAGATATGTTTCAACTGCTACACAGCAGTACCTGGCCCAAGGTAATTGGACAATAGATAGTAGTCATTTAAATGATAGTTATTATTATGAATATTTTCTGCCCTGAGGACCTTAAGCACTGATCATCACTGGAATGTGATTGCTCAGTACCATCCTAAACAGCACGAATTTACTCCTAATGACCCCAGTGAGAATACAAAAGTTGGTCTCCGTAGGCTGCCAATATACCCTTCATTTTTCACTGAGATTGACTATTGAGAATAACAAACATAGTTAAGTTTTTTGAGATCATAGTTTTTAAAATTTACCACAAACTGTGTCAAGTATTTGAGTAAATTAATTCTCACCAATGACCTCTTATAACTCAGATAAAGGGACTTGCCCAAGGTCCGCCTTGGCTGGGCAGAACTATCTCACCAGGTCTAATGCACATCTCCCTTCCCAAGGCCTGAGCTCTGCCCTCCCAGGGGAGCTGGGGAGGGATGGCCCTCTCCACTTCTTTCCAAGAGGAAGCTAACTTCTTAGTGGTTCATGTCTAGGAACATAACACCCACTTTACTACTTTCCCCCTAAATCTAGTTATTGTGTCACACAGGAGGCAAACTGGGTCCCCTTGAGTGGCTCATGAGTGTAGTAACCCAGTTAAAGGGGCAGTGCTGAGTCTGAAGGTGGGCGTGTTTGATTAAGCTGTGGAGGCTTCAAAGTGAGGTCAGGGGATTATGGAATTCATCAAAAGAAGCTTCTTGCCAGGAGCCACACAGAAGGATGACAGAGGAGGGGGAGCCCTGTGGAGAGGAGGGCTGGCTGGAGTGAGGGAGAGGGGCTGGGGAGGGTGGCAGGGTGAGCCCAATAAAGGTGTCAGCAGGAGCGAGGCCTCTGCATCCCACATGAGTGATGAGGTTTCTGCTAATGAGAAATATGGACTGCGAGTGGGCCCCACGGAACCTCAGAGGCAGAAAGAACAGATCAGAGAGTGTCCATGCCAAGAGCCCTGCCAGAGAGCTTGACTGCAAAGCCCCTGAGGATAGGGAGTTCAAATTTGTTTTCTCATTAGCTGAAATAGTTGGAATAAATAAACAGATATCTCTGGAGCTCACTTTATTACATTAAGAGTCATCTTTCATCAGGGTTGGGAGGAGAAAGACACTCACTCACTGGTGTCTTGGAAGCATAACCATTCTGAGAATACTTGAATAGACTATTTGATCACTTACGGGAAAGAAAAGATGAGGTACTTAAAAGTGTTCCCACTTTCCCCAACTCTCAAACTAAGAAAACATTTCATATATATGTTAACCTTAAAAAAAACAAAACCAGAAAAGAAACCCCTAGTTTTTCTTGCTGACTAAGAAAGAGGGGCAGCTGATACATCAGATTCAAAGGCTGCCTCACCAGGAAGTGCTTAGCAGGGAGCTGGGAACCTTCGTTTAACCTTTAAACATTCAGAGAGGGGAGTCTTTCTCTATATAAAAACTTCTAAAGATGGGCTTTGATAATCTCTAAATAAACCGCAGTGAGTAAATACCTGTAATTGTTTTTACCTGTTTATCTCACGTTAGCTGGGGTTTCCCTGGTTCATGAGAGCCAGATAAAATTGGCTTCATTCTTCTGTGGATCAGTGAGGTCATCTTTGTGTTGTCCTCAGCTTTTGAATAATTTCATCAGCCTGCATAAGCCTCCCTGGCGTAAAGAAGGCTAAGATATAAAACTAGGCTCCTTCCTTGATGCCAACAGAAAGATCCATTTTGCAGGACGTATTGTGTGTATAGTGAAGTCACTAGGAAGCTTGAGGGTTAGAGGAGAAGTTATCACCAAAGAAAACAGAAACAGACTTAAAGGTCAGTGCTGGACACCCCCTGCTTCAAAGTCATCCCTAGGGATGTTCCTTCGTCACTTCACCTCCAGTCAGTTTGGGGGTTCCACCTGCTGGCTTCTCACATTTCTCTGACGTTTCCTTCTTACACTCTTCACACATGCACCAGCGCCACCCAACCCCAAGTTATTGTTCTTTCTCACGGAAACAGTTCTTTTAAAACAGTTTAATGATCACTTTTGATGCCTCAGGCCATAGTGCCCTTATAGTCTCATCCCCCTTCCAACTGCCTTATTAAGATATTGCTATGGACCAAAAGGTTTGTGTCCCTTCCTCCAATTCATATGTTAAAATCCTAACCCACCATGTGATGTTATTTGAAGGTGGGGCCTTTGGGAGGGAATTATGTTTAGGTGAGTTCATGAGGGTGGGCCCTCGTGAAGGGATTAGTGCCCTTACAAGAGGAGACACAGAGAGATCGCTGCTCTCTCTGCCATGTGAGGACATAGTAAGAAGGCCACCACCTACAAGATAGGAAGGGAACTCCCACCAGAATGCCCACATGCTGTTACCCTGATCTCAGGTTTCCAGCCTCTAGAACTGTGAGAAAACAAATCTGTGCTCTTTTAACCACCCAGTTTGCAACATTTTGTTATGGTAGGCTGTGCTATGATAGGTACTTTCCTAAATAAAGGCAGATTCTCCCCCACCAGCCACCAAAAGTAATTAGGATGATTGATTCTTTTACTCATCTCCTTTCCAACCTGCAAGTGTCAAAAAAGAGAAAATCTCCTAATTCTTCCCTTTGGTATCATGTGTATATAGAGAGAGGTCTTGATTTTGCCCCTCACTTACTGGATGGCTCTGGGAGAGTGATTTATCTCTTCAGGTTTATGTTTACCTACTGGTTAACTGCAGTAGTTGAAATAGATGCTGTATAAAGTCAGTTCCTGTGTTGAAATGCATGATTTTTTACTTACAGAGGTAGCAACATATAGATAATCCCTGAACATGAGCAAAAAGCCTTACTAATAAAGGAGTGCCGTAAAGGCTGAGAATACAACATTAACATCATCTCTTGGGAGTACATCTATGAGTCTAGAAATTCTGGGAAGACACTTTATAGTTTATCTCGCTTGAATTCCATTTCACATTTAAAATCAGGACTAAAATAAAAAAGAGGTTGATAATTTGCCCCTCTTTTCATAGCCCCTTTTCAAAGCCTACTTGTGTATTTTTGTGCAAGGATTAGAATAAAACAGTTAAGATGTCTTTCAAGTTTTTTCACTAGTTTGAACTTTAATTTTTTAGCGGAAGGAAATTTTTCAATTCTGTATCATTTAAATTCTTTGTCATTCTCCAAGTATTTATGGAACCCTTAATAATATCTCCCATTACTCTTGGTAATATGATCATTTATCCAAAAAATGTGCTCTTTGACTCATCTGAGGATCTTGATAAAAATAAACTCCCTAAATCCCTTTTTAATTAAGGAATATTCAGAAATCCACTGTACCCTGTGCTGAAGCATACTTCCTCTTCAGCATCTGCTGCTGCTCTGTGAATCCAGAGGAATGTAGGATTCCAGATAAAGACCATTGGGCTTTATGTGGGCCAGGCCTAAGAGACTCCTCTGGGAAGCATGAATTTCCTGCCTTGACTAAGACAAAATTATTATCAAGTCCACTGAATTTGTAAAATAGAAAAAGTTTTGGGACAGCAGCAGGAGGAATTAAAAAGCCACCTGGCCTATTCCTTTTAGGAAAAAAATATGGGAACTTGAATTAGGAAATAAGAGTTCTGGCCATAGCTTTATTCCCTGGGCACAATTTCCTGCTCTTTATAGGGACATTGATAATACTTTCTTCATTAGGTATCCTATAGATTAACTGTGGTAATATAGGTGGTTGGGGTCTTTGAGGGAACCAAATACATAATTCCATCTTCCTTGGTTAAACTCTAAAAGAACGGAGAAGTAAGGTAAAAAGACTCAGTAAGCTTTCACTGGCAAATGCTAGATTGGTGGATGGAGCTTAATGCATGAGCCAAAATTTAGTGTACTAACTCCTGATACCCCAATCTTAACCCTGGAACAATGTGGAGTTGTAGAGGCATTTCTTTCTAATGAGAGTGACTCATATTGTGACACTTCAGGCATTAGATTTCTTTGTTTCGAGCTACAGAAAACATTTTGTTGAACTTAAAATGAATATATCAGAAGAATAATAGGGATTCAGAAGATGGACATGAAGAAGCCAAAGAGCCTAGCCCACCTGGGGGATGGGTTGGGCTGAGGTGTGGTTGAGGAAGCCACAAGATAGTCTCATGGCAGCAATGTTATGATGAGGACCCTGACCTGCTCTTGATTGGATTGAAAGCCATTTGTGGTCTGTTTGTTATTTTGCTCAGAATTTGGGGTCCAAGGCATGAACATCTGAATGGCTTAGCTTGGGTTGCATGGCTCCTCATGAGTGAGGGAGAGAGAGTGGAGCCTTGGGTGAGTCTGCAGTCTATATGTATTGTTAGAATCAATTTGTATGAAAGAAATCAGGCTTCTCTTAGGAGAGGGAAATAGATAACTCTCCAAAATTAATACAACTTCAATATAGTCACTATCATATTATGAACTTTCTGTTCCAATGGATCTAGTCCAGCGGGCTATATATAGAGACTTTTAAAGTCTGTCTTAAGCCTAAGTTTCTAAGTTTTTAGGTTCATTTGTCAATTTTTTCATTCTTTCTGCTTTGATCATTCTTTGCCACACAGCATTCTTACATGCTTTTGTACACTAGTATTATCTTCCTAGAACAGGGTTGTCAAACTCATTGTCATGGGGGGCCCCTCAGCCTCACAGTTGCCTTCAAAGGGCGGAATGTAATTTCAACTCCTTAACAGTTAAGGAGTAGTTCCATTTATACAGTCCTAAAATTGGTTTGGCCCTTTGAAGGCAACCATGAGGCTGATGTGGCCCCCAGTGAAAATGAGTTTGACACTTTTGGCCTAGACTAACTCCCACTCCCTACTTTCCACCATTATTCCTGGAAAGCTCTTACTTAACCTTCCAGGCCCAGCTTCAATGTTGTTTCTCACCTTCCTGATAATGCAAGGCAGGATGAAGCCACCCTTTCCTTCTTTTTTCATGCTACCACACTTATGTACATGTCTACTTGTCATGTTGTATTATAATTATGTTTTTATAAATTTGTCATCATGACAAGGGCAGGAACTATATATATCTCACACACAGCAGTGATTCATTATATTTGACCTTTGATTCCTGAAATCTTTAGGTACAGTTGCAATGTGGTGAGTACTAGACTGGAAGTCGGAGAACTAACTCTGTCCTGGCCTTCCATTTTTGTGGCTGTATAATCATACAGCCTCCGTTTCTTCATCTGCATACTGTAAGGATTGTACTAAATCAGTGGTTTATAAAAATTAATAGTGTCATAAACAAGATAGAAGTTAACTTCTCCCTTTCATTTAAGAAATCCTGAGATAAGTGTTTAGGTCTGCTATGGTAACACCACAAAGTTACCAGGGACATAAGTTTATTTAATCTAATGCTCTATTGTACCAGAGTGCTGCCTTGAAGTCCAAGGTGGCTACTTAAATCAGTCTAAGCCTCATTGAGACAGGAAGTACAAGGGAGGAAGGAATGAAGGGGGATTCACTCTATCTCTTTAGTGAAACTTCCCAGAAGTTTCACACAATGCTTCTTCCATCTCATTGGCCAACACTTAGTCACATGGACAAACTTGCTATAGAGAAAGATGGGAAATACAGCATTTTAGCTGGCCCACAATATATTCAACTAAGCAGAAGAGTTCTCTCTGACAAAGGTGGAGAGAAAAGATAATGAGAAGTAACTTGCAATTTCTGCCACAGTGAACTATTTTGGTTAAGATGATTAGAGAAGCTTCTCAGAGGAGAATAAAACTAAACTTAAAGTTGAAAGGAACTTTCATTAAAAAGTAACAGAAAATGCTGTTGCTCTGAGTGGGTATGAAAGAACATTGTATGTGTTCATTAATTGTTCACTACCTCCTATGCCATTTTCTTTCTCTGGGCATTCTGAGAGATGATATCTCTCAGTATTTCTTATAATTATGTTGAGGTCTTCTGACTGAGTTCTGACCAATGCCCTTTGTTTAATTTCTAGGGCTGGGTGACCCTCTCCACTTCTTCTTCATGGTAATCATGAATACCATATGTTGAAGATGATGATATCCCCAAATGGAAGGAGCCTGAATCCCTCAGTCACTCCTTGGAGGAGATGTCATACTCTGTATGTCATACTCTGATATAAATCAAAGTAATCATTTTGTTAAACCACTAATATTTATGGGTTGATAACTTAGCATATCTTATCTTATTTGGGATAATATACTTGTGTTCAAAGACTAAACAAAAAGCAAGTATGACTTGAGTATGGTAAGTGAAGTAAGTGAGTATAGTAAGACTGGGAGTGGTATAAGATGAAATGGGAGAAAGAGGCAAGGTTGGAAACCAGGACACTGTATAGGGAGGTTATTAAAATAATCCAGTACAGAGATGATGATGTTTGGATTAGAGTGATGGCAATTGAGATGGAGAGTAGTAAATAGTCCAAATATATTCTAGAGAGATAGATTCTATTGTAGAATCTATCTCAGAATATATGTAATTTATATATACATAAATATATATAATATATTCTCTCTAAATATATATATAATATATATATTCTGGGTATATATAAATTATATATTAAAGAATGACTATATATAGAGAGAGTAATTCTTTTATAAAGAATATAAAAGAGGAGCTATTTTGATTGAAGAAGTGGTAGATCTATATTTATACTCAGTTGGTCTTCCTCTTTTCCTTTGCTATAGCTCCAAGACTTATCTATTGAACTCGAAGACTCATGGTGATACAGTTTGAAAATACCTGGGTTAGATGATGCTGAAGATCTTTCCAGCTCTAACATTCTTTATTGATTCACTTACAAAAGATATATTTTCCTGGCCTATTTTAAATTTTATACATTAAATCTTTTAAAAAATATTTTATTTATTCATTTTAGAGCGAGGGGAAGGGAAGGAGAAAAAGTGGGAGAGAAACATCAATATGTGGTTGTCTCTCATGTGTTCCTTGCTGGGGACCTGGCCTGCAACCCAGGCATGTGCCCTGACTGGGAATCAAACTGGCGACCCTTTGCTTCACAGGCCTTGCTCAATCCACCGAGCTACACCAGCCAGGACTATAAATTAAATCTTAATTTAGGATCTAGGATAAAAAATAATTGCTGAATTGAATCTTCAAAAACTAACTACTGAGCAGAATGACAAAAATAGATGCCTGATAAGAACACATTTAAAGAAAGACATGTTTGTTCTGATTAAATAGCTAAGACATGTTCCTTATGTGAACAAAAATATGAAGAGAGAGAGAGAGACTATAAAAGTCACTTATAGTCCATGACTCAGATATAGCCAAGATTCATTTACATTTTGGTTTTATCAAAGAGAGTATTTGAGGGAGGATGGCTGGTAGGATGGAGTGGTGTAATGGAGCAGGCCTTGAAATCAGAAAGAAAAACATGCAGGGTGTAGACATCTCTTTGTATCTTTAGAGACTCTGAGTTAGGTTCTGAGACCAGCCACACTTAAGGACTGTGGATACTCCTCTCAGGATCCAAAGACTCCTAGTGGACAAGGAACAGTATGTAGTAATATTGGTTTTCCAGACAAAATTATAATAATAGAACCAGAAGGACCTGAGATAAGTGTGGATTCTGGTCAACATTTGTGTTTTACGGATATGACTCAGTGCACACCATGGCTTTGTCTGGCAAGGGAAGCAGTTTGTGCCCTTCCTGGATGTATAGATGGTCATACAAAGCCATTCGATAAGGAGGTTTAGGGGGCAGACTCTGAAGCCAGGCTTCCTGGGTGATATCTCAGCTCTGTAACTCACTAGTTCAGTGATTTGGGGCAAGATACATATCATACCTTTCTGTGCCTCAGCTTTCTTTTCCTTAAAATGGGGATAGTAATGATTCCTACCTCAGAGTTTTGGGGAGAGTAAATGTGTTAAGGTAGGTAAAATACTAAGAATCATGCCTGGCACACAGTACAATTTTAGTATATGATAACCATTATTAGTATTTAGTAGGTGAGTTGGGACTTGATAACAAGCCTCCTGATTACCTAAATTTGATGTTTATACCAGGCTTCTCTTCTTGTGCTGAACATGCCTGCATTCCAGTCTCTACATAGTCAGGTGTTAAAAATATAAACCTGATCATGCTACCTTCCTACTTGAAAGCTTCAGTGGCTTCACATTCTCCTAGAATTATGACTTCATTGTGACCCTGGATAATCTGGCCCTCCTCTGCCTGGAAGTTTGCTACCTCCTCATACGTACCTTTCTGCCTGGGTTTCCCTTGGGTTCCAGCCCATTCTGTTCTATTTAATTTCTCTTTAAGGCTCCAGGTTCCCTCTGTCTTAGGATTTTTGTTTGTGCTCTTCTCTCTATCTAGAACATCCTTCCTTCTCCCATTATTTTTATCTTGCCAGCTTCTAAGCATTACCCCCAAGTGAGCAGCCCTGATAGGGGCTTTCTTGAATTTCCCATTATGTTAGCTACCCCTCCCCATGTTATATGCTTCTGTAATTTTACACTTTGTATGAAAAAATAATATGCATTCTACATAATGCATACACATGCATATGTTCCATCAACAAAACATTGGAATGAAAATGATGAAACCAAGGTCAAAATGTAAATTTATTGTGTTTATCTCTGAGTTATGGGAACATGAGAAGCTTTGATAAAATCTCTCTCCTCTCTCTCTCTCTCTCTGTAAAGAGTTTGGTAAAACCATAAAACCCTTTTATTTTCCTTTTTCTTTCCTAACACTTTTAACATTTTCTTCCTTACTACTTTGTAAGAATCATAAAGATACCCTTCTTCTTACTACTAACATAATTAATTCATCATTGCAATCTTCTGTACCTAGTATAATGTACATAGTGGTGCTTAATAGGTATTTGTGGAATAAGTGAATAAAAGAAAAAACAAGTAATGCTATGTTTTGTGATATAGCATTTGTGCATATACGGCAGGGGTGGTATTTAGGCAGAATACTTCTTCTCTTGATCACCCATCATCTTTGAACATAAAGTTGTTTTAAAAAGTATTACTTGAATTTATTGCAATAGGACATATGGTTAAACAAAACTTCAGTCAGTATGAAATGTCACCTGATTTTTGCTTCTATGTCCCCTGTCAGTTTACATAACATCATCACATTCCTACCACCTTCCAAAAAGCACCAACTGCTGTTCTTGAGCCTCACATTTTTTTATGGGAAAAACTATTTTTTAGTGACTTCTCATCTTAGTCTTATAACTGAAACAGGCAAAAGTATTTTTCTAGCCTTTCCTGATTACTTCATGTATTAGTTTCCTATTATTTTAATACCAAATTACTATAAATTTAATGATTTAACATGATATAAATCTATTATCTTATATTTCTGGAGGGGAGAAGTCCAAAACAGGTCTCACTGGGGACTAAAATCAAGATGTCAGTAGGGCTGCATTCCTTTGGGGCCTCTGCGGGAAAATCATTCTCTGCCTTTTCCAGTTTCTAGAAGTTGCCAGCATTCTTTTTTTTAATATTTTATTTATTTATCTTTTAGAGGGGAAGGGGAGGGGACAGGAAGAGAAACATCAATGTATGGTTGCTTCTCGTGCATCCCTTGCTGGGAACTGGCCCCTGCCAGGAACTGGCCTGCAACCCAGGCATGTGCCCTGACTGGGAATCGAACCGCGATCATCTAGTTTGCAGGCCTGCGCTCAATCCACTGAGCTACACCAGCCAGGGCTGGAAGTTGCCAGCATTCTTTGTCTCATGGTCATGTCGCTTCAATCCCTGCTCTTGTTGATTCCTCTTTTCTGACTCTGACCCTCCTTTAGGGATCCTTCTGATTGATTACGTTGGCCCATCCAGATAATCCAGGATGATTTCTCTGTCTCAAGATCCTTAATCACCTTCACAAAGTCCCTTTTGCGATATTAGGTAATATATTCACAGGTTTCATTAATTAGGGTATAGACATCTCTGAGGGTAGGGGCACAATATTCTACCTACTACACTGTACTCTTCAGACAGGAAGGAAACTTAAAACAATTCTCTCATCAAACAGACTTAGAAATCATCCCATTCAATTTCCGCCTCTTATAAATGGGAAGACAGACTTGTTCAGGGAAGTTGCAACTGGTCAGAGTCCACAGGGAAAACCGGTGATCACTGAGTTCCCTGACTCCAAGCCAGAGCTTTCCCACTGCATGTCACTGTCTTAAGGGTGAAGGAGCAGAGGGGTAAGTGTATAGGCAAGTACTGGAGGCATCTCAGTGAGTTTGCATTTCATACAGTAATATGAACAGCCAACTCCTCCAATTAAAAGTATTAGTTGCTGAAACCAGAAGGAAGAGTTAGGAGTCTTCTATATCCCAGGCTACTGACATAAAATAAATTTTATCCCAAGAGTCTGCTCCATATTTTTGCCTTGCTCTATGGTAGTTTTATGGCAACTTGATTAGAATCATATTCGAATTTGCTCCATCTGATACATGGCCTTTTATTACACTTTGAGGCATATATTGCTCTGATTTGGGGGTTAGTTGGTTGCCATCTGTAACAGAGCATCCCTAGAAGGCTGCAGTGGACATAGGTCTCTGATCTTAGGCCCAATCAGTTAAGACTAGAAGAGCAGGATTACCTTGGTTGTAAACGCATTGCTTTGCAAATTCCAAAAAAGTTTAAAAGGAGGCCACTATTTTGCAGACTTCAGGGAGGCACAGTCACAGATGAGTACCCTGAGACCTATGTCCCATTCAGAACAGTATATTTCTATGAAATACAGGGCAGAGGAAGAGACTGGCAAGGCACCTCAGTTTATTTGCATGCATGTTTAACACCTGATTAGTCAATTTTGGGGACTATTTTTTGATAATTTGCAGTAATTGACAAGGGTTTATGTTCACTACTATACATAGGAGAGTTAGGTTACCTTCAACTAATAGTCTTAATAGAAATTCTTTTCACAAGGGGCACAAAAGGAATGAGTAAGTGGTAACTACAATTTTTTTTAAGAAGCCATTAAGCAGCCTTGGCTGGTGTAGCTCAGTGAATTGAGTGCAAGCCTGCGAACTAAGGGATTGCAGTTCGATTCCCAGTCAGGGCACATGCCTCGGTTGTAGGCCAGTTCCAATGGAGGACACAAGAGAGGCAACCATACATTGATATTTCTCTCCCTTTCTCCTTCCCTTCCCCTCTAAAGATAAATGAATAAAATCTTTTTAAAAAGCCCTTAAGTGTTTCTTTTGGAAATAATTTTTTAACTTTAGTGAAGAATAATTGACAAATATAGTATATATTTAAAGTGTACAATGTGATGATTTGATATACATATACATTGTGGAGTGATTGCCAAAATCAAGAGACTTAATGTATCAATCATCTCACTATTAACTTTTGGTGTGTATGGTGAGAATGCTTAAGATCTATTTTCAGCAACTTCTCAAGTACACAATACCACATTATTAACTAGAGTCATCATTCTGATCTTTTGCCTCTCTCACACCTCCAAATGGGGACCTGTCTGGAAACCCAGGCTTGTGCCCTGACTGGGAATTGAACTAGTGACCCTTGGGTTTGCAGGTGGAAGCTCAATCCACTGAGCTACACCAGCCAAGGCAGAGTCATCATTCTGTACATTAGATTCTCAGAACTTACTCTTCTTATAATTGAAAAATTTGTACCTTTGACCATAATTTCTCTCTCCCAGCCCCTGCCAATCACCATTCTATTCTTCTGTGAAATCTGCTTTTTTATTTTCTTTTCAGATTCCACATATAAGTTATACTGTACACTATTTTTTTTTCTGTCCAGTTTATTTCACCTAGCATAATGACATCCACGGTTATTCATGATTTCCTTTTTAATGGCTGAGTAATATTCAAATATAAATATACATACATACATACATACATACATATATACATACATATATACATGAGGGGGACCCCCAGAACCTGGAATTTATTTATAAAAATTGTTATTTATTCTTACATGTTTAAACTTCATTCACTTTCAAAGTACTCTCCATTTGATGCGCTATACCTACTGAGACTTTTTTCTACTGCTCAAAACAGGTTTTGAATTCATTGATTTTGATATTTTATTATGCTTCTACTATTTTTGATTAATGTCTTCCACATAGGCAAAATGTTTTCCTTTTAGGACTTTTTTTCATCTGGGAATGAAAAAAGTCACTCAGGGCAAGATTGTGTAAATAGGGAGGATGGGACATGGGGGTCATGTCATTTTTGGTCAAAAATTGCTAAACACTCAGTCAGATGTTCTTGTGAATTACCCATCATGAAATGGGCAAATACATTGAAAGCATCTTCAAAAAAATTCACTGAGGCCAAATTCAGCCTCTCACAACAGTGTCAGCTGGTACACTCATACAGATGGGTTCCTACAACACTCACCTAGCAGGGGCAGCCTGTACTACAAGGAGCCTACCCTCCAGAAGATAATTCCAGTTTTGGAAGGGCTATTGTGAATAATGCTACAATGAACATGGGTATGTAGATATCTCTTTGAACATATACCTAAGACTGGGATTTCTGTATCAAAATGATAGTTGAATTTTTCATTTTTTGAATAATTGCCATACTGCCTTCCACAGTGGCTGCAGCAATTTACATTCCCAAGAATATTGCAGAAAGTTCAGAAAGTTTCCCTTCCCCTACATTCTTGTCAACAGTATCTACCTCTTATCTTTTTCATGATAGCCATCCTAACACATGTAAAGTGACATCTCATTGTGGTTTTGATTTGCATTCTCCTGATGATTAGTGATGTTGACCATCATTTCATGTACCAGTTGTCCATTTATATATCTTGTTTGGAAAAATATCTGTTCAGGTTCTGTGCCCACTTTTAAAACTCAAAACCAGAATTCAAAAGAGGTTTTAGTTGGAATTTTAGATTACTAAATATAGATCATAGAGATAAATCCAGTGAAGATTATTTTACATGCTTAGAAGGTAAGATGTTATCTTTAGCCATTTGAAAACATGGACAGGCACTTTTAACATCTGTTTACCTTAAAAAGAAGCTCTTTTTTTACTAAAGGGAAATTTGTCTATAATACATTCCAATACTTATAGTATAATAGTCTTATATGAGCTCATGCAGTTGCTCATTAAAAATTAAACAATGTTAAATACTTTCCAGAGACATTCAGCCAAGATGGAGGTATAGGTAGATATACTTTGCCTCTTTTCACAAGCAAAAGGACAACAACAGATTTAAAAACAAAAAAGCATCCAGAACTGCCAGAAAATTGAACTGTATGGAAGTCTGACAACCAAGGAGTTAAAGAAGAAACATTTATCCAGACCAGTAGGAGGGGCAAAGATGGGCAGCCAGGGTGGATAGAAATCACCAGCAAGGTGGTGGCTGGAGGACCAGGCAAGTGAAGCAGAGGCTGGTGGAGCAAGTAGTACCACATTTGTGTGCAGATAAACCAAGAGGAACAACTGAGGAGCAAGACAGACCCTGCATCCCAGGGTTCCAGTACTGGGAAATAAAGCCTCAAAACATTTGAAAAAACCTATGGAGATTGCAGAAGTAGGAGGAATTCCTAGCCTCACAGGGAGTTTGTGGGAGAGACCCACAGGGTCGTAGAATGCACACAAAACCACCCACACAGGAATCAGCACCAGAAGAGCCCAATTTGCTTGTGGGTAGTGGAGGAAGTGACTGAAAGTAGACAGAGAGCTAAGCAAGTGGCATTGTTTCCTCTCGGACCTCTCCCCCACATACAGTGCCAGGATGCAGCCAAGTGGGTTGACCCATGCTGGCAAATGCCTAAGGCTCCACCCCTTACTACATAACAGGCACAGAGACAAAAAATGTGGACCAAATAAAAGAACAGATCAAAGCTCCAGAAAAAATACAACTAAGCAATGAAGAGATAACTAACCTATGAGATGCACAATTCAAACACTGGCAATCAGGATGCTCACAGAAATGGTTGCATATGGTCACAAAATAGAAGAAAAGGTGAAGGTTATGAAAAGTGAAATAGAGTAAAGCATGCAGGGAACCAACAGCAACAGGAAGGAAACTAGAACTCAGATCAGTGGTTTGAACTATAAGGTAGACATAAACATTTAACCAGAACAGAATGAAGGAACAAAAATTTTTTAAAAATGAGGAGAAGCTTAGGAACCTCTAGGACAACTTTAAGTGCTCCAACACTCGAATCATAGGGGTTCCAGAAGGGGAAGAATAGGACCAAAAAATTGAAAATGTATTTGAAAACATGATGAAGGATAACTTCACTAATCTGGCAAAGGAAATAGACTTCCAGGAAGTCCAGGAAGCCCAGAGAGTCCTAAAGAAGTTAGAACCAAGGAAGCACACATCCACATCAAGTCACATCATAATTACATTACTCAAGATTAAAGAGAAGGAGAGAATCTTAAAAGCAACAAAAGAGAAGGAGAGAGTTACCTACAAAGGAGTTTCTATAATACTATCAGCTGGTTTCTCAAAAGAGACCTTACAGGTAAGATGGGGCTGGAAAGAAATATTTGAAGTCATGAAAAGCAAGGACCTGCACCCAAAGATTATTCTATGGAGCAAAGTTATCCTTTAGAATGAAAGAGCAGATAAAGTGCTTCCCAAAGTCAAGTTAAATGAGTTCATCATCACCAAGCCCCTATTATATGAAATCTTAAATGGACTTATCTAAGAAAAAGAAGATGATCAAAACTCTGAATCATAAAATGACATCAAACTCACAGCTATGAATAGCTAAACCTAGAAAAAAACAAAAAGCAAAAAACAAACTAAGCAAACAACTAGAACAAGAACAGATTCACAGAAATGGAGATCACATGGAGGATTATCAGTGGGGAGGAGGCAGGGAGAGAATGGGGAAAAAGGTACAGAGAATAAGAAGCATAAATAGTAGCTACAAAATAGACAAGGGAAGGTTAAAAATAGTATGGGAAATGGAGAATCCAAAGAATTTATATGTATGATATATGGACATGAACAAAGGTTGGGGAATGCTGGTGGGAGGGGGGTAAGGGTGGAGAGGAATAAAGTGGAAAAAAATGGGATAATTGTTAATAGCACAGTAAGTATAGTATATTTTTTAAAATTCTGCTTAGATTTCATAAGAAAAATAAAGCTAATGGGTAAAATAATACAATTTTGTTTCATGTACTCATATATCTTTTGTGCCTAATACTACTTGTTTCATATCATATAAGTATATATCTATTAATTTTAAAGAACTCTTTATTATTCATATTAGTATTAGTATTAGCTCTTTCATTGTATTCCACAAATAGTATCCTGACGTCTGGTACCTCTGTTACTTGAATAGATTTTAGAATGTAATTTGATGGCCTTATCTGAGATCTTTCGCCCAATCTAGAGGCCTCAGTATATAACTTCCCAGTGGATATGGTAACTTAAACATCTCTGAGGCCCTTCAAACATGATGATTCCTTCCTAAAGCTGCCTGTCATCTTGCTTCCCCGCTATTCCGCAGTTTCCTAAGCTTGAAATTGAAAAGCATTTTTATTCCTTCTTTCCCCAACATGTAATGGGTCACCAAGTTCTGTCAAATTTACCCTTTCCATGTTTCTTTATTCATCTCTTTACACTGTTGACGTTATTTCTTTGATTCCAGTTTCTTTCTTGAGAATAAACTAGTAAAGCAACTTTCTGATCTCTTCTTGGAGTCCTTCCCTTTACACCTTTCCTCTGTGCTACAACTCAGATTGGTCTTTCAAAAACAGGAATGATTGTTGTACCAGCAGAAAGTAATTTGTTGGCCCCAGGATAAAACCCAGATTCCTAGCATGGTCTAGAACACCATCCATGAATAGTGAACACTCTCTACACTCTTTGAAATCAATGCCACATAGGAATTATCTCACTTAATCCTTACTATGAAAAAGATACCATTATCACTACCACCCAATGAAAAAAGAAGGAAAAACTTAGAGAAGTCAAATACTTTTAAGATGTCACAAACGGTGACTGAGATATGATTTTATTCCAGTTCTGTTAATTCCTATTTCCTGTGCTTTCAACTACTACATATTGAAAATTAAGAAGACTGGTGTTTAAGGAAGTCTTTGCTTGAAATTTTCAAAATATAGTTATTTCACAAACTGATTTATACTCACAAAATTTCAAAATAAAATTATTAAAATTGAGAAGAATATTGAATTATTTTATAAAAAGACAGAGATTGTTCAAGATAAACATGGCAGAAAAACACATATTTACTTCTGCTTTGTCTCCAAGTCTCACTACAATGACAATAAAGGGAGTTTCTAAAAGGCACAATTTTACAAGGACATTTAAGGCATGAATATATGTCAGACCACTCATCTCAAAAATTATGAAAGCAGGAATTTGTAGAAACTAGAAATAACTGACTTGAAAAACTGAAATACAAGCCTGTAACATGGAAAGCCAATAAAAAGCAAACTGATACATCCTACAGAACTTGAGAGAGCCTCAGAAATTTTGGACCACAAATATTTGGAAAAGTAGGAGATGGAAGATGGAATTCCACAATATTCCATTGTGTAATCTATCTAAAAACAGATGGATTAGTAGAAACCTTAGCATTTAGGCCTCCATATCTCTTTCCTCAGATCAACTGCCCCTCCCTCTCTCTGGCCAATGGTTTGAAGTTTACTGTCTAGAGAGGGTAAATCACTCAGGCTTTTAAATTAGAGTGGTTATGCACAACTGAGGGTAAAATAGAGACACTTTACTGAAATGAAATGTTGTTAGGTGGAAATCTATACCTAGTGCCTACTCAGCTTCCTGGACAACAACAATAAAACTTATAACCAGCTTCCTAATCTTAAACCATGACAATGGGAGATTCTTATTTGGGAAACACAACTTGCCTGAGAGTAAAGTACTACAGAGACTACTTTTGTGAATCTTCCAAAAGACAGTTGTGTTCCTAAATCATCTTTCAGTGAAGCCCACCAATCAACAAATCCACACAACACATTTAATTTCTAATAAGGTACCAACAAATAACCGCATATTTGAGGAGAGACTCAACAATGAACTAAACAAACAAAAAAGTGACCAAGCCTTTCAATATTCTCAGAAATATGAGAGAAGAAAATGTGTCTATGAAAAAGAATAAATTTCTTTTAAAAGAAACTTCTTGGATAGTAAAATGTGATAGTAGAAATTAAAAATTCAGTGGAAGATTTGAAAAATAAAGTTAAGAAAATATTTCTTAGCATAATGCTCTCCAGTTCCATCTATGCTGTTGTGAAGAATAGGAGTTCCTTCTTTCTTTCTGCTGCATAGTACTCCATTGTGTAAATGTGCCATAGTTTTCGATCCATTCATCTACTGGTGGGCACTTGGATTCCTTCTAGTGCTTGGCTATTGAAAATTGTGCTGCTATGGACATTGGGGTATGTAGGTTTTTTGAATTGGTGTTTCAAGATTCTTAGGGTATAATCACAGCAATGGACTTGCTGGGTCAAAAGGCACCTCCATTTTTAGTTTTTTGAGGAAATTCCATACAGTTTTCTACAGTGGCTGTACCAGTCTACATTACCACCAACAATGTACTAGGGTTCCCTCTTCTCTACAACCTTGCCAGCACTTATTGTTTGTTGATTTGTTTATGATGGCCATTCTGACTGGTGTGAAGTGGTGTCTCTTAATTGAAGTGGTGACTTCATTAAGTCACCACTTAATGAGATGGTGACTGTGATTTTAATTTGCATCACAGGGGAGGGAGAGGGGGAGACCGGGGGAAAGAAGTCATCAAGGAACATGAATAAAGGGCCCACCAACAAAGCCAAAGTGGTGAAGGAATGAGGGTGAGAGGTGGGGATGGATGGGTGGGGGGAAATGGAGACAACTATACTTGAACAAAAATAAAAAGAAGAAGAAAGAAAAATAAAATATCTCAAAATATATCTAAGAGGTGAGAAAAGACAAGAAAATTAAAGGATCAGCCAAGGAGTTCCAAAACATCTGAATAAAAGAAGTCACAAAAAAAGAGAAACCAGAAGAAGTAGGAAAAAATTATTAAAGACCTATTCTAAAAATATTTTCCAGATTATAGGAATTAAGGTTCAAAGTAAAGGCCAATTAATTGGCCAGCAAAAGGGGTGACAAAAAAAACAAAAACTAAAACCAAAACAAAGCTATCACCATAAAAGTATTAGAACACTGGGGATTAAAAGAAAATCCTAAAAGCCCCCAGAGAGGGATAGAAATCGGTTACATAACAATGATTGGAAATCAGAATAAGACTAGACTCCTGAAAACAATATGGGAGGTTGGAGACAATGGAGTTATAGAACAGAAGTCTATACCCAGCCAAACTAAGAACCAATGGTAAAGGCAGAAAAAAAATTTGGACCTGAAAATTCTTTAAAAATGTAGGTTACAAGCATCCTTTTCAGGAAGCTCCTGAAGATGTGAGTCCCTGAAGATAGGACATTATTCAAGAGAGAGAAAGCAAGATGTCTTGGAAACAGGGTTTATAACACAGGAAAGAAGTGTAGGCAATTCCCAGGATAATCCAGAAGAAAATCTTAGGACAACTGATTTGTGACAGACCTCTGAGGCAACCATTCCATTTCAGGGCAGGAGCACAGAGAGTTCCAGCGAGGATAATTACAAGGAAAAAGAAGCAAAACTAATGGGTTTCCTGTTGTGCTAGATAGAGTTCAGCTCTGTCAAAGAGTTGGGGAATGAATTGATGACAGTTACGTAGTAAACCAAACAATTGGATCAAATGAGAAACTATCAATTCCAGGGAGCAAAATATTATAGGAGAAAGGAAGTGAAATCATAAGACATTATATGCATCTACTCTGCATTATGTTTACATAGTCATTAAATGTAGACAACAAACCTTGATTAAACCCAAAAGGCTGATATGGCTATTTTAAAAGAAATGGTAAAGATGAATTAATATGTTTGCGTGTTAGAGGGTGAGTGGGGTAGCTATGAGAAGTAAATTCTCATTTACATAGTAAAAATCAGTATATGATTAAAAAATTTAAAACATAAAAAATAGTATAAACAAGTTATTTATGAATATGAAATGAACCATATTAACAGCTAAATATAAAGTAAAAAATATTAAAAGTGGTTGTTTCTGAGGAGTTGAAATAGGGAAAGAAGATACATATGCAGGCATTTGCTTTTGTGTGCATTGTTTTAATTAACAACAATAGAATTAAATTAAAAAGTATTACCTTAAAAATCTAACATTTTGATAAACACCTTGTGAGGCAATTTTTCTGGAATTATTAAATGCTGACTATTTTGTTAAACACCTAAATGATGAGGTATCTGAAAGTAATTTCAAAGTAGTAAAGGAGAAAAGCTACAAAGCTTCCTGGTTCATTCCTGCAAATTATTTGAGCAACCTTATGTAGTCTACTTGAAAGTATTTTATAATATTGCATCTAAATATATTCAGAACATTTGAGAAATATTTTTGAATAAAATTTGAGCATAAGCATTAAATGCTCCAACTTTTTAAATCAATGCAGCTGCATTTTTTTCAATAATAGAAGTTACAGATATGTGCTCTCTGTATTTAAAGTTCAAGGCTACTTAACACAGGACCTGGCCATACATACAGGAGATGCTTGCTAAGTGTTTGGATGGAATTGAAATTTTTTAGTGCCCTGGAGATTTAATTGAGCCAAGAATTAAGGGAGGAGAGTTGCTCTCAGTTGACTTGCTGCAATTTGATTTCTCACTTTTCTGTTGGAATGAAAATGAAATTCACGAATTCCTAGAGGCCTTTACTAGGAGTGAAATACCAAGCTTTTATGATGCTTGTCTGTAAAGGAACTTACTGGACTCCATGCTTAGATTACTGACCTTCATCTGAATTCTAGATGGTGTTTCTCCCAGTCTATAAATCATACCTCCAAAATAAAACCTCTTCTAATCTACTCCAGCCCAAGCCATGTGTCAATATTTTGTTAGCAACTGCAGAATATGTCAAATAAAAGTCTTTTTAACTTAGGAAAAAATGTCTTTTCTTGTTTCCTTATTCTTACATTATATTTGAATTAATTTTGTTCTCCTACATTTAAAATTTTTCTTTCATCCATTAATTAGTAATGACAACGATATAATTTCTTCCTTTCAAGAAGTCTTTTCCCGCTTATTTTTATTGATTTTTTATTGTTTTAAGTATATTTTATTGATTATGCTATTACAGTTGTCTCATTTTTTTTTCTCACCTTTATCTCCTCTCCACCCTTACCTCTGCCACCCTCCAGCATTCCCACCCCCCTTAGCTCATGCCCATGTGTTGTACATATAAGTCCTTTGGCTTCTCTGTTTCCCATACTATTCTTAACCTCCCCCTGTCTATTTTATGCTTACCAATTATGCTTCTTACTCCCTGTACCTTTCCCTGCTATCCCTCCCCTCCTCTTCCCGCTAAAAACCCTCCATGTGATCTCCATTTCTCTGATTCTGCTCCTGTTCTAGTTGTTTGCTTAGTTGTTTTTTTTTTTTTTGCTTTTTTGGTTCAGTTGTTTAGTTATGGGTCTGTTGTCATTTTGTTGTTCATAGTTTTTGATCTTCCATTTGTTAGATAAGTTCATTTAACATTTCATATAATAATGGCTTGGTGATGATGAAATCTTTTAACTTTACCTTATCTGAGAAGCACTTTATCTGCACTTCCATTCTAAATGAAAGCTTTACTCCATAGAGTAATCTTGGATGGAGGTCCTTGCCTTTCATAACTTGGAATACTTCTTTCCAGCCCCGTCTTGCCTGAGATTTCTTTTGAGAAATCAGCTGATAGTCTTACGGGCACTCCTTTGTAGGTATTTCTCTCCTTTCCTCTTGCTGCTTTTAAGATTCTCTCTTTATCTTTCATCTTGGGTAACTTAATTATGATGTGTCTTGGTGTGTTCCTCCTTGGGTCTAACTTCTTTGGGACTCTCTGGGCTTCCTAGACTTCCTGGAAGTCTATTTCCTTCACCAGATTAGAGAAATTTGCCTTCATTATGTTTTCAAACAAGTTTTCAATTTCTTACTCTTGTTCTTCTCCTTCTGGAATGCCTATGATTTGGATGTTGGAACATTTAAGGTTGTCCTAGAGGTTCCTAAGCCTCTCCTCATTTTTTCTGGATTCTTGTTTCTTTATTCTGTTCTAGTTAGATGTTTATTTCTCCCTTTTGTTCCAAATTGTTGATTTGAGTCCCTTCACTGTTTGTTCCCGGTATATTTTGCTTTATTCATTTTGTGTAGCCTTCAGTTCTTCCTTCATTCTGCGACCAAGCTCAATCTGTTCTGTGAGCATCCTGATTACCAGTGTTTTGAACTCTCCACCAGGTAGGTTATCTATCTCATCACAATTAGCTGTTTTTTCTGGAGTTTTGATCTGTTCTTTCATTTAAGCCATATTTCTTTGTGTTGGTGCACCTGTTATATTGTAGGGGGGCAGAGCGTTAGGTATTTGTCAGGGTGGGGCCACCTTTTTTGCTGCCTAATGGAGCTGCCTATGGGGGAAGGGTCAGAGAAGGAACAATACCACTTGTTCTACTCTAGCCCCACTTTCCAATGAACTCTCCTGTGAGACTGGGAATTTCTCCCACTGTTGCAGCCCCCACAGTGTTTTACAGCTGGAGGTTTTGATTCTTTAGTTTCCTGTTTAGCCAGCCACACCTCGCTCACACAATCCGACACCTTGTCACATGTCTTCTCCTCTCAGCTGCCGATCTCTGCCCCTCCTACCAGTCTGGGTGAACGTTTCTTAATCTATTTGGTTGTTGGAGTTCCATGCAGTTTGATTTTCTGGCACTGCTGGTTGTTTATTGTTTTTAAATTGGTTGTTGTCCTTATTTTGGTTGTGCAACCAAGCAAAGCATTTCTACCTGAGCCTCCTTCTTGCCCAGAACTTCCACTTATTTTTTGATTAATATTTAACCCAATATAGTAGTCTCCTTGTCCATGAGGGATAGGTTTCAACCCTCCCTAGTGAATGCCCAAAACCACAGGTAGTACCAAACCCTATATATACAATGTCTTCTCTTATACATACCTACCTATGATAAAGTTTAATTTATAAATTAGGCACATTAAATATGAACAATAATACCTAATAATATAACAGAAAAATTATAATAAACGGTAATAAAATTTATGTGAATGTGGTTTCTCTCTCTCTCAAAATATTTTGTACTGCCCTCAGCCTTCTTCTTGTGATGATGTGAGATTACACAATGCCTACATAAAGAGATGCAGTGAGGTGAATGATGCAGGCATTTTGATGTACTATTGACCTTCTAAAGATAGTCAAAAGGAAGATCATCTGTTTTGGGGGATTCTGGATCATTGAGCCATGATGATTGACTGTGGATAACTGAAACTGTGGAAAGTGAAACCACGTGTGAAAGGGGGATTCCATACATACTTATTGTTTATTGGAAAGCATGGTAGAAGACACCACCCAAAATATTATAACAGCTTATAGAGTGCTTGCCATGTGCCAAGTATTGTTCTAAATATTTTATTTATAAAAAGTCACTTTTTCCTATTGTATTAGTTTTCTATTGCTGCTGTAACAAATTACCACAAATTTAGCAGATTTAAACAACACAACGTTATTGTTATTTTATAGTTCTGTAGTTTAAAAGTCCAACATAGCCTCACCGGGCTGAAGTCAATTTGTCAGCAGGGCTGCATTTTTTTTTCTGGAGGCTCTAAAAAAGAATACTTCCTTTCCTTTCTCATCTCCTGGAAGCAACCCACAGTCCTTGGCTCACGGCCCCTTTCTCCATTTTAAAAGGCAGTACCATAGCATGTCTCTGACACTGCATTCATTTTCACATATCTTTCTCTGGCTCCCTTTTTCTACCTCCCTCTTGCATTGGTGAGGACCCTTGTGATTACCTTGGACCCAGCTAGAAAACCCACAGCCTCTTCCTATTTTAAGGTCAGCTGATTGGCAACCTTAGTTCCATATGCAACTTTATTTCCCTTTGCTATGTTAGGTTACATACAGTTTGTAGAGATTAGAACATGAATGTTAGGAAGATGTTTTCTGTCCACCATAAGTCTCAACAACAATATAGTATATATGGTACTATTATTATTATTACCCTGTCTTTACAGATAAAGCACAGAAAAGCTATGTAAATTCCCTGAGGTCATAAAGCTGAGACTTGAACCCAGGAGATCTAGTTTGAGAGTCCTTCTTTTAAAATCTATTTTTACACCAAGATAACTCACTATCAACCTACTATTGTCCTTTTTACTGTAATGTTCTTTTTAACAAAGTTGTTAGGTTTTTTGCATAATGTCATAGCTTTTTTTCTTATACCATTTCTACTTAACAGTACTACATAAATTTTCCCTCATATATTTAAAATGTCTGTATGACATCTCATTTTAGCCTCAGGGCCTTCGTACATGCTGTATCTCCCGCCACAATCCATGAAACTGTATTTATAATTCAGAAAGAAGCAGTGGGCGGAGTGGCATTCTCTACTAACCACAGTAGGCAACCTGTTCAGTCCCCAAAGCATGAAGTTTGATGCTCCTTCATATCTTCATATGTTTTACTCCTACTTACTTTGCTGCAAAAATGTCATGTCATGAAGGAGGAATTCCTTACCCTGACCAGTGTGGCTCAGTTGTTTGGGCGTCATCCCACAAAGTGAAAGATCACTAGTTTGATTCCATTCAGGACACATGCCTGGGCTGCAGGTTTGGTCCTCAGTGCACGCAGGAGGTGACTGATCAATGTCTGTCTCACACATTGATGTTTCTTCCTCTCTTTTTCTCCCTCCCATCCCCTTTCCCTAAAAAAACAAAAACAAAAATAAATGAGGACTTTCTTGACCATTGCTTTTAAAGGAGCACACTATCACTTTACTTCACTTTTTTCATAGATTTTGTTACTAATTGATGTCATGTTTTACATTTATTATTTGTCTCCCCTTCTAGAATGTAGTGTCCATGTGGACAGGGACTGTATTTTGCTCATTCATGTAGGTCTTCAGTATTTCTTGAATAAATAAATAAATAAGTAGATCTTTTAAAATTAAGAAAAGTCATTCACAATGCCACTACCCTAACAAATATCAGCTATTCTCATGTTCTATTTGTTGCCCAATTATAAATATAAATTTATTTATTTAATTATATCATAGAAGAAATTATGTAAGTATGTGTATATATATATATTTAAATAAGTATCAAATCTCATGCATCTACTTCTTTTTAGAGCTATTAGTTTTAATGGCTATATGAAAATATTAAATTGACATACATAGTTAATTAACTATTCTATTCACTGTCATTTAGATTATAGTTTGGTCTTTCATTAACCAGATGCTTAGTTTTTCAAGGTAACTTAATATCTTTGAGCTCATTTGTTCATTAGAAAACGAATATCTAGATTACTACTGTTAAATGTAATATAGGTAAAGCACAAAAAGAGTGCCTGATAAAGAACTGTTACTCAGTGAATTATTAGTTTCTTTTATTTTGGTTCTGTTTCCAATATATCACTATTACAAAATAATTGTTCGTTGAGTATTTGTTGTCATTGATTTATTTGCAATATTTACTATAAGATAAATACTTAGGAGTGGTACTTTGGTGTTGGAATGGTTAGAAATATTTGCTAAATTAACATAATTGAATGAATTGGGGATAAATATTCATATCTTGGTTTTAAGTATACATTTCCCTAAAGATAGATATGCTATTACGCTTTATATTATTTTTGATTTAGAGTATGAAGTTTTTATTTTTTAGAAACATTTCCTTCTACTCTCAGTAATATTTGAAGTCTTTCAAGGTATGAAACTTTCTTTTTGCTTTGCAATGTTCAGATTTTTGTTTAAAACTGGAAAGTGATGACCTCTGCCCTCTGTGGGCTGATTGGATCATCTTTGCTCTGAATCATCTTTTCATTTCTTAGAATTGGTGCCTAACTTATTTCCTCCTAAATTTTTGCTTTTAATTTGACGAATCTTTCTAATTTAATGGTTGCTCATAAAAATAGAATCATCATCAGTTTGTTGCTATAGTTGTCTCTATTTTTTCTGGTCTCAATTTAGCTACAGCATCTGTGAAAAATGATATGAAAGTTATTTATTGCTCCGCCATCCAGAGGGAATGCTCGGTTCCTGACCTATTCCCTTGAACATAACGGCCAGATAAAAAGAAAATCAAACTTTGTGCTTTGGGGACTGAACAGGTTGTTTACCATGGTTAATAGAAAACGCCCCCTCCCCCCAACCTCCTCTTCCTGAATTATAAACACATTTTCATGGATTGTGACCAGGCACTTTTTCTTTTAAATCACATTTGTTGAGATGATTTGAAATGGGGGGAAGAAACCTATTGGGCTGGCATAATAGCTGAATGGTTAAGGAAATACGCTTTTCCTTAACCATTTTCCTGAGGCCTGCAGGTGGGGGTGAGCCATCAGCGCCTCCGAGACTTGAGCCTGTGGCTTTGCCTCTATCTGTCAGGTTCCTGAGCTGTCAGTGGAGATAATAAACACTGGCTCCTAGCTTGTGTAAGGGCTAACTGAATTAATGTATGCAAAGTATATGCAAATATCATACATTTCATAAGTGCCAAAACTGTTTCCTGTTATAACAGTTAATGTAGAAATAAAATGAACTTACAAGCAAAAATATGTACGTCTTCACTGGTGCTATAAACTGCAACAGGTTTGCCTGGACCTTCTATTCCAGTAAGGGTTGGGAGGATCATTGAACTCAGAGACATCGCAGTGATAGTTTTGACTACTGTATTGAATTATGCCTTTTAAAAAGGCTTGTTCTTCCCATTTTGGCATAAGGAAGAACACTCTAGTGTGGTTATGTGATAATTATATAGAAATAAAGGCAGATTTCACAACAGCAAGAGATTTAACCATAGATACACTAGAATTCAAGCTAAGGAGAGATTTGTTACCAGGGCATTACAAGAGGGAGCTAGTTGAAGCATAAGAAACATTGCTCCCTGGATCTTCCTAGAAACTGTAACAGGGAATACTAAATATGTGGAGAAGAAATCAGGGGAATAAGGAAGACTGAAATGTCAGACATTCAATATTACCGTGGACTAGGTCTCTTGGGAGGGGAGATGATTTGAATATTTGTGTCCTCTTAAAATTCTCATGTTGGAATCCAGTGCCCGTGCACTGGTATTAGGAGGTGGGCCTTTGAGAGGCAGTCAAGTCACGAGGGCAAAACCCTCATGAGAGGAATCAGTGCCTTATGAGTAGCTGGTACCATGGAATGACTCTGGAGTGAGAATCAAAAGATATGGGGTTTATCTCTGCTCTACCGCTAATTTGTTGTGCACCCTCTTATAAAGTGATTTACTTCATTTCCTCACATCTATGAATGAGGTGCTTGGACCAGAGTGGTTTTTTCATTCTGCGACACTCATACTTAAATATTTTATCAGCAGCAATGACGTGGATGTTTTTATCTGTATACGTGTTTTTAATTCAGTGTAATTATCATAAAAATAGAGGTAGGCAATGTGGCCAATCCTTTTGAGATATTAGGGCTGAAACACCACTCTAAGAGCTTTTGTGAAAACATTATCTCAAGGTAAATGACATTTATCTCTCAATTAAGTAGTAAAGGGCAGGAATGGAATTTATGTTCTATGGCTTTATGCCTATAGTTTGCTGACTTCATTAAACTTTGCATTTAAACACTGTATATGTAATTTATTAGAAAATTAAATGGCAGTGACATTTGATACCATCAGATGAGATGGAAAGGTTACATTTGCATAAATACATGCTTTAGTTTTTAGTTTGACTTTTTTTTTTAGCGTCTCAACCTCTTCTTTTTTAAGTTTTTGTTAAGTACAGTTGTCTCCATTTTCCTGCCACCACTTTCCCCCACCTCACCCAACCCCACCTCCCATCCTCACTCCTTTCCCCATTTGGCTTTGTCCATGGGCCCATGGGTCTTTTATACATGTTCCTTGACAATCCTTCCCCTTCTTTCCCATTATCACCCTTTCCCCTTCTCTCTACTCACTGTCAGTTTGTTGTTTATATCAGTGTCTCTTACTCAATTTTGCTCGCTTGTTTGTTTTGTTGAATAGGTTCCACCTATAGGTGAGATCACATGGTATTTGCCTTTTACCACATGGCTTATTTCACGTAGCATAATGCTCTCCAGTCAATCTCTTCATTATTCACTTGGAGGCTGGATCAGACCTCTCTGGATCCCTTATATTGTACTATTTCTTGAAAGCTTGTCCTGGATTCATCTATAGTAAAATCAAACTGGGACTTGATTAAATATGTTAAAATGCATATTCCTGGGCTCTGCTCCAGGTCTTTAATTAATTTATTTATTTTCTATTGTTTTTCAAGTACAGTTGTCTTCATTCCCCACCCCCCCTACCCCGCACCCAGCCCTATCCCCAAACCTACCCCCTTTGGCTTTGTCTATGTGTCCTTTATACAGGTTCTTTGATGGCCCTTCCCCTCCTTCTCCCCCATAGTTTTTATTTTTAAATTCTGAATTATGCCAGAGTTCTTCCTGTAGTCATCAACTCATTTTACACATGTATTGATTAAACCATAATCTGCTTGCAATTAGGAACTGTTTTTCACAGCCTTCAATAAGCATTCCATAAATGATTGAATGGAGTTATGCTAATTATTTACTGGGTAATTAACATATACCAGGCACTTGTTGTAGGCCTCAGGGATATCATTTTGAATAAAATAAAAAGGGCAAAAACAAATGATCAAGGTATGAATAAAACAGGATGGGGTGATGTGCAAAACAGTGGCGGAGGCTGTGGAAGAGTGAACCTTTAGATGTGGGTGGTCAGGTAAAACCCCTGAGAAGGAGCCGTTTGAATGAGAGGTAAGGGACAAGAAGGAGGCAGCAGAGGGTGATGCAACCACAGTGCATTCCTGCAGAATAACAGAGTGGCCCTACAATGGAAATGAGCTTGGCCTAGGAACAGACTTTCACATACCCAAGTGTCTTTCACATAACCAAAAGCTATAAAATTAATGTCAAAAATAATCCCAAAGGCTAGAAGCTGGGCTGAAAGCTGGAAACAAAACCAATAGCTGAGCCAGACTTGAAAACAAATGTGGCCGCAAAGATGGACCGGTTCTGGGCTGGCCTTTTTGGTCATTTGTCAGAGTCCTCAGTAATGGGTCAGGTTGGCTTAAATGTGCAGCTCATCACATGGCTGCTATTCCATTGAACTACGTAGTCTCTCTTCTTTTTCTGCATTCGGTTTTTTATTTCTTGAGCCAAAGTTTTTCTATATCAGCTAGAGATGCATACATTGTTTCTCTGGATGCAAATAACTTAATAATTTTCTATGTAAAAAACTCTGCTCCTCTTTTGTTGTTTTTTACCCATTATGTTAAAGTTACATGCATATATGATTTAAAGGGTCAAAAAAGTTGTAGGATTTGTTATGCCCATGCCCATGAGTAACCCCTCATTTCCTCATCCCAGAAGCACTTAACATTTTACCTGATTAGTTGATACTCACCTTAATGTCTCTAAATTACATATATATTGCTACTTTTTGAGTCTCTGTTTTTAGATATTTTATATTGATTCCCCACAACCAACTATGAGAATTTAGCTTTCTTTCTCGCTTCTTCTCCCCCCAAACACATATACCTATTCTATCATCTATTCTTCTCAGTGTAATGTTAGATAATTGTACTTAGATCAATGTTAAGTGTTTACATTATTATGATTATATATGCTCTTAACAGGTGAGCCATTCCATAAAATATACTTAGTTTTCTTTTCTGTGGTAAGCAACTTGTAAGATGGTCCCCAGTGATCCCTGCCTACTAGTATTTAAGGCCTGTGTATTTCTTTCCCCTTGAAGGTAAGCTGAGCTTATTGACTTGCTTCTAATGAATGGAATGTGACAAGGAGATTTCACTTCTGAGATGAGATTACATAAAGACTGCCTTTGATTTCGGATACCCTCTTTTGTTTGCTCACTCTGAGTGTGGTAGAGTTCTGAGATGTCCTCCCAATTTCTCATTCCTTAGTTATCCAACTAAACACTAACCTTGGTACTGCTTCAGAGGGAATTTGTAAATGGGATTGAGGTTCCTAATCAGCTGACCTTAAAACAGAGAGTGTTATGAAATGAACATCTGTGTTCCACCCCCCCAAAATTCATGTGCTGAAATCCTAATGTCCAATGAGATGGTTATTAGGAGGTAAGGCCTTTGGTAGGTAATTAGGTCATGAGGGTGGAGCCCTTGTGAATGGGATCAGGATTCTTGTGACAGGTACCTCTGAGAGATCTCTTGCTCCTTCTGCCACGAGGAGACCACTGTATATGAAGTAGGAAGCATGTTCTCCCCAGACATGGAATCCCCTAGCACCTTGATCTTGAATTTCCCAGTCTCCAGAGCTGTGAGCAGTAAATTGTTGTTTGAGCCACCCAGTTCACAGTGGTTTTATTATAGCAGCCCAAATAGCCTAAAACAGGGAGATTATCCTGGGTCATCCAGATAGGCCACTATAATCACATGAACTCTTAAAAGCGGAGGAATAAAGCAGTGTGGCAAAATTTGAAGTGGGAGAAGTACTCAACTCAATGTTGCTAGTTTTGAAGATAAAGGGGATCATGAGGCAGGGAATGTGGGTGGCTTTAGAATCTGTGTGTGAGACCTGGCCAATGGCCAACAAGAAAATGAGAACCTGGTCCTACCACAACATGGAACTGAATTCTGCCAATAATCTAACAGTCTGGAAGTTGATTCTCTCCCAGAACTTTAGACAACAGCCCAGCCTGGCTGACAGTGATTCCAACAGAGGTTGTGAGCCTACCTGACTTGTGACAGACAGATCTATGAGATAATAAGCAAGCGTTCTTTTAAGCTGCTGAGTTTGCAGTAATTGTTGCAGCGTTAATAGAAAACGAATATGGGAAGCCAGTGGCCAAGTTGTGAGCAGACTCAGGGAAATGGTGCCAATATCAAGGATTTACCACGATAAGGCTATGTCATTGAATGGAATTTTCTCAAAGGATTACATGATGGAGGTCATGCATCTACTCAACAAGTGTTTATTGAGTGCATGTATGCCGGAGATACCTCCACAAATAAGAAAAAGATCTGGATTTTATGGAGCTTACATTCTAGTTTGAAAAGAGGGTGCATGGCTAGTGAGTATATTTGTGCTCTATTTTTCTAAGTCTACTCATGACCAGGAGAGAATTCTCCACAATTGCCTTAATGATTTTAGAAAAATCCAAGATTATTTGACAGTGCTTGGTAAACATTTAATAAAGTCTCAGATTGTGCTAGGTGCCTGTAACCAAATGTGTGGCAAGCCATGATTCCATCCGCACAAATCTTGTGTAAGGAGGCGAGGCAGACATGGAGCTACTGCACAATGTGATATTGGCAAGAGGAGAAGGGCAAAATGGCCAAGGAGGACTAGGGTTATGTTTCTGGAGCACTGTTTAAAGTGCACTGTGATTGGAATTTTTTTTTTAATTTAGCAAGCACTGGCTTTTTCCCCTGGTCTCAAAAAAAATAAGGAAAAACACATTTTCTTCTCACTCTTTTATTTTTGATTCCAGTGCAGATCCCAGAGAAAGGTAAGAATGCATTGCCCTTGAGCATAGCATTGTCTAAATTTTTACCTCTGCTCATAAAAATCAGGGGTCTATTAGATATTTGGCCCTGATCTGGACATATGTGTTTGTGCAATAGCAGAGTAAGATTTCGTTGCTTGTTTCATGTTAGAGAGCACTATGATTTTCTGACGTGCTATTCCCAGAGTAATCTCATTGCCATTACTCATTTACTGATTTAGTGAGAGACCATTTGCTTGGGGGAGCCCAGTGTGTATGTTAAAAATAGCTACACATTCAGGCTTCCTCACTCTTGTAAAGAGAACAAAAAAAGAAGCTGTTGGTTTTATACACAGAACTAACTACAATAATTTGAAATCAACCTGTTTTCCTCTGTATACAAACATATATGCATATGTGGGTAACCTTCACTGGAATAATTTCACATGCTAGCATATATAGCTCTCTGTGTTCTTTTTGGTAAATATTTTTCTGTTTGGTTTTCTCATGAAGAACAAAAGAGATGAGAGGCATCAATTCACATGTGTAACTCTCCTCCACTATATGTTTATAGATTCAATCAACAATTACCTGCTATATGCCTGGCACTGTGGTAGGTCTTGAGGAAATAAACATGAACATGAAAGAGTACCACCCTTCAAGTAACTCAGTTTGGTTGAGAAGCAGATATCTAAATTAACTTCTGGAAGAGAAGAATAAGTAAGAAATGTTTTCACCTTGAGAAAAGTTGGATCAGTGACAAGATGATATACCAACCTCTGTGACAAAGAGAATTCAAGGTAGGGACAAAGCTTTTCTCCTGGAGCAAGAGTGTCTACCTGGAGACCATAGAACTGTGATAAATAGAATTCCATTATAACGAATAAAGGAAGCCTGCATGAAAATTGGATAGGGAACCCTGTTTAAAGAAATCAATTTAGTTGCATCAGCTATTATAAAAAATAAAAGCAAAATGTGTGATTTTTCAAATAGGATAACAGTGTATTTTCAACCATGTTAAGTCTAAAATAAATACAGCTAGATAGAGGAATCTTTCATCCATGCAGTGGCTTGGGGATCCAGCCTCCTCTCATCTTATGGCTTTATTACCTTGAGCATAGGTTTTCAAGGTCATTGTGCTCTGCACCAAGACCCCAGAGGATGAAAGCATACAGATGCATTTCTGAGACTCTTTATGGTCCAGGCTTAGAAGTGGCCCACCCCATGCTATTGGCTAGAATCTGCCATATGACCTCACCTAGCTAGAAGAAAAAGTAGGAAGCAAAGTTTAGCTGTGTGACTGGAAGCAAGAAAAAGGCAAACAACTAACTTCTGCCACGGAAGCCATAAGATGAGTCATAACAACTTAAGATTGGAAAGTTAGGGTTAGAGGGTTTTGTACCTATTTATCTCTCCCCTGGCTAAAGAACCCTTAAACAATATATTAAATAACATTTGTTCTAGGTTATTCTACATTTTTCTTTCCTGAGTCTAGAATTTTTGTAATTTGTCAACATCCAACTTTGAGTTGTGGTGTCCAGAAAGAGTCATATTATTTCAGATATGGTTATCCAGTAAAGAGCATAGTAGGACAATTTTTTTTCTCATCAGCTTGAAATAGCCTAAGACTATATTACCGGATAGCTCTTCTTACTCTTTATTATTTATTTTACTTAATTTTGTAAGTGTCATGAATTAGAAAAGTGTGAACCATGTTTTGGCAAAGCTAACATAAATCTCCCAAGTAAATGTTACTCTCTCTTGTCTGTTATTGTGTTCCTGTGTCCAGCATAATACCTGGTAGATAGCAGACAGTCAATACATATTTAGTGAATAAAAAGAGTTTCTTAGCATCTTACGAGATATCTTGAACATGTTAGACACTTTCATACTTTACATTTCTTTATTTTTCTGGGCTGCATTCCAGGTGATGTCTGCATATCGATTTACCAATTTAATCCTTTTCTCTTTAACTCATTGAATGGGTCATCTACTGAACTTTTTATTTAAACAAATTTAAAAAAATTAATGTACTTTTAACTTCTAGAATTTCTATTTATTTTCCCCAGTTGATTTGCTTTTTGTATTTTGCTCCTTCTTTTATTTCTCTGACTATTTGAACATATCTATTTTGCAGTCTCTTTCAGAATGTTCTAAGTTTATAGGTTCTGGCATTCGAAAGTTCTCCCTTGTGTCATCTTTATTGTGTATGTGAGCTCACCTGTGGCTGGCACTGTTTGCTGCAAAAGCCTCAGGTGCACTGAGGGTGGGAACATCAATGGGGTATTTCTGAATTGAGACTCTATGCATAGAACCATTTTATACCTCTTTTATGTTAATATTCTCACTTTTAGTGTTCTCTCGCCTTGAGCATATTACAAATTCGGACCACACACAGAAGGCATGCACCTGCAGTCTCTTTTCTGCTGGATGACTGTGAATAGAGCCTAAAGCTTTAATTTTCTACTCGATAACTTAAAACCATATTACCCCAAGGCATATATCTGGTCTTTATGCTTTGCCTGTCAGTTTCTTCTTCACTTTTGGCACACTTACTTGCTTTTTTATGCATAACCATGTGTAAAAACATAAAAAATATATTCTCCCCAGCATTTCTATGAGCTTGGAACAGGCACTGGGGTTTCCGCCTGTGGTGGACACCATGCTATGTGGCCCAGAAACCCCTTCACTGAAGGATTTGTTGACCCAGCTGCTGGCAGTTCTGTCTGTAGATAGTCTTCATCTGTCAGCCTTTCAGGGATTGCCTCAGCTGCAGAGTTGCCTCATCCAAGGTCATGCCCCTTTCCCTGGGTGACCCACAACCAGTGACTGATTAATGCCGGAGTATAAAGGCTGGGCCACTTTGGCCAGCTCAGGACACTTCTGGAGAGCCATTCCGTTTCTAAAGCATCTGGTCAAGGCAGTTATGGTACTGTATCAGTTTGACTTTTGCCTTTGCTTACCCCTGCTTCCTTCGCCACCCTTTCATAGCTGTTGGTTACAAGGGCGCTCCTGATAAACATCTGGTCCTCTAAACTCCACCTCTACTTCCTGGGAGCCAACTTGTGACACCATGTCAGACTACTCTATAGTGACCAGAAGTTTCATATTTGAAGGCATTTAGAAAATGTTTGTTGTTGATGCTGTTGATATGAACAACTGCCAAGCTACTTTACGTTTCAAGCTATTAGGGTCATTTAGAAATTTAGAATTTGGATTTTTTTTTGCCATTTGATCTCTTCTCTTTTGTAACTTTGTAATATTCTGGGATGTGGCCTGTATGCCTCTTATACCTTTATCCCAATAACCGATAAACATATTTAATAGAAAGGATTAAAAGCCTCTCCTGATAATTCCTCGGAGGATCACAGAATTACTATTCAGATACTAATTTTATTATTTTTACTTTTTTAAGATTTTATTTATTTATTAGATGGGAAAGGAAGGAGAGAGGGAGAGAAATATCAATGTATGGTTGCTGGAAACTGGCCTGCAACCCAGGCAGGTGCCCTGACTGGGAATTGAACCGCAGTTGTTTGGTTCGCAGGCCCGCGCTCAATCCACTGAGCTACATCAGCCAGGGCCAGATATTAATTTTAAATAGTTGTAAATCTACACTACAATCCATATTCACCATCATACTTGGAAAGACATTGTGAGAAACCTTGATAAATAAAGTCATGAAATCCAGGTTTACTCTGTCTACCTAATTCCTTTATTTATAATAATTGTTCTATTATAAATTTAATAACTTTATTAAAAATTAGGTTGGTTAATATGACATAGGTAATTTTTAGTGAGCATATATATGTTCCTTCTGATAGCTTATTCTTTTATGAATGCTCACAAGTGCTGAAAATGTTGGCTACCATTATTATAACAATGAAATTTAAAAATTCTATTACTTTTTCTATTATAAAAAATTGAACATACACGCACTTCTAGTGATGAGAGTACTATTGGTCAATTTATTAGTTTATATGAACTTTAAAATCTATAAGAGCTGACAGCAGCTATAAGAGCTGTTTTGTATCTATATTTCAGGCAAAACAAAAACATGTTGACTGAATTTATAATATAAAGTTTAAATTATTCTTAACCAGATTGTTTAAACACTGGAAAGAGTTGCTGTTTGATGTATTGAAATGTTTTTCACTAGAAGCCTTCAAATATTTTTCATTGTAGGCCTTTACCAAAAAGGTTTAGAGACCCATTTTTTACCTAATTTTTGTAAAAGTAGGAATAGCATTTTATTTCCTTAACATAGAATAGATATCTTTCTAAAAATAGTAGCCAATATCATTCTTCAGGTTAAAATACTAGAAAAAATTCAAGTTAAAATAAAAATACCTACCTGCTCTACATCATCATTGATAATGGTTTTCTATTTTTTGCACAATGCAATAAAATAAAAAGCAGACACAAAAGCTATAATGTAAGGAGTCATACATACCATAATTGGCAGATGGTTCAACTAAAAACCTTTTAATGGTAAAACAGTCAACGAAAATATTCTTAAAATTAATAAAAATTTAGTAAAGTAAAAATTTAAGTATATAGAATTTCTATATTTGTTTTAAAACTCAATTGTCAGTTTTAAGATATGAAAGAAAAAAAATTTCATTATAGTAGCAAAAACAGAAACATCAATAGAAATCAAACTTATAATTCACAAGATTAAAGCCAACAATAATTGTGTGGGATATAGTAAGAATGATTATTATTAAGGCTTCTGGGATTCAAAAATAATTGAATAAAAAGAAAGATACCATATTTCAGATGGTAACATACATGGTAAAGAAATAAATTCTCTCTAAATTAAAAGTTCAGGCCTACTGCAGTAAAAATCCTAATTAGAAACTTTCTAAGAAACTTGAAGTCAGTCTAGAAAGAGAAATAGATTAGAACAGCTAAGAACTTTTTAAAAATGGAGAGAGAAATAGGATTCTTTGCCAGATATTTTTTACTGAGTTCAATACAATGACTACAGGCAGAAAATAACCTAATTCTTTCCTACTGTTGACCCTTGACCCCTGGGTTGGTGGGCTAGTTCTTTCCCATTGTTTGAATGCAAACATGGGAAAGTTTTATAAGTTTCCAGTTACACTGGGTTTTTAAAAATGCATTTTGGTTAATTTAATGATAAGGACACTCTCATTTTTGTGATTATAATATTTGGTGTAGAGTGAAATTAAATCTCTTAAGTTTCATTTAAAATTTTATCTTCTCCTCCTTCAAGAAAAAGAAAGGCTACAGTAATGGGGCAAAGAAGGTCATCAGCATCTTGGCTGCTAAGGATCTTATTCCTATGCTATTCTATTCACTATGCATCTGGCCCTTTCATCTTTAAGGAGGAAGATGGAGGAGAGGTAAGTGACCATGCCGTCGGGGTGCTGATTCTTTGTCTCTAGTGCTAGTTTTTTCTTTCACAGGGAGCTCTTGGACACTAGGTTCTCATCATGGACTGTGATTTTCTTTTGTAAGACACTTCTAATTCTTCCCTCCAACCCTGGGCACCTGGTTGCCTGCCCTTCCACTGGCTGCACATCGCCTCTCCAGGCAGTCATCTTGGGGAGGAGTCAGGACATATCCCAGCAATCCCCATCTGGTAGATGAGATACACTGTCCCTCCTAAGAAGGAGGTGGCATAGCCAAGACAAAAATAGTCCCCTCTCTTTTGTCTCCTCAGGCAGCTTGTAGGCTCAGCTTGTCATAATTAGTGTTCCTCAAACTCCAAGGGACACATGTCAAACTCTGAGTCATGATCATGGAACCCTCACTCTTACTTGGCCGAATGGTGAGAAAACCCCTTCTGTTCCTGCCCCCTCCACTGAGGTGGTAGAATGGGGAAGCACAAAATGCTTTGACAACTCTCTGTAAATAAATACTTTTGGCCTTTTAAATTTCAATATTTTTATACCCTTGAGCTAGGTGAGACTAATGTCTCAATGAGTCTCAAACTCATTTGAACTGGTTGTGATGGGCTTGAAGACAGTGGCTCCATGACCCTGCCTCCCAGTGCCCACGCCTTGGTGTAGTCCCCTCCCTAGGAGAAAAAAATAATCCAAAATCCAAAGGCCAATATTTCACAATTCACAAAGGAATAAATGCAAATTGTCACTAAATGTAAAAAAACACATTAAATATAAAATCAAAATAAGATGTCAGTTTCCAACAACAAATTATATTTTTGCAAAGCAAAATGTCAACTTTGTTGTAAAATGCCAAAAAATAAGAATATAAGAATATGAGAATATACCATGCTAATTAAGGTGCAGTGAGATTGGAATTATGATCTATGATGGAAATATAAATTATTACAAATATTTTTTAAAGCACTTTGCTAAAAAATATTTAAAAATTTAATAGAATTCCTATCTTTCAGTCAAATAATTCTACTTTTAGGAATATATTCTAAAAGAAATCCAGAAATTGGGCATAGAATCATGTAAAGGTTGTATGTGACCACATTATTTAAACTATTAGGAAAAAAATAAATATCTAATAGTAGTACATTAGATAAAAATTGACAAATGGTTAATAATAATATATGTGTGATGAAATATTAAACATTAAAACATCTTTAATAATGTGAGACTACTCATATATGTAATAGTTGTTGAAAAAAATTGACAAAATGTAATATGCTCATTTACTCATTAAAATTGTTTATTGAGTGTAAGTGCTTACTATTTGTTAGGCATTGTGTTAAATCTTGACTATGAGTACACAGTGATCCCAATTTTGTTGTATTTCTTTATAGAAGGAAATAGCACCATAACTGCCATTGATTGTTCTAAGTAGTGAGATTACTATATTTTTTATTAACTGCCTTATACTTCTCTGTATTTTCCAAAATTTCTCCATGTACATGTAAAGCAATAAATGAAAAGCTTTAAAATTTCATTTCTTGCACCATGTTCACTGGAGCTCTGCCTCTAGGCCCTCAACAAGGCAGGAGATTTGGTAACACAAATCATCTCCTGGTTTATCATTGGTTAATGGGATGTGGGGTAGTTAAAAACAAATAAGAGAAGCTTACATTTTTGGATGCTGTACAAGACTGTAAGGTTTGCATAAGGAGAGCTTTTTAAAGAGGACAGTGTGGCTTCCTGCTGAGATTCTGCAATGTTGCATGTATGTTGGAGCTCCCTGAAAGCCTGGCTGCCTAGCAACTACCACATAAAGTCATCCATCTCACCTTAAAAAAAATCCTAAGCTATGCATGACTTAAATGAAGATGTTCTAGTTCAGTGGAGCTTGGCCAGCAATTACTTGTAGCTGTCCTTGGCATTTGTGCCAGGCACATCAGAAAATAAAATGAAGATGCCATGCCCACCCTGTGTCTTCATCTCCAACATGTGGAAAGGAACAGCTGTTCTCCCAAGGCTTATTACTTTTCTCCTGCGGACTGAAACTCTCTTAATGAGAAAGGCTGGAATAGCAGGTTTTGAACTTGGTGGGCCTGGTGAAATTTTCATTGGGAAGGCAAAGAGTGGAAAAGGGTGAAGTACATTGAAGGATGTTTGGGTTTACCCTCCCACTCCAGGGTCATCTTTCTGCCTGCCTCAGGACAACACCCTGGGACAATTTCTAAAAGCTAAATTAATTAATTGAGGCCTTCCTTTTCCTGCAGTCAGGCCATGCCTATTGTTCATGCCCTATAGGAATTTAAAATTGTTCTATTGTCCATGACCCTAGAACCTTCCCAGTTCTTGAAATCTTGTCCTGCTGTCTGCATTCCCAGGAATGTGTTTTCAAGCTCCTCACTGAGGGCTCCAAGGTGATGTTGATTAACTCCTTCCTCCAATGACAATGCACTGCTTCCAGTGTCACTCAGATCTCCTGGTCCTTTCATCTAGGGACTTCACACCTGCTTGAGTCATCTTCAGAATAGCACCAAGGTCATGAAGTCATCTTTTCTAGCTCATACCAAAGTAACATTTGCAATACGGTATTTAAAAACAGCAACAGTGATGGCAAAGAGGCACAAGAAAGAGGAAATGGCCTATGTGACAAAATGGCCTTCTTCTCTCTCTTGTGAGACTGAAAGTATGGATAATTATATATGGCTGTACTATTATGTAAAATTAGAGTTCATTTAATTAGTCACTGCCTATTTATAAATGTACTAGACTATAAGTGGTATGTGAAAAGGAATATGATATTCTGTTTTCAAATTGTTTATGAGCTAATGAGAAAGACTTACTAGTAAACAAATGATAGTAAGGAAAAAGGAGGGATGGAAGGGGCAGCATGTAATGTAAGCTGTAGCCTGGGGAGAAGAGCTTCTGTGTCTCAGGCAGGGATGCTGACATCATGGCACAGTGGGGCTCTGGTGGTATAGATACATGAAATGTTCCACCTGGACTTGGGGACAGAAAAACAGGCTGCTTGTGGGACAGAGAATCTGCAAACTGGAAGGAAGATTCTTCAGGGGCCCGATATGGATAGCACTAATCATAATCATAGAAATTTTTAAGGTAAAGCCTAAAAAACCTACAGGAGGGCAAGAAATCCTGCAGAGTAAAGGAAAGGAAACTTGAGAACTAAAGAAGCAGATGTCCTCCTTAAATGGGAAGACCAAAAGGACCAGCCTGCAGAGCAGGAAGAAGAGGGAAGGAGCACATTGGGAGGCTGACAAAGAAGTGGACCTTAGCAATAGCAGACAATACCAGGGCTTGCTGGAGGACAACCTAAGAGAGGACACCAACATCTATTCAGCAACTTCTGGGTACCAGCCACTGTTACCGAACAAGGGTCCGAGGTTGGGGGGGGCAATACTTGGCCCACCCAGGGATGCCAAAAACTGCTTCAGAAAACAGAGGCCCCTCCCAAGGATGGTATACTAATATCTATTGGGCTCTTCTGTCCGCCACCAATTGGAAAGACATCTCTCAATGCCAGAGATTTGTGAAAAGGAAGCAAAATGTTTATTTAATGCTATTCAGGCCTAATGCCTTCCTTAAAATATTAAAGTCTTTAAGGGTATACACCTACACAGACACACACAGCGCTCCCTTCTCCCACGTCCCAACTCCGGGTACCGTAAATCAGGAAAAGAGCACACGTCCGTTTTTTTCAGATTGCTGGCACTGTGAGCTGTGTCACCTGCCTGTCCAGGCAAGATCTCCAATTAATCCAAAGTCATGTGGCACCTCTCACTGGCAAGAGTTCTTTGTACCAAGTTCCAGTCAAAGTCTATCCTGGTTTCCAGGCCACTTAGCCAAAGGGAGCACCCCAAAGCCGTGTGGCTCTACCAAAGCGGCACTCCACCAAAAGCACACTCCACCAAAAGCGCATCGTTCTTCTTCACCTAGCCGCAGGGATCTCCATTCTGGCAATGCTGCGTGGTCTTCCCTTTCACCTGGCCAAGAGGGGGTCTGCACTCTGCTGAAACTGCGTGGCTCTCCTTCCTAATGGCTACAGGGGTCTACATCTTTCCAAAACAGCGTGGCTCTCCCCCTCACCTGGCCAAGAGAGGGTCCTCACTCTGCTAAAGCCACATGCCTCTCCTACAGGCACTCTCTCAGAGAAGCAGCCCCTAATTCCATCCTGAGTAGCTGCCACTCACTTCTCCCTGGCCCAAAACTTGGCCACAGCTATTTAACATATCTATGAAACCAGTTAAAGGTTATAGATATGTTAAATGACCATTCCAGAGGTTAGCTGCAAAACTGTTGCTATATGCAAAACAGCTCTCAATAGCCCTGCTCCATTCCTCCCTTCCCCCAACCGACACCTGGGGGGTGGGGGGAGTGAGGACTTCTTAATAATATTTCCTCCAATATTCCTATACACTTTGAGTTCTGGACACCATTCCAAATCTTTTCTGGGCCCCCCTTGGCTGCACCCTGTATCAACTGCACTGTTGCCAAGAACTATGAAAGGTCTGAGATTTTACTCTAGCAGGTTAGCCTGTAAGTCTCATGGATGCTGGTAGAAGACATGAAACTTCTGGGTTAGAGATGACACAGCCAGTAGCAAGAGCATCTGCATATTTGCATCAGTTTCCTTGGCTGCATTCCCTTGGTGGGCAGGGCAGAAGGGACCAGATAGATGCCTTTGCATGCAGTATGTTTCATTATAGGAAAATAACCTGGACTCAAGGGAACCAGTATCTTTTTTTAAATAGTGTGAGTTAAAGATATAGTATGTGACTAGCTAACATTTGCCAAGTACAGGCTCATAAGAAAGCCTCCTCACTCATGTTACCCCTCTCCCCGGCCTGCCCTTCACTAGGGTCATGTGGACATTTCTTCTGAAGAGTTTTTCTCAACTAATCTCCTAGAGGATTTATTTTTTTTACATTTAAAAAATTTTTTGAGGTTAAAATTGACATGTAATATTACATTCGTTTCAGGTGTATAATATAATGATTTGATATTCGTATATATTTCAAAATGATCACTATAATGAGTCTTGTCACATTATAACAGTTATAATTTTCTTTAACAATTAGCAGTAAGCATTCCTGCCCTTTGAAGGGAGACTTTTCCACAGGTTATTCACTGTACCTATGCCCTTGCAAAGATAGTCTAGAAGTAAGGATAGTCAATGCCTCTGCCTGCAAGATGTGCAGACAATGCAATATCCCATTGAAAACTGTCTACCAAAAGCTATGTTCCTAATATGTATAGTTGTGTTTAAAATCTACAGGCTAACATTTAAGATAGCCCGAAAGAGGTTACTGAGTATCCTTTCAAAATGAAATTGGAGAATTTTAAAAATAGAAACTTTATAACATTTTCCTCCTTTCTTAATTTTGTGCATCTTGCCCCCCACCCCACACCACCCCTGTGGATCAACAGTAACAGTCAGATAAAAAAAAAATCACAAGGAAAGAAGAGAAATGAAAAGATGGCCAGAGTCTTCTACCAGTATCCATGAAACAGTCTGGGATCATCAACCTTTTGGCAGGGCATCAGTTACCATATCTCTCCAGTGCCTTCATTGTGGACTCACCTCTCCAGGCTCTGCTTGGCTAGGCAGCCTCTGTTTCTTAGTTCAGGCCCTGCTTCCCTGCAGCATTGGGAAAGAGAGCACGTAATTGTATTCAGAGTTCCAGCCTCAGGCTATAGCTGCATGTGGATAGGGACTGGATGGGCAGTTTCCTGGATCTTATACAACAATTTGTTTAAGAAAGAATTAATCTAGGCAGAAATGACAGTGTTAATTTTATGCTACTTTAACATTAATCATTGCTCTCTTACACTCAAAGATTTCTAGAGAGATTTATTTGATTTGTAAGGTTCGATTTTAGCCCTTTCAGAAAAGCTAAACTGCAGATTTTTCTTCCTTTTTAAAATTTTTATTGTTGACACTATTACAGATTCTCCCCTTTTCCCCCCTCTTTGCCCATCTCCACCTAGCCCCTGCCCCCTTCCCTCTTACTGTCACTATGTCACCACACTGTAGTCTGTGTCCATGAGTCATGCATGCATGTTCTTTGGCTAATCCCTTCACCTTCTTTCATCTAGTACGTCCTCTTCCCTCCCCTCTGACAACTATCAGTCTGTTCCATGTATCCATGCCTCTGGGTCTATTTTGTTCATCAGTTTATTTTGCTCATTGGATTTCATATATAAGTGAGATCACATGGTATTTGTCTTTCTCTGAGTGGTTTAGTTAACTAGGCTGTGGATTTCCAAAACATTGCACCTCAATAAGAATGTTTTATTGCCTATCAGCTTTTAAACCAGGAATTAATTTTATTTGGGGAAGTGACAGGCTATAAAACTGCAGACTTTTTGATTGCTGGTAGTCAGCAAAGAGAAATTGGTTAGAAAAAACTGAAAACAACTGACTTCACTTATTATTTGCCATTTGTCTCTTTAAAATTAAACAATTCTCTGTCTAAATTCTAGAACTTAATACTTGCAGAGAAATTACAATCAATGATGCAAACAACTCTATAGTAAAAACGAAGTTTACTCAACATTACATGTAAAAACATGTAATACTGAGGGGGAAAAAAACTTCAAGTTTTCTAAAGGCTTTCCTTAGATGGCACCCAGAAACTCATCTGAAAGTTTTTATTCAGTAATCATCAAGTGAGCATGCAATATTGAAACATACCACATTAAAATTTATGAAGCCCTTAAGAGACACAGCATTGACTCATTGTTTTTATATAGAATCTCAGTTTCAATTTCTTAAATATTTTACAGAATTAATCAATAATGGCTTTAGACTACAGGATATTCTTGGTAAAGGAGTTTGGCTGTTCTTTTGGAAGATACAGTTTTTAGGGTCAGACAAGCTAGTGATCCATATTGAAGAACTCCAAGAGTTTGAGTTAATGTATCATTGAAGTTTATAGAGCAAGTTTACGTTCATCTTAATAAATGATTACAGACCATGAGTCAGAACGGAGATGAAGACAAAGGAGAATAAATGGCTTGGCCAAGGGCCGTAAGTGCTATTAAATAATTGTACTGAGCATGTAGGTTTTTTGGTGGTGGGTATATATAGTATATACTTTGTATGCACAAGACATATTCTGTGAACCTGTATTTTGCCTTGTTACAGAGATGGATATAACACAGTGAGCAAGAGCTTAAGCTTTGAAGAGAAATAGAGAAGAGGAAGGGGGAGGAGAGGAGGGGAGAAGAGAACAAAGAGGAAGGAGGAGGAGAGAGAAAGAAAGGAAGGGAGGATGGGTGAGGGAGAGGAAATGCTATGCTATCTCTGAGTTCAAGAGAGGACATCTTTGTCTCTTAAGATTAAGGAGAAAATAAAAGCACTTATCTTCTAGAGCTTATGAAAAACTAAGTAAAGTAATACACATTACATGGTTAGCACAGTGTTTGGAACACAGTGTCTAGTACTATTATTTATTAAAAACTAGTTCTTGTAACTATTACTATGCAGTATTAAAACAGATTAGTAGTGTCAATCATCGCATACTCTCAGCACCAAAGATTAAGACTGAAACACTCCAAATGAAGAAACTGACCTTCCTTACAAACCTACCATGAAAATGCTAAGTGCATTTAGCATTCATCTCAGAATGGTTGATAAGTAACAGGAAATTATTTTATGATAAATATAAAATTAGACAAAGAGAGATAGAGAGGATAAGAACAACTTAATACAATTCACTAATCAATTCATTCTTTTTTAAAATCACTAAATAATTTTAAGGTCCTAATAATACCTACTAGGAAATTATTATTGTTCAAGTACAGTTGTCTTCATTTTTTCACCACTACCCTCCGCTGCTCTACCAACCCACCCTCAATGCTACTTACTTTGGCTCTGTCCATGTGTCCTTTATACATGTTCCTTGACAACCCTTCCCCTTCTTTCCTTGATTATCCTTCTCACCCCTCCCCTGTGGTTACTGTCAGTTTGTTCTTAATTTCAATGTCTTTGGTTATATTTTGCTTGCTTATTTGTTTTGCTGATTAGGTTCCTCTTATAGGTGAGATCATCTGATATTGTCTTTCACCACCTGGCTTATTTCACTTAGCATAATGCTCTCCAGATCCATCCAAGCTGTCACAAAGGGTAAGAGCTCCTTCTTTCTTTTGCTGTGTGGAATATCTGAGATTTTCCTGTCTATGTTCTCCTCTAGTACATTTATGGTGCCAAGACTTATATTTAAGTCTTTTATTCACTTTGAATTTATTTTTGTGTATGGTGTATGCTGGTGATCGAGTTTCATTTTTTTTGCATGTAGCTGTCCAGCCCTCCCAACACCATTTGTTGAAGAGGCTATTTTACTCTATTTTATGCTCTTCCCCCTTTGTCAAATATTAATTGACCATAGAGACATGGGTTTATTTCTGGGCTTTGTATTCTTTTCCATTGATCTATGGATCTGTTCTTATGCCAGTACCAGGCTGTTTTGATTACAGTGGCCTTGTAATACAGTTTGGTATCAGGTATTGTGATCCCTCCTACTTTGTTCTTCTTTCTCAAAGTTGCTGCAGCTATTTGGGGTCATTTATGGTTTCACATAACTTTTTGAAATTTTTGTTCTATATCTGTGAAATATGTCATTGGTATTTTAATAGGTATTGCATTGAATTTGTAAATCGCTTTGGGTAGTATGGACATTTTGATGATGTTAATTTTTCCAATCCATGAACATGGTATATGCTTCCATTTACGTATCTTCCTTAATTTCTTTCTTCAGTGTTGTGTAGTTTTCTGAGTATAGGCCTTTTACCTTGGTGTTAGATTTATTTCTAGGTACTTTACTTTTTTGTGGCTATATCAAATGTGATTTTTTTCTGATATTTCATTGTTGGTGTACAAAAATGCCTTTGATTTATGAATATTGACTTGGTATCTGGCTGTTTCACTAAATCACTTATTAGGTTGAGTAGTTATTTTGTGGAGTCTGTAGGGTTTTCGATGCATAGTATCATGTCATCTGCAAACAGTGACAATTTGGCTTCCTGCTTTCCAGTTTGGGTGCCTTTTATTTCTTTTTCTTGTTTGATTACTGTGGCTAGGATTTCCAGTACTCTGTTAAATAGAAGTGGTGAAAGTGTCTTATTCCTCATCCTCGTCTTATTCCTGATCCTAGTGGGAAAGCTTTCAGTTTTTGCCCATTGAGTTTGATGTTGGCCCAACATTTCTTGTATATGGCCTTTATTATGTTGAGGTTGCTCCCTCTATTTCCATCTTGCTGAGTGTTTTTTTTATCATAAATGGGTGCTGTACCTCATCAAATGCTTTCTCTGCATCTATAGATATAATCATGTGATTTTTGTCTTTCTTTTTGTTTATGTGCTGTATTATGTTTATTGACTGGCAAATATTGAACCATCCTTGCATCCCTGGGATGAATCCCAGTTGATCACAGTATATGATCTTTTTAATATATTGCTGGATGTGGTTTGCCAATATTTTATTGAAGATTTTACAGTCTATGTTCATCCACAATATTGGCCTATTGTTTTCTTTCTTGCATCATTGTTTCCCCATAAATATATTAAACACAGTTATTGGCAAACAAGAATAGTCTTTATCGTTTCAAATGTGTCTCATTGCTGAACTGCCCATGTAAAATTCTTATCACTTATGTTAAGGTGGACTGACTAGTCAAACTAAAATACAATATTTACATTACTTAAGATATAGTAAAACAAAAACAAGTTATTCACAAGATCATAATTTATGAATAATCTCCACTCATAGAAATACTAACCTATAATTTATAATTTTATTAAGTTTTAATTTAAACAAATGTTCAGTCACTTACAATAAAACTAAAATAAGGAGAATTCAGAGTAATCCTAAAAAAGAGACAAAAATTTTATTTCCCTGGTTCTATATTTTTATAAGAAATCTTACTACAAAATGGAATCAGTAAAACAGGTTCTCACTCTTCTTTCACGAAGTAGTAGACAGAGATGACAGGAACATCTCCACAACAGGTGTTTCTCAGTGCTACTGGAGGGTAGAGTGATTCAGAATGTCTCATAGGTGGGTTTACTGGAGGAGTGGGAAAAACCCATTTCCTTTTTGAACTGCCCCCATGGATAACTTCCCAACATGGGACACCTGCCTAGATACTGACATGAAGGGAAGAAGACTGGCTGGCTGTTCCACTTTCATGTGGGTGAGATGGACCTGAAGGACATGAATTTCCAAGAGCATTTTGGTATCCTTTCCACTGGTCTCTGCTTGAGAATGTTGGATTCCGTCAATAGGAGGTATAGTAAAACTTGCCTCAGGCTGGTTCAGAGAGATGGCCAGAGTCATCAGCAGTAGGATAAGCTGTATTGTGTTTACCTGGAGGAAGAACTAGTTCAGGTTGACATGGAGAGATCATCGTCCTGCCATCTGGATTTTATGGAGGGTGCATCTGGTCCTGACCAGGTGTTTTGAATGCTGGGTCCCTGAGCTGCCCCAGTTGAGCACTGCCTTGGCCTTGGTGATCTGTTAATCCAAAGGATCCCCCAGTATTCCCAGGCTGGCCAAATGCTGAAATGGGATTATCATATCCTTGAATACTCTTTCTGAACTCTTACTTGAAACACCTGCTTAAGTTAATACTAGTCTACTGTGTGCACATTTGTCACCTAAATTATTTATGTTGGAAGTATTAACCACATGAGCTTTGCAATAATCTGGTCTTTGAAAGGGCACATAAATTTTTGCATTTTTTCTGCTAACATTGTCTTGTTTTCCATACTCAAGAGCATGGCTCATGTTTTCATCTCCTGGATGAAAACTCATTTCATCTCAAGTTTTTTCACTCATGCCTGAGCTTCTTGTAAAAATAGTTTTATAATTTTCTAAACTTGAGAATTTTTATCCACATCTTTCTTAAATTCTGGCTTTAGTTGTTCTTCACTCCTCTCATATAACCTTAAAGCTGTTTTTGCTTCAGTCATATGGGACTGGATGGATTCTGATCCATCTTCTAGTTAGTGTTCTTTATGTGATATCTATCATCCCTTACCTTATATTGTTTTAGACATTTAAACTTCTACTTCCTCAGTTCTTTTTTTAGCAAGTCTATTTTAACCTTTAAGAATAATATCTATTCAGTTTTCTACTTGCTTCTAGGCTTATCATTCTGATAGCTTGGTCTTAAGGATCAGCTCCACCAAGCATAACTTCAGTCTTTCTTGTCAAATGATATATACTTATCAGAAATTTTTAACTTTTGTTTATGTAGGGCAGAAAACCAAATGCCAAGATTTTTCTCCCTATAAAATTCACTTTTAACTTTATTTGCTCATGCCTCCAGCTCACATTCTGAGGTTCTGGGAGTTAGGATTTTAATATATGAATTGAAATAGACACAAGTCAACCTGTACCAGGGAAAGTCAGTGCACTCAGATGGATTAGAACGTGAATCTTTGTGACTATCATACACAGTCTGGAGGCTTATTCATTACCAGTAAAAGGTAAAAGAGGTGTGCCTTTTACTTCTGATCCAAGATTCCTTTACCCATCCTCTATTGAAAAACCTTCCATGATTAAGTGAAAGCCTAGTTACCACTTTTCCTCAAAACTCTAAATTCTGGACCCAAGCCATGAACATAGCAGGCATAGGATTTAAAGAATTGTCCATTTTTTTCATCTTTTAAGGCCCAGCTCAAACACTGTTTCCATTGTGATCCTACCCAGATCTCATCCAGGTATAGGACCAATTCCCCTTCTCTGAACACCAATGATACTTTATCTGTGCCTTTCATGGAGTTTTTCTGATTTAGATTTCCATGCTTGTACAGTTCAGGAATAAGCTTCAAACACCTTTACCTTGTGTCTCTCATCACCTTGAGGCCAGTGTTTTTATTTTTGGCTCACATTACCTGACATATGGTACACATCAATACATGATAAAATAATGAATGCAGTTTATTGCTAAGTTCTTTTAGAAATTTTGAGATCTCGTTGACCTGGGATGCCCTTTCTAATTTTATTACTATATATTTTTTCTTTGTAAGTCTAGATAATTCCTTTCCTGAAATATTACCTCCAGGAGGTGAAACTACAGTACTGCTGCAGACCCTGAAAAAGTAGATTATTTGATGATGAAGTAAATGACAAAGGAGACCTTCAAAAGGCCTGTCCTTTGAGGAGACTGGATAATTCAAAAAGGAGGAAGAGAACAGAGAGCACAGTGGTATACAACTTCCACTAAATCAGAATAGTTTTCTACAGATATCACAGTGAATTTTGTTCTTTGACAAAACAAAGACAAACCTAAAACAAACACAGAACACTGCATCCTTGCTGTTTCTTCTGAGTCACAGTGATTTTCAATCTGAGGGTGGAGGACTCCTGTCGAGGATGAAGTGTGGGAATAAAAGTTTTTTCAAAGACCTCCATGATCAATATACCTTCCAAGTAATTGCTGACAACCATCCAGACTAAACAAAAGAAAGATATATCAACATATGTTTGTTGCAATTTTTCAATGGGCAGATGAACATACTGTTATGATTAATAGAATTAAAATTCCTTTAAAAACTCTTACTGAATTATTAGTGGATTTTTGTCATATTTTCCTTAACTGCTTGACACTGATGGTCAGTAATCTGGAGTTCTTGTAAGTAAACTAAAAAAGGGGACCCTTACAAATGAAAAGTTTGGGAGCCAACTACTCTTGATACAGAGGCTTGTTCTTCATGCAAAATTGAAATTTCTGCTTCAAAACTCTAAGCTAGTAAGACCTTTAAGGTTTCGTTTCCATGTTTTTGGTTCAGTTTTGATGACAATTTGTTTTCAGTGTAATTCTTCAGAAAGGCTCTAGGGTAGGGCTGGGAGCCAGTGCTTTGTTTATCTTTCAGCCGGCCATGGAGGAGAAACCCCAGGATTCCTCTCCAGGACACATGAGGACTAGTGTAGAGTGCAGACAAAACAGGATATTACTTTCTGATTTAGTTACATGGGAGAATTTCCCAAAGGGCTCTCATATTGCTTCTCCTAAATAATATGCACGGCAAAGTGGCCCCAGACCTACCCCATGACCTCTTTGCAAATTAGTATAAATGGGTATTGTTCAAAAAGAAGTGATCACAAAGAAAAAAGATTTAACAAATTAGAGAAGTTATTGGAAGGAATAATGATGAGGACACATGTTTATGAAAGGTATTTTGGACATGGCTTTGAGGGGAAAGATGTACATTCACAAACATTTGAAAAGAAACAAACCTATGTTCTAATAAGGGAGGAATATGATCAACCCCCAAAATAGAAAAATCACCCTTGGGTTTCAAATGCAGTGTTGGTATGTTTGACACAAGCTTTACCTTCCTGATATGTTGGACTTGGATTAATCTATCTGTAACTTTGAATTCTCTCCACATATCATACAGAAGTGTTAGGTGACAGGTAGTAGTAATGAGCCTTGGCAAAGTCATAATGACATCTCTTCCCAAATGTCCAGACAAAGCAGTGGCTCCAGCCCTTTGTGTCTCCTCCTTTTCAGGACTTTGGACCCTTAACCTCTATCTAAGCCAGGAATGGCTGCGAAGGAGGTAGTTCAAATGTGGATGCTTTCCTGTTGACTGCAGGATAGAGTGTAGGTTACCTTTAGCTACAAACTAAGCTGGTGTCTCCTTCTGTTGTCCCAACCTTTTGCAACTCAGTTTGCAGCTGTAATTTTTGTGTAACTCACTGAAAATTCTTGGCTTGTTCACCAGCCTTTGAATATGTAGTTCTGTCTGAAATGTCCCTCACTAGTTGACAATTTCTTGTTCTTAAAGAGAAACCTTTCTGAGAAGCCAACCCTGATGCCTGAAACATGCTTAGCACACAGTAAGTACTCAATAAATTATATGTGATACTATTGTTAGGCAATTTGCCCTTCCCACTTCTGGGTTCCCATAGTCCTTTCCATGTCCGTTAGAGCTCCTGGGTGTTATTGCCATGTTTGCATTTCTTTCTCCCTCAGTTATCTGTTTTGTACATCTAGTACCTAGCATAGTAGTTGACACAAAATTTGTAAAGTGAATCAGGTTCAAGGTTAGGAACATGGAAGATCCATTGAGTAACACATTAAGAAGATGAGGTATAAAAATAGGGAAAGGTGGAGACTGTGGAACAGAGCTCTTAGCCCTTCCCAAAGGTGCTGCATCTATTCTACCCTGGTCAATTACTCCCATTCAAGGAAGTCTGGATTTTAAGAAGAAAAGAACCTGTAAGTCTGAATTTTTATGTATACTCTCTGAGTTTTTAAATTTTGGCAACTATATGAATTTTCAAAACCATTATCTAGGCCAGTGGAAACATGTCTGAGGACTGACAATTTCCATCTCAGTTAGAGACTGGAGGGGGTAAATGATTGTTGACTGGTCTCAGATGACACCCCACTTCTCCCAGAGCCAGGATAGCCTGTGCAGGTCCTTCTGCCAACATTAGGAATAGGAGGATCTCCCTTTCCATTCTTCGCAGTCTTCCATTTTCTGAGTCTCCATGGATAAGCTGCCTAGCCACAGAATTTCCTGCCTATGTTAAGGACTGACTATTAATGTTATTCAGAGTCAGGCTTAGCACCTCTCAAGCAGCCATGTCTGTCTGGGAGTCTGGACAATGCCACGTCATTTTCCCATTTAAAAATGGGGAAAAAGGACCTGGTTGGTAATAGGAGACTTTGATTTTAGTACTGATGGTACAGTAGTCCCCCTTATCCATGGTGGTTACATTCTAAGACCTCCAGTGGATGCCTGAAACTATGAATAGTACCAAACCCTATATATACTAGGTTTTTCCTGTATGTACATTCCTATGATAAGGTTTAATTCATAAATTAGGCACAGTAAGAGATTAACAAATATTAATAAAATAAAGCAATTATAATATATACTGTAGTAAAAGTTATGCGAATGGCTTTGAGGCCATTATTAAGTAAAGTAAGGGTTACTTGAGCACAAGCACTGTGATGCTGTGACAGTCTATCTAATAACTGAGGAAGCTGCTATAACTAACAGGGAGTGTTTTCAGCACTGGACATGGGATGATTCACCTCCTGGATGGGAGGGAGTGAGATGGCAGGAGTTTTCATCACACTACTCAGAGTAGTGCACAACTAAAAATTTATGAATTGTTTATTTCTGGAATTTTACATTTAATATTTCTGGATCATGGCCATCCATGGGTATCTGAACCTGTGGAATATGAAACCATTGATAAGAGGGACTACTGCATTTGGAATAGTCAGAGTGTTCATAGACTCTTTGTCTTTTTCTCAGTTCTTCTTTACAATAAACCTAAAAGACAGATATTTTTATCCTTATTCCACTGATAAGAATACAGAGCTTGTGGAGAGAATTCACTGAATATCACACAAGTAGAAAGTACAGGGCTAGGAATTGAACCCTTGTGGTCTGTATATTTCCACAATCTTTGCTCTTATTACTCCTCCATCACATCACCTGCATAGGGTGGGGTGTACCTGAGGGTGGGGATGGAGAAAGGTATCTTCCCTACTTTCCTCTCTTGCCTGTAAGGTTGGGTAACAATCCATCTGCTCCTGGTTCCCTGATTCCACAATTGCAACAGCTCTAATAGGTGACAAGATAGATCATGACTTATAACAAAGATACTTCTTCACTTCTACTTAGCTCAGTACTTCCAAAATATATTTGGTCATGGAGCTCTTTCTTGGAGCACTTACTTCATATCCATGGTAACCAGTGTTCCATGGAACACTCTTTGAGAAATGTTCCATTTAACTCAGCCTAGGGCAGTATCATAAAAAACAAGGCCTGAGAATCTTCTGGACCAAAGAGACCACTTTTATAATGAAACTGACTATAGGCTAAGAAGAAGGCTAAAGTCAGGAGAATTAAACTATAAGAAAACTCAGAGAGACAGGTTTATGATAATAAATACACTTGGACTTTATGAAAACTACAGATAATTTTGTGGAAAGGTGCTAAGAAAAGAATGTTCAAGAAAGCACCTTGATTATGAGAAAGCTTGTCAACTCCAGGAATGTCTTGCCACAGGAGGCCAGGAAGGGTGAGGCTGGGAAATATTTTTCTCTGCAGGATTTTAAACAGAATAGCTTTCCCTTGGCAAGGCTCAAGTGTGGATATTTCTTAAGACAGAGGATAGATTATATTATCTCAATCTTTTGAAATCACCTATATTAGTCATAATTTAAAAATCACTTTTGAAACATGAAGGCCAACGAAGTAGAGGCACCATACAGTCTCACAAGCAGGTTGATTGCAGAGCTCAGCTTTGCACCCTCATCTTGTATGAGTAAACTTGCTTTCTGTGATAACACACTTTCCTTTCTAATCCTCCAAACAGATTTAAATGACCAGTGATTGCACCCAGCTGCTCTTGCTGCAGCCAAGCAAACGAGATGTGTGATGACCACAAATGGTCATCCCACTGGGGAGCATACCTAATGAGAAGACTTTCCCAAAATAAACAAAATGCAGTGCGATTTGGGATTCCTAAATGTCACAGCAAAGCAAATTCCAATTCCTTGTAACTTCATGAGATGTTGTAATTAAAAATAAATATGCAAGCCTGGGCACCCACCCCTAGGTAAAGATTTCATGGTGTCTTTTGCTGTGACAGGCCATTAGTTAGGGTAATTAGGCCCTGTCTGCATCTCTCCTGGGCATTGCCTCCTCAGGCAGGGCAGGGTGGTGGTTAGAAGTCGTGGTGAGGATTCAGCCCTGAGATGCATTCATGCAGGGAGAGAAGGGTAGGTGTCCTGCTGGCACTAATGACAGGGTCCCTGGACTGTCTCCAGGTGCTTTAGGCTGCAGTCAGAGAGCCTCACTAGTTAGCACTGACAGGCGATGAGTCATTCTTCCAGCTAGAATAAGGCTCATTATTCAAAATGAGGTGCCAGAGTGCCAGTTGGCATGGGTGGAAAGAAATATACCCGAGTCTTGTCAGCAATGTCATCTCAATTCCTATTCTCAAATATTTCAGATGCTTCCCACTGCACTGTTCCATAAAGCACAATGTGGTGGAAAGTACAGGGAGACTTGGCTGGGCTCCCTGAGAAAAGAAGTGGAGGTGATAATGATAATGCCCGTTGTGCCAGGCAGTGAGGTTGAGGGACACTAGAGAAAGGAAAGCATCTGGCAGAGCGCCTGGCCCGGTGCAGGCTGTAGAGGAAAGCAGTCAGGTGCCTCTCCACATAACCCATTTAAATGATAACCTCAGATCTTTGAAGCTTAGATGGAATTGGGGTTTTGTCATCACATGAATTTGGATAACTTATTCTAACTTCACTTTCTTGATCAGCAAAACAAGCAGAGTAATAACATCTTACTATGCACCTTGAAGGATTGTTGAGAGTGTCAAAGATAATGCACATGTTTCCAGCACAGTATCTGTACAACACAAGGTGTTAAATACCAATTATTGCTACTCTGAATACTTAGATATAAGCAGAATTCACTTTTATAGTTCAGATAACACTATTCTGCATGGTCCTTTTCTTCTGCTCCACTTTGTGTTTTTTTAAAATATATTTTATTGATTATACCATTACAGTTGTTGTTCTATTCCCCCCCTTCATTCTCCTCCACCCTGCAAACCCCCTCCCCCACCATTCCCTCCTTTAGTTTATGACCATGTGTCTACCAAGTTCAGTAGATTCTATATTCCCCCTACTATTCTTGCCCTCCCCCCTATCTATTTTCTACCTAATGTCTATGCTATTTTCTGTGCCTTCTCCCCACTTCTCCTCCTCCCACTCCCCTGTTGCTAACCCTCCATGTGTTCTTCATTTCTATGGTTCTGCTCCTGATCTAGCTGTCCTCTTGGTTTGCTTTTGTTTTAGGTGTGGTTGTTGATAACTGTGAGTTTGCTGTCCTTTCACTGTTAATATTTTTCATCTTCTTTTTCTTAGATAAATCCCTTTAACATTTCATATAATAAGGGCTTATATGGGCATTTCATATAATAAGGGCTTATAATAAGGGCTGGTGATGAACTCCTTGAATTTGATCTTATCTGAGAAGCACTTTATCTGTCCTTCCATTCTAAATGAAAGCTTTGCTGGATAAAGCAATCTTGGCTGTAGGTCTTTGGATTTCATGACTTGGAATACTTCTTTCCAGCCCCTTCTTGCCTGTAAGGTCTCTTTTGAGAAATCCGCTGACAGTCTGATGGGTACTCCTTTGTAGGTGACTGTCCCCTTATCCCTTGCTGCTTCTAGGATTCTCTCCTTCATTTTAGTCTTGGCTAATGTAATTATGATGTGCCTTGGTGTGTTCCTTCTTGGGTCCAACTTCTTTGGGACTCTCTGAGCTTCCTGGATTTCCTGGAAGTCTATTTCCTTTGCCAGACTGGGGAAGTTCTCCTTTATTATTTGTTCAAATAAGTTTTCCACTCGTGGCTGTTTCTTTCCCCCTTCTGGTACCCCTATAATCCGGATGTTGGAACGTTTAAAGATGTCCTGGAGGTTCCTAAGCCTCTCCTCATTTTTTTGAATTCTCATTTCTTCATTCCTTTCTGGTGGGATGTTTTGTTCTTCCTTCTGGTCCATTCCATTGATTTGAGTCCCAGTTTCCTTTCCATCACTATTGGTTTCCTGTGCATCTCCCTTCATTTCAATTAGTTTAGCCTTCATATGTTCCTCTAATTTGTGACTAAAATCAACCAGTTCTGTGAGCATCCTTATCACCAGTGTTATGGACTGTGCATCTGATAGGTTGGCTATTTCTTGGTCGCTTAGAGTTAGTGGCTCTGGGGCTTTGAGTTCTTCTTGACCCATATTTTGGACTGTTTGTGCCTGTTACATGTGAGGGGCAGAGCCTTAGCTGTTCACCAGGGCAGGGCAGCTCAGTTGCTGGGTTGTGACCCTGTATGTGGGGGCACGGTCAAAGGAAATCAATGGCGGTCCCCTCTGCCTCCTCCCACCACCAGGGCTGTAATGTTCATCTCACTACTCCCTCCCTTGCTGGTTTATCTGCGTGCATGAATGTGCAACCATGGTCAGCCTGCCCGCACCCTCACTGGGTCCACGGCTGGCTGCCTGCGCGCCTAGGTCACCTGGGTCAGGGGATCCTTCCTGCCGGACCCTGCTCCGCTGCTGGCTCCGCCCCTCTTACCAGTCTGGTTGAAAGGTTTGTTGTCGGATTTCCGTATAGTTCAGTTTTCTGTTCTTTGGCTGTGTCTTTGTTTACTAAACCTTTGTTGTATTCAAACTTGGTTGTGGGAGAAGGTACAATGTTTCCACCTACGCCTCCATCTTGGTGGAAGTCTACTCCACTTTGAATATGTTCCTTCACATTAGGTCCAGCACATACACCTATATGTATGAAAAAGGAGAATAATGATAACTCATACTTGCTTAGTACTTATCACGTGTCATAGTTTGTCCTGACACTTAATACGTGTAACTCATTTGATCTTTACAACAACACTGTGAGGTTCTGAAGATTCTGAAGCTGAGAAACAGGAGAGTGCATGATCTCCATGCCCCCAGCACAGGGCCAGCAAGTGGCTGCACCAAGATTCATACCCAGGAAGTCCTTCCCCAAAGCTACTCCCCATTGTGCCACTGACTCTTGCAAGACACAGATACCTTCCCCTTTCTCTCCTCCAATTCACTGCCAAGAATTTCATGAACAGAATATCATGTAATCATAAATGTAAACCTCTGAGTGCAACTTATAAAACAGTGATTAATTTCTGTATTTTAGATCTGTGTGGTACCCCCATTTTGTAGGCCAGATGGCTGAGACTTGGAGAGAAAGGCTCCTGGGCTTTGGTGCAGCCCCAGTTGACTCTGCTTAAGCTCAGTATGTTGCTGTGATGCTCAGTGCCCAAAACTCCCTTTCCTGAGCAGTTCAGTCAATTGTTTCCATCTATGTGTCCTGGGCCTGAATCAGCTCCCCGAACACCTGTGGGATCAAACTGCTCCCTAATTTCTTGAAGCTACTTTTAAGATGATTTCATTTCATGGCAGCTAAAACTTTTAGAAATACAGGGTGGGGCAAAAGTGAGTTTACATAGTTGTGACTCCTTAAGATACAGTTTATTCTTATATTATTATTTATTAATCATTGTATTATTTTCCATGTAACTATGAACCTACTCATGCCCCACTCTTTAGTTTCCCACATACTTTCATAGCATTCCCATCCTCTAATTGGAATTAAATTAGATATGCAAAATTGATTTCCTTTCTGATAAAATACGACTAGTGCCGTTATAATAAAATAGCTAAAAGCTGTGTTTCAGCTAAGGATCCCTGGTTGTCACTCTCCTGAGTCGGGCTGGTGCCACTAGTAGATCCAGACTTAATGGACTGCTACTGATAGCCCTGAAGCCTGCCATACGCCTCGTGTTGATGGGTTCTCTGACCAAATCCATTAATTAGGGACACATCTGGGAGCCAAGTGGCCTCATCCCACACTATTGATACCATCCTGTCTTCCCTCCCTCACTTATGAGAGGGCATTTATTTCTTCCAAACTGCTCCAGTCAGGAAGTAGCCATAGACTTTGAGGCCACAAAATTTAGGGAAAATATTGAAATTTTTTTGAAAAATTTTACATGATAAATCACAAGCTAAACTAAGCTGATGCCTAACATGACTTGGAGTACTTTATCTGAAGCCTTTTGCTTAGTGTTTATTCCTTATTAGACCAATATTTTCTGAGATTTATCTCCAATCTCAGAAACAAGCTAGAACACTAAACATGACTAACGTGTTCCCAGAAAACCATGTACCTCAGAGATTCTGCTATACACAGTTCCAAATAGATATGTGATTACTTAGTGGAACTTCTTAATTCGGATGACAGGGCTGACTAGGAGGAATATTCAGCCTGCTTGTTTTGAAATGTCTTTTGAAAATCTACTACAGCTTAAGTTGTTGGTAAGAAGAAGCTAGAACTTTATGAGCCTCATATGCAGACTGTCTGAAGTGTGGTGCCCTGGAGAAAGGGCAGGAGTTCCTTCCTGCTATAAAGCACAGCTGCATAACCTTAAACAGGAATCAAGTTTTCTGTTCCAATGTACTGCTCTATAGAAAGAAACTGGGAAATAACACAGACTCATAGGGGTCACCATTAGTATGAGATGAAAAAAAAGAAGTAAGTAGTTTGTAAATTCACAATGCTAACCATTTGCTCTAAATTATGAGCTTCTGTATGAGGAAAGCTAAAAAGCTTCTCTTGCTTCTACATGAGCTCCCTCCCTGCTGTCATGGCTCTCTGGCATTTGCATGACACTAGTTCCTTGGGGTTAAGATGAGTAAACCTGAGAATACTGTTTAAATGGGTAATGTATGTTTCTACAAGTGGAAACTCATTAAGGCAAAAATCTTCTAGATTTATTTGCCCCATTGCTTAATATCAATGATGGTCATGTAACAGATTATTTAAATGACCCTCTTTCTAGCTTCAAAGGCCCTGAACAAAAAGCCAGCTAACTACCTTCAGATTTGAAAAGAGTGGTTTTTTGCCTTTATTTTATTTCTTGTATAGAAATATTTATTGAAAGTATTTGATTATGTAATCAATAAATCACAGAGCCATCTTATATGACATACAAAAAAGAAGTAGTATGAGACAGCTGCTTTTTTTTTATTGTTGTTCAAGTACAGTTGTCTCTGTTTTCTCCCTACCACTCCCCCCCAACCCCACCCTCACTTGGTTTTGTCCATGTGTGAAAACAGAGTATTTAAACCACCTATGTAAGACTTTCAAGGACAGTGGAACAAAATTCATTTGTTTACACTTAGTCCATCATTCATTTATAGGGGTCAAGTTAGAGGCCATGGCAATGGAAGACATTCATGTAGAGATGTCAGAGCTGCGTATTATACTTTCCCATCCCCATCCCACCTCTGGGAGTGGAGAAGGCAAGTAATTCTTCTCCATCTCCTCTTAAGCCAGAGAGATGCTTCAAGAGAACTCAAGCATCTTAAAATATGCCTGCTAGAAGTGGGGAGCAGGGCTGGAGTGAAAGCTGTGGTTCAGTCAGACTGAGGCTACCCAATTGATAGGAAGAGCTGCACTGGGAATCCTTCCACTCAGTAGAGGGCTTGCTTCTTAGGAATAGGTTTAACTCATATGGAAGTTGGTAAATATTGAGCCCTTTTGAGTCTCATCTAGGATGTCAGCCTGAAGAGCCATGTAACCCCAAGAAGACCAGCTGGTGTCCAGGAAGCAGGAATTACGATGTTCAGCTGAGATGAGTAGTTACCTGCAGCGAGCCTCAGTTTTTGTGTCAGGGTAGTTGCAATCCAGGGACCCCAGTGGGACAGTCTCTGAGGAAGCCATAAATGCCCTAAGGGAGAAGTAGTTAGCGGGGCATCGGCCATCACCCAGTTAGATCTATGCAGGTAAGAGGAGGTTCCTGTCTCTTGTCTCTCCTCCTCCTGCATCCTTCCATTCAACTCCAAGTTCTATAAGCTCAGGTCATCCTAGGAGGGAGGCAGGGAAAGAGGAGAGCCAAGTGCAAAATGAGAGAAAAGTCAGCTCTCTTCTACTCCTCTAGCAATTTCTTGGCTGAAGCAGCTGGAGCTAGAGAAGGAAAAAAGTTTTGTGTTTTATTTTATTTTATTTCTTTGTTTTTAGAGAGAAGGGAAGGGAAGAAGAAAAAGAGGGAGAGCTGTATCAATGTGTGGTTCCTTCTCACATGGACCCCACTGAGGACCTGGCCCACAACCCAGGCATGTGATGACTGGGAACCCTTTGGTATGCAGTCTGTGCTCAATCCACTGAGCTATGCCAGCCAGGGCGAGAAGGGAGAAAGTTTTTAACTGGGTAAAAATATAAAATCATGACTCAAGAATGGATATTTAAATTATTAAAATGACTGTTCTTGTGAATGAAAGTGACTTGAAGACTTATTTCCTGAGAATGGTGAGAAAATCTGTATGATTTGCATGGATTTTTTTAATGAAATAATTTTATTTAAAAACGCTTTAGTTGTTTCTTGTTTAATTGTACCATCAGAAAAATGTTCTAAATGATGCTGATTCTTCAGAAAAGATTAATACCATTTCTGAAGAATAGCCTTGGATGTTTGATTTTGATTTATCTCTCTCCACTTGTGCTCCTGAAATAATGCTACTTGTTCAAGAGCATACATAGTAGATCATAGAACCAGTATTTTAGAGTCTAATATTTCTTTTTTTTTTTAGGGAAGAACGCGAACACAGTCCCCCACTACCACAAATTATGCAGTCGAGTTTCCCACATTTGGGGAAATCGCAGGTGTCAGCACATCTGGAGTGCAATGGATAAGCCTCGCCCTGGGAAAACCACCTTCGTGATCATGGTATCTCCCCTGCCCGGTAAGTATTAGAGTCTAATATTTCTTTACAGGAAAGCTATTACTAATGCTAGCCATTTTTGGAGCTTATTTAGGTCTTCCTGAAAAATATATTAATAATACTATTAATTTCTCCTTGTAATTAGGTCAATTTTTGCTTTATGTATTTTAAGGTTGATAGTTGAAGAAACATATTTTATAGTATATTAATATTGTATAGCATCCCTCCTTATTTGAATTAAATTCTATTTTGTTATTTAAAGTTACTAATTGTGTTAACTCTACTGAATTCTACTTTAAATTCTGTTTTGCCTGATATTTGGTGTGACTATATCACACATATTTTTTTGTTTTCAGTTTTTATCATCCTTTTGTTTTCAACCTTCCTATATAAAGTTTTTCTTAGTTTATTCTTTCATAAAGGGTAAGAAATTTTGATTTTGTATCTAATATAAGAACCCATGTCTAAAGCTGACTTCAAAACAAGGAAAATCATCAGGGATAAAGAGGAGCATTACCATATTTTGCCATGTATAATTTACACTTTTTTTTGCCCATATTTATGAGGGAAAAATAAGGATGGTATTATACATGGGTAGCGCTAATTCCATATTTATTTAAATGTTTTTAATTCTTTTATTTATGCTTACACATTTTAAGTGTAACTCTAGCAAGCCATAACAATATATGCATTCAAAATAATACCCTGTAATATAATAATTGGTTTTGTTTTTAAATATAAATAAACAAATAATTGAATTAAAAAATTAGAGTGAAAAAGTTTTTTCATGGAAGTTTGGGCCAAAAACATGGGTATGCATCGTACATGGCAAAATACAGTGTATAATGACACAGGGTTAAATTTTCCAAAACAATATACAATCCTTAATGTGTTTTAAACTGAGTAAAACTACCTAACAAGAGAACATCAACATACTTGAAGTAAAAACTGATACAACTGCAAAAAGGACACCAGTACCCCTCTAACAGTAATACACATAGGAGTGGGCAAAAGTACAATAGATTTACAGTTGTGAATATGTGGGTGTATTCTTGTATTATTTATTTATTCTTGTATTTATTCATATTATAACTGTAATATGAAGTCAGAAAATCAATGAGGGTATAATTGAAATGAACAGCACCACCAACCAACTGGATTTAATTGACATTTATAGATTACTTCATTCAACAACAGCAGAATACACATTCTTATGTTTACATAGAGAACTTACCAAGTTAGACTAAAATTTGAGCTATAAACACACAATGTAACAAATTTAAAAGAATAGAAACCATATGAAGTATCATCTCAGACCACAATAAAAGTAAAGTAGAAATTAATAACAGAAGTATAGCTGGCAGACTACACAACATTCATCTAAATAACACATGTATTAAAAAAAACCTCAGAAATTAGAAAATATTTTGAATTACATGAAAATATTTTCCAAAATTTGTAGGACACAGCCAAAGCAGTACTTAGAGGGAAATTTATAGCATTGAATTCATATGTTAGTAAAGAAGAGCCATGGCTGGAGTGGCTCAGTGGATTGAGTACCAGCAAACCAAAAGGTCTTTGGTTTGATTCTCAGTCAGGGCACATGCAAGGGTTGCAGGCCAAGTTTCCAGTAGGGAGTGTAAGAGAAGCAACCACATACTGATGTTCCTCTATTTCTTTTTCTCCCTCCCTTCCCCTCTCTCTAAAATACAAATAAATGAAATCTTAAAGAAAAGAAGAAACATTTAGAAATCAACCCTCTAAGCAGCTTCCATTTTCTGAAACTAGAAAAAAGAAAAAAACTAAATCCACAGTAGGCAGACAAAAAGAAATAATAAAAATCAGAGCAGAAACCGATAAAATGGAAACCAGAAAAATAAAATAAATGAAATCAAAAGCTACTCTAAAAAACGATAAAATCAATAAACTTTTAGCCAGACCAATTAAGAAAAGAAAAAGATACAAATTAGTCATATCAGAAATGAAAGAGATCATCACTATTGATCCCTTAGGCATTAAAATTATAATAAAAGCTGTTATAAACTGCTGTTTACCTACAAATTTGGTAACTTAGATAAAACATAACAATTACTCAAAAGAATTTTTGTGCTTTAAGGTTGTGTTTATTTTATTTATCCATAGTTATTGTAATTCTTTATATATTTGAATTATTTCTGTCCTCCTGTTTTTTGTTGTTGTTTATAAGATTTTTTTTTTGTTTTTTCCTTTTCTATTGCCTACTGAATTAATTTAATTTTCTTCTTTTAAATACCCTTCCCCACACTACCCCTCCAATTTGGAGGCTATACATTTTGTTTCCAGTGTATAAGTGTTTTACCCTTAAAGAGACCAGCAGAGACTGCTAGTTACCCCTTATTATTCATTTCCCTCCTCTTTTTGAATAATAGAAACACTGACTTTAGTTGAGATACAGTTGCCTGAAATTAAGACCACACTTTGAGCTTCCCTTAGCAACCCAGAGATCACAGTAACCTTAATAAAAGCAGTGTGGGTGAACTAGTGGAGGTGAAATCTGATTGGCATGAGGTCCAGAGGAAGTGGGAGACAATTAGAGCACAAGTAGACAACTCTGTTCAGGGAGTTTAAAATATATATTTATTGAGGTATAATTTATATAACATAAAATTAACTATTTTAGAGGGAACAATTTAGTGGTACTTAGTACATGTACAGTATTGTGCAAACATCACCTCTGTCTACTTTAAAAATATTTTCATCACCTCAGAATAAACCCGGACCTATTATGCAGTTTCCCCGTATTGTCCCCACTCCCATCCCCCAAGCAAACACCAGTGTTTTTCTGTCTCTATGGATTTATCCCTTATGGGTATTTCATGTAAACATAACTAAAGAGCTCCTTCCTTCCTTCCTTCCTTCCTTCCTTCCTTCCTTCCTTCCTTCCTTCCTTCCTTCCTTCCTTCCTTCCTTCCTTCCTTTTTCTCTTCCTCTCTTCATTCCTTTCTCCCTTCTGCCCTTCCTCTTTCTCTCCTCCTCCCTCCCTTCCTCCCTCCCTCCCTCTCTCTCTCTCTCTCTTTCCTTTTTTCTCTTTTTATAAGGGAGCACAAGAATGGGGAAATGGTAGAGAGGGATCCAGGACAATATAATGGAAACTCAAGCCTCTGTGCTCTTTCTGTTTGAAGTCGAATCTCTGCACTTCTCAGAGTTATTTTCAAGAATGTCTTTCCTGTGGCTACTTTAAATGCCATCTCTGTTGCATCCTATTTAAATAGTTCCAGCCCTTTCTTAGTGGATACTTCCAAAAGGTTGGGGGTGAAGGGAAGGAGAAGAGGTATCTGTTCTTTCTGGTTCCCAGCAGTCTACATCTAGTTGTTGAGATGACACTTACAAATGCCTTTAACAATTTCTTAAACTGCCGTTTGTAGTCTAGAAATGGATGGGGACCAGATCAATGGAGAAGTGAAAACTACTAAGCCTAGTCCATTCTTCTTGTCTCCATGACACTGTAAAAAAGCAATCAGGATGAGTCTATGGAGGATATTGGGCATCCTCAGCTGGAGGAACTGAGATCTTCCAAAAAACCATGGTTCTTCACTGGAAAGCAATACTCACATGAATTATTAGGCACACCGTTTAGCTAGTACTATGCTGAGTGCTGTCTATGCTTATTCTCATACGTCTTCATAATCACTTTGCCTGGTAGGTGCTGTTATTAACAGTATTTCCATTTAACAGATGAGGAAACTGAGGTTCACAGCAGGAAAGTAGTTAGCTCAAGATTATATAGCTGGAATAGATGGGACACATGTTAGTTTGACTTTAAAGACTGGTTTGACTACTATACTAAGTTGGCTGAGTTTTAGATGAACTTTAAAGGCATCTACAAGATGCTGGCTAGGCAGGGGCTCCAGTAGATCTTGGCAAGAGAACCCTTTAAGGAAGCCACTCATATTTTGTATTCTCCTACTCAGATCAACTTGAGTGACTCAATGTTTCCTTGCATTTCATGCATTTTGCTTTGCAGTTAGAACTGCTTGGATATTGCCCTTGACACTGAGCTGGTGCTTTTTAACTTTTTTTCATGTTTGCCTTCAGCCATCTGAGGGTTGCATTCTGTCCCTGCTTGCTCCCAAGTCTGGTTTGGCTGCCAAAACCCATCCATTGTGAGGAAATAGACTTACTATTTCCTCACACTGGATGTTTCATCAGCCTCATTTCTCACTTCCCACTCTAGTGATGAATGTTTAAGTGCAGCTTTTCACACCCTCATTCACACTTGCTCTCTCTCCCCTTGCCTCTAAAGGCTGGTGAGCACAGCTCAAATGTCAGTTGTGGGCTCTGGAGACTTTCTCTTTTGGGGCCCCTCAGGCAAGGCTGTGCATCTGGCCATAGGACTATGCTTTCCTGAGGGCCATTCCAAAGATGTTGGCAAGGGGTGACAAAACTTACATTTTATGAGCATCTGAGATGAACTCAGAAATTTCAAGCAGGGTTTAGTTTGTGGTATTGGTGGTGAAGGAGGTTTTACTCTGTTTTGGCAAACTTGTATGCAGGGACAACACAGATGAGAAATACTCAACCACAAAGAAATGTGTCTCAAAGAACAGAGGAAGAACACTAGAGGGTGACTTAAACACTTGTGTCTATAACACACTATGCTTATGGAAGATATTATCTTTGGAGGAAGCTAGGATAAGGGTATATGGAAATTTTCTGTACTATTTCCGCAATTTTTTGTGAGTCAAACTATTTTGAAATAGAAGGTAACAATAACAACAACAATAATAATTTCAGCTATTTAAAAAACCTGTGTTTACTTTTGTATTTATATTCCTATCCATAGCCATATCAAGTTTACTGCGTTTCCTACTACTGATTTACAATTGGAAATCAGCAGGAGACAACCTGGTTATGCCACCAAGTACTCTGTGGCTTTCAGTTGTTCACATGTCACATTCTCTGTTTTTTAAATATCTTTATTTTAAATGGCTTTGTTTGGGCACAATTCACGTGTCATACAGTTCATTCACTTAAAGTGTACAATTCAATGGCTTGTAGAATATCCACAGAATATGGACTACAACCATCACCTCCCACCCCCAGAAAATCCTGCACTCATTAGCAGTCATTCCCTCCCCCCCCCCACATATTTCCGCCAAGTCCTAGACAACTACAACTCTTTCTGTCTCCGTGGATTTTCTTATTCTAGATATTTCGTATAAATGGAGTCATAAAATATGTGATCTTTTGCGGGTGGCATCTTTCACTTTGCATATTATTTTCAAGGCTCATTCATGGTATAGTGTGTATCAGTACTTCATCCTTTTTATTGCTAATATGTCATTGCATGATATATCTCATTTTATTTATTTATTTGTTGATAGGCATCTGTGCCATTTCTACTTTCTTACTATTATAAGAATGCTTCTATAAAGATTTATGCACAAATCTTTTTGTGTAGCATATGGTTTCATTTCTCTTGGGTAAAATACCTAGGAGTGGAATTGTTGGGTCATATGGTAACTCTATGTTTAACATTTTGAGAAATTGCTAAACTGTTTTTGAAAGCAGCTACACCATTTGACATTTCCAGCAGTGGTGTGTGAGAGTACCCATTTCTCTACACTCTCACTGCTACTTCTTATTAATTGTCTTTTTGATTACAGACATCCTAGTGGTTATGAAGTGGTATCCTGCTATGTATTTTGTTTGAGTTTGCTAATGACAGAATCTTTTCATGTGCTTATTGACCATTTGTATATCTTCATTGGGATAATATCTCTGGAGATCCTTTGTCCATTTTAAAATTGGGTTATCTACCTTTTTTCACTGAGTTGTAAGTCTTCTTTATATGTCCTGGATATAAGTCTCTTATTAAATATGTAATTTACAGATATTTATCCCCATTCTATGGGTTGTCCTTTCACTTTCTTAGTATCATTTGCAGACACATCTCTTCTTAAAGTCTCAAAATCTTCATGGATATACACCAAATATGCTGACTCAAATTCATCCTCAAGATTTGTTTAGGGTGCTATGGATAGAAGCTAAAACATTTTAGTTGAAAACTGCCAGAGTTGTCTGTCTTGCTGAAGTTTAGACTCAATACTTCATGGGGAAGCCTATTTCTTTGCTCTGGGAGAATCAACTAAATAGGTCCTTCAGCTGCACAATTATAAACTAAGTTCTGCCTTATTGCTCTGACTTGGTAGTTTTTTAATGCCAAACCTCTAAACAGAGAATCTGGGGTTTATTACTAAATTAAAACATACATAATTTATTACTAAATTATGTATGTTTTAGTCAAAGCAATCTCTTTGCAGATTTACTTTTGTTTATTTGGTGGTGGGCTTGGTACAGAAAAATATTTCTTGGACTGCACTAAGCCTGTACTGTGGCTCTTTCTGACAGAGATAGATGGCATTTGTGTTTTTGTCTCAGAGTTCTGTATGAGAAACAAGCACAGAGATAGGAAGCCATAGAGGCTGTTTTCACAAGAGGCGTTCTGCTATTCTGGGCTCACCTAGTGTGGTGTTGGAGTCCAGGCACCAAAGTGTGGCATGAATTGGACAGAGTGATTCTAGCATCTTTATAGCCTGTGGAATGGTGGTGTTGCAGGCACCGGAGTACCACCATTGGAATAGACATTGGTGTTTCCACAAGGCACCTTCAGAAGTAGCTACAATGAGGTTCTTTCAACAACTTCAAGATCAGCAGACCAAGCATAGATAGTATAGGAAAGAAAGGAAATGAGCAGAACAGACTGTATATGGTGACTGAAAAAGACACAAAGTTGTTATGCCTCTGAGGACACCTGGGTTCACTTGGAGTGAGAGAAGTTTGAAGTTTAACAGGCTGGGCCTCGCAAATTCTGCCTTAGTTCTCATGTGACTGCAGTTGTACCCACAGGTCAGTCACCTTTATAAGGAGGGGGTTGGGTCAGGAGTCACTGACTTGCAGCATGGGGGACAAATATGGTCACTCTGTGGATATAGTTGATTTGATTAACACAGTTTTAATTAAATTTGAATTTAAATGCCTATATGGTACATGCATTATCTTTTTATTTTGCCACAGAATCTACCTCTATTATTGTTTCATACCACATGATTCACACATTCATTTTGCCCATCTAACCTCTGTAAATATTTGAGTTACTGAGCCTATGATTCAAGTACCTCAAATAATCTTCTATTTCTGGCATTCTGTGATTCAGAGCAATCTCAGTAAGAGGGCTTTGGCTATCTCAGCTCAGCTTGTTGATTTATAGACTCTGACAACACTACCCTACATAGGGCAGGGTCATTCACCATGGCCAGTGGTCAACTGAGATCTTGGAAAGTAGTTACTGTTTTACCAACTTTTTGTGGCATTTTTCTAATGAAATGAGGGACCAAGAGGTGAGAAACTGCTCAGAGAAAACCAGGATATTTATCAGAAGATGGGTATACCAAGCAAGGATCACCCCACTCCTTAACATGCAAACCTGCACTGAGGACAGATTGTAGAGCCAGTTTTTAGTGTACACCAAAGTTGTTTTTTCTTTTAATTTTATTTTAATCGTTGTTCAAGTACGGTTTTTTGCTCTTTACTCTCATCCCAGCCCACCCACCTATCCATCCCCACCTCCCTCCCATTTTCACCCACCTACTTTTTGTCCATGTGTTCTTTATATTTGTTCCTGTTAACCCTTCTCCTTTACCTCTGAAATCTGTTCCCCTTTCCCCTCTGGTCACTGTCAGCCTGTCCTCTATTTCAGTGTCTTAGGTTATATTTTGTTTGCTTGTTTGTTTTGTTGTTTAGCTTCCTGGTAAAGGTGAGATCATATGGTATTTGTCCTTCACCACCTGGCTTATTTCACTCAGCATAATGCTTTCCAGTTCCATCCATGCTGTTGCAAAGGGTAGGAGCTCCCTCTTTCTTTATGCTGCATAGAATTCCATTGTGTAAATGTACCATAGTTTTTGGATCCATTCATTTACTGATGGGCACCTAGGTTGCTTCCAGCACTCGGCTATTGTAAATTGTGCTGCTATGAACATTGGGATGCATAGGTTCTTTTGGATTGGTGTTTCAGGGTTCTTAGGATATAATCCTAGCAGTGAATTTGCTGGGTCAAAAGGCAGATCCATTTTTAGTTTTCTGAGAAAATTCCATACTGTTTTCCATAGTGGTTGTACCAGTCTGCAATCCTACCAACAGTGTACTAGGGTTCCCTTTTCTCTACAACCTCTCCAACACTTGTTGTTTGTTGCATTGTTTATGATGGCCATTCTGACCTGTGTGAAGTGGTATCTCATTGTGGATTTAATTTACATCTCTCTGGTAGCTAATGATATTGAGCATATTTTCATGTGTCTCTGGATCCTCTGTGTGTCCTCCTTGGAGAATTGTTTGTTCAAGTCCTTTGCCCATTTTGTAATTGAGTTGCCTGTTTTCTTAGAGTGGAGTCATATAAGTTCTTTGTATATTTTGGAGATTAAACCCTTGTCTGAGGTATCATTGGCAAATATGTTTTCCCATACAGTTGGTTGTCTTTTTATTTTAATACTATTTTCTTTAGCTGTGCAGAAGCTTTTTATTTTGATGAGATCCCATTTGTTTATCCTTTTCTTTATGTCCTTTGCTCTATGGGACATATCACTAAAAATGTTGCTCCTTAAAATATCTGACATTTTCCTGCCTATGTTCTCCTTTGGGACTTTAATGGTGTCACAACTTATATTAAAATCTTTTATCAACCTTGAATTTATTTTGGTGTATGGTGTAAGTTGGTGCTCAAGTGTCATTTTTTTTGCCAGTAGCTGTCCAGTTCTCCCAACACCATTTGTTGGAGAAGCTATCTTTACTCCATCTTATGTTGATGCTCCCTTTGTTGAATACTAATTGACCATAGACACTTGGTTTTTTTTCTGGGCTGTCTGTTCTGTTCCACTGGTCCATGTGTCTGTTTTTATGCCAGTACCAGGCATAAAACCACAATGGCCTTGTAATACAGTTTGGTATAAAGTATTGTGATCCCTCCTACTTTGCTCTTCTTTCTCAAAATTGCAGCTGCTACTCAGGGTTGTTTATGGTTCCATACAAATTTTTAAAGATTTTGTTCTATGCCTGTGAAATATGCCATTGGTACTTTACTAGGTATTGCGTTGAATCTGTAAATTGCTTTGGGTAGCATGGATATTTTGATGATGTTAATTTTTCTGATCCATGAACATACTATATGTTTTCATTTGTTTCTGTCTTCCTTGATTTTTTTCTTCAGTGTTGTATAGTTTTCTGCATACAGGTCTTTTACCTCTTTGGTTAGATTTATTCCTAGGTATATTATTTTTCTTTTTGCTATATCAAATGGGATTTTTTTCTTGATATCTGTTTCTGCCTTTTCATTGTTTGTGTACAAAGATGCTTGTGATTTCTGGATATTGACTTTGTACGCCACTGTTTTGCCAAATTCATTTATTAGGTCAAGCAGTTTTTTGGCTGGGTCTATAGGATTTTCTATGTATACTATCATGTCACCTGAAAACAATGCCAGTTTTGTTTCCTCCTTTCCCATTTGGATGCCTTTTATTTCCTTTTCTGGTCTAATCGCTGTGACTAAAACTTCCAATACTCTATTGAATAAAAGTGGTGAAAGTGGACAACCTTGTCTTGTTCCTGATCTTAGTAGGAAAGATTTTAGTTTTTGCCAATTAAGTATGATGTTGGCTCTAGGTCTCTCATATATGCCCGTTATTATGTTGAGGAATGCTCCTTTATTCCCACTTCGCTGAGTGTTTTTACCATAAATGGGTGCTGTACCTTATCAAATGCTTTCTCTGCATCTATTAATATGATATGCAATATTTGTTTTTGCTTTCGCTTATGTGATGCATTACATTTACTGATTTGTAAATATTGTACCATCCTTGCATCCCTGGGGTGAATCCCACTTGCTCATGGTGTATGATCTTTTCAATTCATTGTTGGATATAGTTTGCCAATATTTTGTTGAGGATTTTAGCATCTATGTTCACCAGTGATATTGGCCTGAAATTTTCTTTCTTTGTTGTGTGTTTATCTGGTTTTGGGATTAGGATGATGCTGACTTCATAAAAAAAGTTTGGGAGTCTTCCATCATTTTGGATGTTTTGGAATAGTCTGTGAAGGATAGGGGTTAGCTCTTCCTTAAACGCTTTGTAGAATTCTCCTGTGAAACCATCTGGTCCAGGGCTTTAGTGTGTTAGGAGTTTTTTTATTACTGCTTCAATTTCATCTCCTGTTATTGGTCTGTACGAGCTTTCTGCTTCTTTTTCATTAAGTTTTGGAAGATTATATTTTTCTAGAAATTTGTCTATTTCATCTAGGTTTTCAAATTTCTTGGCATATAGTTCTTCATAGTAATTTTTTACAATTCTTTGTATTTCTGTGCTATCAGTTGTAATCTCTCCTTTTTCGTTTGTAATTGTGTTTATTTGGGTCTTCTCTCTTTTTTTCTTGATGAGCCTGCTTAAAGGCTTGTCAATTTTGTTTGTCTTTTCAAAGAACCAACTCCTGGATTCATTGATCCTTAGAATTGTGCCTTTAGTCTGTATGTCATTTAATTGTGCTCTGATCTTGGTTATTTCCTTCCTTCTACTTGCTCTGGGCTGTCTTTGTTGTTATTCCTCCAGTTCTTGTAGATGTTAGGTTAGGTTGTTTGTTTAAAATGTTTCTATCTTTTTTAGGTAGGCCTGTATTGCTATGAACTTCCCTCTCAGGACTGCCTTCTCTGTGTCCTGTAAGTTTTGGGTTGTTGTGAGTTCATTTCCATTTGTTTCCAAAAACTTTTTGATTTTTTCCTTAATTTCATTCTTGACTCATTAATTGTTTAATAGTGTATTATTCAATCTCCATGATTTTGATCGTTTTGTTTTTTTTATCTTGGGGTTGGTTTCTAGTTTCAGTCTCTTCTGATCTGAGAACATACTTGATATGATTTCAATTTTATTGAATTTGTTGAGGCTCATTTGTGTCCTATCATGTGGTCTATCTTTGAAAATGTTCCATGTGCATTTGAAAAGAATGTGTATTTAGCTTTTTTGGGATGAAGGGCCCTATATATATCAGTTAAGTCAATTTCATCTAGGGCATTGTTCAATGCCACAATATCTTTGTTGATATTTTGTTCGGAAGATCTGTCCATTTTTGACGGTGGGGTGTTACTATCCCCTACTATAATTTTGTTGCTGTCAATATCTTTCCTGAAGTCTTCTAAGACGTTCTTTATGTACTTGGGTGCTCCTATGTTGGGTGCAGATGTATTTACAGTGTTTATGTCTTCTTGGTGGACTCTTCCCTTGAGTATTAGGAAGTGACCTTCTGGGTCTCTGTTTATGGCCCTTTTTTTTTAAGTCTATTTTGTCAGGTGTGAGTATTGCTACCCCAGTTTTTTTCCATCCATTTGCTTGAAAAATTCATTTTGATTCCTTCACTTTCAGTCTTTGTAGGTCTTTTGTCCTGAGGTAGGTCTCTTATAGACAACATATGCGTGGGTCATGCTTTCTTATTTATTCATTTATTTATTATTTATTCATTTCTTATTTATTTGATTGGAGCACATAATCCATTTACATTTAAGGTTATTATTGATAAGTACATTTTCATACCTTGTGTTCCTCCTTCTCTCTCTCCTCCTTCCTTTCCTTAAAGCAGTCTCTTTAGCATGTCTTGCAGAGCTGGTTCGGTGGAGGTGTATACTTTTAAACTTCTTTTGTCTGGGAAACTCCTTATTTGGCCTTCTATCTTGATTGAGAGCTTTGCTGGGTAAAGTAGCCTTGGTTACCGACCTGTGGTTCTCACTACTTGGAATATTTCTTGCCATTCTCTTCTGGCTTGGAGCATTTCCATTGAGAAGTCAGCTGCTAGCCTTATTGGGGCTCCCTTGTATGTTACTTACTGTTTCTCCTTGGCTGCCTTTAAGATTTTCTTTTTGTCTTGATATTTTGCCATTTTAATTATGATGTGTCTTGAGGTGGGCCTCTTTGTACTATAAAGTTTTGATTCAATGTCAACTTTTCTCCTTTAGAAAAGTTAACGTGGCTGTGTCAGTGATTTCTCTTTGTCAGTCTCATCCCTAACAAATATGTCCTTGGTGATTGATTGCACTTCAAACATCAGTGAACAGGTGGAAAATCCATCCTTTAGGTCAAAGATACTTCTTGAGTCTCTCAGAATTTCACCACACAGGGAGTATCTATTCTTTATCAAAAGGAAAATAATGAGAGTTAAGGGGAAATCATTTAATAAGAAAATTACTTTTTCTACAGAGGTTATTTGTACCCTTCTACAGAAAATATTATTAAATTATAAATGTGGTATTCTAAACATTTTGAAATCAACTCATGTAGTCATCTCATATGATTTTAACTTTTATGAAATCAAAGGGCAGACAGTCGCATTATGATTTTAAACAGAAGAAAGCTGAAGAATAGAAAAATTAAGCACGTGCTCAAAGACATAACTAATTAAGCAGTTGAAACATGAAACTTTATAAGTTTTTACACATAATACAGTCAAATAAAAATTTTAGGAAAATTGAATTTACCCTGAACTCTTCCTCAAAAGCAATATTTATGAAAGAATCTTAATTCCTATCTTTGTGCTTTGCCCACTTCCTGTTTGTCTTCTTTTTTTTTTAGAATAGATACTTTATTTATTTATTTTTTAATACTTTATTTATTTATCTTTAAATGGGGAGGGAAGGAGAGAAATATCAGTGTATGGTTGCCTCTTGTGAGTTCCCTGCTGGGAACTGGCCTGCAACCCAGGCATGTGCCCTGACTGGGAATTGAACTGCTATCGTCTGGTTCGCAGGCCTGCACTCAATCAACTGGGCTACACCAGCCAGGGCCCTGTTTGTCTTTTTGATTGAGACATCTGCAGATGGGGGCAGCAGTTGTACTAAAGAGAAAATGAACTGAAGATAGCCAAGTTCAGTGTGTAATTTTATGATAAATTACTAAAGGGATGTTCTCAGAAGAAAGGTTAAGTGTGGTGGTGTTGAGAACCACTAGCACATAAAAAAGCACAATAAAATCAGTGTAGCATAGAAAGAGAAGATAGTCTATCATGAACTTGATCTAATATAGTCAAATCAAATAATGTTCATCATCACACAAGCAGGATATAAGAACTATAATCTCCAATCAAGACATTCCTGTGCAGATAAAACCTGGCCCAAGGGGCTGATCATGCTTTGCATTAGTAAGGCTACACTTTCAGGGCAAGAAAAGATTTAAGGAGTGCATCAGCTGAAAGCATGTGAAGTTAAAAGCCAAGAATAAGAAAACAATTAGAAACAAACATTCCCTGCTTTGCCACAACTTGACTAAAAAAGTGTGGATGGTTTGCATAAGCAATGGGGCTCCATGAAAGAAAGAAATATAGATTTTGAGAAAATCTTTAGGAGAAATTCAATTTTCCTAGGAAGGAGGAAATGCAGTATTTGAATGAATATGGCTAAGCACATTTGAAGAATCACAAAAATCTTAAAGATGTGTACATAACACATGGGTTTATTCCTCCTGCAAATATAAAAATGGGCATGTGGAGGTAGATTTGTATAGCTGAGCTCGTGGTGTGTTATGAGCTCAGTTATTAACTTAACACAAGCCTAAACAACAGTGAGAACTTTGATTCTATGGAAATATTGGCAGTTTACAATCAGGAGAGAGTGAGTTCTAAGAAATTGTGCAATAATAAACTGTCAGTCACTGACAGGCTGTAATTAAGGGATAATGCTCCTATTCAGAACAAACAAATGGCTGAAGAAATAAACAGGATTCTCATTAGTGACTTTTCTAATTTATTTTCTTCCATAGCAGCTCATTAGTTGAGAACCACTGTGTTAAGTTGTATGTCTGCCATAGGTGTTGTCAGGGCATTTCTTTTTTTGAACTGATGTTTTCTGACTTTTAGCCACTTGTTCACAATGAGGTTTTCTCCTGCACATTTTATCAGGCTTTCTGTATTTCATTTAGAAATGCTGGGATGACTGGCAGGACAGACCTGCCAGAAGTAAGTCTGTTTACATGAGGCAGAACTCCCTCATGGAAAGGGGAGAACTGAGCAACAAAGATTTAGCTAAGGGACATGCCGGGTAAGTGTGGAGGGGAAGAGTGACTCCACATTGAAGTGTTTGTTGCTCATCTGCCAAGTGACCCAACAACTACAGATTCATGTCTGAGTCCTAGGTTTAAGGAGCTGCAATCAATAAAAATGAAATCAGTTTGTTTGCTAAAATCTCGGTGGGCAACTGAGAGCCCAATGGGTCTACACACCAGTTCCAGAAGAAATGGTAGACAGCATCGTCACTGCTGACATTAGTGTCCCTGAAGTGGTGTGAGTATATTTGTGAGGGGGATGGTTAGCAGATGCAGTGTGACATGGGTGAGAATCAGCTCTCTCTCCTCTCATCAGCAGCACCTTCCCATTGTCAAAGACAGAGCACAGGGCCTCTGGCACAAAGACAAGACTTAAACAATTGGAAGCCATTGCACTGGCCTTGACAGGGCTGGCAGAGGCCTCAGCACATCTGCCCCTTTATCACTGGCAACAATAGGAATCATCATTAACCATGGTTCAGAGCAGAGGGAAAAATGAAGAAGGGTAGGGGCAGGTGTGTGGCAGCTGAAACACCAGCTTGTGCCTTCCCAGAGCTAAGTAGACAGAATTTCAAGGTCCTTGTCTATCTCAAAGATTGGATGTGAGCATATCCTAAGAAATTATTTTGTTGCTACAATTTCACTGTAGCCACAGGTTGGCATGGACTGGGGGAACACAGATGATACAGTAGAGGAGAAGAGAGCCTGTGTCCCCTGAGTTACATTCCTAATGTTAGAAGCAGGACTGATGAATGGGTGCTCCTTCTTGGCTGAGTCCTGTGCCCCAAAGGTTGGTATTGTTCAGAGGTATTTATTTTTCAAATCAATTGTAGTTTGGCAAGGGGAAGGGCCAGGTAGCTCTCTCAGATTCAGGTGGTGAGCATTCCTTCATTTGCCTGACTGCAGAGAAAGAGAAGCAAGAGAAAAGAAATCGGGATGATGTAGAATGTGCACTAATTCTAAACTTTGGTAGTGCAAAAAGGAAGAGCTGGAGCTGCAAATGAATTAGGTCCATGGAGTTGGCAGGAAAGAAGGAAAGGATGAAGTCTGACATTGGAGAGTTGGATTTAGGAGAAAGTGGTCGTAATTAGAGGAAGTCAGATGGAGAGCCAAAGAAAGGTTTGGGGAGTAAATAGAATGACACAGGTAATAATATACCAGACAAAAGAACATACAGTGTTTGTAAAGTTGAATCAAGACAAAAGAGCTCCTTAGCCTGGTAAGAAAAGCTGATTCAAGTTGCCCAAATAAGAAATAGTTGAGGCTTAAATGGAAATATGACAGGATACAAGAGGGAAAAGAGGAAGAAGTGGCTATTGACTTTGAGACCTAGGCATACGAAGGAAAAAGTGGAGTCACTGTAGGATTTCACTGAGACCACAGGTCCAAACTTAGCAGGTAGTAGACACAATAAAGATTACATGGAAAGTTGTTTCTAAGAGATTCTTGGAAATAGCATCACCAAATGGTGTTTGCATATTACTTATTCTTTCTTTTTCTGAATTGTTTTTTAATCTTTATTTCAGTTTCAAAGAACATCTTTTTTTCACTACACCATGAACAGGTAAATATTTTGAAGTTTTGAAGTATTCCCAATATTTCTCTGTTTTTTCTTAAGTATAGGCTGAGACAGTTTGGTTTCCTAGTTAAACAAATATTCTAAATTATTATTTTAATACATTAATTGGGCCATTGACTAAAGCAAAACTTTCTTTTGTTTTTGATTTGTCACCTAGAGGTAGGAGTCAGCAGTGGCATAAAAACAGAGTGATGGGGCAGGAAAGATGAACTTCATTAATCAACTGAGCTCTTCATCACTATTCCTCCTAATTGGTCTCCTAGTTTTAACCTTTAATAGCCTAATAGCTGAAGCACAATGATGTTAGGAACTTCCCTGCCTGGTTTCAGAAGCTGTAACCCCCCATGGCTATGGCTGAGTAAAAAGACCCTGGGACCATAAGCCACTAAGGAGACAAAGCTTATTCTCCCAGCAGGGGTGCAGCCTCTGCCCTCTTTACTTCACCCTGCTTGGCCCCTCGAGAATGGCTGTATAGTCAATGATGGGTAAGATTCCTCAAGGAAGGAACAACCTAAGACAGGCATAGCCACAAAGGGGCTAGCAGGGAAGGACTAAGGGGACTATAGAAAAGGAGTGATGGACCCTCACCCCTTGGCTTTGTCATAGCCTTAGTCCTCATTCTATCTGTAAAAAGTCTCCTAATCTCTTGGCTGTCCACATCTCCTACCTGATTCAGGCCTGAAATAATGCCAGAGGGTGGTATAGCTTTGTGCTGGAAAGGGTGGTTCCCTGGGGATGATCAGGCCTAAGAAAGAATGCATAAAATCTTGTGAAACCCTCTTTACTAAGAATGCCCTTAGTTTAAATAAGGGTCCAAGCATAAAGTGAGTCTTTTCCCCAAAGTTTTATGGCCCTTTGACGTTACTATATCTATCTAACCCTAACTCAGAATAAGCCCTTATAGTTCTTTGAATTTTAACTATTCCTTGATCATTACTGCCAGACAATGACTCATGAGCTTTATATATACACCTTGTACTCCTTTGCAAACTAAACCCAATAAAAGCCCATTGAGAAAAAGGCTCAAGGCCCTTCTACTCTGAGAGATTGGCCACCTTTCCTCCCCAAGCAGATCATGTCTTGGTAAAATTATTCTCATCCATTGTGGCCTGGGGGAGCTCTGTAGGCAGAGCACCCCCACACAAGGAAGGGCTTTTATAGACAGGATCACAGAAAACCTAATTTTTCTGAGGTCCCCATGTCCTTACTGAAAAGTGGTCTGAGTGGGCAAATGACTTAAGGGAGAGGTTAGCAAACTGTCTATGCCCATAAGAACCACACTGGATTCTTATTGAAGGAATAAGAATTATGAAGGAAGTTCATTATGAAGGAAGTAGTAATGTCACTGGAAAAGCCACAGAGTAGAATGCGCTCTAGTCCCAGCTATGCCAGGAGACCTCCAAAATGTCACCTAACTTCCCTAAGCATTGGTTCACTCACCTGTCAGTGGAGCTGGGGTAGATGAATCCTGTGATTCTGTATAGCTCTAGCAGCTATTGTGTTTCTACGTGCTTTCCAAAGTTGGAAAGGTTGGAGGATATTTCATTATTGACTATTTACTGTGGCATTTAGCTTTCTCCTGAAATGTGGGTAGCCTCTAGCATGTGCTCTCAGCTGGAGATTAGGAGGCATCAGAAGAAGACAAAAGGCGTAGAGAGAGATTGTCTATTAAAAACCCTCTCCATGGTCAGTATTCTACTGTATAATTGGAGGGGGAGATAAATGCTTTCATATATATTTCTTTACTTATCTATATGTGAAAGTGTTTGAGAAAATTTAATGAAAAACTTACATATATATGTTTATATTGGTACTGAAAAGCAACTGAAGTCCTGCTGCCTGCCTCCACACTGTAGGCAAAATTCCAGAGGCAAAGTTTTGGTGATAAAGGAAAGGAGTTTTTATTCAAAAGCTTCACAGTTTTGGAATAACAGCTTTCCAAATGCATTACTCACTTAAGTCTATCAATTAAGGCTAAACTCTTAACACCTGAGTTTTGCTATCATCCCTCCTGTTAGCTTTTAATTATCTTATTTCTACAGGGTTAGTTTACAAACTAAAACAACATAAGATACAAAGCCTAAACAATTTTGGAAGAATGACAGGCTTCCACCTCGACAGCCTATTCCCTCTAGAACACCCAAAGAATAACCCTGACACCCTTGGCCAGGCCAGCCTGATTGTAAGCTGTGCCTGGAATTCCTTCTTATCCAAAATACCACCCGTTGGGCAGGAATCTGCAGCATTATCATCCAGGCATCCTCAAGGAATTGACAGTCCTCAAGGAATTGTCATCCTCAAGGAATGACAGCCCAAAAGCCAGAGAGAGCCAACACCCCTCTGAGAGCCCAAGAGTGCTTCTTTTATTTCAAATCTTTTTGTCCATAATTCCATCCACTCTGGAGGCATTCAGCTTCTCAGGCAATCCTGTCCTTGGCTGTTTGCCTTGAGCAACCTTGTCCTATGGCCCCTCCCTACTCCTTCCTAGTGATCTGATCAGATCTCTATCAATATATGTGTGCACAAATATAAATATATGCATATATGATATCGCCACATATAAATCTACTTCTAGGTGAATTGTATCTAGATAAGAAAAATCTAAGATAAAAGGGAGAAAGTAAATCTTTAAATAGCATTTTAAAAGTAACACTACAACTGTTACTGATCTCTGGTACCCATTGAAAGTGGAAGGATTGGGAAAAGAAAGTTGACTTTAATTTCACTAATGAGTTAGCAGGCAAGTCATTTGCTGCAAATAAGAGGAGAGAGAGCTTGAAAAGAGTAGTGAAAGTTGGAAAGAGGAATGACTGTGAGGTAGAATGATTGTTTAGGAGATCACTGGAGACTGTAAATTTGGAGGAAGATTTTCATTAACTGTACCAGAAGCAGAGAGATGGTAAGGCTGGTCCAAGAGAGTTAATTAGAATTCTGGTTACAAGTGACAGAAAACTCAACCCAATCTGGTTTAAACAGGAGATGGATTATCTAAAGCAGCTGTCCCTAAACTTTTTGGAACCAGGGATTGGTTTTGTGGAAGACAATTTTTCCACGGTTGGGGGTGGGGTTGGAGGTCAGAAGGTAACTGGACCACCTCCTGTTGGAGGTCCAGTTACCTTCTGACCTCCAACAGAAGGTGGAGCGCAGGAGGTAACTGGAGTGCAGCTTCACTCCCTCCATGGCCCACTGCTCATCTCCTGCTGTTTGGCCTGGCTCCTAAAAGGCCAGGGACCAGTACCAGTCTGAGGCCTTGGGTACTGGGGACCCCTGATCTAAAGAACTGAAAAATACAAGGATGTGTGCAATAAAATTTGGTACAAGGGCTCAAATGTTTTCACTGGGATATGGTGTATCTCAGCCCTGCTTCTTATGGGTTGGCTCCATTCTGAAATAGACAATAGTTACTCCAGCAGAAACTTCACAGTCTTCTTGGTCACTCAGCAGAAGACCTGGAATCCACTCTGATTGGGCTTGATTGGCTTAAGTCATGTGTCTATTCCGAAACTTATCACTGGGCCAGAGAGAATAAGATACATTGACTGAGTCGTAGCTGAGTCACATGCTCTAACTAGGGCATCATAGACCAAGTGGTGGAAGCAGAAGCTCCCCAGAGGAAAGTTGGGGAACTGTTATTTGGAGAAAGGTATATAAATAGACACTAGGCAGCAAAAACAACACATCTTTCTTTGAGATTTTTTCAATGTGAGGATGCTTGAAGGAATGATGTGTAGTGGTGAGGGTTTCAGAGAAAAGGATAAAGAAATGATTCAAGTGGTGGACTAGGGTCTGTGATGGATAGGAAAGAAAGTGAGAGAAAGTAGTGATGTTAAGGCAGAAGGTCTCAGGGAAGCTGTACAGTATTGTATTAAAATTAAGAGAGTAAAAACTCCGTGTCACTGAAGGTAAAACTATAAAGGAGAGGCATTCCAGTCTAAAATGTGGCTGTGGAGTGTTTTAGCCTGTGTTTGTCCTGGAAATTAATGCCTGAAACCAGAGTTTTTATTTGCACAGTTTATTTTGGGCTTGTTTTGTATAGTCCTAAGGAATAAGAGTGAGTGACTGGGGAGAGTCAACAGGGAAGGAGGGAAATAAAGGTAAGAGTAGATGAGTGATGCAGACACCAGATCGGCATAGTGCACTAGAGCCAAGAACTCCCGGGCTCAAGCGATCCTCCAGCCTCAGCCTCCCATGTAGCTGGGACTACAGGTGCACGCCACCATACTCAGCTGGTCCCAACTGTACTGGCATGTCTGGGACTGCACTCGATGCCGGGCCCAGGGGCCCTGCAGCCAGGCTGTGAGTGCGTGCACACACTTGCTATGGATCCCACCCTGTGGACCGTGAGCCTCCCAGCAGCTGGTGGGAACCAGGAGCAGAGCCTAGCTAGTAGGCGTGGGTCCCTTCTGTTCCATACTTTGGAAACTAGAGATCCCTTATCTAGGAGACATTCAGCAGCTCTAAAATGTTGCTGAACCTAAAACATTGCTCTTGTTCTTTAGAGAGCCCATTCCCCATGGTTGAGGATTCGTAGAAAACTTTAAAGATTTTTTTTTAAGATTTTATTTATTTATCTTAGAGGGAAACGGACGGGGGAGGGGAGAGAGAAAGAGAGAGAGAGAGAGAAATATCAATGTATGGTTGCCTCTGGTGCATCCCCTGCCAGGAACCGGGAACTGGCCTGCAACCTAGGCATGTGCCCTGACTAGGAATTGAACCGTGATCGTGTGGTTCGCAGGCCTGCGCTCAATCCACTGAGCTACGCCAGCCAGGGCTATAAAGAATTTTTTTAACAAATAAAAGAACCTTTTTCTAAAATTCCTCCTGCAGCAAGCACAGCAATTACAAAGCCAGTCTCAACTGTGCCTTTTCTCCACCTGCATCTTTAAATCCTTACGCCGTCTGATGGAGGGAAAGGCAAAACTGAAGGGGCTGCAAGAGGCGGCTTAAAAGAAAGAATTTGCTGAGATGCCTGTAAACTGTCCTGTAAGTAGTTGATGTTTTTATGGCTGAATAAAGGGAAATCTTTGCTCTTTCTCCCAAGCCTAGACCTAGTTGGGGGTGGTGCCACAGGGATCAGCTTGTGGGTGTTTTTAGTGTTGCAGCAAGCGCCTTTGTGGCTCTTAACTGCTCAACCTGCACCCATGAGGTTGCGGCAAAAGCTTGGGAGAGGGAGCAAGGCTCCTGCTTACTAAAGAAGGTACAGTTGCAAAGCAGTTGCAAGAGAGGGCAACCTAAGAAGAAAGCCCCTTTCCTCTGAAATCCAATATACCCTATGACGTTTCCGAATAGCACTCGGGATTGTTAACCCTCAGCTGGGCTGATGCGCACAATCCAACCAAGTTGGTGTGTTGTCCAAAATGACCATGGCTCTTGGCCTCTGGGTCCCTGCTCCTGGGTGCCAGCTCATGCAGACACCAGCCCGCAGTGTCTGTCTCATTATGGATGAAATGAGACATTCACATGGACTACACAGTGTGGTGGAGAAGGGACAGCATGGCTTTTCCTCTCATGGGGAGCAAAAGCCCTCAGCAGTCTCCACCACGACAGGCCTTTATTGGGTTTCTCTGCACATTATAAGATGGTCCTCATTTACTATGCACAGGTCCACTTTAGGTGGTTACCTTTTACAGAAAACAAAGGAGCTGATGCTGCTAATCACATCACAGAAGGATGTTTGCAAATGAAAAGGCAAAAGTGGTTGAATCAGTTACACTCACCCTTGGAAGGTTTAGCATGGGTTTTAGGAAGTTACTTTGCAGTAAATGTTTACTACTGGGGGCTGGGCCCACACCACACAGAATGGTCTCCTACAGATTAGCAAATCAGTTATTACTGTGGTGCTTGATTCTGCCGGGATCTTTGAAGGAGTGTATACAGTGTGTCTCAAAATAGTCTACCTGGAGGACCAAAGGGAAAAGAATTTATTTAGTAGCTACGATTCCCCATTTGTTGAGAGTTGCCTCTTAGAATATCAACTGGTCTCTATTTCTGGGTTGTGTGTGAATAAATCCCATAGTGTTTCCTCAGGCATCCCTCAGTGAAGCCCATGGTGTGTATGTGAGGAGAGGCAGTGGGTCAAAGCCTGCATGGAACTGTCATACCTATGTCTAGAATCAAAGCTAAGGACAAGAGCATGTTAAGATAGTGAGCCAAAGGGAACTGATTAAAGTCAACATTTTGCACCATCAAGCATTCACATCTCCTATGGCTCTCATTAAGCTCAGTCCACTGGTGGATATCCACAATCTCTAAAAAACTTAATAGATGTGGACTCTGACCAAGTGGCTCAGTTGTTTGGAGCATTTTACAGTACACCAAAATGTTGTGGGTTTGATTCTGGGTCAGGGCACATACCTAAGTTATGAATTCTATCCCCAGCTGGAGTGCTTATGGGAGAAAACCTACTGATGTTGTTACCGAACAGAGGTTCAAGGGGGGCGGTGCAATATTTGGCCCACTGACAGATGCCAAAAAACTACTACAGAAAACTGGGGCCCCTCCCAAGGAGGGTATACTAATGCCTACTGGGCTCATCTGTCCACCGCCAATTGGAAAGACATCTCTCAATGCCAGAGATTTGCGAACAGGAAACAAAATATTTATTTAATGCTTTTCAGGCCTAATACCTTCCTTAAAATATCAAAGTCCTTTAGGGTATACACACACACACACACACACACACACAGAGCGCTCCCTTCTCCCCCTGTCCTAACTCTGGTACCATAAATCAGGAAAGGAGCACACATCCATTTTTCCAGGCTGCTGGTATGGTCAGCTGTGTTGACCGTCCAGGCAGGATCTCCAATTAATCCAAAGTCATGCGGTACCTTCTACTGGCAAGAGTTCTTTGTACCAAATTCCAGTCAAAGTCTCTCCTGCTTTCCAGGCCACTCGGACAAAGGAAATGCCCCAAAGCCACGTGGGCCTCTTCTACCAAAGCTGCAGGGGTCCTCACTCTACCAAAAGCTTGTGTCTTTCTTCTTCACCTGGCCGCAGGGATCTCCATTCTGGCAAAACTGCGTGGTTTTCCCTTTCACCTAGGCAAGAGGGGGTCTGCACTCTGCCAAAACCACATGGCTCTTTCACCTGGCCAAGAGGGGACCCTTACCCTGCTGAAACTGTGTGGCTCTCCCTTTCACCTCACCAAGAGTGGGTCCTCACTCTGCTACAGCCACATAGCTCTCTCTCACATGACTGCAGAGGTCTGCACTCTGCTGAAACTGGATGGCTCTCCCTTTGTGGCTGCAGGGATCTACATCCTTCTAAAATAGCGTGGCTTTCCTCCTTCACCTGGGCAAGATGGGGGTCCTCACTCTGCTACAGCCACATAGCTCTCTCTTTCACCTGGCCGGGAAGGGACCCTTACTCTGCTGAAACCTCGTGGCTCTTCCCCCAATGGCTGCCGAGTCTGGGTTTTAAATCCTGCTTTGCAGCCCCATTTCCAACTCCTCCCACAATCAGTTACACTTGCCCATATTTCTATATTATTACAAGTTTACTAGGCTGCCATCATTAGTCTGGGCAAGTATGGCCCCATGGCGTGGAGCCAATGAATTCCAAGATCTCACGCAGGTACTGTAACTCAGGGGAGCTTCCTCTAGTTACGTTTTGGGTGGAAGTCACTTCCTTTTCCCTGGCTCAAAGTATGGCCACAGCTATTTAACATATTTATGAAACCAGTTAAAGGTTATAGATATGTTAAATGACCATTCTAGAGGTTAGCTGCAAAACTGTTGCTATGCAAAACAGCTCTCAATTGCCCTGCTCCATTTGTCCCTTCCCCTTGGCGGGGGGTGGTGAGGACATCTTAATTATTCCTGGACACCCTGAGCTCTGGACCCCATCCCAAATCCTTTTCTGGGGCCCCCCTCTTGGCTGCATCCTGTTACAATGTTTCTCTCATATATCAATGTTTTTCTCTCTCCCTTTCCCTCCCTCTCTCTCTAAAATCAATGAAGATATCTTTGGATAGGGATTAACACAAACAGGAGAATGGGGTTAGTGGAGTAAGATGCAATCTGTGCCCCTGCAATAGTTTCCAGCACTGTATTGCAGTGTTTTCTCCAATGCCCACTTTGCCCTGAGCCCTAGTTCAGCCACTGGGGTTTCATTGGTGGGGGCAGGGTGCAACTCAGACCTTACCCCCCAAAATGTTTAAGTCCTTAAGTTGCCTTGCTATTCTGGTATTTGGGTGTCTGCAAATATTCATTTCCCATTAACAATGGTAATGGACCATTGGACCATTCACCATAAAGAAATTATGAATCTTGAGTTTCCTGTTCCCCTTGTGGAGTGGGACTCAACTTCTCAAGGTAACCAGGGCTGCTGATCTCTACCAATACTCTCTTCTTTGCTTCTTGACCCAGCACTATGATGAACCTAAAGAGAAGGGAGTCATGGCTTTGATCTTTAAACATCTTTCAGTGGAAGTGTCTCTTCCCACTCCATCCTCATTCCAATAACCAGGACATCTAGTTGACAGAATCACGTGGGGATAGGAAGCAGAAATTTCATTAGGGAGTCTCTGGGAAGGATGTTGAAAGTGGTAGATTTTGTATTCATTTCTTGACTCTGTGACATGTACATTGTATGTTCTAGCTATTGGGTACACAGCTCCATATGTTAACTGGTCATTCAATATACATGCTACATTTTGGAAGATAGCACCCAAATATTGTGGGTAGTTATTCCAGAGCTAGTGCCTTAGCCAAGCCATTAATAGGTTTATAACAGATCCATAATGAAATCATCATTTCAGATCACTGAATCCAGGTGATGAGTTTCTTGGTAAACCCAAAGCATCCTGTGATCATGTACCCATCATTTAGCCTTCTAGGTAAAAAAAAAGTCTGATTGGAAGTAATCCTGTGTAAAATCCTATGCTGGTAAATCTGGTATCGTGTAAGTCTCCAGGTGTGGTGTGTGGTGCTGACATAGGTTCTGAGGGCTGATGGTGTGAATTCACACCCAGAATAGTATTATTAATTTCATTAAAGTGACTGGTTTCTTCAAGGGATTATGCCAGTTGAGGGTTTAATGTAGTCTCTGCTGCTACTGCTGGCATTCTGGGCACTGAGCTTTGGCAAGATGAAGTCAGTGTTGTGGGGCGCAGCCTTTTTCTATAAATGTCCATGCTGCAAGCCCTGTGGTGGCTCACATCCATGGGCTGAGCCATTCTACTTTTCTGCTTGTTGAGTGCCTCCTCCCTAGTGGGCACTAATGTCAGGGGATGAAGATCTACATGCTTGGTGTTCACTTCCTTTGGTCCATTTATATACCTCTTCCCCAGATTTCTTGTTTCTCATATGTCAATCCTGTTTCTTTCAGACTCTGATAAACCAAGGAAGTCATTTACTGTAGGTCACAATCTCAGGCCTCTTCTTCCTCCACAAAAAAGAAAATCAGCTTCACTGCTTGCAACTTCCACTCACTGGTGGGATTCCTTTTTGTTACTGTCCATGAGAGTCACCCTTGATTGTAGGTGAAATGCAGCAGCAGTCCACTTTGTGGTAACAGCAGTGTAATGAGATTGCTCAGGTGCAAATCACGCTGAGTCTTCTTCCTCCTCAGTCAGTTGGTCAAAGGGAACCTCTTGTGAAAATATAGGTGTGAATTGCACAAAGATAGGTGACATGAAAATGTGGGCCTAGTTGCACAAGATGCTTACGTGTGGTCCTTGGACCTGGCCAGGCCCAGTCCTGAGTTTACCATTTCCAGTGTGTGATATATCACTTCTGTGTTTACTCATTCTTATGACATAGAGGATATCATAATACCCAGATCATGATGAGTAGCTCCAAGTACACTAGGGCCCTGTAGCCTGGAGTATCTGCTAGCTCTCTGGAGAATGGGCTTGCTCCAGAACCCTAGGGTTCTCTGATTCTCCTCCTGGGGTATGCCAGAGGCTCCAGCACCATCCTTATATACCACAACAACTAGCATTACAGGACCCCTTGGCTCATAAGCCCACATTGTGCCTTAAATGCAACAAATTTTCACAAGAAAATACACCCCTGAAATAAGCACAGATCAAGGAAAAAAACACCATCAACTGGCACTAAATTTTAAGAGGAGTTTTCAGGTAGCTTCTTATACCAAGGAAACTCACTGAAGATGTTTTCAGCAGCCCTGCTGGAGAAATCACAGAAATGCTATGTGGCTGTTTTTTATGCTGACTCTGAATAATCATGAAGATTGATGCATCCTGAAGCTATTCCACTGTGAGAAAATGAATATAGCACAGTCCCTGTCTTTGTAGATCTTATATTCTAGCAGGAGAGATAGGCATTGATCAAATTATGCAAATAAATATAAAATTACTTCTGGAGATTCTCAGGTTCCTAGCTTTCTATCAGTTTGATCTCATCTTCCCAGGCTTAAGGCTTTGTCCACAGACTTGTTCTAGACCTCTGGTTCCTTTGGTCTTGGAATTCTGCCTTAATCACCACAGTGTTTGTGCTCCTGCTTTCTGATACAGTCTCCAGCTGCATCACCCACTTCTGGCCTCAGGACCTTCTAAAGTCTTGTGAAGAAGCTGCCTGCTCCAACTTAGGTGGTGTTCCAGCCCGATCCCTACTTTAAGCTACTGGGCTTCTGGTGGTGGAGTGGAAGCAGTAAAAGCAGCCAGATCCCAGGAACTGTCTTCACACAGGAGGTACCTCACTGCCAGAGGCTGTAGACAAGTAGATTCTGGCATTTAGAGTTCAGCAGAACAGCTGTACCCCTATGAAGCTGGTCTGTCACATGGTTTGGGCAGTCCTCCTGGAAACTTGTTCTCAAGGCAGTTTCCACAGGCTCTTCCTAAATTCTGAGAATTACCTAAAATCCCAAACGAATCCCTTTTCTGCTTAAAATGGAACCTGCCATTTGCAACTAGGAACACAGAACCATATGCATGGTGGGGGCTGATGGTGAAGCAGAATTATGGAATGTCAAAATTGGAAGGCATCCTTAGACATTAGATAGACTGTCTCACTGTCCTATAATCAGCTAGTGTTCCTAGTCCATTCTAACTCCCACAATTCATTGTCTACAGTACATATGAGGAATTCTTAAAAAGTTAAAACAAATCACGTAACTTGTTTTAAGTTTTGTTTAAAATTCTAGAATAAAATCCAAACTCCTTAACATTGCTACAAAATTTCACATGCTCTAGTCCACTTAGAAGTAGACTCTAGCCTACTTCTTTGACTTTATTTTCTACCCACTCTTTCATAGGGGTTCATCCTTTCTGGCACCTGCACATGCCAAACACAGTCCTGCCTATTAGCCTCTGTCCTTGTTGTTCCTTGTAACTGCAATTTTCAACCCAGGATCCTTGCATAGACAACTTCTCGTCATTCAAATGTTAGCTCTTCAGAGTGACCTTTCCTAACCACCCTATCTTAAGAAGTCCCCCTATTGCTTTCTAGCCCATTACTCTTTTCTGGAGACCAAGAGTAAAGTATCTTGTTTTAACGAAATCAGCATATTCTGAACAATCATCTATTAAATAAAAAAAGAGTTTCTTGTTTCTAATTTGTACAAAGGCACCATATGAGCTAGCCGTGGCTGTGATGTGCAAGAAGGTGTGGGAGCTGGGCACACTTGTACAACCAGGGAGAAGCTGGCCTGGTGCAGCTGAATGAGGAAATTCTTGAAAACCAAGCAGAGGAATCTAAACCTTATGTCTTAGTAAATGACGTTCTGGTCCTTCAATGGGTTCAAGAGTTCTGTTGCCCTCCACAGGTGTCTAGGAAGAAGTCTAGGAGGTTCTAAATGAGCACAAGGCATGGGAGGTATCACCCTTCACTACAAACTTCCACTTTCTTACATGGTACTGCTGGGCAGAAAGGGATGGGAAGTAATGCATAGTGCCTGACACCTGGTAGACAATCAAGAAATACTTGCAGAATGAATGCGTGAGGCCAGACCTACACAAGCCATAGTGTGGAAGATCCTGGCTGGGAGCTAGCTGGCCACAGATAGTCATGAGAGCATAGTTGTAGGGCAGACTGGCAGAAGTTTCAGAGAAGATGGGCCTGTGCCTGGGGAGATTGTTACCTCCACCATCCTCTTAGTAAACATACAGCTCCAGAAGGCAGAGTTCAACTAACAATCAGACTCCATGAGCCCTAGTAGGAGTGTTTTTCATTTTTTTCTTTTTATTTTATCCAGATGAAATCTCCTGAGGTGGGCATAGCTCACAGAGAGAAAGCAAGCCAAAAATTAGTGGTGAAAATGCCCTACCCTCTGGGTAGAATTCTACCCTCTGGGTAGAATCAACTCCCTGTCTTCATTTTGCTCTGTTTCCTGGCAGTTTTTTATGAACATAAACCACATATTTTTATAACTGTTCTTCATTAAAATCATTGAGGGCCAAAAATGAAAAAGCAGGCTGAAGCTGACATTACTGCTGAGAGATACAACTTTTTGCTTTGCCAGAAAGTCCAGGGACAGGGACAGAGGACCTGACTCCCTCCTACTCCCTTTTCTCTTTTTCACCCTCCTTCCTACCCCCCCCCATTTTCCTCCCTTCTCCTTCCCTCCTACTTTAATCTCTTCTGTTCTACTCTTTCTCCCTCCCTTCTTCCCTCCTGCCTTCTCTCTCTTTTCCCCTCCCTCCCGTCTTTTCCTTTTTCTATCCTTCACCCACTTCAACTTCCTAAATACCACCTATGTTGTAAATATAACACCAGTGCTGAAGACAAAGAAATCAATGAGAGTTTCCATCCTTGAGGCATATACACTTTAGCCTGTCCTTGAATGCTTTAGGGATTCATAGCAAACTCAGATTTAGGAGCAAATGATTTGGTTCGGGTCTCAAGGCACCAAGTGCTCAAATATTGCTGGGCCTACATTTGGCCTGCTAAGAGGTGAGCAGTGAGGTGAGTCAGAGAGCTTGAAAGTGGCCTGCTGCTCTGCACCTGTCTTGCAGGTAATTAGCAAGGTTGGGCTGACAAATATGACTCCTGGAGTCTCTGCCATTGTGGATGTTTTAGGAAGCATAGCTGGGTGGTCAGTGAAGATTGCATTTGTCAAAAGGAGGCACAGCTTAAAATCACCAAGAACATAATTTTTGCCCCTTCCATTGGCTCAAGATCAAGAGGGTGACAGGCAATTTAATGTGTGTGAAATGTAACAGAGTGTGCCTGTCTTCTTAGGTTTTCAGATACAAGTTATCAGTAATTTTCAATGCTTCTGAAATTTTCAATACTACTTTTTATATTACTTCTAAGACTTTAGTAAAGACTGATAAGGTTACTTTGTTCTCTTCTTTGTAGAAAATAATAGAATTTATACCTCTTTGTTGATAAAGAGAATGGAAAAATAGATAGTTACATTCAGAATTTGAGAACAGCAAATCAAGGTTCTACTGATAGTTTAATTACTAATAAGTTGAATGACTTTGAGCAGTTTTATAACAAATTTATTTGAGTCTTAGTCTTCTTACTATCAAATGTGTTTTGTAATATAACCTACCCCTTTCACTTCATGAATATTCAAGGAGGATTTATTAAAACAAGAAAGTAAAAGTTCTTTGAACAATGAAAATTACTGCTCAACTAGATCTGGACATGGTAAATTGAGTGTCTCAGAATCATGATACATGAAGATGCTATGATACTTAGTTCATATACCAGTGACTATCAAGTGTTAGACTCAGAGGGTGAACCTTTAATTTCTCCTCCTGTTATTTGCATTTGCTGTCACTCCGTTGTGCTTTCCCCTTTCATGTTTCCTTCAAGCTTGGCCCTTTGATGAGAGTTCCTGGTGTTTTTGTCCATGGCGATCCAATCTGTACTAAACAAGGGAGAAAGACTCCTATGACTTTTAACATCATCCTCTCCATACGCTTTTGCTTCTAAGAAGCCTAATTCAAACACTCTGGCTATGTTAGGCCCATATTCTCATGGCCATTGTGTGAACCCTCTTGGCCTCCCTCACTGTGACCCTCCTACCTCCAACTGTCACGCCCACCAGGAGGGCAGTCCCCTCCTTCCAAAGTAACTTCCTTCTTTTCAGTGGCTTTCTAGGCAACTTCCTCTGAAGTGTATGCTGATTAGGATTTGAAAATGTCTTTATAACCTATTCATAAGCTACATGAGAAAATGAGTCAATCTTATATTTTGCATCAGCATCTGACTTTAGACCAAAACATAATTTAATCACTCCTCTTGGTCAACGGGTATAGTTCTGAATAACTTTTTTTCTAAAAATTAAACACTTGACTCACAATATGCATTTGCTATCATTTTCAGAGCAGGGAAATGATGCCATAGATATTAAAGGTAATTCCCAAGGAGGAGTCATGTGAATCTTTTAAGTAATTTATCATTGACTTGTGCCTTTAGCCTCTGGAGGTTTCCTTATTAAAGGAATCCCTTATTTGGATTCAGATGTTCCAATTTGTTTGAATTTAAAAAAATAACCAATTTTATTATCAAGGCTGGCCATCCTACAGCTAGTCACCCACCCAGGGCCCTAGATTTGTAACCTGTCTGCTTCCAAAAGAACATAAAATGGTATAATAAACATGCCTATAATGGAGCTTCTAAGATAGAAAATTCAAAACCAGGAACAAGTTGAGGAAATAAAATACAGAAGAGTTATTATTTTTGAACATGCAGTTGAATTGCTTGAAAGGCAGAGGAAATCATGGAAGCCTAGAACTTAGTCCTTTCCTTATCAAAAATGGAATATTTTAGGTCTTTTATAGAAGTAAGACAAAACAGCTGATATTTGCTTGGCACTCACTCAATAACTGATAAGAGCTTTCACACACATCTCCTTTGCCACCTACTAGCTGGGACACAGCAGGCAATTTACCCAATATCTCAGGCAGGCAACTCCTAACCTGTGACCCGGGGGGATGAACATCCCTGACTCAGAGTGTGCTGTGAGAATTCAGCAACGTGCTTGTAAGGCTCTAGTAGAGTCTTTGTGCATTGTAAACATCCAATAAACAGCATCTGTAATTCCTGTAACACCCTTCCAGGAAGGTGTTACTATCTCTGTTTAAGAAATAAAGTTATATCATTAGTCAGAGTGTCAGTAGTGTATGGAGAGTCAGGATTTGAATCCAGGTCTCTTTAATCAAAAAGTCCATGGCTTTCCTACTGTACCTGTCAACTCAAAAAGGAATTTTCTAAATGAAATTTTCTTTCTTCCATTTTTAAAAGAGAATATTGAATAACATAATGAACAATGTAGGAAATCAACTTTCAGGGGTTATTTCTTAGACTCTCAGTAGGAGCAATGAAGTTAATATTAGACCATATCTCAGGGAAATCATTTTTTGTGAGGAGCCAGGCTACAAAGTCCAGCTGTCCGGGGAGCTAACTTAATGTAAATAAATGATGGACTACTTATTCCCACACAGCTAACTCTGGTTGGTTACATTGGTGTTTGATAATACCAGTGATTCCTTAATGGTTCTGATATTTTGATATTCCTCATGCAGCAGGAGAGGTGCTTTCCCCTAAATTCTAGTGTTCAGTAACCTCCTTTTCTTGAACTAGCCCTGGATGAGGTTTAAAAAAGTGATTTTTCCACTCCACAACAACCCATTCCCAAGCTGCTTCTTTGTTTTGCTTCTAGTTTTCACATCCCTGGCAACAGGCTCCTCACAGGCATTCTGAGCCCTCAGCCTTCCAGGATTCTAGGACATATTTCTGACAGGCCCCAGGAGATGAACGGTATCCTCTGGCCCAACTCCTTGACCAGTTTACTCTGTGAATCAGGCTCCGCCCTTTTCACTGACTCCGCCCCCACCCTGGCTCCCAATGGACCTCTCTGAGGCTAATAGAAAAGCAGAACAAACTTTGTTCCCTGTCCAATTCTTGCTCATTTCTGTTTACCAGCTTCTGCTTTGAGCTGTTTCTGACCCAAAAGAATCTCTTAACCTACTGAATTAAGATGAGTTAGATTACAGTAAAAATAGCAGACTGAGCACAGTATCAGTTCATGCCGCTATTGAACATATAAGTTATTTTGCTTGATCCTCACAATACAACCTAGGAGTACATAAACCAAAGCTCAGGGAGGAAAAATAAGTTGATAAAGGTCATGAGGCTTAGAATGGGAGAGGTAGGGCTTAAACCCAATCTGATTGATCCAAAGCCAATGTTCTCTTTTAATGTAATTTACTGTCTTCTCTGATTATATTTGCAGGTCTCTGGGTGCAGAAAACTTCTTAGCAGTCATATCTATATATTCCTAATATATTTAGAAAATCTTTTTCCCAGGAAACTAGACATGAAAAGTCTCCCAGTCTCTGGATCTTTCCAAGTAATCAGTATTCCACACTGTCTGCATATGAGCACAAATCTATTTCTTCTCCGTAATAATGAATGATGAAAACAGGCCCCACTGCCTGATAGACGTGCCGTATCCTGTCTTATTTGCCAAGGCATGCCAATTCAATTGGCCATTTTCAGCATGGATGCATAGGGATTTCTGATGCATTGTATATTGAATTGTGATGCTGGAATCTTTTTTTCCAAATTAATGCAACTGTGGGAGCTGAATTTTGAACTTAAGGGGACAGAAAGATAAAATGCAATTTCCAGCTTAAAATTATTATTTTTAATTCTCTGTGGGGTGGATTTCACTCTTGTCTGGTTTTATCTTATCAGACATACAGGGTTGGCAGCACTATTCAGAGCCTGTCCTAAGGCTACCCTGTGTAGAAGCTGCCTTTCTGCTTTCATTTCCTATTTTCTCATCTGCTTCTACCTCTTACTCTTCTCCTTCAGGGGCCCTGAGCACCCAAACCTACAGCATACCATGGGCAAAGAGAGGTGGTGCCAGATGGCTGGACCTGGGTTGGATCCCAGCCCTGCCAAATACTAGCTGGCTGACTTTAGAGAGAGCTCTTATCCCACTACGCCTTCATTTTCTCATTTATAGGGTGAACATGATAAGCATGTAACTGGTAGCAATGTCCAGAGACACAAAGGAGATAATGCACATGTAAGTGCTTTGCTAATTGAAAGAATTTTGCAAATGTTTGTTACATATTTTTAACTTTTGATTATCTCAAGCTAACCCCCTGCCCACTTACCAAGGCCTGCTCTGCATTCGTATAAAACTCAAATGTTCTTTCCCTTCATCTCAAGTAAAGTTTACAACTTCTCAGGTCACCTGAACTGTATAGAGACTAGACAAAGACCAAGACCTCTAGCCACCTTCTCCCCATCACTTGTGTAACAGGCCAGAGGACAGGGATCAGTACTATTAATAGCCCCTTTTAGGAAAAGACATGGGTGCCTAGCCATTGTGTGAAATGTTGATCATTCATTGCACCTGTAGGGAGTATCACACTTCACTAGGTGGAGGAGCTATGCTGGCTTTTGACCTTATTTATGGAATGTTGACCTTATCTTTGAGAGGTGTGAGCCTTCCAGCTAGAGTTGTCTGTATTTAGCATGTGCATCACCAAGAGCCAAAGGCCAGCCAGGGTGCCAGACATGGCCAAGTCTGAGTGAAACTGACCTTTGTAAGTGTCCTTCACCTTTCGAAGGTCGAGTCCTCCATCCCCAAACTCAGCCTAAATAGCCAGAGGGGCGAAGATAGTGAGGAAGTAAAGGTCCAGACTCAATATTTGGGTGAGAAACCCTTTGTAGAGATTTATAGTTGACGTGAGTATGTTAAATATTCTGGAAAGTACTGGTACTGCAGAGAAGAGAGTTGTACTACTTCACCTATTGCAGTATTTCCCAAAGTTATGGCAATAGGATCCCATCCCCCTTTAATTTTTTCCACTTAAAGCTTAATAATATTCCACGATATTGCCAAAAAACCACAGTACTGCAAAAAGAACTATAATTGAGAATTCAAACCTTCTGATTCGGAGTAAGAATTAACAATTTAACATTTTCTCTGTACCAAGTGTTTCACATATATTAACTCGTTTAATTCTCACAATAACCCCATAAAGAAAATATTATCATTTCATTTTTATAGGTACAGAAAGTCAGGTGTAGAGAGGTTAATCAGTTTGCCAAGGTCACACAGTCACTAAGTGGTAAAACTGAGAATCAATTCTAGGTAATTTAATTCCAGCCTTGCCCTTAACCAACACTATTGACAAATATTCTTATCAATGAAATAAAATAATTAATAGTACCACTTATAGAGTTTTTTGAGATTTAAATGAAATAACGTAGGCCTTTCAATAGAAACACTCAGCTTATAGGTTTTGTGTGGGTCAAATAATATGCCAAATATGGGAGTGTTCTTCAACTTAAACTCTCATTATTTAGGGGAAATGATTCCTCTTGGCCTGTCAATCAATGACAACTTAAAAAAAATATTGGCCCCTAAGTCATTCAATTAGGTAAGTACCCTCGATTCTTGTATGTTGGGTGCAGTGCGCTTTGATTTGAAGAACTCTAGTGCAGGCAGAATCTTATTCTAAAATTTGTAATGGGTATAGAAGAAATTCTCCTCCTGAAAAAGAAATTGCTAACTAAGGGTTATCATTATTATTATTTTCATGGAACATACTGTGCTTGGAAAGAAATTCTGTGGAGAGGGATCATGGTTATTGGGTAAAAAAATAGTGTGTGGGCCTTACTCTCCCCTTCTTTTAGCTTCTGAAGAGAAGCGTTGGTGGGCGAGGGAGGTTGCCTTGCCCAGACCCACACGGTGATCTAAGGAGCCCTTATTCCACCTTGCACCCTGTTTCACTCTTGGAACAGAGATCAGCTATCATACCACCTCCTGAATCATTTTTTAATTATTTGTTCACTCATCTGCCTCCCCATCAGCCTTCCCTACCAGCATTCGCATTGTGTGCAGAGAGCCAAAGGGTTTTATTCTTCTCACAGCCCTAGAGCCTAGCACAATTTGGCTCAGGATGGAAGCAAATTCAAATTGGTCTCTTCCTTTTTGGCAACCTCAATTATTCAATCCTAATGCTGTTTATGAATATGCTTACCCATTCATTTTTATGAAGAAAAACTCAAGGTTTCACAACTTGGTGAAGTTGTGAAACGCCTTTCTCACTTCTTCCCCTCTGTGTGGCCTCCTCCAGCCTCCTCCAGCCTCCTCTCATCAGTGTCCTAAGTGGCTGCTGCCAGCAAGAGAGTCTCTTGAGATAAACACTCACCGTGCCAGTGTTTCTCTGGACAGCATGTGGGCTGCTGGTGTATGTGCCGGCGAGGATGTACATAAATACATTGTTTTCCTCCATAAAAGTCAATTTCTTCTTATCTTAGTAGTTATTTAAATTATAAAATTGACACTTAAACATGGTTCTTTTTTGAAGTGCAGACACTTATCCATGAAAAAGTGAGTCCTCTTCCCATTCAGTCCCCAGCCCACTCACCAAAGATGAACACTAGCAACAGTTTCTTGTGCAGTCCTCCAGAAACTTCTGTACATGTACAAGCATTTAAATATAAAAGTAGGTCTGTATTTTTTCATTTTGCACAAGTGAATTCATTTTATACATGCTGTTCTACAACTCTTTTTTGAACCTAACAATCATTTTAGGGGATATTTGCATATTAGCACCTTATTTTTTAATACCCATATAAAACGCTTGTGTTAGAGATCATCAAAATTTAACAGATCTCATCCGTCAATGACTGGATCAAAAAACTATGGTACATTTGCACAATGGAATTCTATGCTGCAGAAAGGAAGAAGGAACTACTACCCTTTGCAACATCATGGATGGAACTGAAAAGCATTATGCTGAGCAAAATAAGCCAGGCAGTGAAAGACAAATACCATATGATATCACCGTTAACAGGGATCTAAACAAAACAAAGAAGCAAGCAAAATATGACCAATGACACTCAATTACGGAACAGGCTGACAGGGTCCAGAGGGGAGAGGGGAGAGAATCATAGGGGAAAAGGGGATGGACTCACATGAACAAGTATAAAACACATGGACAATAACTAAGGGTGGGGGGTGGAAATGGGAGGGAGGCGGGGAGCATGGGGTGGGGGGTGGGCAGGGTTGGGAATATAAGACAGAAAGCTGTACTTGAACAAGAATTAAATTAAAAAATTATTTAAAAAAACAACAAAATTTAACAGATCTCCTTTTAATGCACATTTAGGTTGCTGACAAAATGTTACCATGAAATAGAATGTGGCAGAGAACGTTTTTACATCTGTAATTTTCTACTGTTAGTATTGCTGAATTGCCCTCTTACATTTCCATGTAGCATATGGAGTGTGCTGTCCACTTATGGCCTTTCAAACATTAGATGTTATTTGATACTTTTATCTTTCCCAATCTGAGAGACGAGAATGATTATCTCATTGTAGTTAAAGTTTCATTTCTTCAACTGTAACATAATTTTCCTCTCATGTTTTAAGGTGGGTGTTTTTTTCACTTTTTATATGTATGAACTATCTGTTCATATTCTTTACTTTCCAATTGAGTTGTTGACCTTCTTTCTTGGTAATATGTAAAGTTCTGCAAGAAAACGCATCCTTTGTCAAAAAAAACATCCATCGTAAAGTGTTCCTCTAATTATCCATTTTCTTCTGACTCTGTTAGGGTTTTCTTCATATAGAAGTTTTAAGTTTCATATCAAGTTAAATTCATGGATTCTGGCTTTTATGTCCAATTTAGGATGTCATTACTCAGGACTATAATTTTTAAATTCTACATTTCCTCCAGTTATTTCCCTAAACTTAAATATTTGACCAATCAGAGGCTTATTTTTGGCAGATGAAGTGAAGTAAGAATTTAGCTTTACATTTCCCAATAGCTAGCTGTCATCTCAATGCCATGAATGTGCTCCCTTCACAAATGTGTCTGTGTCTGATTCTAAACTCTTTATTCATTCCATCCACTGATCTGTGTGTCTAAATTACATGAGGTATTTCAGTAATTTAGGGCCATTTTTTCCAAATTTATTGTGCTTTTTAATGAGTGTTCTGGCTATTTCCCCATTTTGTATTTCTTTATCAATGTTAAGAATCAGTTTGCAGGTTTCAAAAAAATTTCTATTAGTACTTTTATTATGATTAAATTACAATTAGACATTAATTTAGGAAGTATTATTTTCCTTAAAATATTACAGATTTCTATAGACAGTGTGGCTTTCTATTTATTTCAAGCTTCTTTTTGTTTTGAGCAAAATTTTCTTTCTGTAGGTCTTCTTCATATATCTTGCACATTTAACTTCATTTCAACATATTTTATCTTTTAAAAATAAATTATGAATGAGATCTTTTCTTCTGTATTTTCCCATTATTGTACATGTTGACTTTTCTATATTATATATATTTTTGAGTCACCACATTGTTATACTTAGTTTAAAAAGAAGGATGCATGGGTGCTTTATTCCATGATCTCTTACGTAGTCGAAATATTCTATCTGCTGCCTTTACACTTGAAAAAAATTGAGTTACTTATTATTTTTCAGCCCCTTGAAGAACTTTTGCTTTTCCAATGTGGGTGATGTTTTGGGGGTGTGAGAGTCATGAATGCTGGCCTTCTTTGAATTCTTTCTTTATCTTTGGAGTCTGATAACTTTATTAGGTTGTGTCTTAAATTTGGTTATTCTGTATTTTTTCTTCTAAGATGCATGCTATCATTTTAAGTCATATAGATTCTCAAAATCTTTTACTTTACAAAAATTTTTAGGTGTTTTTGAACATTTTTTCTTTTTGTTGTTTGGCTCATGTTTTTTTCTAACACTACCACTTCAAAAACTTGATCTCTTTGTTAATCTTTCTTCTACTGGCATACCAGCAATTCATTGCTTTTAACTCATGATTTGTTGGTATTCTTTGATTTGTATATTTTTGTTTCAAATCTGTCCTTTATGTTTTTTGATAGGGGCATATTTTAATATTTTGCTATCTCGAACCTGAAATTTAATTTTTGTTAGCTTTATTTCCCTCTTAAACCTTTTTTTCCTGAAATTTTCTGCTCTGTATCAACTAATTCTTTTGTCCCATAATCTCTTTTTTATCTTGTAATATGAAAACATTAATCATTGTTTTTATATAATTTCTTAAAATGTATTATTTCTCTTATAAAAATAGCAAATCATATATCAATTTATTCTGAGTGAAAACTAAGTTTACATTCAAAGCCTATAATGGTGTGTTTTTTAAATATATTTATTTATTATGCTAATACAGTTGTCCCATTTCCCCCCCTTTATTCCCTTCCACCCTGCATACCCTTTCCCACCTGTATTTCCCCCACCCCTAGTTCATGTCCATGGGTCAAACATATAAGTTCACCAGCTTCTACATTTCCTCTACTATTCTTAATCTCCTTTTGTCTATTTTCTACCTACCATTTTTGCTACTTATCCCCTGTACTTTTCCCCTCATTTCCCTCTCCTCTGCCCCACTGAAAACTCTGCATGTGATCTCCATTTCTGTGATTCTGTTCCTGTTCTGGTTGTTTGCTTAGTTTGTTTGTTTTTGTATTTTTTTTAGGTTTGGTTGTTGATAGTTGTGAGTTTGTTGTCATTTTACTGTTCAGAGTTTTTATCTTCTCCTTTTTCTTAGAAAAGTCCCTTGAACATTTCATATAATAAAGGTTTGGTGATGATGAAGTCCTTTAACTTGACCTTATCTGGGAAGCACTTTATCTGCCCTTCCATTGTAAATGATAGCTTTGCTGAATAGAGTAATCTTGGATGGAGGTCCTTGACTTTCATGACTTGGAATACTTGTTTCCAGCCCCTTCTTGCCTGCAAGGTTTCTTTTAAGAAATCAGCTGATAGTTTTATGGGAACTCCTTTGTAGGTAACTCTCTTCTCTTGCTGCTTTTAAGACTCTCTCCTTATTTTTAATCTTGGGTAATTTAATTATGATGTGTCTTGGTGTGTTCTTTTTTGGGTCCAACTTCTTTGGAACTCTTTGAGCTTCCTGGACTTGTATGTCTATTTTCATCGCTAGATTGGGGAAGTTCTCTTTCATTATTTTTCAAATAAGTTTTCAATTTCTTGGTCTTCCTCTTATCCTTCTGGCACCTCTGTGATTCAGATGTTGGAATGTTTAAAGTTGCCCCAGAAGTTCCTAAATCTCTCCCCATTTTGTTTCAATTCTTATTTCTTCATTCTATTCTGGTTGAATGTTTATTCCTTCCTTCTGCTCCAAATTGTTGTTTTGAGTCCTGATTTCCTTCTCATCATAGTACATTTTCCTTTATTTCACTTTTCATAGCCTTCATCTGTTTCTCTATTTTGTGACCATACTCAACCATTTCTGTGAGTATCCTGATTACCAGTGTTTTGAACTGTACATCTGATAGGTTGTCTGCCTCTTTGTGGCTTAGTTGTATTTTTTCTGGAGCTTTAATCTATTCTTTCATTTGAGCCATTGTTTTTTGTCTTGGCATGACTGTTATGTAGTAAGGGGTGGAGCCTTAGGTATTGCCAGTGTTGGGCAACCCACATTACTGCTGCTGTGCTGTATGTGGGGGAGGGGTTTTACAGGGAACAATGATGCTTATTCAGCTCTATGCCAGCTTTCAGTCACTTCTGCTGCTATTCACCAGCAAATTGGGCCCCTCTGGTGCAGATTCCCAGCTATGTGGTTTTGTGTATGTTCTAGGACACTGTGGGTCTCTCCAACAAGTTCTCCTGTGAGGCTGGGAGCTTCTCTTGCTGCCACAGCCCATACAGGTTTTTTCAGTCAGAGATTTTGAGGGTTTATTTCCCCAAGCTGGAACCCTGGCTTGGGCGGTTTATGTCACTCCCCAGTTGTTCCTCCCAGTTTATCCACATGCAAATGCTGGATTGCCTGGCCTACCAGCCATCACCTTTGCCACGAGTCTTTTCTGCCCCAGCTGCCCATCTCCACCCCTCCTACCAGTCCGCAGGAATGTTTCTTCTTTAACTTCTTGGTTGTTGGACTTCCATACAGTTAAATTTTCTGTCAGTTCTGGTTGTTTTTGTTTTTAAATTTGTTGTTGTCTTTCTTTTGTTTGTGAGAGGAGACAAAGTGTATCTGCTTACATCTCCATCTTGGCTGAAAGTTGTCCCATAATCTCTTATTCTCTTCTTTTACCTCTTTCTTTAGCTGTTTCTTCAAGAGCTTGTATTTATTTATTTGATACAAATTTATTTAGTTGATGCCAATGGAAAATACTTGTCTAAGTTTTTCTCATTTTGTTGAGTAGTTACATTTGTATTTTTCATCTCTATTGGTATTGAATATTCCTCTCTCTCTCTTTTCCTCTATCTTTAAAATCAGTGAACATGTCCTTTGGTGAGGAGTAAAAAAAGTTTTTCTTTGGGGACTAATCAGAGAATTTGCTTTAAGTTTTGTTGAAGATGATGTTTGCTTTTTTACATTTAATTCTTCGTGTACTCTTTAATTAATTTCAGAGAAGAGAAAGAAATAAAGTGTCCTTTACTTTAATAATTAAAGATAGAAGTCTCTTAAATTATAGCTCCAATTTTTAATATATAAAAATAACCTTTACATTCTATATTATCTTCTAGTTAGAAGAATTATTCACAGTTGACATGATCCATAAACCAGCAATCTTTTGTGTAGACATAATATTCCCACATAATATTCCTTCCCTTTTCATGTGCAGCTGAGTCTGAGAGTAGAGGGCACGGGTTGTTCATGCTTGTCCGGATTCCCTTCCTTCTCACATTGTAATAGTGTTCTGCTTTTCTTTGGGAAAAATGTTTCTTTCTCATGCCATGGTGTTTTGATGTGCTCTCAGTCATTGGGATATCAAGGAACACAGGCACATGACCCAAGGCAAGCAATCTCCTGGAGATTAGATGCCACCTGGTTATCACAAAACAGAAGAGGTGAACTATTGGCCAACCCTGAAGTGACTCTTTGTAAGTTATTGCTACTGAGATCCCACAGGGGTCTTGCTTCCTGTCCTTCCCATGTCCAGGTTGTTTGACCATTTATTTGATTCTGTGAGCTATTTGTGTCCTTTTTGTGAATTCCCTTCTTGTGCAAAAGTGGGGTCCTATTGCTCACTGTCAACCATACTAATTAGCACATTCACAGGAGTTCTGGAATCCACCTAAGGTATGCTGCTATGGATGTGGCAGAGGTAGGGTTTGAACCCAGATTTTTTTGACTCTTAGTTTTGTGTTCTTTCTTTTATGCAACACTTGGGTCAAACTAAGTATACAATAATCATGTCTTTTCTTGGGATGGAATGGGTATAGCCTGAATATTATTTCAGGATAGTCAAACAAAGAACACTGAGAAACAAGAATCTGGGTCTCCCCTACAGTGAGGTAGGCAGAGAGGGAACAATCTAAACTGCAGATACAGAGGGAAGACTCAGCAAAAGCATAGTATCCAAGAAGTGAGGCAAAAGTAGGATATTTAAACAAGAACAGCACTTGAGTTCAAAATATTGTGTGATATCTGATATTCCATCTGAAGTTGTTTGCTGTGTTGTGATGCAAATGACCTCATCCATCTCCTCTCAAACTTGAGTGAACTTTGCTATGCACAAAAGTACTTCCCATGACTGGTTTTCTGAGCAAAGTAGAGAAAGGGACAAAATTCCAGTCTCTGAGTCATTGTGATGTGTTTTTAGGATCCGCATGTGCATGATGAGAAGCAATAAAAAATTGTGCAAGTTCAGAATGTTGCTATTTTAGAATTGGGTTCCACATTCCACATGACCTAATAGAAAGCAGACAAGTGGACAGCTACCTAGAGAAAGTAGGTGTGCCATACGATGTCTGTAAGGGAAGAGTTCAAGCAAAGAGAATAGCAAGTTTAAAGGTCCTGAGACAGACAGAGTTCAGAGGACATAAAACTAAAAGGAAGAATAAACTTTTTTGGAGGAAAGGAAATCTATTTCCAGAGCAGAAACCTGGAGAGGTGGGTGCACCTGGTGACTGGCTCACCTCTCAGGTAGCAGGGCAGACTTCATGTTGGATGGTACTTGTTCTTATCAGAGGGGACACATTCTGTGAGTATCAGTAATAATACTGAAGGTCCAAAAATCAAGTTATTTTTCCTGAAAACACTGCTACAGTTTCCCAGGGGCACTGCTATCCACTTAAGTGTATACAGCATGATTACTTGGGGGAATTATTCTTATTCCACTGAACTGCATGGCACAGAGAAAAGATTGATTTTGACACTCATACTACAGTCTGCCTTCTCCAAACCAAGTACCCACTTCTGCTGAAGTCACTTGCCTAAAGGTCAAATTGGAAAGAGGGCAGAATTTGACATAATTGCACTCTAGGGTGAGGAGAGGTAAACACATATGACCATTCAGGGCTCAGGATTAGAGAATCACATCCAGCCCCACATGCCATAGCCCTCAGTGTCCATGGTTTATATGTAGGGCAAGGCTGAGTGTGCAGAATCCAGGCCTCCCTGGAGATTGACCTACTGGTGAAATGTTTGCGGGGGTCTCTGACTCATCACCAAAACTATTTTGATTCTGACATTATTCAGAACCAAAAGATAGCTAGACAATTCTAACCTATCTCTTCCTGACCTATATCTGAAATTATACCAGGGAGAGCCTGCTAGAAGGAGATGGTTCTACACCCAGTGATTAATAATGATTCGATCTAATCACAAGCTAAATGACAGACATGTTGCTCAAGGTGGAATGTCTCACATGTCTTTTTTTAGGAGTATAAAGAATTACATATCATTCTTCCAGCCACTCTCTAATTCACACTGGGCACAATTCCTTTACCCTGACCCCTGCTCTCATCTCGCCAGCAAGGAATGATGGGGGTCTGGTAGACAAACTTTGATTCCCCTAGGATCCTTCTCCTGTCTCAACTACATGCTTGTGAGTTTGGCTTGGCCAGCCCATCCTTTCAGTATGTCTAGCCAGGCACAGTGCTTAGTTATTGGCCACCTCTCTGCATCTCTCTCTGTCTCTCTCCCTCTGAATCCAATTATTTTCTAATGCTTTCACACATATTTTGAGATGTATTTTATTAACAAACTTAATGTGCTGGTATTTCTTCTACCCAGATGCCTACCCCTTGCTCTTTCTTAAAAGAAGCCCCACAATCTCATTACAAACAATATAAATTCCCATCTTTCAGTGTATCAATGAAAAGAAATGTTCAATACCCAATTTAGAAAAAATAAAATTCCTCCTTTTTGCAGAAATTGGAAGAAACCTTTCCATAAGGGAATGAGGTAGTTACCTGCTATGATCAGTAACTTCCTTTTTAGGTTTAGCACTGAGGGAAGCTTCATAGGCTTTTCAATTAAGTAGTCCCCTTCAAAATGTAGCACAATTCCTATGCTCAATATATAATTTAGCACTTATTCTGCTAAATCCTTTGCATATAGTGTATTGATTAATTTTCACAATAGACCTCAGGAATAGGTATATTTATCTCATTTTATATATGAAGAAAATGAGGTTTAGAGTGTTTCATTAATTCATTCAATAAATATATACTGAGTACCATTGCATTTAGAAACTTAGAAATTAGTGGTGGTCCTAATAAGAATGCTTTCATTAGAGCAAAATCTTGATTGGAGTGGATGCAAGGAAAAATTATTTGGAGGTAATGACTGTATATAAATTGCTCTTGTAAATAGTTTTGCTATAGAAGGAAAGAAAAATAGGGCTATCATTACAGAGGAAAGTAGAATATCAAAAGAAGGTCTTTAGTAAAATAGTATAATGGCATTCTGGTACGGGAATGGTTCAAATAGAGAAGAAATTGATGAAGCAGAGAAGAAATAAGTGGCAAGATTTGCTGAGAGCAGAGAAGGTTCATCCATAGTAACAGAAAGGAGATGCAAGAAGACAAATGGATTGTGGGAACCTGTAGCAGTCCTGTCTTCTGGCTCATTTTTCTTAGAAAAGTAGGAAGCAAGGCCAGTAACTGAGATGAAGTATGGGGGAGGAGGCTTGAAAAGAATGGGAAAAGCATGAGGTAGTTAGGAAGGTGAAAGAAGGCAAGGATGGGTTTAACTTGGGTGGGTTTGTGGTTTAGCCAAACAAGTACGTCAAAGTGACGGAGAGGTGAGGGAATTAGGGACATATGCAAGGGAATAATTACTGAATGACTGTGAAATTTGAAAATGACTATGAGTGAAAAGAGGCTGTGGAAGTGGTGAGGGGTCTATATTTGTAGGTGAATGTGCTGAAGGTCTTGATGTCCTGATGGGGTTGAAGTGTTGATGGAGTTCAAGTGCTGATGGAGACAGGGAATTAGAAAGATAGAAGATGATGGTCAGAGGGGGTAGTTGAAATTGGAAATTGGAACCAAATTATGTTTCTCAAGGTCACACAATATTATGTTGCAGAACTGGGATTCAAATCAGGTCTCCCTGCCCCAAGTGCCCAGCCCAGCACCTCTGCAGTATACTGAGTTCACAGTGAGAGGTGCATCAGCTCAGCTGGGCTCTGGTGGCCTTTGTGATATCATTCATGCAGATGAGAACCCATGGCTTTCTCATATTTATAGCTACACACAGGACTGTACTGTGAAATTTCCCCTCTCTTTCCTCTCTCCCTCCCACTTCTTACAGAAATAGTAACTGGTTCAGATGGGCTCAGCTGCCTTCATGAAGAATATATGTTTGCTGATGAGGGGAAACAGACCAGGCTTGCTAATGTGAAAACGTGGGGTCCCTTATGGGTTTGGGGTTTAAATATCAGTTTCTGGTGTTTGTGTCTGTATGGATTTCTCCATGAAACTGATCATTATCTTCCCAGCTCCACACTTCCCTGGGGATGGTTGGTAGGGCACCCACCCTCTTCAGATATTAACCATCTTCTATAGCAAAACCACCACAGGTCTCCTGTGGTGTTATATGCAGGGCAGAGTTAAATACAAAACAGACACTGAGGCACATGAAATCCCGAGGCAGACTGATGACAGCCCAGGAATGCTGAGACTGAGGCCGCACTCTCCTGTGTAACTGCTGACAGTAAAAATGTTAACTCTAGACTTCCTGGCGGCTGTCCGATCACAGCAGGAAGTCCTGTACTCTCTACACACACTTACATATGCATCAGAAAGCCTGGAGGAGTGTCTGTTTAGGCTTCTTGAAAGCTGTATGCCTAGAGGCCATCACATACTGTACATTTTAAAAGTTGTAAGAAAAATATAATTTCTAGTCCTCAGAGCTTTACAATGATCATTAAGTGGGAATTATCACTGTAATGGAATTGCTCCTATTGTGAATTTGGGATATTTCAGATTTGTGGCCTCTCAAATGATCACTAATTTTGTAACAGCCCTTCCTTTCCCTGGGTCCCTTGGCTACACTAAATGAAGGGCCCATGTCCATGCTGCTCTCTCTCCAATAAACTCTCAATGAGAGTCACAGCTTCTCCCTTGAGAGTATGAGGAGCTTGGCTTCTGTCCAAGGGATATTTTATACCTCATATATTTCAGAGGAAAGCTGGGCTTAACCAAAGATATTGAATTTATCTAGGAAGAGAGCAGCAGAAAAAATAGTGCTGGCATGCGTGTGAATGTGTGTATGTGTGTGCATGTGAAAGAGAGTGAGAATTAGAGAGAGAGAAAGAGAGAGAAACGCAGGGAGCAGGAAGCCTATGAGGGAGATTAGTAAGAGTAAGGTGTGATTAACAGTGGCAATGAAAATACCCATTTTGTAATCACTCTTCTAGTTGTTTTGTGTGATCTGTTTCTGAATGTGCATACTCTTCCTGAGTGATTACCCAAATTAATGCTGAACAATGTCATCAGTGTGGATTGACTTTTTTAGGGTTCTTGATGAGTTATTGAGTTTGAATAAAATTAATATATATTTAATAATTTTCTGTACTATCTAGTTTCATTTCACTTAAAATCATATTAAAAAGTATTCCACATAGAGAAAATCAATTTAGTAAAACCCTTCATGAGCTTAGAGTCAATTCCCAACAGTCAATAGCCCAAGTTTATGGTTACACAGGGCTCAAACTAGAATTATGTACAACCAGGTTTATTGCCATTAATAGCCTTCTCCTGGCTCCGGAAAACATACTGGATCTAAAAAAAAATGTGCAGACAACAGTATGGTGATTGCCAGAAGGAAGGGGGAGTGTGGTGAGGTAGAAGAAGATATAGGAAGGTTAAATGATTGTGGAAGGAGATTCAACTTGGGGTGGTGAACACATAATACAATATACACATGATGCATTGTAGAGTTGTGTATCTGAAACCTATACAACTTATTAATCAGTGTCATCCCAATAAATTAAATGAAATATGTCTTCTTAGGCACCTAATGTTGAAGGAGATAGCTCTTTCCTACCCCATTTTACCTGTTTATACATCTTATTATGTCTAGAATGTCCTTTAATTAGCCCCATCCTATTTCTGATTGATGAGCTAAGGCAGAGAGAGAGGGGAGGAAAGGGTGGGAGGGAGGGAAGAAAGAAAAAATGAAGGAAGGAAGAAAGAAGAGAGGAAGTAAGAAAGGAGAAAAGGAAGGGAGGAAGAAAAAGGTGGTGAGAACATGCAGTTGTTGAGCACTTAGCATGTGCCAAGCAACAAAGAATGAGTTACGGGACTCAGCAAACACTTACTCTGTGCAGGTAGATTCTGCCCAATTGCTGACCAATGTTGCCCCTGCCTTTTAGATGACAGGTCAGTTTCCATTGGGTAACCTAGGGTCACCAGCCATCATAACAGCATAATCAATTAATGATTGAAACTCAATGTAAATAGTTACATAATTTATAATTTTGTACTAATTCCAATTTTTATAAACACATCATGGTGCTTAGACATTATGAGGGTTCTTATCAAATGAAATATTAATATGACTAAAGCCTTCACGTGTACCAGGCTCATGTTTGAGTTACACCCATTTTCATATTGTTCACTACTGTTAGCAATAAAAACATGAAGTGGCCTATTCATGTCTGGATTCTGGTCATAGGCAAACTGAGGAAAGTGCTTAACAATACTTGCTTTGGAGTGGATAACTATAAACTGAGAATTAGGATACCAAAGCCCACGACAACTTCAAAGGACACTCCTAGTGTCCTCACAACTCTCTGTTTTGGGTGGTTTGACAGATGGAACCCTTTACCCCAGGACTAAGAATGAGCAGCAGAAAGTGAAAATTAACTTGAAGAACTTTTGGAGTTGGTTCAAAGGATGAGTGGTGCTCATGAGGGGGAGAACTTTGTGTTGTTGGTCAGCCCACTTTATTATGTGAGACAAAATCATCATTTAAGCTTCACTCGAGGAGCACAGAACTGCCAGTGCTGCCGGTGCCCTGCACATGGCCTCTTGAGATTTGCCTGGCTTTCATTTCCAATGTTTAGCATCTACCTCTGTTCCCCTGAAGTCTTTCTCTGCCCTTAGAAATGGCACTGGAAGTGGAAGTGGAAGCACTGGAAGTGCTGAGGACTGGCTGCTTCTGGGAACAACCATCAATCAACAACTGAGGGAATAATTGCTCTTTGCCCCTTGGTTGGGTTAACTCTGAGGCTCATATATGAGTATTATGTTGTCTTCCAGAACTCCCCAGGAGGATTAAACTTTACTTGACCACAGCAGTTAATTAATTAATAGTGCATTTTTTTTTTTTTACTATTTGCCTTCTTTTCTCCAACTCACTTTCCCACTCTTCTGCCAATATTTCTTTGGATCACCTCTTCAATAAATTACATTTATCCTTATCTCAAGGTCTAACATACTAACACATAGGTCATCTTTTCTTATTATAGTTTTTCTCACTGTGGTAAAAGCAGGAGCCTAAATAATCATACTTCTCTTATCCTTGATTATAAGCCAGTGTGGAAAATCCAAACACCCACAGAAATGAGGCAAGTTACTTAAATAGGAGAAGTGAGCTGGACAGAGATTATGCTAACCAGATGGTGCACACCCAGTCTCAAAGAGCCAGCTGCTCTTCAGCCCCAGCCAATTGTCGCCCTGTTGAGAAGTAGGCTCAATGAGGCCACCTCAAGTTTTTCATGAGAATCCAGAAATCCAGATTTTGTGTAACATATCTTAATACAAAAATGTCGTCCACAAATTGAGATGCTTTTATAACATTGCACTGACCAAATAAAACACATCTGTGAACCATATTTGGCCCGGGGGCCACCAGTTGCAATTGCTATTACAGAAATACAGCCCTTAGCTGGGAAATCATAGCTAACATTTAAAGTAACAAGAATTGCTGCTAAAATTTTAAAATGGATTTGTGCAGCCATTGTCACATTCTTTTTAATGGGTCTTATTTTCACCCCATCTCTACGTAGTTATATCTAGCACTGCATGTCTGCTCAAAAAATAAAAGAGACCCAAGTGAAAAGGGAAAGCTAGTCATAGACTTGGCATGTGATTGTGGTCTGGATTCATATGATATTTCTGAAGCCAACTGGAAAGGAAACCACCCCCCAAATCCGTCACAATGTATGCTATCACAGTGAGTTTAAATTGGGTGGAAATGTTGTGAGTTTAATAATATAGAACTGCTGAGATGTACGTATGTATCTGGCTTTAGCTGATAGCTCTTTCAAGGGCATTGTGATGTCAAATACATTTGGCAGGTTCAATTCTCTTAGCACCCACATTTGCACTGTTCTTAAGACAGGAAGTGATTGGAAGCACATGTGCTAACAGTAACTGCATAATGTGTGAAATTAAGGAAAGTGTGGAGATTTCACTCTAACTTTCACAGTTCTAAGATAAGCTAACCCTTTCCATTTGGGAGGATGGGGCAGAGGGTTACATCATTTTTCTTCTTCTCCGTTTCTTTTTAATTTTAGGGAACAACTTAAGGCTTTTTACTTGCCTTTTACTTTGGCAGTTAGGAAGCAAAGTGCACAAAAATAAGAGTTGGGACTCCAAAATCCCATCTTCTCCAGTCAGAAAAACCAGTGTCAAAGGGCACTTTTTAATTCGATGTGTTGACCAGTCACCCATTGAGAAAATGAAAAATGATGCTGTGCTACTGGTTTAAAAGAAAAATAATCTTAGTTTGAGAGGGAAAAAAATCAAAATGAACAGAACTCCTCAGAAGTGTCAAGGTAATAAAAGACTAGAAATGACTGAAGGACTATCATAGATTGGAGAAGACTAAGGAGACATGACAACTAAATGGAATACGAACTCCTCCTGTATTGGAACGTGGAAGTGGAAATGCACCTAAATGGAAAAAAAATGCTGAAATCTTAATAAAGTCTGTAGTTCAATAGTAATGTAACATGGTTAATTACTTAGTTTTAATAATTTTACTATGGTTGCATAAAATGTTAATGTAAAAAGGAGCTGAATCAAGGATATATGGGAACTCTGTACTATTTCTGCAAATCTATGACTCTAAAACTATCTCAAAATTAAAAAAACAGTTTTTAAAAAGACATAAACAAGATTCTGGCGCACAAAAGGCTAGGCCAAGTTAGCAGAACTTCTTACAAAATCCTGCCTCGATAGGATTTTGAAGGGGGAGTATCTTGGCATGCTAATACCAAGGGTCCAGCAGAAGTAACACCACTGAGTTTGATTGGTAGGGTTACATTAATGTCTCCCATGAGATGGACAGCAATTTGAAAATTTCACCTAAAATTTCATATGCTGTGCTTGAGTATAATATTGTTATGTTATAGAATTATGTGCTTATGATTTTGTAATAAAAGCCTTGGTATAAATTACCAGCTTATAAAAATGGGGTGTTATTTGTGCCAGACCCTGTATAACACAGAGTGGTATTTTAGTTCCATTTCACAGAGAAACTGAAATTCAAAGAATTTTACTTGCTGAAGTTTACCCAGATAATGAGTGCATGGACAGCAAAGGCAGGTAATTCCCACTGTGAACATTTTCTGGTCCTTAAATATTTTATGATGATCAATTCTCAGGCACAGGAAAAAAAGATAAAATTGACAGTTATAAAAAGCCAGATATAGGTAGTACGCGTAAATGTAAGAATTTTTTGAATGATGAAGATGATAATCTCAAAATCCAATGGGTAAAATATAGCTTATTCAGTGGTGTAAAGACATCTGAGTCTACTAATTAATGTGCATTTCTCTGATGGCTAATGATGTTGAGTATCTTTTCATGTTCTTATTTGCCATTTGTATATACTCTTCAGTGAAATGTTTTTCGCCTATTATCCAATTGGATTATTATTTTTTACCACCTTTTAGTTTTGAGAATTCTTTATTCTACATACTTGTTCTTTGTTAGTTATGTGTTTTGCAAGTGTTTTCCTACCACTATAGCTTGTCTTTTCATCTTAACAAGATCTTTTGCAGAAAAATGTTTTAATTTTGATGAAATTAGATTTTTCAAAATTTTCTTGTGGGTCATGCTTTTGGTGCCAAGTCAAAGAAATGCCTAGCCCTAGAACCTCAAGATTTTGCTAAACTCTGAATTATCTAATAGGAAGTTAGGTGGTGTGTGTAGGGTGTGGATATGCAAAGCAAAGATTCCCATCAGGTAGTGAGATAAGAGACGGGGACACCCACACACAAAGAGGCAATGTGGCCAGGAGAACCCAAGGCCCCCCAAGAACTCACACAGGCTTTGAAACTGGAAGCAGATAGGGCACACCTTCAAGGCATTTTTATTCATTTAGACAGTTTAAGAACCATTGACTTTACTCAGGTGAACTAAATCTCTGGGATGCATAGGAATTAAACCATTAAGCTATGCTTATAAACTAGGGGAGTTGAACAATCTGATGATCACTTCACACTCTAAAGAACAGAGCAACATGCCCCAGGTCACACTCAGGAATGTTTAAGCAAAGAAATGCACCCACCCTCTTTTCTGATTTAGGTATTTTCACTGAAAAAGAATAGACTATAGGACTTCTTTTGTTGCTCAATGGTAAAATATATGGCAAATATTATTTGGCCTGCATGTATAGAAGAAAATGTATTGCTTCCTGTTAGTCATCAAGGTATCTCTTTTTAACTTAGAACAAAATCATTAGATCTGATGACTTAGGCTCCTCTAAAATAGAAGAATTTGTATGATCAGGATAAATTTACTTAGATAATCCATTTACCATTTTATTCATATATTATTTTCTAGAGTCATTCCACTGTTTCAAGTAAGCATGACTTGGGAGTCTGTCCAACTCTAACTGACTTGGAGCTAGTTGCCTTTCTGCATTACTTTAGATATTCTGGTTCAACATGTAACAGGTGCAACAAAGAGGGGGTCCCCCAAAAAAGGGATTTGGAATGGGGTCCAGAACTCAAGGCGTCCAGGAAATATTGGAAAGATATATAAGATGTCCTGACCCCTTACACCCTCCCCCACTGAAAGGTGTCAGTTGGGGGAAGGGACAAATGGAGCATCGCCTTTAAGAGTTGTTTGCATAAAAACGGTTTTGCAAATAACCTCTAGAATGATCATTTAACATACCTATAATCTTTAACTGGCTTCATAGATATGTTAAATAGCTATGGCCATGCTTTGAGCCAGGGAGAAGGGAGTGACTTCCACCCAGGATGTAACTAGGAGGCAACACCCCATGGTTACAGTGCCTGCCTGGGAGCGTGGTGTTGATTGGCTCCATGCCATGGGACCACACCTGCCCAGACTCACTATGGCAGCCCAGTAAAGCTGGGAGGATATGGGAGTCCTGGCAGGTGTAACCGATTCTGGGAGGAGTCGGAAATGGGGCTGCAAAAGAGGACTGACATGGGGATTTAAACACAGGCATGGCAGCCATTGAGGAGAGAGCCACGCGGTTTTGGCAGAGTGAGGATCTCCTCTTGGCTGTGTGAAAGGGGAAGCACATGCTTTTGGCCCCAGTGGGAACCCCCACATCCATGTAAGAAGGAGGAGTACCACCCAGCTTTGCCACAGTGATGACCCTCGCCGCAGCCATGTGAAGGAAAGAACCATGCGGTTTTGGCGAGAGTGCAGACACCTGCAGCTCTGGTACAAGAGGCCCACACAGCTTTGGGGTGCTCCCTTTGGCCAAATAGCCTGGGAAGCAGGAGAGAATTTGCCTGGAAGAAGGGTGAAAGAACTCTTTCCAGTGGACTGTGAGAAGGTACCACATGAATTAATTTGAATTAATTGGAGATCCTGCCTGGATGGCAACACAGCTGTCGGGGCCAGTGGCCTGGAAAAATAAATGTGTACTCTTTTCCTGAGTTATAGTACCCTAAATTAGGTCAGGGGGACATTCAGTCACTACCTAAAGTCTGTAAAGCTTTTTTAAAAAAGATTTATTTAATTATTTTTCAAGTATAGCTTTCTGTATATTACTCCCATCCCATCCCACTACCCACCCCCTGCTCCCCGCCTCCCTCCCAATTCCACCCTTCTTAGTTCTTGTCCATGTATCCTTTATATTTGTTCCTCTAAATTCCTCCCCTATTTCCCCTGAAATTCCCTCCCTTCTCCCCTCTGATCCCTGTCCCCTGTTCTCTATTTCAGTGTCTTTGGTTATATTTTGCTTGCTTGTTTCTTTTGTTGTTTAGCTTCCTGTTAAAGGTGAGATCATATGGTATTTGTCCTTCAACACCTGGCTTATTTCACTCAGCATAATGCTTTCCAGTTCCATCCATGATGTTGCAAAAGGTAGGAGCTCCTTCTTTCTTTCTGCAGCATGAAACTCCATTGTGTATATGTACCATAGTTTTTTGATCCATTCATTTACTGACGGGCACCTAGGTTGCTTCCAACTCTTGGCTATTGTAAATTGTGCTGCTACGAACATTGGGGTGCATATGTTCTTTGGGATTGGTGTTTTAGAATTCTTAGGATACAATCCTAGCAGTGGAATTGCTGGGTCAAAAGGCAAGTCCAATTTTAGTTTTCTGAGAAAATGCTATACTGTTTTCCATAATGGTTGTACCAGTCTACAATCCCACCAACAGTAGACTAGAGTCCACTTTTCCCCACACCCTCTCCAATATTGGTTGTTTATTGCTTTGTTTATGATAGCCATTCTCACCAGTGTAAAGTGGTATCTCATTGTGGTTTTAATTTGCATCTCTCTGATAGCAAGCGATATTGACTATCTTTCCATGTGTCTCTGGATCCTCTGTATGTCCTCCTTGGAAAAGTGTCTGTTCAAGTCCTTTTCTCATTTTTTAATTGGGTTGCTCATCTTCTTTGAGTGGAGTTGAGTGACTTCTTTGTATATTTTGGAGATTAAACCTTTGTCTGAGGTATCATCGGCAAATATATTTTCCCAAGCTGTTGCTTCTCTTTTTATCTTGATACTGTTTTCCTTAGCCATGAAGAAGCTTTTAATTTTGATGAGATCCCATTTGTTTATTCTTTCCTTTAGGTCCCTTGCTCTAGGGGTTGTATCAGTAAAAATATTGCTGCAAGGAATATCTGAGATTTTCCTGCCAATGCTCTCCTCTAGGGCTTTAATGGTTTCATGGCTTATATTTAAGTCTTTTATCCACCTTGAATTAATTTTGGTGTATGGTGTAACTTGGTGCTCGAATTTCATTTTTTTTTGCATGTGGCTGTCCAGCTCTCCCAACATCATTTGTTGAATAGGCTATCTTTACCCCATTTTATCTTTCTGCCCCCTTTGTGGAATATTAATTGACTGTAGAGATTTGGGTTTATTTCTGGGCCCTCCCTTCTATTCCATTGGTCTATGTGCCTGTTTTTAGGCCAGTACCAGGCTGTTTTGATTACAGTGGCCTTGTAATACAGTTTGATATCAGGTATTGTGATCCCTCCTACTTTGTTCTTTCTCAACATTGCAGCTGCTATTTGGGGTCCTTTATGGTTCCATATAAATTTTTGAAGTGTTTGTTCTATGTCTGTGAAATATGCCATTGGTACTTTAATAGGTATTGCATAGAATTTGTAAATTGCTTTGGGTAGTATGGACATTTTGATGATGTTAATTCTTCCAATCCATGAACACAGTATATGTTTCCATTTGTTTGTGTCTTCCTTGATTTCTTTCTTCAGTGTTGTGTAGTTTTCTGCATACAGGTCTTTTACGTCCTTGGTTAGGTTTATTCCCAGATATTTTATTATTGTTTTTGCAATATCAAAGGTATTTTTTCTTGATTTCTGCTTCTGCTGTTTCATTGTTAGTATACAAAAATGCCTTTGATTTCTGGATATTGACTCTGTATCCCACTGTGTTGCCAAATTCATTTATGAGTTTGAGCAGTTTTTTGGTAGAGTCTATAGGATTTTCCATGTACACTATCATGTCATTTGCAAACAATGACAGTTTTGTTTCCTCCTTTCCAAGGAGGAATGCCTTTTATTTGAATGCCTTTTATTTCCATTTCTTGCCTGATCACCGAGGCTAAGACTTCCAATATTATATTAAATAGAAGTGGTGAAAGTGGACAACCTTGTCTTGTTCCTGATCTTAGTGGAAAAGCTTTTAGTTTTTGCCCATTGAGTATGATGTTGGCTGTAGGTCTTTCATATATGGCCTTTATTATATTGAGGAATGCTCCCTCTATTCCCACTTTGCTGAGTGCCTTTATCATAAATGGGTGTTGTACCTTATCAAAAGCTTTTTCCACATCTATTGATATGATCATGTGGTTTTTGTCTTTGCTTTTGTTTATGTGATGCATTACATTTACTGATTTGTGGATATTGAACCATCTTTGCATCCCTGGGATGAATCCCACTTGGTCGTGGTGTATGATCTTTTTGATGTATCATTGGATGTGATTTGCCAGTATTTTGTTGAGGATTTTAGCATCTATGTTCATCAGAGATATTGGACTGAAGTTTTCTTTCTTTGTTGTGTCTCTATCTGGTTTTGGAATTAGGATGATGCTGGCTTCATAAAAAGAGTTTGGGAGTTTCCATCATTTTGGATTTTTTGGAATAGTCTGTGAAGAATAGGGGTTAGCTCTTCCTTAAATGCTTTGTAGAATTCTCCTGTGGAAACATCTGGTCCGGGGCTTTTGTGTGATGGGAGTTTTTTGATTACTGCTTGAGTTTTCTCTGCTGTTATTGGTCTTTTCAGGCTTTCTATTTCTTTTTCACTGAGTTTTGGAATATTATATTTGTCTACAAATTTGTCCATTTTGTCTAGGTTTTCAAATTTCTTGGCATACAGTTCTGCATAGCAATTTCTTACAATCCCTTGTATTTCTGTGGTATCAGTTGTAATTTTTCCTCTTTCATTTCTGATTGTGTTTATTTGTGTCCTCTCTCTTCTTTTCTTGATGAGCCTACTTAAAGGTTTGTCTATTTTGTTTATCTTTTCAAAAAACCAACTCTTGGATTCATTGATCCTTAGAATTGTGCTTTTAGTCTCTATGTCATTTAATTGTGCTCTGATCTTGGTTATTTCCTTCCTTCTACTTGCTCTGGGCTATCTATGTTGTTGTTCCTCAAGTTCTTGGACGCATCAGGGTAGGTTGTTTGCTTGAAATGTTTCTATCTTTTTTAGGTAAGCCTGTATTGCTATGAACTTCCCCCTCAGGACTTTCTTCGCTGTGTCCCATAGGTTTTGTGTTGTTGTGAGTTCATTTTCATTTGTTTCCAGAAACTTTTTGATTTCTTGCCTAATTTCATTCTTGACCCATTCATTGTTTAATAGCATACCATTCAGTCTCCATGCTTTTGGGTGTTTTGGGTTTTTTTCTTTGGGGTTGGTTTCCAATTTTACTTCCTTGTGATCAGAGAAAATGCTTGGTATGATTTTAATTTTCTTGAATTTTTTGAGGCTGGTTTTGTGTCCTTTCATGTGGTCTGTCTTTGAAAATGCTCCATGTGCATTTGAAAAGAATGTGTATTTAACTCCTTTCAGATGAAGGGCTCTATATATATCAGTTAAGTCCAGTTTATCTAGGGTGTTGTTTAATGCTGCAATATCTTTGTTGCTATTGTGTTTGGAAGATCTGTCCATTTTTGACAGTGGGGTGTTACTATCCCCTATTATAATTGTGTTGCTGTCAATCTTTCTTGAAGTCCTCTAAGATTTTCCTTATATATTTGGGTGCTTCTATGTTGGTTGCTTATATATTTACAACGTTAATGTCTTCTTGGTGGATTCTTCCCTTGAGTATTATGAAGTGACCTTCTGGGTCTCTCTTTATGGCCCTGTTTTTGAAGTCTATTTTGTCTGATATGAGAATTGCTACCCTGGCTTTTTTTTCTTGTCCATTTGCTTGGAAAGTTGTTTCCAGCCTTGCACTTTTAGTCTGTGATAGTCTTTTGACATGATGTGGGTCTCTTGTAGGCAGCATATGTGTGGGTCATGCTTTCTTATCCATGCAGCTATTCTATGTCTTTTGATTGGTGCATTTAATTCATTTACATTTAAGGTTATTATTGATAGGTTCTTATTCATTGCCATTTTTGTACCTGAGTTCCTCTCTGTCTCTCTCTTTTCCTTCCTTTCCTTAAAGCAGTCCTTTTAGTATTTCTTGTAGAGCTGGTTTGGTGGAGGTGTATTCTTTTAGACTTCTTTTGTCTTGGAAGCTCTTTATTTGGCCTTCTATGTTGATTGAGAGCCTTGCTGGGTAAAGTAGCCTTGGTTGTAGGCCTCTGGTTCTCATTACTTGGAATATTTCTTGCCAGTGTCTTCTTGCTTGGAGTGTTTCCATTGAGAAGTCAGTAGCTAACCTTTTTGGAGTTCCCTTGTATATTACTTCCTTTTTCTCCCTTGCTGCCTTTAAGATTCTCTCTTTGTCTTGGAATTTTGCCATTTTGATGATGTGTCTTGAAGTGGGCCTCTTTGGGTTCCTCTTGATTGGGACTCTCTGTGATTCCTAGATTCATGTGACTTTTTCTGTCATCAAATTAGGAAAATTTTCCATCACTGCTCTTTCAAATAGGTTTTCTATCCCTTGTTCTTCCTCTTCTCCTTATGGCAGTTCTATTATTTGCATATTATTACATTTCATATTGTCTTGCATTTTTCTCAATCCTTCTTCATTCTTTCTGAGCCTCTTTTCCTTTTCCTGCTCTTTCTGGGAGATTCTATCTACTGTGTCTTCCAACTCACTGATCCAATCTTCTGCCTTATCAATCCTGCTTTTCATTCCTTCTACTGTGTTCTTCAGTTCCGAAATTGTATTCTTCATTTCCTTTTGGCCTTTGCTGATGGTTTCTATTTCCTTTTTCATGTTGATATAGTTTGTGGGGAGTTCATTGTAGCTCCCCTGTAGTTTCTGGTAGCTCATTGTGAGCTCTTTGAATTTCCTGATAACCAGTACTTTGAATTCAATATCTCATAGTTGACTTGCCTCTCTTTCATCTAACATTCTTTCTGAGACTTCCACCTTTTCTTTCATTTGGGCACTGTTTCTTTGTCTTCCCATTGTTTCTGAGACTCTTCTTGTTAGCCTCAGCTTCTTAAATTGATCTGTTCTTGTTCCCTGGGTTTATGGTGTGAACTTCTGTGGTAGAATACCTGTGAAATTCAGTGGTGCAGTCTCCTACAGGTATCTTAATGTTCTCCACTTCCACCTACTCCTTTCTTTGTGCATGTGTGATCAGTTGCAGGGGGAGGCAAAATGGTTTATGACAGCAGGAGAGTCCTTTATGATATTTACAGTCACAGCCGGTAGAGAAGAGATAGAAGATTTTTAGGCTCTATATAGTGTTAACCGTAATCTTCAACCCAATTTGCCACTTTTAAGAAAGTATAGACTTAAGATAAGTCTCTTGTTGGGGAGGGGAGGCTTGTGAGTTGGATCTAGAAAGCAATGAGGTTGCGGGTGGTCAGATTTTGAGGTAAGGTGAGAGTAAAGAATAGTAAATAGACGTAGCATGTGAGCAAGTAGAGTTAATCACTAAAGTAATAGAATTCAGGAACCTGTAAAGTGGGCTAAGACCTGAGATATGTGTTGTGAAGTATTTACAGTGGTATAGAAAGCAACAAACAAACAAACATTAAAAAAAAAGTGTAGGAACCCTGGCTGGTGTAGCTCAGTGGGTTGAGCGTGGGCCTGCGAACCACATGATCTCTGTTTGATTCCCAGTCAGGGCACATGCCTTGGTTGCAGGCCAGTTCCCACCATGGGACACGTGAGAGGCAACCATACATTGATGTTTTTCTCCTTCTCTCCTTCCCTTCCTCCCTAAAGATAAATAAATAAAATCTTTTTTTAAAAAAAAGGGCAGGAGAAGGGAGGAAAAAGCGGTAAGTTTGGGATGAAAAGAAGAAAGACTCAAACAGTGAAAAAGAAAGGAGAGCAACAAAGTATTGAAAGATAAAGCTTTTAAATTAAATAAATTCCAGAAGATTGACTGTGACAGCTCTAACACTCCTTTTCAATCAAAATATTGAAAACACTATATTATAGTATTTAATTTACTAATTCAATTAATAAAATCTTTTTCTTTATTAATTTGTTGTTTGCAATATGTGATTTATCAAATAATATGGGTCTTGTTAGAAATGGTGATAAATCTGGTGAGCTAATGAAGGAGCTTTTTAAAATGCTTTTTAACAATAAAATAAAAAAATATACAATTACTGAAGAAAAAAGTTTTAAAAAATCAAAAAAAAAATAAACCCCACACCCTCCCTTGTTGGTTTCAAACTGTCCAATCCGGTTTTTCTGGTTTCAGCAGGACCCCTCTGTGGGCTGGGTTGTAGGCGCAGGTGCACACCCACGTGCCAGCCAGGCTACTAGACTGTGTTGCGGGTGCCCACCCACCTGACAGGCTGCCTGGGTCCCATGGGATCTGGTACTGGTCCTTCCCAGTCCTGTGGCTGGATGAGAAGCAAGTCAAGCTGCCTTGGCAAGAGAACACCTCAGTCCACTTTCCAATAAAAACTTCTTCAGAAAGCCTGCTTCTCAGCCCAGCCCGATCCCCATCCCGACCGGTTAGGACAATGCTCCATTCAAATCTCCCGGGGTGGCAGGCTGGCGGGCTGGTGGGCTGGTGACCACAGAGATTGCAACTGAACATGGCTGCTGTCCTTGCCACCCTCCCTGCAAACCTAGGCATAAAGGTCTCTGCCTGGGGAACCAGCTCTCTTCCAAGGACTCTGGCCCAAGGCTCCGCTCGGTGCCGGGCTCCTGATGAGTCCTTTGTGGCAGACATCCCTGTTGCTGGGCACAGACTGAAGCCTCTGGGCCCTGACCCCTGATCACTTCGGCAGCGGCAGCCCAGAGGCCCTTATGAGCCAGCCGAGGGCTGCTGACCCAGCTGCCTCCATCCTTACTCGAGTCCCTGAGACCCCACCAACCTGAAGCTGTCTGGTCCATCACTATCTCTGGTCTCTTATTCTCATAAATGCTGGGGAATTGTTGGTTGGGGAATTGATTGCACTGTTCCTCAGTAGATCTGCCAGGATTTTCTCCCAGGGGTTTGAGAACTGGAGTTGCTCCGTCCTATTCCACCTCCATTTTCCTCCATCTTCCAAGTCTGTAAAGCTTTAAATAAAACTTTCCTTTCCTTTTAACAAATCTCTGGCATTGAGAGATGTCTTTCCTCTGGTGATGGACAGATGAGCCCAGTAGGTATTAGTATACCATCCTTGGGAGGTATACTGTTTTCTGAAACAGTTTTTGGCATCCCTGGGTGGGCCAAATATTGCCCTCTCCCCTTGGACCTTCTGTTCCATAACAAACACACTTTTCCAGTGTGCTGATGAGTCCTATGAACCCACATCGCAGGAACCCTGATGGTGAGCTGACAAAGGCCAAAGGCTAATAAATTGCCTAAGAAAACCACCTTTTGGGTCTTTGGTCTTTTTAAACAGAAACCTTTGATTTCTCGCTATTCCCAGCTCCTTCATAAGCTCACCAGATTTATCACCATTTCTAACAAGACCCATATTATTTGATAAATCACATATTGCAAACAACAAATTAATAAGGAAAAAGATTTTATTAATTGAATTAGTAAATTAAATACTATAATATAGTGTTTTCAATATTTTGATTGAAAAGGAGTGTTAGAGCTGTCACAGTCAATCTTCTGGGATTTATTTAAAAGTTTTAATGATCTTGCTTCTGGAGTAAGTATGCATTCTGATGCCCAGCCCATGTTTCTTGTGGAGTGACCAAATTTAAAGGGAAATATCAGGAAGCACAGGCCCTGAGGTGCTCTATAGAAAAACCTGAAACTGTCTGTCTGAAAACCACCTCTGTCTGAATCCTGTCCTAAAGGAACAGAACATGTCCTCTTAGGAAGAAACCCAAGAGATGTCCAGTGTAGCAGAAAGAAATTTCTTTTTCTTATGAATGTGGCTTTAAAATATATTTTCAATTATGGCTGCTTTCCCTAGCTTCTGGCTCACACATCTACTGAACACCATCAGCACTATACTGGAGTCATTGTGCTCTTCAATGCTGTGTACTCACGGTGAAAAGAAAATGCCAGTTTAACTTAAGAATGTCCTTGATGAAGCAGTAAAAATGATTAAAATAATTTCACCCTTGATTACCTATCTTTTTATTATTCTGTGTTGTAAAAAGACAAATAAGCATAAAGGAATTATATTACACATCAGAATATAATAGTTGTCTCAAGATAAAGCACTTGTGTAATTACTTGCAGAATGAACAAAACTGGCATTTTTTTCATGAAATACCATTTTCACTGGAAGAATGACAGATAGACAAACTATGGTTATTCAGACTTGGGTATTTTCTCAAAATAAACTAAATGAGTTTCTCATTACAAGAAAAACAATTGATAGCACACATTACCAATGATAAAAATTAGAACTTTCAAGCAAAAATTAGAAACTCCTATCATTCACCATGAGCTTGGCAGCTTCCCAATCTTTGAAGACTTTTCTGGTGAGTTGGTGTCAACATTAACAAATGAAAGTTTTACATATTGTATATTGAAATGTATTAATATTGTAAAGGTCTGAAAACTTGGTGAACCAATATTTTCCAAATGATCAATGTATGATGTTAAAAATCATATGTGAGAGAAGATCCATTTATTTTTTAATTATTATTTATGCCATTACAATTGTCTCAATTTTCCCCCTTCACCCCCTTCCACTCAGCACACCTCTCACTTTCACAGTCAATCCCTGCAATGTATCCATGGGTCTTTCATATATGTTCTTTGACTAATTCCTTCACCTTCTTTCAAAGTCCCTATCTTCTCCCTTTTCTCTTATAGTTGTCAGTCTATTCCATGAGTCTATGCCTCTGATTCTGTTTTGATCATTAGTTTATTTTGTTCCTTAGATTCCTCTTATAAGTGAGATCATATGGTATTTGTCTTTCACCAACTGGCTTATTTCACTTAGCATAATAGTCTCCAGTTCCATCCATGCTGTCCCAAAAGGTAAGAATTCCTTCTTCTTTTCTGCTGCATAGTATTCTACTGTGTAAATGTATCGCAGTTTTTTAGTTCACTCATCTACTGATGGGTACTTAGGTTGTCTCCAACTCTTCGGTATTATAAATAGTGCTGCTGTAAACGTAGGGATGCATAAGTTATTTTGAATTGGTGTTTTGGGATTCTTAGAGTACATTCCCAGCAGTGGAATAGCTGGTTCAAAAAGTAGTTCTATTTTTAATTTTTTGAGGAAATTCCATACTGTGTTCCACAGTGGCTACACCAGTCTGAATTCCCCCTAACAGTGAACTAGGGTTCCCTTTTCCTCACATTCTTGCCAGGACTTGTTGTTTGCAGATTTATTAATGGTAGTCATTTTGGCAGGTGTGAAGTGGTATCTCATTGTGGTTTTAATTTGCATCTCTCTGATGGCTAGTGATGTTGAGCATTTTTTCATGTGTCTATGGGCCCTCTGTATGTCTTCCTTGGAGAAGTGTCTATTCAGGTCCTTTGCCAGTTTTTTAATTGGACTTCTTGTCTATCAGATGTTGAGTTGTATGAGTTCTTTACATATTTTAAAGAAGATTAAACCCTTGTCCAGTGTATCATTGGCAAATATGTTGTGTCATACAGGCAGTTCTTTTTATTTTGATGATATTTCCTTTAGCTGTGCAAAAGCTTTTCAATTTGATGTAGTCCCAATTTGCTTATTTTTCCTTTATTTCCCTTATGTTAGGGGATGTATTGGCAAAAATATTGCTATGTAAGATATCTGAAATATTACTACCTATTTTTGTTAGGATTTTTATGGTATCATGACATATATTTAAGCGAGAAATGCATTTAAAATGCAAGACTGATCAATGAATTTTAATATAACAAGGAAAGGAAAATTTCATTGTTATGGTTAAGATTCCATACTGCAAATAAGATTTAAGAAACTGCTGCTTGTTGAATCCTGCCTTTTTCAGTGTGAGGCCACCTTTATTGCTATACTTTAACCAAAATAAAGTTTCACAATCAATTGAATGTAGAACCAGATATAGGAATCCAACTTTCTCTAAGAAACCAGACATTAAAGAGATTTTTAAAATGAAAAAAAAAAAATAAAAAGCTGTGCTTCACTAACATAATCTGTTGTAGAAAATGGAGTTATTTTCAAAATATATATTATTTATGTTAATGCAGTGTTTATTAGCATTTTTAAACAAATTAATAAATATTTTAAAATTCTCTGCTTTAGCCTTTTAATACAATAAAATGTAGCTATATATAATCTATATTAACAAAAGCTTTTGGAGATCCTCAATAACTCTGAGGATGCAAAGAGATCTCAAAACTTAAAAATTGGAGAACTACTGCTCTAGATCCTCTCTATAACTTGTTTCCTATTAAGCTTTAGGGAACAAAACAATATAGTTATCTTTAGGGGGCTATTTGAGATTTATAATTTTTTTCTTGTTTGTGACAGTAAGCCAGTTTGTGTTTGCCTGCTTTTCAGGCAAAAGAAGAAGGAGCAAGACCTGGAACAGTGGGCTTGAACCAAAGCCAGTTTAGGAGGTGTGTCCCCACAGAAGCCTCATACATTTGCCTGGTTTGATGTTAGTGTTCTGACTTCATGATATGAATCTGCTCAATAAATATCTTAATTCAATAAAAAGATATTCAGCACCTACTAAGTGGAAAGCACAGTGCTTTTAACAATACGTGTCATGTAGGTTATGGCCATAATAGAACAGTCTATTGAAAGAAACAAATAGTAATAGCAAACTTGTATGCGGTGCCAGGCACTATTCTCCTGTACCCCTGATATTTTCTCATTCAATTCTCGTAAGTACCCTATTTTAGAACAATTTCCATCTATCAAAGGAGGAAATTGAGATTTAGGGAAGATTAGCATTACAGTAAGCTACAGAGCTGGGAGAAGAACACAGATGCATTTGATGTACAAGTCTGGATTTTCAACTGTCATTGAAAATGATACTGAACATTCTATAACAGAATTCAAACAGAGTGAGGGGAAGGGACCAATTATAAGAGAGGAAAACCTGTCATTGAGCTGGACCTTGAAGAAAAAGTAGTCTTCCACTGGAGGTTATCTTGGGGGAGGGGTCTCTGCTTGAACAAAGACTCACAGCCACTAGGATGTCTGGCACATCTGGGATATTGTGATTTGAGATTGGAAAAATACATAGAACAAAATTGGGGAAAGATTTAAAAGGAGCGCTGAAGATTTAAGACTTTGTTCTAGGAGGGTGGCAGCCTTAAAGGATTTTGTAAGGGAAAGCACCATGCTCCAAGCTGTGCCTCAGAGAGAAAACAACATGCACACTTCGACATCTGTATTTGCTTAGCCACAGAAAGCTCAAGAGCTGTAATTCTTTCTCTGAAGGAATTCCTAATGATTTAATTTGCAGCAGGCTAGAGTTTCTGGCCATTTGGCATTAGGGTGCTGTGTGTGGCTTTGTTTTGACAAACTTTGGCCATGATTCGTTAACATGAAGCAGAGCTCAGGTCATGACTTCATTAGCAGCAGGAAGCTCCCTGCCAACCATCAACAAAGGTTCTCAAAGACACACCTCCTCTCTTCCCTGACCTCCTTTCTCTGGACTTCTCCTTTCAAGTGGTGGGTGTTAACTTATTTAGATCTTATTTGAATATTTGCAGAAAGTTGGTTTTTAACCACTGGTGGACTCATGTAAGCCCTAGCAGGGCCAGGAATCAAGAAGCAGAAAATCTTACGGCATTCAGATGAAACCACTCAAGCTATCACCTACAAGCCCCAGAGAGAGTCAAGAATCTCTATTTGGAAATCTTCTAGGAGGTTGCTGAGTGAGAGGCTACTATATTTCAACATTCCAACATGTACATATAACTTATTGATACCATTGGGGTGGCTCGTGCTAATAAAAGACACATGAAATTATAACATCTAAAAATAAAAACAAAATACAAATGCAATTCTTCAAAATTTAAAAAATAAATGTACAGGCACACCTGCTAATCTTTGTGGGGATTAGGGATAAGGGGTCTGAAGTATGATTTAAATTGTAAACCAGTTAAAAAATCACAGTCTCAGAAAGTCTTCTCACACATGGTCCATATGCAAAAAACCAGTTTCTAAAAATCCCAACTGGATTCAACTGAACCACTCATTATTTGGGGAATATTGAAGTGTGGGGAAGTCAGTAACTCTATGACTGTTAGACTAAATTTAAGCATTGTCTTTCTTAACTTAAAAAAAAAAGTTGCACTTAATATGCCAAGGAAGCTAACACAAAAGTTTAATTATTTCTTTCCCAGGTGGAGGCAATTGAAGCAAAAAGACAAAAAGTTCTTAACTCTTGTATGAGAAGACAAGCATCTTTTCCTTTATGACAGATAGCTCTGATATGTGCAAAGAGAAGGCAGGCCAGGAAGAATAATGGAAAATTTTGAAGTGATCACAAATCACACAGCATGAGCAAAATGCATCCATTTAGGAAGAATTTATTTTTGGAGACATTTACTTGAACTCTAAAAGAATTTGGATCTCTTGAAAGCAGTTCTCTTAATTAAAATGTTATTAGCTTTCTAAGGAAAAAGACTCGTGGACATGGACAACAGTGTGGTGATTACTGGGGAGAGGAGGTTGTAAGGGGACTAAAGGGTAATGGAAAAATACAATAAAGATTAAATAAAATATACACAAAAAGTGTTTATATTTTTCTTTTATAAAGATCAATTTTTTAGTTTAAATGGATTTTGCCCTGGCTGGTGTAGCTCAGTGGATTGAGTGTGGGCCTGTGAACCACATGATTGCGGTTCGATTCCCAGTCAGGGCACATGCCTGGATTGCAGGCCAGTTCCCGGCAGGGGACTCATGAGAGGCAACCATACATTGATATTTCTCTCCTTCTCTCCTTCCATTCCTCTCTAAAAGATAAATAAATAAAATCTTAAAAAATATATAAATTTAAATGGATTTTGTATCATCACCAAATCATGGATTCTATATGAATTTAAAACACATATACCCATATCATGTGTTTCTCATTGAGTAGTTTTTGATTACATTGTCACTGGAAATTATTCGCTTCTGTTTCTCACAGTGTAATGTCTATGACTGCAAGCAAAAGGGATTTTCAAGTTTAAGATGAACTTTTTCAAGTAATTTTACTTTATCTTTCAACTTTATTTTGTCATTTATAGAACTCTAAAGATAACGTAACTGAACTAGAAAAACTGCTTGTTTTAAAAAATGCTGTAGCATTGAGTAAACATGCCTTCATTCTGATTTTTGTCTTCAGCATGAAGGTGGTTTGCAGATGGCTGATTCAGAAATCTTGGCAGATGTCATTAATGTGGCAACCTCAGAAATCAAAGCTGACACAAGAAGGTCCTGACCATGTAAAAGACACTCCTTCCTATTTGTTTGTCTTTATTGGTGTTTCCAACAGAAGTTTACAGGTAGCCAATAGTGCAGAAAGCATAACACTATGTTAAGAGTAGTGAGTATCAGTCCAGGGGCAAGAATGGGAGTATCTGGAATAATTCTTCAGGAAACTTGAACATCTCAAAGAAACATGTCCAGAAAACTTGAAAATGATGACTTTTTCTTTAAAATTGACTATCTGAATATCAACATTTTGTGGTCCTTGGGACTGTTGGTTTGTTATAACTTGTTTAGTGATCACAACTTTGTGTGTACCATCCACCCACTCTGAATCCCTCTGTCTCATTATTTTGAGATAAAATTCAACTGCCTAGGTCAAATATTTAGAGTCTTTCATAATTGAGTACCTATTAGCTATTCCAGCAGGACAGATGTTAGAATGCTAAGCACTGAAGGATGAATATAATTGCATTAGGTAAAGATGGTGGAAGAAGAAGAAAATCCAGGTACAAGGCAGAAGAAGGCAAAAATATGGAATCTTAGAAGGGCAAAGTTTGTTTGGAGGATGGTATGTTGTTAAACAATGTGGCTGAAATGTAAGATATATGGAAGAACTCAGGAAAGATTAATTCTCAAAGAGAGGCAGGATTATGTAACACAGGGTCCTGTGAGCCATGCTAACAAGGTTGAATTTTATTTCTGTAGCCATTGGAGTAAGCAACAAAGATTTTTGCAGGGAAAAGTGCTATAGTGAATGCTGAGTTTTAGAAGGTGACTTGGCAACAGATGGATGTCCTGACTGAAATTGTTAGAAGGGCCTAACCTCCAAAGGTCCTCTTAAATACTGTAATTCCACAAAAACATTTTACATATGTTAGAAGTTACAGAGATTACCAAGTAGCCCAAGATGTCATGGTGAAAATATTTAGAAATATGGCAAACTCCTCTTTTGTTGTGTTATTTCCAAAGAAGATAATCTTTAATCCTCTTTTCCAGCCAACTTATTCTTCTTGGAGAAAAAAGGCCAAAAATATTTGGAAAAATATGCTCCACCCATTTTTTTATAATAGAAGAGATGGCTTCTTAGTACCTACATGAGCCAAATTTTAATCTACAGAAATTTGACTTCCACCAAGATGGAGGCATAGGTGGAAACACTGTGCCTTCTCCCACAACCAAGTTTGAATACAACAAAGGTTTAGTAAATAAAGATGCAGCCAAAGAACAGAAAACTAAACTATACCGAAGTCCGACAACAACGAACCGTTCAACCAGGACTGGTAAGAGGGGTTGAGCCAGCAGTGAAGAAGGGTAAGGCAGGAAGGATCCCCCGACTCAGGCGACCCAGGCGACCCAGGTGACCCAGGTACACAGGCAGCCGGGGTAGCATCGTGGACCCAGTGAGACTGCGGGGCAGGCTAAGCGTGGTGGCACATTCGAGTGCAGGCAGATAAACCCAGCAAGGAATGAGCAGTGAGACTGACCATGCAGGCCCCAGCAGTGGGAAGCAGCAGAGGGGACCACCATTGCCCCTCTTTGACCCCGCCCCCATATATAATGTCACAACCCAGCAACTGAGTTGGCCCGCCCTGGTGAACACCTACGGCTCTGCCCCTCATACCTAACAGGCATGAACAGACCAAAACATTATGGCTCAAGAAGAACTCAAAGCCCCAGAGCCAATAACTCTAAGCGACCAAGAAATAGCCAACCTATCAGATGCACAGTTCATAACACTGGTGATCAGGATGCTCACAGAACTGGTTGATTTTAGTCACAAATTAGAGGAACAAATGAAGGCTAAACTAATTGAAATGAAGGGAAAGGCACAGGAAACCAATAGTGATGGAAAGGAAACTGGGACTCAAATCAAGGGAGTGGACAAGAAGGAAGAAAAAAGTGACCAAACAGAAAAGAGTGAAGAAACAAGAATTCAAAAAAATGAGGAGAGTCTTAGGAACCGCCAGGACATCTTTAAACATTCCAACATCCGAATTATAGGGGTACCAGAAGGGACAGAGGAACAGCCATGAGTGGAAAACTTATTTGAACAAATAATAAAGGAGAACTTCCCCAATCTGGCAAAGGAAATAGACTTCCAGGAAATCCAGGAAGCTCAGAGAGTCCCATAGAAGCTGGACCCAAGAAAAAACACACCAAGGCACATTATAATTACATTGCCCAAGATTAAAATGAAGGAGAGAATTCTAGAAACAGCAAGAGATAAGGGACAGTCACCTACAAAGGAGTTCCCATCAGACTGTCAGAGGATTTTTCAAAAGAGACCTTACAGGCAAGAAGGGGCTGGAAAGAAGTATTCCAAGTCATGAAATCCAAAGACCTACATCCAAGATTGCTTTATCCAGCAAAGTTTTCATTTAGAATGGAAGGACAGATAAAGTGCTTCTCAGATAAGGTCAAGTTCAAGGAGTTCATCATAACCAAGCCCTTATTATATGAAATGCTAAAGGGACTTATCTAAGAAAAAGAAGATGAAAAATGTTAACAGTGAAAAGACAGCAAACTCACAGTTATCAACAACCACACCTAAAACAAAAGCAAACCAAGAGGACAGCTAGATTAGGAGCAGAACCATAGAAATGAAGAATACATGGAGGGTTAGCAACAGGGGAGTGGAAAGAGGAGAAGAGGGGAGAAGGTACAGAAAATAGCATAGACAGTAGGTAGAAAATAGATAGGGGGAGGACAAGAATAGTAGGGGAAATATAGAATCTAATGAACTTGAGACACGTGGTCATAAACTAAAGGGGGGAATGGTGGGGGAGGGGGTGTGCAGGGTAGAGGAGAAGGGGGGGGAATAGAACAACAACTGTAATGGTATAATCAATAAAATATATTTAAGAAAAAAGAAATTTTCTTCAAGAAGGGGTTCTGACAAAATGTTCTTCCAATGTAATTCTGGTGAGAATCTGTGTTAGGTGAGTGTAAGTTGTTATAGTCTTAAAATGTAAGAGAGGAAGAACATCGAGCACACTAAATACTCAATACTAAGAATATATTTTGAAGTATCTGGGACTTTTTTAGTGTATGTGAAAAATCAACAGCTAGTCAAAAATTCATGAAAACCTCAGAGCTTACATAATCTATATTTCAGTATTTTATCAGGTGCTTATTTATTGATGATGATTCTAAAGAACCTTATATATGTATTTTTGAGCACTATGTGGGGCACTGTATATACTGGTGAATGCAAACACAGTTCCTGATCTCATGGAGCTTACCAGAATACAGAATAGATAAATAAGAAACCAGAATACAAAAAGATAAATAAGAAATTATAATAATATGACATAATCATAGTGTGAAAGTGCTCTGATGGAAAAAGCACAAGGTGTTATAAGATCATACAGAGTAAGTTTGGAGGACAGGAAACACATCTGTGAATAAATTGTAACTAAGCAGACTTTTAAAGCATAAGCAAAACCTGGCCTAGCAAAACAATTGGCCAGGGAGGAGTGGGGTACATGCTAGTGTGAGCTGAATTTAGGTAAAGACCCAGAATCAAGAGAAACAACTGCATCATAAGAACCAAGTAGTTCACCTCAGCTGGAATTTATATAGCACCATGTATGTATGCTGAGGGTGAGGGTAGAAAATAGTGAGAGGGTGAAGTATCTATAGATGAATCTGGAGAGGTGGGTGAGTAGCGGCCAGATTCTGCCAAGACTTGTAATACTTATAACAGAATTGCAGAGTTATCCTAAGGCCACTGGAGAACCATTGTTACTTTTAAACAGAATAACAATCTTGAACATATCTGAATCTCAGAAAGACCACTCTGACCATGGAGAGGAGAATGGATTGGTGGATGTGGCAAAGTTGCCTGGTACAAAGACTGTGATAATCCTCAGGACAGTCAATGAAAGCCTAAACAAGAAGAGTGGAAATGGAAACAAAAATGGATTTAAGAGGCATTTACAAGAGAATATAGGTAAAACTTGGTAATTGTTGTTCAGCGTGAGGGGGAATAGGGAGACAAGGTTAATTTCCAGGTTTCTGGCTGTGCTAGAGATTAGTGACTATGCACTGAGAGAAGGTGATTAGATTACAGGAGCAGAGGAAGGGGTGAAGACAAGCAGTGTAGTTTTGTTTCTGTTTGTCTGATGGACAGTCAAACGAAAAAATCTAAGGTAATTGGAAATATATATGGACTTGAAATTCTGGTTGAGATTTGAGAGTTATCAGCATATACATAGTCATGGAAGACAATGAGTGTAAGGAATGCTTAAATAAATCTTCTAGATAGCAGAACTCCATGGCATCCATGAGTACTATTTAAAATTGGAAGAATTGCCCCATTTCTCAGTCCCTTTTACCATAGCTCTGCAATGCACATAATTCTATTCTATCCCATGTCTAGGATCTTAAGAATATTCATGCCTTTCTTCATACACAGAATTCTGTCTCCTCTAAAAAAATCACTAATTTTGAAGCAATTATGTAATTATTTTTTTCTTTTATGGAGTCCAGAGAGAGTGGAAGGGATAGAGAAAGAAAGGGAGAGAAACATCAATCAGTTGCCTCTTGCATGTGCCCTCACCAGGAATTGAACCCACAATATTTTTGTTTGCCACCAAGTTGCATCAGCCAGGACCAAACCCATTACTTTAATACCCTTGGAACTTACCTTGACTTTGTGGTCTGAAGAAAGCTATACACACTTTGAGGGCATTATCTAATTCCATAATAGCATGTAATTCAAAAGAGTAAAATCAGGAGATTTGCTTTCAGGCAAAATAACTGAGTTATGTTTTATGGGGAATTATTTGGGTCATTTAATATTTAATTTAAACTGTGTCCTTCCTACTCTGTTTTTAATTAATTCATCTTTTAGCCTGTCCTGACATGGTCAGAACTTATTTAGAATCCCTCGTTTCCAAAGATCAAATTGCTTTTCTAAAGTACATTTAGTTTCTAAAACTTGGCATCTCTCATCTTCTGGTGACAATACAAAGAGCACATACATATTCCAACAATTCGCAGATTGTTGTCAGTGAAAGGCATCTGTGCTTGGCCTCTGAGAGGAAGGGCATAGCACATTTCTTCAAAGGAGGAAGTGTTGGAGCTATTATTACTTTCAAGGCATCCTTGGTTTGACCATTCAGAAAGGCACAACTCAGGCTCTGAAGCCATTTGAAAGAAGGGGTTGTGAAAATGGGTCCCTTGGTGACACTTTGACTGCAAGCCTTTCCCTCCCATCTACCCTGCAGACCCAGGTTTTTTAACCTTGGCCTCTCCTATTACCATGGAAATGCAACAGTGCCAAGGGAACTTCCTTGGTGATTATCATTTGGCCTACAAAAAAATAGAACAGAAATAGGAGAAACATTGCTCATTACATCTTGCCATTTGGTGTTTTTCTTTAGACCAAAGAACCTCCCAGCAATTTCTTTGAAAGTATGATAGAGGGATTATCATACTTCTGCTCTGTGGATTATTCATGTTTGAGGAGGTGAGGCCCACCTGCAGTACAGTATTAAAATACTTGGAATAATGGTAATAACTTCAATACCATGAATTCCTTGGAACTATGGGTAAAGTATACAGCATGTATGTGCTTGCCACTTAAAAAAGGTCCATTGCTTTCCTTGTAAATTCTATATTCCCCCCAAATGAAGAATTGACTTGGCCCCATTCCTTCATTTAACTTACCAGAAAAATGAAGCCCAAAGAGATTATGCCCTTTTTTTTTTAGTTGTTGTTTAAGTACAGTTGTCTTTGCTTTTCTGCTATGACTTTCCCCCCTCCCACTCACCCCCACCTCCCACTCTTACTCCTTCCCCACTTTGGCTTTGTACATAGGTCCTTTATACTATTCCTTTATCCCCCTTCCCCCTCCTTTCTGGTTACTGTCAGTTTGTTCTTTATTTCAATGTCTCTGGTTATATTTTGCTTGTTTGTTTGTTTTGTTGATTAAGTTCCACATATAGGTGAGATCATAGGCATTTGTCTTTTGTTGTGTGGCTTATTTCACTTAGCATAATGCTCTCCAGTTCCATCCATGCTGTCACAAAGGGTAGGAGCTCCTTTCTTTATGCTGTGTAGTATTCCATTTTGTAAATGTACCATAGTTTTTTGATCGACTCATTTACTGATGCGCACTTAGGTTGCTTCTTTTGCTTTTCTCTTCCTTCTGTTCATTTTCTCCTCCTCTTAGTCCTTCCTCTCTCTCTCTTCCTCCTTTCTCTTTTTGGTTTTCTAAATTGACAAAGCTGTATACTTTGAAATTTTTGTTGGTTTGAGTTAATGTTAAACAAGAGTGGAAGAGTTCCACATGAGAGGCACAATGGACAAAGAAGTAGAACACAGTTGGAAGAGTACCTAGACTCACAGAGAAGATTACCAGAAAGTAGACAAATTATTTCAGAACACTGGGTTTTGGTCATCAGTGAATGAAGGGGCCCTGGCAACCCAGTAGTCAAGACCTGGTGTGTTCTTAATATGCATTTCTTAGCCTACATGTTGCCTTGGCAATTGTCTTCTCTTCTATCTGTAGGAATGAAGCAGATCAACAGTGGCTGAGGTCAAGTGCTCCCAAACTTACCAGGGAGGTAATGAAACAAGAGACTGGAAAATTCTAGGAGCTCCTTCCTGAGTTAGACTCTGCCTTCAGGATAGTAGAAAAGAGGTAGTATACTTAACTTATTTTAATGAGGTGACCACAGTGTACTTTCATTTGTGATGCTTTATCATATGCTGCTATTCTACATCTTGAAGTCCCCCAGGCACACCAGAAAATACAGAAAATGGACCCCATGGGGTTTGGGATGAGAATCAGTAAGTCTGAGTGGTAGTTCCAACACTACTGGACTTGGACAAGTCCCAGAGTCTCTTTAGCTCTTGTTTTCCTCACATGCGAAATGGCAACAACATTAATGTCTACTTCAAGGGACAGATTCAAGAGTTAAATAAATGAAGATACATAATGTGTCTGATATGAAGTGTGCCATACAGTATTGGCTTCTTACAGACCCTCACCTAGCTACTGGCTCTGTACTAACAACAAAAACTGGCTCAGAGAATAGAAAATGCTAGAAGAAATTTTTTGTGCTATTTGTTCTGAAGTTAATAAAAACATTCAAGCCTCATTTACCCTTTGATTTTTTGTTGAGCTTCTTAGGTGACTATGATTGAGCAGCTCTGGCAAGAGATTTTGTGTCACTCCATTCAGTTAAAAAACCCTTTATAATTTCAGGGAATGTTGCAGGGAGAATTTTCCAACATTTTCTTTTTGTCAACTCCTTTTATAGTACAATCTTCAAAACCCAGAACCTTTAGAACTTTAACAATTATCATTTTTACAGCCTATGTATTATTAAAAACTTATTTTAAATTAAACATAGACATATTTTGTCTTTTTATATTTATCAGAATTTTCTTAATAGATGTTATTTATTTTTCTTTTTCTAATATATTTTATTCATTATGCTATTACAGTTGTCCCATTCTTTTCTCCTCCTGATTCCCCTCCATCATGCACCTCCCTCTCACCAGTATCCCCCACCCCCACACTTAGTTCATGTCCATGGGTTGTACATATAACTTCTTTAGCTTCTTCATTTCTTATACTATTCTTAACCATCCCCTATTTTGTACCTACCTTTTCCCTGTACCTTTTTCCCAATTCTCACCCTTCCTTCTCCCCACTGAGCTGATAAATCTCCACTCAATCTCAATTTCTGTGATTCTGTTCCTGTTCTTATTGTTTGCTTAGTTTGTTTTTGTTTCTCTTTTTTAGGTTCGGTTGTTGATAGTTGTGTTTGTTGTCATTTTACTGTTCATATTTTTGGTCATCTTCTTTATCTTAGATTAGTCCCTTCCAAGTTTCATATATTAAAGGTTTGGTGGTGATGAACTCCTTTAACTTGACCTATCTAGGAAGCACTTTATCTGCCCTTCCATTCTAAATGATAACTTTAATGAATAGAGTAATCTTGGATGTAGGTCTTTGGATTTCATGACTTGGAATACTTCTTTCCAGCCCCTTCTTGCCTGTAAAGTCTCTTTTGAAAAATCCACTGACAGTCTGATGGGAACTCCTTTGTAGGTACTGTCTCCTTTTCTCTTGCTGCTTCTAAGATTCTCTCCTTATCTTTAGTCTTGGGTAATGTAATTATGATGTGCCTTGGTGTGTTCCTTCTTGGGTCCAACTTCTTTGGGACTCTCTGAGCTTCCTGGATTTCCTGGAAGTCTATTTCCTTTGCCAGATTGGGGAAGTTCTCCTTTATTATTTGTTCAAATAAGTTTTCCACTCATGGCTGTTCCTCTGTCCCTTCTGGTACCCCTATAATTCGGATGTTGGAATGTTTAAAGATGTCCTGGCGGTTCCTAAGACTCTCCTCATTTTTTTGAATTCTTGTTTCTTCACTCTTTTCTGTTTGGTCACTTTTTTCTTCCTTCTTGTCCACTCCCTTGATTTGAGTCCCAGTTTCCTTTCCATCACTATTGGTTTCCTGTGCCTTTCCCTTCATTTCAATTAGTTTAGCCTTCATTTGTTCCTCTAATTTGTGACTAAAATCAACCAGTTCTGTGAGCATCCTGATCACCAGTGTTATGAACTGTGCATCTGATAGGTTGGCTATTTCTTGGTCGCTTAGAGTTATTGGCTCTGGGGCTTTGAGTTCTTCTTGAGCCATAATGTTTTGGTCTGTTCATGCCTGTTAGGTATGAGGGGCAGAGCCGTAGGTGTTCACCAGGGCGGGCCAACTCAGTTGCTGGGTTGTGACATTATATATGGGGGCGGGGTCAAAGAGGGGCAATGGTGGTCCCCTCTGCTGCTTCCCACTGCTGGGGCCTGCATGGTCTGTCTCACTGCTCATTCCTTTGCCTGGTTTATCTGCGTGCAAATGTGTGACTGCAGTAAGCCTGCTGCCTTGTACCCTCACTCCATCTGCCCATTGCTACCCCACACCTGGGATTCGCCTATAGCTGCCTGTGTGCCTGGGTTAGTCTGGCAGATCTTACCTGCCCGACCCCGCTCTGCTGCTGGCTCTGCCCCTCTCACCACTCTGGCTGAATGGTTCATTGTTGTCGGACTATTGTATAGTTCAATTTTCTGTGTTTTCGTTACTAAAACTTTGTTGTCTTTAAACTTGGTTGTGCAAGGAGGCACAGTGTTTCCACCTATGCCTCCATCGAGGCCGGAAGTCCCTTTATTTCACTTTTCATAGCCTTCAGTTTTTCCGCTATTTTGTGATCATATTCAACCATTTCTGTGAGCATCCTGATTACCAGTTTTTTGAACTCTGCATCTGATTGATTGGCTATCTCTTCAATGCTTATTTCTATTTTTGGAGCTTTGATATGTTTCATTTGGGCCATGTTTTTTGTGTTGGTGTGCCTTTTACATAGAAAGGATTGGCCTTTTGTAAAGGCCAACCATAAAAGGCACACCAACACAAAAAATTTAAAAACAAACTGAGAGAACAAGAGAACTAAGGGTTGGAGCCTTAGGTATTTGCCAGCGTGGGGCAGCCCATGGCACTGTATGTGGGGGAAGGGTCTGGAGGGAACAATGCCATTTGCTCAGCTCTTGGCCAGCTTTCAGTCACTTCTCCCATTACCCACAAGCAAACTGGGCCCCTCTGGTACTGATTCCTGGGTGGGTGGATTTGTGTACATTCTAGGACCCTGTGGATCTCTGCAGTGATATCTCCTGTGAGACCAGGAGTTTCTCTCACCACTGAACTCCCCCACAGCCAGATTTTTACAGCCAGAGGTTTTGAGGCTCTCTTTTCTAGCACTACAACTCTAGGTTGCCTGGTCCATCTCACTCCCCAGTTGCTCCTCCCAGTTTATTCACATGCAAATATGAGACTACCCAGTTTTCCACTTATTGCCTCACCTTGCTATTCCTCCAGCTGCCAGCTTGCCAGATGTCCTCTCCACCCCATCTGCCTGTTTCTGCACCTCTTACCAGTCTGGACGAATGTTTTTTCTTTAACTCCTGGGTTGTCTGACTTCCATACAGCTTGATTTTCTAGCAGTTCTGGTAATTTTTTTGTTTTTAAATTTGTTGTTCTCCTTCTTTTGGTTGTGCAAGGAGGCAAGGTGTATCTACCTTGGCCAGAATTTAACATAGACATGTTTTGACCTATGTTATGAATTATTAAGCTCGGTGCTGAGAATATGGGAATGTATTATATTATTACCCACATTTTGTAGTTCTGACATTTCATTGTAAGAAAGATAATATCCAAGCTATGATCAATAAAATGGTGATAAATAATATGTATTAATAATTGAATCTGAAAAACAAACTAAGAGAACAAGAAAAACAGAGACAGAATCATGGATACAGGTAGGGTTTTGATGGTTGCCAGATTGGAGGGGGATGTGGGGGAATGAGTGAGGAGGTGAAGGGGTTACGAAGTACAAATAGGTAGTTACAAGACAACCATGGGGACATAAATACAGTATAGGATATGGAGTAGCCAAAGAACATATATCCATAACCTATAGGCATGAATAATGGTGTGGGGATTGCCTGAGGGAGTGCAGGGTGCTGGGTGGAGTAGCGCAAATGGGGAAAAATTGGGACAAGTGTAATAGCATAATCAATAAAATATTATTAAAAGAGAAAGAAAATATTATACCAATATTTTATTTATAGTCTAACAATTATTTAATAAAATGAAAATTTAACATTTTAATTTATCAAGTGATAAACATTCTAATTTATTTTAATTTAAGTCTGTATAAAAAGAATGTTACAGACAATAATTTTTATTTGTAAGTATTTATATCCATGAGGCATATTAGTGTAGTTTTCATTTTTCATGGTGTATTGTCTGATTTTTTAAATTAATTTTAATATGACTTTATAGCATATTTGACTTTGGGATAAAAATATTTTAAAATGGATTGTAGTCCGACTATAAGTTCTAGAGTCAATAATTTCTTTCTTAAGTTAATGTTTGAGATTTCTCTTTTGAACTTAAAAAATCAGCTGATATCCTTTTTAGCTATATATAATTTTCAGTTTTGTTTCTAAATTATAAGACAAGGGAGAAGTTTTAAGGCTTTGATTAACAAGCACTTATCCACAAATAGCCGTGGATAAGCTTTATTCTCAGTATATGGAAAGTGGTCAGGTTTGACCTCTTGCTGATCACTTGCCACATTCCAGTCCATTTCTGAAGCCTGCTCATTCAACCTCTGAAATACTCTTCCCATTGCCGCCTCTGCTATTCAAACCCTCTGCTGACCACTGCCATCACTGGAGATCAAGACCTTATTACCTTTTCCTTGATTGAGGAAATTCATTTCTCAACTTGCCCCTCTAGTAGTCCTGCTCCAGTCAAACTTTCTGGCATTATCTACGTATTACTCTCTTAAAAATATCTACATTAAAATTTTTAACTGGCTTTAATTTTCCTAAAACCCTCCCATGCTTTTCATCCTTACATGTTTGCCAATGCTATGCCCTCTACCTGGAATCCCCTTTCCTCTTCCTTAAATCTTATCCATATTAAATGCTAATTCCTCCTTGAAGCTTTTCCTAATTTCCACCATTGAAATGCCAACACTTCCTTCATTAAATGTCCCCTTACTCTGTTCTTACCTCACTCACTTATACTCTGCCTCATAACAGAATTAAAGGGATCACCTGCACAGATATTTCAGAATAATTCTGCTTTCAGTTATTCTGTCCTTGGGCTCTTTGGCCTAGACACAATATGTCATCAGCCAATTGACATTCTACATTGTGTTTTGTGACTGACATCTGCCAAGGAGTCTCCCCAAATTCTCCTTTCCTACTAGTAATAACACCTCTCTCTTACTTTAGGAACTATCTCTGCCCTACTTTATGGATTCTTTTGTGAGATTGTTCAAGTGACTCTCCTAGCCAAGAAGTAGACACATTAGAATATCTATCCCAGTAAACTTGAATCTTTCCCAATGTAACATAAGGAAAACACAAGGTTATATATTATTTAGCCCATTAGTGTCTCCTGAAAAGACTGAAATCACTTACTTCTCCAAAAGTCTTTCGTGTTACCTAAATTCCTATTCTTTCCAAAGTTCTTTCTTTGATTCTGAGCTGGCTAATCTTTGGCAATACTTTTTTTTTTTTTGCTTAATTTATCCAGAATTTTGTCTATTGCTTGAAACCCAAGAATTGCAACTAATACACTATTGTAGCTCAAATGTCAAAAATTCTATTATAGCATGTGTGTAAACTTGGGGTCATTCTAAATTCTTTCCGTTACTGGACTTACATTCCTCTCTCTCTAAAGTTTTGGCATTGGAAGAGATTTTACTCTGTTGTTATCTCCAGTGGCATCTAGGTCACTCTTGGTGTGGGGTAGACATTCCATAAGTGTTAGGAATTTAATGGACTTAAATGACTTTCCACTGAGTGACAGTTCAGACAACAGCTGTGAGGGAGGCAAGAGTCACAAATCAGAGTCACAAATCAGAATCAAGGATGATTTGGAACTGGTACAGAAGCCTTGTGCTGTATGTCAAGCATAAGAATCAGCAGGTATACTTGGCAGGCTCCTGACACTAGACCCACTCCCTTTGGAATAGGTCACAAGCCAGGGAATTTGATGCAATGCTAACAAAGATAGTTCTGTCTGTCCCACAAGTACTCTTTCTAAGGTACATGGTTGTAACTGTTTACTGATTAGGCAGGAGCAAGTTGATGGGATAGGCCATCTCACCTGGCAGGTGGAGCACACTGACTAGAGGTCAGGGATTGCTTAGAAGTCCAGTAATTGATGAGTAAAAGTATGATGCAAGAACTGATATTTAGGTCTTGGGAAAGAGGTTGGCAAAAGCAAGGCAAAGGTTTGAAGAGTAGAGAAGCTAAATTTAGTAGTAGCAAGATTAACAATGCCGAGCAGATAGGTTATATCAGAGTTCATCAAAAAAAACAATTTCTGTCTGAAGTCAGGGAGTGTGGGTGGGGCTGGACCTGCAGGTAGACTCAGATGTTTGGAACTTATTCTGTATTTTAAGATGTTTAAGTAAGGGTGTTATAGACTAGTGCCAACTGCTATAACAAGAACAGTTTCTTCTGAGAATAAAAGACTTCTAAGATCTGGGTAAATGATACATATACAGGCTTCATAAATTACTTGTTTTGTATATTTTGAGGCTGTGTTGTTAGGAGCATACCAGTTTATAATTACTGTATCTTCCTGGTAAATTGTTTGATTTATCATTAGGCCCTGACCTTTCTTCATTTCTTATCATTATTTTTTTCTTAGAATCTTTTCTTTCCTGATGCTAATGTAGCAGTGGCCTGTCTTTTAATTCATGACTCTGTAGTGTATTATTCTGTTGTACTTTCAACTGGGTTGTATCCTTATATTTTTAATTGTCTTTCTTGTAAAGATCATGAAGCTAATTTTGAAAAACTAATATTTATTTTTTCAACAAAGATTTATTTTATTTATATTGACTGGGATTACTTAATATATGAATTCATCACTCTGACTTTATTTTGTGCTTATATTCATCCTACCAATCTTGCTGTTTATTGATTTATTGATGGCAGTCATTCTGACAGGTGTGAGATTATATCTCAATGTGATTGTAATTTGCAGTTCTCTGACAAATAGTGACATTCACAGTCTTTTCATATGTCTACTGGCCATCTGTATGTCCTCTTTGGAGAAGTGCCTGTGCAGTTCTTCTACTCATTTTCTAATTGTATCGCTTTTTGTTGTTTAGTTGTGTGACTTCTTTATTAATTTTGGATATTAATTCTTTATCAAATGTATCATTGCAAATATATTCTCCCTTTCAGTAAGTTGTCTTTTAATTTTGTTGATAGTTTTTTTTGCTATGCAAAAAAATTTTAGTGTGATATAGTTCCATTTATTTATTTTTTCATTTGTCCCTCTTGCACAAGGAGATATATCAGAAAAAGTTTTGCTTAAAGAAATATTGAAGATTTTACTGCCTATATTTTCTTCTAGGAGTTTTATCATTTTGAGTTTTAAATTTAAGTCTATAGTCCATTTTAAGTTTATTCTTGTATATAGTGTAAGAATGTGGTCCACTTTTCTTTTTTGCATGTATCTGTCCATTTTTCCAAATGTAATTCATTGAATAGAGTTTTACTTTATTGTATGTTATTGCCTCCTTTGCCAAATATTAATTTACTGTACAGGTGTGGTTTATTTCTGGGCTCTGTATTCTGTTCCATTAACCTATATGTCTGTTTTTATGCCAGTACCATGCTATTTTGATTACTATGGCCTTGTAGTACAGTTTGATATCAGGTATCCTTATTCCTCCTACAACTTTGTTCTTTCTCAAGATTGCTGTGACTATTCTAGTTTTATTTTTTGAGGTTTCATATAAATTTTTGGATTATTTGTTCTATTTCTGTGAAATATACCATTGGTATTTTGATAGAAATTGTGCTGAATATATAAATTGCTTTGGGTGGTATAAATATTTTAATGATGTTAATCCTTTATACCCATAAGCATGGTATATGCTTCCATTTATTTGTATCTTCTTTGATTTCTTTCTTTAGCATCTTATAATTTTCTGAGTACTGGTTTTTCACAACCTTAATTAAATTTATTTCTAGTTATTTTACATTTGTTGATGCAATTATATATAGGGTTGTTTAATTAGCTTCCTTTTTTGATAGTTACTGTTGGTGTATAAAAATACAATTGATTTCTGAATACTTATTTTTTATCGTGCTACTTTACCGAATTCACTTATTAGTTCAAACAATCTTTTTTGTGGAATCCTTAGGACTCTCCATATGCAGTATCATGTCATCTGCAAATAATGACAGTTTTTTTCTTCCTTTCTAATCTTGATGCCTTTTTTCTTCTTTGTGTCTAGTTGCTGTGACTATGACTTCCAGTACTATGTTAAATAAGAGTGGTGAAAATGGACATCCTTGTCTTTTTCCTGATATTAAGAGAAATGTTTTTAGTTTTCCATTTAAGTATGATGTTGGCTTGGGGTTTGTCATATCACCATTAACATGTTGAAATATGTTCCCTCTATTACCACTTTACTGAGAGTTTTTATCATAAATAAATGATGGATTTTGTCATATGCTTTTTCTGCATTTATTGGTATAATAATATAATTTTTACCCTTCTTTTATGTATGTGGTATATCACATTTATTGACTTAGGGATATTGTATCAACCTTGCATTCCAAGAATAAATCCCAATTGTTCATAATGCAAGATCTTTTTAACATATTGTTGGATCCAGTTTGCTAATATTTTATTGAGGATGTTTGAGTCTGTGTTCATCAGAGTTATTTTTTCTGTAGTGTCTGTATCTTGTTTTGAAATTAAGATAAGGGTAGCCTTGTAAAATGAGGTTGGGCATCTTCCCTTCTCTTAAATTTTCAGAAATAATTTAAGAAGGCTAGGTGTTCTTCAAATGTTTGGTAAAATTCACCTGTGGAGCCACCCAGTCCAGAACTTCTGTTTTTTTGATTACTGCTTCAATATCATTAGTGGTAATCAGTCAATTCATATTTTCTGATACTTCCTGATTCAGTTTTGGAGGATCATATATTTCTATGAATTTATCCATTTCCTCAGATTGTTCAATTTGTTGGCATTTAGTTAGTTGCGCATAACTTTTTTTATAAGCCTTTGTGCTACTGTGGTGCCAGTTATTATTTTGCCTGTTTTATTTCTGATTTTATTAATTTTGGTTCTCTTTTTTTTTTTTCTTGATGAGTCTAGTTAATGGTGTATCAATCTGTTTTACCTTTTCAAAGAATGAGCTCTTGGTTTCTTGGATCTTTTGTATTATTCTTTTAGATTCTATTTTATTTATTTTTGCTATGATCTTTATTATTTCCTTCTTCTATTCATTTTGTGCTTTGTTCTTTGTTCCTTTCCTAGTTCTTTTAAGTGTAAAGTTAGGTTATTGGACGTTTTTCTTTTCTTTAACTTTTTTTATTGTTAAGTAGTTTTTGTTTTTGTTTTTGAGGTAGGCCTTAAATGCTATGAATTTCCCTCTTAGGGCTGCTTTTGTGGTGTTTCATAGGTTTTGGGTTGGTGTGCTCTCATTTTCATCTGTTTCAGGGTATTTTTGATTAGCCTTTTTTTTTATCTCTTCATTAACCCATTTATTGTTTAGCAACATTTTATATAGCCTCCAAATGTTTGTGTGATTTTGAGTTTATTTCTTGTGATTAATTTCTAGTTTTATACCATTATGGTCAGAAAAGATGCTTGATATGATGCTTGATATGATCTCAATCTTCTTAAATTTATTAAGACTTGTTTTGTGTCCTAACATGTGTATCCTAGAAAATGTTTCATATGCATTTGAAAATAATGTATATTTTCCTGCTTCGGGGTGAAATGCTCTGAAAATATTAGTTAAATACATCTGTTCTAATGTGTTTTTTAAAGCCACTGTTTTCTTGTTGACTTTTTGTCTAGAAGATATATACAATGGTGTTAATGGGGTGTTAAAATCCCCTACTATGATGGTATTTCTGTCAATCTCTCTCTTTATGTTGTTAAGATTTTCTTTATATATTTAGTTACTTCTATGTTGGGTATATAAATGTTTACAAGGGTTATATCTTCTTGTTAAATTGATCCCTTTATCATAATGTTGTGCCCTTCTTTATCTCTTATTATAACCTTTGTTTTAAAGTCTATTTTGTCTGATAAAAGTACTGCTATCACATCTTCTTTTTGATGTCCATTTGCACCAAATATCTTCTTTTACTTATTCACTTTTAGTTAGTGTGTGTCTTTCATTCTGAGGTGAGTCTCTTATAGGCATATATATGGATCTTGCTTTCTTATCCATTCAGGTATCCTATGTCTTTTGATTGGAGAATTCAATCCATTTACATTTAAAGTGATTATTGATGGGTATGTATTTATTGACATTTTATTTTTATAATTATGTCTTCCTTTTTTCTTTTTAAAGAAGTCACTTTAAAATTTCTGTTTGATGCTAATAACTTCTTTCGCTTTTTATTATCTAGAAAGCTCTTTATTTCTTCTTCAATTTTAAATGATAGCCTTTCTGGGTAAAGTAGTCTTAGTTGTAGGTTGTTGTTTTTCACCTCTTTGGATATTTTGTAGTAGTCCCTTCTGGTCTGAAATGTCTGTTGAGAAATGTCTGTTGAGAAATCCACTGACAGTCATAGGGAAGTACTCTTATAAGTAACTAACTGTTTGTCTCTTGCTGCTTTAAAGATTTTGTTTTTGTCTTTAACCTTCAGCATTCTAATTGTGACATGTGGTGGTGTGGGCCTTTTGGATTCATCTTATTTTGGAGGTCTCTATACTTCCTGGACGTGTGCACTTTTTTTTCTTCACCATTTTAGGAAAGTTCTGAACCATCATTTCTTCAAATGGGTTCTCAGTCCCTTGCTCTCCCTCTTCTCCTTCTGGTACCCTTACAATGGGGATATTTTTATACTTCATGTTGTCTCAAATGTCCCTTAAACAATTCTCTTTTATTTTTGGCTGCTCCAATTGGGTGTTTTCTACCACCTTGCTTTTTAAGTCACTAATTTGTCTGCTTCATTTAACTTATTGCTTCCTTATAGTGTATTTTTCATTCCAATTTTTTATTTTTAATTTCTGACTGGTTCTCTATGTTTTCTTTGTTCCTTTTTATGCTTACTATCTCTTTAATTTTTCAATGAGCTGATCCATTCCTAAGTTCTTTGACTATCTTTATAATTACTCCTTTGAACTCTATATCTGGTAGATTGCTTGCCTCCATTTCATTTAGTCTTTTTCTGGGGATTTCTCTTGTTCTTTTATTTGAAGCATGTTTCTTCGTCTCCATATTTTGGCTGCATCTCTGTATTTGTTTCTGTGTACTATATAGTTCTGCTATGTCTCCCAAACTTGGTATGGTGTTCTTATGTGGTAGGTGTTCTGTGGGGCTGAGTAGCACAGTCACCCTGATCATCTGAGCATGGTGCCCCATGAATGTCTATTATGTTGACTATGTGAGGACTATGTGAACCCTTCTGTTGTAGTTGAGTTCTGGTTGCTATTTCATGAATGGGATCTACCCCTAGGATGGCTGACTATGAGGATCAACCCTAACTATAGTATACAAGCTGCTGTGTGGGGTATGATCCTACAAAGTGGACTTTGCCCCAGCAAGATCTGGTGCCTGCCAAGATCTTCCACTGGCCATGCAGCTTGTGGAGATAATTGGGTCATGCATTGATATTGTCTGAAACCCACCACCAGGGATGTTAGTTCTAGAGACTCTTGGGAGGAACTTTGATGCAGATCAACATCAGGCACTGCCTATGACCTTCTCTGGACTACCTGTTTTGAACAAAAAAGTGGTATACAGTTTGTGGCTGCCTCTGCTGGGCCTGGGTGTAAATGGAAGTGGCCAAGCTGCCCTCCAAGGCTGGTTTCCACCAGTACCAATCATGGGGGCTGGGCAATAAAAGGCCCAAAGCACTCTGAGATTCACCCAGCTGGCCAGCTTCCTGTTATGCTCAGTCACTGATAGAACTTCTGGGTGTACATGAGTTGTGTGAGAGGGGCTCTCAGTGAGCCACCAAATATGGACAAGTAGTGTTCAGAGTGATATAGATTGAAACTCAATTCAAACTCATGTCCTCAGACCCAGCACTGGGTCTGAGGACATGCAACGAAAGTCTCAGTGTATATCAAGGCCAATTGCCACCTACCAGGTGCCCATGACAAGACCTTTGTCATGTGGCACATCTCAGGGTATCATCTGGGTGAGACCAACAGATTTCATTGGGCTTAAACAGACCAAGATTTGGCTTTGTGAAAGGGGATGTCTGCACAGGAACGGTCATCCTGGTCATGTGTACAAGGGAAAAAATGACCCCTGCCCTAGAGCCACGTAACTCAGTTTATCTCTGCCTCTGCCCATACACCTGGAAAGCCTTTTAAGGCAGTCCACACTGAGGGCTCAATATGGCCACAGCCTACTCCTCCGAAGAGTAGAAGCTCCGCAGGTTGTGACCACTTCTAACTGAAATTCCTCCAGGCTGATGCAGTATGGAGAGAAGTGTTCCACCCAGAAAAGTTGGTGTCTGTGGTCGATGTGGAATAGGGACTTAGCTCAGGGACTCTGGTGGCTGCCTCTTCAGCATTCTCCCTGGATCCACACAACCCAGTGCTTATACAACTGTAATTTGCTCTTAGCCACCCTTCTCTGCCAGACCCCAGTGCAAGCGGCAACAAACAAAATTTTGTGAACTAGCCCTTTAAGAGGGCAAGTTGGTTTCTGGCAAACTCCTGTCTCTATCTGAAGAACAGAATTCCCTCTGCTTTTCATAGTCAGGTGTTACATGGGCTCCCCTTCTTGGCTTTGGTGCCTAAGGCTGTGGAGTGCAGTGTGGGGTTGAGATCTTCACACTTCTCAGGGGGCACCTTTGTAGCTGAGCTATCTCTCAAGATTCTCAACTGCCATACCTGGATGCATGGCGTTTCCTTTTCTTGTCTCTGCCCTTCCTATTAGTCTTTTTTTTTTTAAATTTAATTCTTATTCAAGTACAGTTTTCTGTTTTATATTCCCTGCCCTGCCCCCCCAGTGCTTCCCCACCTCCCTCCCATTTCTGCCCCCCACCTTAATTATTGTCCATGTGTCCTTTATACTTGTTCATGTGAGTCCCTCCCCTTTTCCCCTATGATTCTCTACCCTCTCCTCTCTGGACCCTGTCAGCCTGTTCCATATTTGAGTGTCATTGGTCATATTTTGCTTGCTTGTTTGTTTTGTTGTTTAGATTCCTGTTAAAGGTGAGATCATATGGTATTTGTCTTTCACTGCCTGGCTTATTTCGCTCAGCATAATGCTTTCCAGTTCCATCCATGATGTTGCAAAGGGTAGGAGCTTCTTCTTCCTTTCTGCTGCATAGAATTCCATTGTGTAAATGTACCATAGCTTTTTACCCCTGTCATTTACTGATGGGCATCTAGGTGGCTTCAAACTCTTGGCTATCATAAACTGTGCTGCTATGAACATCGGGGTGCATAGGTTCTTTTGGATTGGTGTTTCAGGGTTCTTAGGATATACTCCTAATAGTGGAATTGCTGGGTCAAAAGGCACGTTCATTTTTAGTTTTCTTAGAAAGTTCCATACTGTTTTCCATAGTGGTTGTACCAGTCTGCAATCCCACCAACAGTGAACTAGGGTCCCCTTTTTCCCATAACCTCTCCAGTACTTGTTGTTTGTTTCTTTGTTTATGATAGCCATTCTGACTGGTGTGAAGTGGTATCTCATTGTGGTTTTCATTTGCATCTCTCTGATAGCTAGTGATATCGAGCATCTTTTCATGTGTCTCTGGATCCTCTGTATGTCCTCCTTGGAGAAGTGTCTGTTCAAGTCCTTTGCCCATTTTTTTAATTGGGTTGCTCATCTTCTTTGAGTGGAGTCAAGTGAGTTCTTTGTGTATTTTGGAGCTTAAACCTTTGTCTGAGGTATCATTGGCAAATATGTTTCCCCATACAGTTGGTTATCTTTTTATCTTGATACTGTTTTCTTTAGCCATGCAGAAGCTTTTAATTTTGATGAGATCCCATTTGTTTATTCTTTCCTTTATGTCCCTTGCTCTGGAGGACATATCAGTAAAAATCTTGCTGCGTGGAATATCTGATATTTTCCTGCCAATGTTCTCCTCTAGGGATCCTTAATGGTTTCACGGCTTATATTTGAGTCTTTTATCCACCTTGAATTAATTTTGGTGTATGGTGTAAGTTGGTGCAAGAGTTTCATTTTTTTGCATGTAGTTGTCCAGTTCTCCCAACACCATTTGTTGAAGAGGCTATCTTTACTCCATTTTATATTATTGCCCCCTTTGTCAAATATTAATTGACTGTAGAGAGTTGGGTTTATTCCTATTAGTCGTGATGTTGCATTTTCTATAAATCTTTGGTAATAAAACTTGCATTCCACTAGCCTTCAGTTGGTTATTCAGGTTGATTGCTCTATACTTCAGCTGTAATTTGGACCAGGGAGGTGAGGATAACTTTCACTTTCTGCTGCCATCTTTGATCCCCAAGTTTGCTGCATTCTAACCTATTCTCCACATTGGCACACGGGTAACCTAAAACATACCTAAGTTACACTACTGCTTAAAATTCTTTGTTATTTTATTCATTTTTCTAGTCTTGGATTGTCTTGAACACAGCGATACTTAAGTAAATATGAGGGGTATTTTTAATGAGACAAAGAAGAAAAAAATGAGAAATAATGGACAGAGTCTTGCATTTCAGAAACACTAAGAGCCCCATGGACTGAGGAAATCCCAAGGGCTCAAGTGGGAAGAAAATCAGCGATCAGACAGTCAGATGGCCTGAACACATACTGAATGACTTATCAGATGTACAAAGAGTAGGGGATGTTTATGAGAAACAAGCCCCCATGTCTCACTCACTACTATCCCCCAGATCGAGCCATAGTTTCTGCGTCAGAACTGAATATCAGCATTTAGAAGTGTTATTGCTCACCAGGAGCATGTATTGCTGTGATGCAGCAACATTACTCTTAAGCTGTGGCATCTTGACCTTGTCTGGCTCAGAGAAATCTCAGCAGACTCATTTGTGGCATTAAGTAGTGCCAAATCAGCTAAAAGGCCCAAAGATAAAGCATATGTTGCTCCAGCAGGAAGTTTTGAAATACTTGGTAAAGTTCTTGAGAAATAAGAAGAAATTATAAAACTGGGTTGTCTGCTGAACTCCTGAGGCAAAGCAAACAGAGAGAGTATTAGGTTATGGGGGGAGGGCAGATTAAAACTCTCTGGATGATGATGATGATGATGACAATGGTCATGGTGGTGGTAGTGATGATTTCTTGATAATCACAAGAAGAAAGAATGCTTTCAGGTTCTAGGAAATTGTATCCATGTTTGTGCTCCCAATCTTGACATGGTTCCATACCCCATGAGGAAGATTTAACTGAACAGTTACCTCAGTTTGAATTTTCATTCTTTTGAAAAAATAAGTGGGCACCCACAACATATTATAAGCTATTCGAGGTATTTAACATATCAAACTAGTTAAGACAAAGCAATTTTGGGGTTGAGTTGACAGTCTTAGGGGGCTAAAAACCTATAGGAAGATCTTAGTATAATCTGATGTCGTAGGTATTATTACAGAAAATTGGGCAAAGTTCTGTGGTTTCCAGAACCACAGCAAGGTGGAAGCAAGGTGGAGAGATATTTTAGTTAGAAGTAAAGCATGTGCAAAGAAGGCATAGAGTCAAAAATTGATATGGTGTGGAGTCTTGGGCCTGACGTGGACCTTGGATTTGACAAGATGACCATAGTGGCAGAAACATACACTACAGGATAGAGTGATAGTAGGAAATAAGTCCAGAAAGGCACTTAGGTGATAGCCTCATGTCAAGCTAAAGAGTTTCAATTTTATTCATATATTCTAGGAAGGATAAGAATAGGTTTTGTTGTTTAAGGTTTTGTTTGTTTGATTCATTTTATTAATCTGGATGGGACCTAGTGGCTTTATTTTAAATGGTATATGTGTAAGTGGAGAAGGATGTTTAATACATTTCATTAAGGAGACTGGTGGTGTGAAGACCATTTCACAAACCATTGCATCTTAGAATTAATGGTTTGGTCCTAGAAGAAGGGATAAACAACACAGTTAGAGAAAAGAGGCTGGATTTAAGCCTTATTGCTGAGGTAGAATAGGATGCTGTGGATGACAGATGTAAGGATGTTGGAATAAAATAGAGTTCTTAATGATGGCACAAAGCTTTTAGTTTTCAAGGCAGGGTTTGCTCACGAGCAGTCCATTAGTGGGGTCAGCCAAGGCTGGCTGATTTATGATAGCTTTGTCTGGGACAATTCAGATGACTGAAGCTTCTCTCCAGATGTGTAACAAACAACCACAAAACCTCATTAATGTACATTTATCAAACTTGAAATCATTAGTGTATGGTAATAAACATGTTATTTCTCATGAGTCTATGCATTAGCCAGGCAATTCAGCATTGGTGTTCTGGTCTAGACTGATCTCAACTCACTCTTACAAATTTGTGGTCTAATGATAGTTAGCTGAAAGCTGGGTTGGCCTCATTTGTTCATGTGCCCTGGCAGGAGAGAGAGACAGACAGAGACAGTGAGAAGACCACTTGAAACACAGGCACAGAAATGGCACATATTTACTTGTGCTGCATTGTATTGGCTCAAATAGGCCACCTACCTGGTACATAATTCAAGAAGTAGGAAATAGATTCTATCTCTTAATGGGAGCTACTGCTAAGTTATATTATGTAGGATGTGGATGTGGGAAGTGAATAGAGAATAGGGGCCATTTGTGTAGTCAATCTATCACAGCACCGTAAATATAGGCACCATATCACTTGTATTTCTTTCACACATAACCTTAGCTGAGTATCTAAACCTGAGAGAAGCTTATTATTTTGCTGTATTAGTGACACTGATGACTTTGCTTCGATTTAGTCAATTTCCTATGTAATAGCTCATTGGCCTGGGTTAATGTGCACGTGACATTTCACCTCACTGTTTCTCAATAACTGAGCATAATCCAGTGACACACTTACTTTGCTTTTCCAAAGGTATGAGACATGGGAAAGATTAAAAATTCAGGTCAAATTCATTTCCTATTCTGTCTGAGCAGCATTCAGGCAGAAAAGCTTATAAAGAACATTATACTGGACACAGGAGCAAAGTTACTTAGTGATACCCCACAAAGCTGTCAATCTGAGGATGGAGGAGAAGTGGAGTTTGTCCAATTAAGAAGTGGTTTCCTTATACATTGGTGTGTGACCACTAGCCTGGACAGAGTGCTTCAAAGGTCCTTCCTTTTAGCTTTCCCTTTGCCTAGCTCTCCCCTAGCTCCCCTACTAGCCCTTGTGAAATTTAGTATAGATTAAGTGATAGTCTCACATAAAAGTAAACCTCCATAAAATAAAAGGTCACAGGTCATTCTTAGTAACAATACTGCATTGTGTGTATACCCCCAATACACAATAGATGGGGGTATGCTCATGAAGGAAGATTTTTATCTGTGTGAATTGGTAGAAGCATTAAAATGACAAAAACCAACACTGTGGGTTAAGTGAATATAGAAAATTTCCTCCTACCCCTAAAAGTTTATGGTCCATGGAATAAATATCTCTAGAAGAAAGGTTTCCTTGACTAGACAACCTGCTCTATGTTCTAATAGAAAAAACACTCCATGTTGTACTACCCACTAATCCACTCGGCTAATGAAGTGTCCATTAAATAATGGAGGCCATCGACTATTGCAAGGCCTGCAGATATTTCCACTGGAAACCACCTACTCCTGCTACACACCTCTTCCTTCTTTCATTGGCCCCCATGAGCAGAGTATTGAAGAACTGTGAACTGGACAAGGCAATCATCATGGGAGTTTTGTTAGAACTTTTCATTTTTTCTTAACTTTACAAAATTTTAAGAGAAATGAAATTTTATTAACTTTACATTTTACACACAAAAATGTAACTTTCCCTAAGATAATAATTATTAATTTATTTGCTTCCCATATTTTTATATACATATGCACCCTCAATTCTTGTTTCTTTAAGGTGCCAGCCCAGGTGTGAGATTACTGTATGGCCCGATGGAACTCAGGGCATAATGTCTCCTGGCTGTTCTGAGTCAAAGCCCCTTCAACTGGTGAGGCCCCAGAGGTAGAACCACTCGGGACTAGCGATGGAATGGCTCATATGGGAGAAACTTGAAAGATACAAAGCCTAGTGCTATCTAAGTTGCCAGACTTTTCATCAACAAGTTGATTATACAGCATGTAACACCTCTTGTGACAGAACAGGTAAGTAAACATATGAGTCAATGTATAAACTAATGGATCAATGAATGAACAAAGAAAGGAAGTAAAAGAGTCAAAGCTGTTTTCTACCAGTTTATTAAAATTTGGTATAAAATAATTTTTGAGGGCAAAATGGAATTATGATGATTATAAATAAAAATGTAAAAATAAAAGTAATTATATATAAAATGTTATAATAATAGTAGTAGATTTTAACTTCTAATGCTCTAGATTATCCTGAGATAAATGAGAATTTGATGTATGTAATTTCTGATAATTTCATGGAACTACTGCATTATACTTTCTTTCCCTATGAAGAAAATTTGTTCTATTAACCAGAAAATAGCATTCAAGTGTTATTTCATTTGTTAGAAATTTTTTTCAACAAATATTTATTAAATACCTTTGTGCCAGGTATGGTGCTGTGAGCTGAGACTCTAGGCATAGCCCCTGGCCTCATGGAATTGAGAGTCTCACAGAAGATGCATTGAACAAACAATTAAAATGATCATGGTTGTTATGAAAAACTATAAGCTGCCATGACAATATAGAATTGGGGTATCTTATTTATTCTCAGAGAATACTTTCTCTGACGAAAAGTTTCATCTGAGAACTGAAGAGTAAGAATTTGTCAGGTGAAGGGAATGGGGACACTGGGAACTCATGATCCCTGCAGAAAAGCAACATGTGCAAATGTCCAGAGTCAGGGCATATTCCAGGGCCTAAAAGAAATTTGAATGGAGAAAGGAGAAGGCTAAGAGGGCAGTGTGTAGAGATGGGTGGACACCCACAAGCTATATTAAAGGTTTTATTTATGAATAGTTAGTATTGCTATTAAATACTTCCTACACCATTTACTAGTAAATCATTTTTCAAGGGAAATTTTTAATGCTATTCCTAACACCTTTAGGTATGTCTGTCTGTCCTCAGATACACCTGTTTCTCTTGTCCCTGGGCCAATCATTGTCATCTTTCAGTGCAGCACCACATATATGAGGTCCTTGACTGCATTGTTTTCTTCTCCGTTGTGAGTATATTGAGAGCTGGATCCTTGGGAGCTTTACCCGACACTCAGTTTGTCATCTCCTATGGCAGGTTTCAATCCACATGACTACCTCCTTCACCCTAGGCAATGTGCAAGTAAAATTTCACAAGACATTATATGAATGTTTCTCTCATATACAAATATGTAGGATTTATAGCATTCTATTAAAATAAAAGCCAAGAACTGCAAAGAAAAACTGAACTAACCTAGACAGATTTCTCTGGTTGGCTTGCACTACTCATTCCTATTAAATGCAAAACGTGTGTTTCTCCAGATGGCTATGGCTCTCTCCTCCCTGGGTAAATGAAACAAATCATACAATTGACTTCCATGAGTTTTCATTACACAAGGCACTTACTTGGCTTCTTGTCATTCTTTATGATGCTGCTAGTGTCAAGTAATAGTCCCTGGTATTTACTATAGAGTATCATGACTAGAAACAGCCTGGACTTGGAAGCCTTAGGTTAAAGTTCTGGCACTACTCTGTGGCTACTTGTTTGTACCTTTCTATACTGCAGTGACCCCATCTACTAGATGATTACAATGGTCCTTGCAGCCCTAAAATGGTATCTGTCTATTCTCTGCAGGATGATCATTTTCTATACTGAATGTTCTATGCTGGGTGTTGAGTATTCTGATCAGCTTTGTCGACAAATAATGATGACCACTTTAACATCCACACTTTAAGTTGCCTCAGAGCTGTCAGCATAAAATGTTCATCTCTGTCAGGGCTGATTAAAAGTTCTATATCTAAAGGATATATATTTTAGTGCTATGTAATAAGAGTAGAAGCTTTGCTTTTTTCTCTGACTTGGATCAAATGTTTGGCCTGCATTTTATTAGGGTGTGAAAGATAGATGCCAGTCACTTAACTTACCTCAGATGGTGCAAACCAGTTTGCACCAGCTGATGAATTCCACTTGGAAGATACAGGATATTTCAGAAAATAATTTACCAACTACAGGAAAAAAGAGAAGAAATTATGAAGGAAGGCAAGTAATTTTTGTTTTTATAGTGTCACATATAGTGAATGTTCAGCCAAACTACTAACATGTTTACTATAGAAATGTGTTTGCCCCATAATGTGACTTTACTGTCATAACTGTTTGAAGAGGCTAGGTCCCTCCTGTGGTTACAAACAAGGCAATTTTGTTTAAAGGAACATATATGGTAAGCCATTTTTAAAGCTGACTTTTCTGTGAAGCACCAAATTCTCTGAAACTGGCATTTAACTATTCCCCAAATAATGCAGTAATGCACCAAAAAGTTTGTCATTCTTAGGTAGATATTTGAACATTTCATAGATGTTGAAAACATTAAGACATGGGTGCATTCTCTAATGTGTAGAGAGTGGGTGAGCTAAGAGGAGGGGTAAATTATTGAAATATGTACAATGGATTGCTATCAATTATTTTGAATAACAAGCAAAATAGATCTGCTTTCTGTGATCCTTGCAACTTCTTGTTAAGTTGACCCTGATTGACATGAGAAACCTGATATTCCTTTGTTTCTATATTTAGCCAATTCTATGGGAGCCCTCTAATGTAGAGGAACAACAACTGAGTTCTGGAGAGGCAAATATGACTAAGAGCTCAGTTAATTCCACAGTGGGCACTACAGATAAAGATGGTTCTTACAACAAAATGGGATAAGGAACATGATGCTAAAGCACTCAGCCTGGAGGTCAGGGTGAGATAAAGTTTTACTCCCAGAATACCAGAAGTAGAGATAGTAATAGCTGTCATAGCTAACTAGAAGCTTCTGTGTGAGGGTACAACCCAAAAGTTGTAGGAATAGCTTACTCTCATATCCCACTGGCCTGAGCTTACTCTGATCATCATACCTAAACGCAAAGGAGGCTAGGAAATATAGTTTCTAACTGAACAGCCATTGCCTCCTAAAACTTGAGTTTCTATTACTGAGAGGAATGAAGGAAGGATGACTACTAGGCAACAGTTTGCAGTTTCTGCATCTGTCATCCCCCCCACCCCCAGCTTTCTGGAGATATATTTGACATTGTTAGTTTAAGGTGTACAACATAATGATTTGATATACAGGGGTGAGCAAAAGTAGGTTAATAATAAACACAATAATTAATAAATAGATAATAATAAAAGAATAAACTGTTTTGTATACTCACAACTGTAAGCCTACTTTTCCCAACCCTGTATATATTTAATATATGTTTATATATATGTATATATAAATAATCACCATAATGGGGTTAGTTAAGATCCATCACCTCGTATAGTTACAATTTTTTTCTTGTGACTAGAAGATTTGCTTTCTTAGCAACTTTCAAATACACAATGCAGTATTGTTAACTGTTGTCACCATGCTGTACATTACACCTTCAGAACTTATTTATCTTATAACTGGAAGTTTGTACCTTATAACCATCTCCACGCATTCCCCTTAACTCCAAACCACCATCTCAGGCCACAACAAATTTGTTCTCTTTCTGTTAGTTCATGTTTTTTAGGTTCCACATTTAAGTGACATCATACATTGTCTTTCTGTGTCTGAATTATTTCGTTTAACATAATGACTTCAAGGTCCATCCATTTTGCCACAAGTGACAGGATTTCCTTTATTTTATTTTACTTTATAATTTTATTTTGTCATTTTTTTCATCACCATTTATCCCCCCATACCCTCTTCCACCTCTACCCGTGTCCTCCTCCTCCACAGTCACCACGCTGTTGCTCTTGTCCATGTCCATGAGTTCTTTCTCTCTTTTTTCTTTTTTTCTCAATCCCTCTACTCCCCTACTATACACCTTAGAGCTCTCTGCCTGCTCTTTATCTGTAAGTCTCTTTCTACTTTGATTGTTAGCTCAGCTTGTTCATTAGATTCCACATATTAGTACAGTAATATGGTAATTGTCTTTCTCTGACTGGCTTATTTCATTTAGCATAATGTTCTCCAGGTCCACCCATGCTGTCACAAAAGGTAAAAATTTCCTCTTTATGGCTTCATAGCATTCCATTGTGTACTGTTGTTGTTTTATCCACTCACATACTGATGGACACTTCAGCAGTTTCCAAATCTTGGTGGTTGTAAATAAAGCTGCAGTGAACATAAGAGTGCATATATTCTTTCAAATTAGTGTTATAGGTTTCTTAGGATAAATGCTCAGAAGTGGAATTGTTGGGTCATAAGGAAGTTCCATTTTCAAATTTTTGAGGAAACTCCGTACTGCTTTCCATGGTGGCTGCACCAATCTGCGTTCACACTAACAGTGCATGAGGGTTTCCCTTTTCCACATCCTTGCCAACACTTGTTTGTTGATTTATTGATGATAGCTATTCTGACAGGTATGAGGTGATATGTCATTATGGTTTTAATTTACATTTCTTTCATGATTAGTGATATAGGGCATCTTTTCATATGCCTATTGGTTATCTGCCATTGTCCTCTTTGGAGAAGTGTCTATTCAGGCTCTTTGCTCATTTTTGATTGGATTGTTTGGTTTTTGGTATTGAATTTTATAAGTTATTTATACATTTTGGATATTAACCCCTTATCAAATGTATCAGCAAATATGTTCTCCTATTCAGTGGGTTATCTTTTCATTTTGTTGATGATTTCCTTTGCTTTTCAAAACCTTTTTAATTTTATATAGTCCCATTTGTTTACACTGTTTGCAGATGACAGACATTAATACTCTATATAGAAAACCCTAAAGATTCCACCAAGCAACTACTAGGACTGATAAATGAATTCAGTAAAGTAACAAGACACAAAATAAATATCCAGAAATCAGTTGCATTTTATGCACTAATAATGAACAATCGGAAAGGGAAACTAAGAAAACAACCTCATTCACAACTGCTTCAAAAAGAATAAAATACCTAGAAATAAATCTAACCAAGAATGTAAAAGACCTGTACTTAGAAAATTAAAAAACACTGAAGAAAGAAACTGAAAAAGATACAAATAAATGGAAGCATATACCATGTACATGGATAGGAAGAATCAATATCATTAAAATGTCCATAGTACTCAAAGCAATCTACAGATTGAACACAATTTCTATCAAGATGCCAATGCATATTTCACAGAACGAGAACAAATAATCCAAAAATTTATATGGAACCACAAAAGACCCCAAATAGCCAAACCAATCTTGAGAAACAACAAAGTTGGAGGAATCAACACTACCTAATATAAAACTATACTCCAAGGTCATAGTAATTAAAACAGCATGGTTCTGGCATAAAACCAGACCTATAGATCAGAGGAACAAAAGAGAAAGCCCAGAAATAAACCCATGCTTTAATAGTCAATTAATATTGACAAAGGAGGCAGAAACATACAGTGGGCTAAAGATAGTTTATTCAATAAATGGTGTTGAAAAAAATTGGATGGATATGTGTGGAAAAATGAAACTAGACTACCTTCTTACACCACACACAAAAATAAACTCAAAATGGGTTGAAGACTTAATGTTATACTTGAAATCATAAAAATCCTAGAAGAAAACATAAGCAGTAAAATATGGGACATTTCTCATAGTGATTTTTTTCTGATATATTTCCTTGGGCAAGGGAAACACAAGAATTACCTTCTTTTTTATGACTGATGACTTCATACATCAATGAACCCTGAGGTCGTTTCCATGTCATGGCTATTGTAAATAACGCAGCTATGAACATGGGGATGAAGATATCTTAAGAAAGTGTTCTTTACCCAGAAATTAAGTGCTGGATCACATGATAGTTCTATTTTTAATTTTGGGGGGAACTTCCATCTGTTTTTTTATAGTGGCTGCCCCAGTTTACATTCCCATCGACAGTGCAAAAGGGTTTGTTTTTCCCCATATCCTCACCAACACTTCTTATGTTTTATCTTTGTGATGGTTAGCCATTCTAACAGGTGTGAGGTAATTTAGTGATATTGAGCACCTTTTCAAGTGCCTGTTGGTCATTTGTATGTCTTCTTTGGAAAAATGTCTATTTAGCTCCTCTGCCCCACCTCCCTTTTTGGTTATTGAGCTGTATGAGTTCTTTATATATTTTGGATATTTACTCTTTATCAGATGCATGATTTGCAAATATTTTCCTCCATTTCATATGTTGCCTTTTCATTTTGTTAATGATTTCTTTTACTGTGCAGAGGTTTTTAATTTGATGTAGCTCACTTGTTAATTTTTTGCATTTGTTGCTTGTGTTTTTATTGTCAAATCCAAAAATATCTTTGCCAAGATCAATGTCAATGAGATTATTGTTTATGTTTTCTCCTAGGTGTTTTATAGTTTCAGGTCATATGTTTGTCTTTAATCCATTTTGAATTGGTTTTTGTATATAGTTTAAGATAAGGATACCATAAAACAATTAATAGCCATTTGCCTATTTAAATGCTGACTTTTCTGAGATGGAAGTTTAGTCTAGAAAAAGAGTGAGGGATATATTGTCACAACTGATGCTGGAAAAAAACCTTTGTGTCTTGAAAGGATGTTACACAATTGTTCTTATTGAGAGTTTACTCTTAAGTGTATTATAGATTATTTTTATTTAACTACAAATAAATAAAATTACCACAAAAAATAGAAATGGAAACCACAAAAAAATCTTTATATTTGAGAATGTCCTTATTTTTAGGAGAGATCAGGTGAAATACTTTGGTGTTGGCAACTTGCATTCAAATAGTTTTATTAAAAGATATATATATATATAGCCTTGGCCTGTGTGGCTCAGTTGGTTGGAGCATCATCTGTACACCAAAAGGTTGCAGGTTCAATTCCTGGTTAGGGCACATACCTAGGTTACAGGTTTGATCTCTGGTCATGGCATGTATGGAAAGCAACCAATCGATATTCCTCTTTCACATTGATGTTTCTCTCTCTCTCTTCTCCCTCACTCCAACCCAAAACAATTAAAGATGGCTTTGGGTGAGGATTAAAAATAGATATAAATATATGTGTGTATATTTATATATTACAAATATAGAAATAATATTGCAAGTGACAGGATTTTTTCTTTTATGGCTGAATAATATTCCTAATATTCCATTGCATATAACACATTTTCTTTACCCATTCATATATGTGTGTGTGTTAATTGCTAATCATTAGTAGTATAAAAACATGTGCGTGCGTAAAATGTTAATCATTCATTGAATCTTGAGGGTGCTCACTGTACCCTTCTTTCAACTTTTCTATAGGTTTGAAATTGTTTCACAAAATATCAAAGCAGAGTGCTAAATGTCCTGAGGGAACTATGCAGAGAGGAGGGCTTAGAGAAAGTTAACTTACTTTAGTCTAGGGGAGGGATAAACTCACTGAAAGCTTACCAGCACAGGTAATGTTTAAGCTAAAACACTTCATATGTGTTAACTCATTTGATCATCCTGGGAACCCCTATGAGGGAGTCACAGATATTACCCAATTTTATAGAGGAGGAAACTGAGGCTGATGAAGGTGAGATTTCTTAAAGTCATTCAGGGGTTCCTATGTTGCACAGTTCCAGGTGAGGCCGTTTGCAGAGTTGTGCCACCCACCCAGTAAGAAGTGGATCTGGAAGTCAAACTCAGGTTTGGCTGTAGAATCCATGTCCTCATCTTTGCAGAAAGGTCCACATAGCTAGGATGCAGGATAGCAGGAAGGTCCACATAGCTAGGAAGCAGTAAGGGAGAGGAGTAAAATGAGTCATTGGTGGCTAGATCACAAAAAAACCTTTGTATCAACCTGTTATTTGGCTTTGTGCTGAAGGCTATGGAAAATCACTGAAGGATTTTAAGCAGGGATGGAACAGATTCGGTTGTTAAAAAGACTACTCCTGTGCACAGAATGGGTTGCAGGGGATAGACAGTAGAAGCTTATAGGCCATTTGGGGGTAGTTGTGAAAATTCAGGCAGAAAACAATGAAAGCCTAAACCACGGTGATGGGAGTGTGTGTGAGAAAGAAAAGAGGGACACTAATAAGGAAGACTTGATAGGACTGAAGGACCCATCGGCTTTGCAGGATGAAGAAAAAGCATCACTGATACTTTCCATATGCTTGATGGGGCTACCTGGGTGAGGTGATTGAGAAAGACAGTATGAAAGTAGGACAATTGGGAGAGAAAGCTGGTGAATTCATTTTGAACATTTTTAGTGCCCATATGGTTCTTCCTCGGAGTAGCCTAGGAAGTAGAGATTGTGTTTTACTCCATTCAGTACCCACAGTGCCTAGCACTACCATTAGAATTTGATGAGCCCTATCATTAGAAACTATCATCATCTTTATTTTATCATCAGTTCTTAGAATCCTGATCTTAAAAATTAGAAATGACATAGTAGTGTGATTAATGGATCAGCTGATTTAGCCGGACTATTCTAGTCACAGGCTTTGCATAGAACTAAATGTATGTTACAAAGCCATTCAGTGGAGGCATGTGAAAACTATCCTTATGATAGGGAGAATGTTTTTTCTGCATACTGCAAAACTGAGATGAGAAGGAACAATTGAGCTTTGGTATAACACCCCTTAGACCTGCAAGAGGGTTCCATTCACGGCCTATAGGCTGCATGTGGCCCAGGATGGCTATGAATGCAGCCCAACACAAAATCATAAATGTACTTAAAATCTTTTTTGCTCATCAGTTTTTATGAGTGTTTGTGTATTTAATATGTGCCCCAAGACAACTCTTGTTCTTCCAGTGTGACCCAGAGACACCAAAATATTGGATAGCACTGTGTAAGCTAGAGGTTTCTTTCCAGATTGAAGTCAGACTCTGGAATGAGTTCGGCAGTCAGCCTGGTTTTCTGGACCAAGAAGATGAGTACTACAGATAGAAAGTTAAGTAAATGCTAAGCTCCATCCCCTGACTTTGATCATCCTCAAAGGAGGTGAACTGAACAGAAAGTATTAGGTAGCTAAGTTTCTTGCATGCTTTGGAGATCTTCCCTCCGCAGAAAAAAATTAGGGACAAGAAGCTTAAATGCAAGATATGCTACTTAAAATTTTTTTTGCTCTTTTGCTCTTTTTGGCTTCTATACACTAATTTAACTATCAATGAATTAAAGCAACTTGATATTCTAAGGTGTTCTTTCTATGGGCATATGCACACTTTAGTTTTTGATAGGCTGGAAAGTAGGGTATAATCAAAAGATCTGGCACAACTCTGGGTGGATTGGGTATATACTTTTAATTGAATTCTCAATTTATTTTTAACTTCTGGAGCAGATGGAGCTTGCGTACCAAAATAATTCCACTCTTTACTAGTTATTTGAAAATGAGGGCTTGTGGTCCCATCAATCATTTGATCAGCATTTACAGATCACCTATTCTATGCCACATGGCTGAGCTGGGATTGAGAGCTATTTTTGTTAAAATATAATCATTGTGGGATTAGCATTTTAAAGGTTCCAGTGGATCTCAGTGATGTTCACTGGTAAATTATAGTTAGGTATGGGCCTAGGCAGTGATGATCAGGTGGGGAGGTAGGCGAAAGTACTAAGGAGAACAGTATTGTGAATAACCGATTGACTGGAGCTGAATAAGATTACCGAGGCTACTTAAAGAGCTCAGTAAAGCTCATAAAGTAGGGGGTAGGTAGTAAGAGGGAGCTGCCAAAGAATACCCCATGTTGGCCATCCTTGGAGCAAAGCAAAGGGTATAGAGAGAATGAGAGAAAGTGCAGAATAGGTGAAAAGAGGAGTTGAGAGATCCAAAATGATCTCACCTGAGCAACACCTTCTATACCAAAGAGATCTACCAAGATCGCAAGAAACCAGGATTCTTAGAACAGAACCAGTCATCAGCAAGTATTTATTGGCACCTATCAGGTTGGCAAGGCAAATAGTGTCAAATCCAAAAATATCTTTGCAAAACCAGAGGAATATTTACATGACTGAAACAACATAGAGTCTCCCTTCTCTGAAGGGAAACATAGTGGTTTAAGTTTACTCTGGGGGTACTTCTGGGACCAGGAGATGATTTGAGAACTGGAGGGATATATCAACCTGGGACTGTATAAAAGCTTCAAATTTTAGTCTTACAAACTGAGTGCAAAGTTGGGCAGCCTTCTAACCCCTTACCTACATTACGAGCATGTAAACTTTTTATTTTGAGCTTCACCATCCTCCTCATCACACACTTCCTAGCGATCCCCTGCACTAGATAGATAGTCCTGTCCACAGTCAGGTCCAGGGATCCTGATTGTGAAGCTCAGCTGCCCGTGATGCTGGCACATGGCTTTCCATGGGAGTGCATCCAGCCCATTTATGAACAAACACTCTTTCAGCACTATGTGTGCCAGGCACTGTTTGTTCTAAGCTGTCAGAGGATGCTGGTAGATGACTGGAAGAAGCTTGATGTGACACTTTCTTTTTTGCCTGAATATATTTAGTTAACCTTATCTTGGAAAAGAGAATCTGTCCTTTCTCTTAACTGCAGGGCAATTCAGAAGGCAAAATAATTGTCAGCAATACATGTCTCCTGGTCTGAGTTATTTGTTTGGTATAACTCATAGCAATTGGGTGGGGTGGGAGGGCATGGAGGTGTAGAATATGTGCTTCAACAAAACGGTCCTCCATGGAAAGACCCCTTTGAGGTCTCTCCACCACATCAAAAGGAAGGGATGCCTCTTCATTCTCTCTGCAATATTCTGGGCTTCTGTGGATATCTCTAGAGAGAACTTGTACACACTGGCACCAGCTACACACACCTACACAGACATATTCTGTAATTGTGATAGCATAGTATAGGAAAAAGAATGCATCAGCACCTGGAGCACAGTACTCTCTCTCCTCCCAGCTCACTGTGGAGAGAGCATTCTGAGAAGCAGTCTGAGAATGTGGACTTTGTAATGGGCTGGTAGGCACTTGAGGGGTGGGTGGATTTCCATTGGGACCTAAACAGAACTAAAACAAGGAAGGTTACAACAAATCACCAACCAAGGGCAAAGACCTTCTCATAAACTGGAGCCACCAAGTTAATTCCCTACAATAAAATAAGATCCAGCATCCAGACACGGGGCCTGAGTCGCAAGCAGGAGATAAAGTAGTTATTTGATCCAGGGCACAGAATACAAAGTTGTCATGTGGAGCCGTAGCAGAGTTCAAAGGTGTACAAGGTAAACTGAAGGTGTCTACAATTAATCTTATTATGTCAAACATGTTCAAAACAGAATTCATATATCTCTCTCTCAAAACTTGCCTCTCATCTTCAGCAATTCCTCTTTTCTATGGCATCCTATGGACCCTTCTTGTCTCCTCACTAAATTGCACTGATTTAACCTATTAAACGTTTCTGGAAATTGCCCTTTTTTCTATGCTTGCTAAATGTTTCTGGATTTTGTCTCTTCCTCTGCACTGTATTTATGCCCTAGTTAAAGATAATTTTCTCTCATCTGGGTTACAGCAGCATTCCCCTAATTGGTCTCCAGTCTTCCAGGGCTGCCCTCTCCCAGTTAGTCCTCCCTCTCTAGAAAGAATGATCTTTCTGAAACATGCATCCCCTGAAGTCCCTTAAGCAGAACCGAGTTACAGAGAGAAGAAGAATCAATCAGCGTGACCTGCAGTGGCTCACGTTGTGCTCTGCAGCTTCCTCTCAAGTCCTCCTGTGTCAGGCTCTAACAATGCTGGGTGTTTTGCGGTTCCCACATGTGCTTGCTAGGCTGTTTCTGCTTCCATGACTACTCTTGCTCTGTCTCCTTCTTTTAGATAATTTCACAAATTAAATTTTTCTAATTTACTCAACTATTACATGTATAGAATTTAAAATAACCACAGAGCAAACTTTTATTTTATTAAAGATTTTATTTATCTTTAGAGGGAAAGGGAAGGAGACTAGGAGAGAAGGAGAGAAATATCAATGTGTGGTTGCCTCTCATGGGTCCCCTGCTGGGAACTGGCCTGCAACCCAGGCATGTGCCCTGACTGGGAATCAAACTGCGATCCTTTGGCTGGTAGGCCTGTGCTCAATCCACTGAGCCACACCAGCCAGGGCAACAAACTTTTATTTTTGGTAAAGGTTACACTTTGCATTCCAAAACAACATAGGTATGGTGCTAAACAACTAGAAACACTGACTGAAAAGAAACAAAGTTGGGAGGTTTTTTTTGTACAAAGGAAAATTTTTATTTGACAGCATAAATTTAAAAATATTTAAATAGTAACATATCCCAAACAAAATAACAAAGGTGAAAAAGAGGTTACAAAACAAGAAATAAATGGTTGCAAAGTGTCACCTCCCCTGCAGAGATCCATGAAGTTAGTGCTGACCTCATAAAACTTCAATGAATTTAATTTGAGATTTGTTATTGTTGTTTATGTATGTTATTTTAAAAACCAAGAAAATGTACTGAGGCAAATATTCTGTTATTTTTACAGATTTCTACTAGCTCCTAATATGTGGGAGCAGTCTTTACTGTTTTAAAAGTCTCCACCTGGTCATGTAAAGCTTCAATGATTGTTTAATTGGTAGTACACCTCTCTTTTTCAATCAAAATACAATGATTATACTGTCTAATCCTATGGAGTCCAGTGAGGTGGAATTACATCAATATTCTTATGAATATATTATGAATACTATCTATGTCCTTATGAATATATTCTATATTCTAAAAATACTACCTTAGGAGTTGAAATTCAATCAAATTTCAATAACAGCAAATGTAGTATTAATTAACAGTAGTCAAACTAAAAAGAAACAAGTCAAAATCACTTATAAAGAGAGAAAGAGCAGGGAAATGTCTTGCTGAATCCAACCTGTGTGTGAGTCTGAACCTGAAGCCCTCGTAGCTTAACCCTCTTCTTCCTGAGGACCAGCTGACCTGGGCGATGCGCTGACCCTCTTGGCCTCTGCCCAGGGCTGCCTGTTAAACATCTGGGGCAAAAGGGCTACTTGGGAAAAGCTGGCCTGGGGTAGAGTAGAGGTCCCATGAGAACCCAGGAGGAAACAGCTAGCCATGAACTTCATCCAGATGACCACACAGGCAACTTCACTCTAATTAGACCCCCTACTGAGATAGTCCCTATATGCAGGGCTCTGCTGCAGCAGAGAATTGACTTGGCTTCAGGAGTGTTCATTAGATGTAGGCGGTTATGCTTTCCCTCACTTATTTCAGTTGTGAACTTCCAGGATGACCTTTCTGTCAGCACTCTATCTTTCCAACTAAAATGTTTTCTGGGTCCTGCTCACACCTCAGAGCCTGTTCTAACCACCACCCCCACAAAGGTGCTGGCTCTGGGCCTACAGCCCAGAACCTTTTTATTGGCAAGTTAAGCTCCCACTTTCTCAGTGGCCCTGTGAAAATGTTACAGTGTTTAAACAGTTCACTTTGTTCAGTGGCCCTGGACTGCAGAATGTTCCCAAACGTTTTGAATCCCAGAAGTTTATCTAAATTATTGGATTGTGAGAACAAAATTGCTCATGAGATAAAAGTGCTTTCCCTTTCAGAATGAGCTTTAGAATAAAGGATTTGCTTTCTAAGGGCAAGTTTGCGCTTTGACTTTTGGCTACTGAGTCTACCCAAAAATGAAGAGAATATAAAATTTTTTCCATATTAGAATCTCAGTAAACATTTGCAATTTGGCTTAATTCGATGGTTAGGTGAGTCTGTAGATGTCACCTATCTCAACTGGTGTAGAAATGAGGTTCTTCAACTTGCACATGAGCTTTTGGTGCATTAGCGCTGCTTTTTCAAGACCTGTTATGCATTGTGGGAAGCTGGGTTGGGGTTGGGGCCCTCTGGGTTTGGGGAGAGTTGTGTGGAGACATCTATATGGGACTTGATGTTTGGGAATCACTTCCCTGCCACCACTTTCCTTTCCACAACACTGGGGATATGAACTCCAAAGTTTAGATCAGCAACAGAAATGCTCTGTAGAGATCTGCAGACACTCAGTCCCTCCTGGTACCACGTGGAACACAACCTTGGCAGAAGTTTCCCACATGTTGATCTCAGAACCTAATTGGCCAATTATGACTTGTCAGCTTCTCTTCTTTCTCCTTCCCTAGGATCTTCAGGCAATTAAAATATCTGTGAGCTAACGGAGGACATGTGTAATTGAAACCACCTTATTGAAAGGCTAATGGTTGCTGTAACCCCTCTCTACTTCAGAATGTTTCAATAGCTTCCCTGTCATCCTCATTCCATCTATTCATTGACTTCATTCATTCAGTGAACATTTACAGAGAACACGTTCGATACAGGACTCAGTGGTAGGTGCTGTGGGAGACATCTCTCTCTAGGCCTTTCTATTATTCCCAGGATTTCTTTAACACTACTTTCCCCTCTTTGGTCAATTTCAAAGCTTCTGCTGTGAGTTGTGCCTTTACACAAAGACAGAGCACCCCTGGAAGATGGCTGAACTGTGTAAAAGGTTCCAAGCTATTCTCAGTAGAAACATCCCATTAAATCTCTCAGTCTTTATCACAAGAACATTACAAGCTGTTCTCATCAGATGCAGTCCAGCTGGAGTGAATGGTGGCAGCGGCATGGACCTGCAGGGGTGAACAATGTCACTCTTTTCTCACAGTTGTTTTTGCTGTGGCAGTGGGAGAGTAGTATTTCTGCCTTCCAGCAAAGGAAAGCCTGCCTCGGAGTCCAGTTCATTTATTTGATCCCAGGGAGGACAATAGTTTTGACAAATGCTACAGAATGCAAAATGTAAAAGCTGGTGTTCTTACTGTTACTTGAATTACAGTTATAAGGTTGTGTCTGAGTGTCATTCAGATGCCCATGGGCTCTGTTTCTCATGTGAACCAAGGCAGAAATATTAACTTGCTTTAAGAATTCTCTAAGCTTTATGTCTAATACAATATCTAGTATTTCATGGGAACTCAAAGAATATATTTATTGAATGAATAAGTTGATCAGGACATGGAACATGGTACATAAGAAGAAGAATGTATGTTGGAGTTGAGATCATGAGTTCAACTTTAATTTTAGACATGCTGAGTTAGAAATGTCTGAGGCATAGCCAGCATAGGTGCATCAGTTGATATTTAGAAGTGTGAGCCCACAGACCAGAGAGAGATCAGGGCATCAGCTCCTCCAGGAGTCTGATCCTTGGTTCACCCCCCACCCCTGGCTCACCATGATATGCTTATACTTATCTTTCACTGTTATTACCTGTGATGGTCTTCATTCATCACCATCTTTAGAATGGGGCTCTTTGAGGCCAGGAGTTATGTCTTGTGGATCAACTTCATCACCATGACCCAGAATGATCCATGGTAAAAGGCAGATACTCGATAATGTTTGTTGACTGAATTAAAAAATGACTAGTTAGTTTTTAAAAAGTAAATTATTCTTCAAATCCTGAGCATTGTCCTTAATCATCCCTTCTGCCACATCTAAATAGCAACAAGAACTGCCCATTCTTCTCTCTCCAGCACCTTATGAAACTGTCCTTGATTGTGACCATAGACCTGATAGATCTATCCACTTCCAGTCTTGCTCCTCCTCCCACATTCATTCTCAATTCCTCTGAAAAAGTGACCTTGCTAATGGAGATCTGTTTCAGGTGACTTTTCTGCTTAGAAGCCAGAATGGCTCCTCATTTCTTTTGAGATGAAACTTTAACATTTCCCTGAGGTATACAAGACCCTTTAGAATCTTGTTCTGCTTATCAGCCCTCCTGCACATCTCCAGTTTCCAGGCTCTAGAGTCAGAGAAGCCAGGTTTCTAGAGTAACTACTTATTCACAAAAGTTTAAGGGTAATTTAGTTCAACTAGATTTCAATTTCATCAATTACAAAATGGGTAAGCTACTACTATTTCCGAGATAACTATGAGAATGAAAAAAAAAAAACATGTAAGGTGCTTACTTAGTAAGGTAACTAGTACATAGTGAGGGTTAAAATTTTAAATGTTAGCTGTTACTTTTATTATTGTGAATACCACTTTTCACGTTTTTCTTGCTCAGCCTCTCCTTTGTGTCCTATCATAAACTGTTTCTCCTGTGTTCTCTTCTTTGTCTAATTAGTCTCCCAAGATTTAAGCCTCAGCTCTGATTTCATCTAATCAACAAGGTCTTTCTTGAGCCACGGTAAAAATTTTATGAATTTCTCAAGGGCTATTTGTCTATTTCTATTTATCCCTGTGTTTTATAAATAGTTTTTAAACTACTTATTGCATTTATCTACCTGTTTTGCTATACTATAAGATTCTCAAAGGCAAAAGGACATTTTGCATGGTGTCTAACACATCTCAAGTATTCAATTAACACTTTATATTGAAGGGAGTGAGAGAGGACAGTAGAGAGGAAGGAGAGAAGGCAAAATCCTTTAAGAAAGGTAGAGAATGAGGGAGAAAAGGAGATCTTGGCTACCAAGACCTTCTTTTAACAAATTAAACAATGTTCTATTTAAGACATGTTGAGATGAATAGCAAAGAAATGAGTTTAGAATACGGAGTGCAAGAAAAAGACCAAGGGCAAAGAAACAGACTTTGGAGATTCAGCATAGGGGTGGCGGTTGAAGGTACGGGAGTGGATGCAACTGCCTTGGGAGGATGTTCAGAAAGAGGAGAAGTCAGGGAAGGATTGATTCCTGTGAGACACCAACATTTAAAGGGCCAGCAAAAGAATGCACAGCAAAGGAGAATGTGCTTCCTTCCTTGAATCTAAGTATAGTTTCAAATCCCTCCCTTGTGACCTAAATAACTAAGATTTCAGGATGCAGAACATTCCATCTCTTTTTCAAGGAGCAACAAAGTAGGTTAAGTAAATGTTATTGAGTCATATGCCAAACAGCTGTGTCCTTCTCTAGCTCTTTCTCACCATGATTCACAAGAAACTTTGGCTTTGAACAAGTCTCTCTGCCCTTCCCAATTACACACTCTGTTTTCTACCCCATTCTCCACCCCGTCTTCAATCTTGAAACCTTTGCTAATGCTGATCTTTCCATCTGAACTGTCCTCAATCCTTTTTATTTATCCTAAGTTCATTTCAAGATCCACACCCTACACGAAGCCTTCCTCCATCATCCCAGTTCACACAAACATCCCTGTCTTCTCATGTCTATGGATTGGGGATTTCTACACTTACATTGTCTTGTTTGCTGGCTACGCTCACCCACAGGCTAGACTGGTGGTGCTCCTCCAGAAAAGGAGCTATGTCCTAAGACATGGTCTCATGTCTTAACTGCCCAAACTCATAAACCAGACAGTGTGCACACACTCTTGCCTCCCTTCCCAGGAGTGCTTCTTCTCCTCTCCTTTTCTAGAGACTTCTGGGTTGGCCTAAGAGTAGGGCTCTTGCATCATCTGGAAGTATAGCTTCCCAACAGTAAAAGGCCTCTTGTGGCCTCAAAGAGTTAAAACATCTCCTGGAACGCCCAAGTTCCAGAGAGCTACCTTTTTGAAAGCCAAAGCCAGCAGAGATATTTCACCCCTAAATCATAAAATTCAGTTAAAAGTTAATTGAGTGCAAGACAATGAAGGAATGTTGGCCAACAGAACTTGTTTTCTTTTCGAAGGGTTGAGTTGGTGATTTAGAGATGCAAACCAAACTTGATCCTGATAACACTGGAGTCAGGCATACAGAGCCTGGGTGCTATGAATGAGTGTGCCTGTGGTTGGGGGAAGAGCAGGCTAGGGGACTCCCAGGTTGGGCCACCCCAGCTGGTCATGGAGAAGACTGGTGAGTGATAAACGATTCCTCTTGGCTAAAACTCTCCCCTGGGCCCTATTTTCATGTTCACACTGTGTACTGACCAAGAACAGCAGGTCCTTACTACCAAGACCCAGGCCCAGGCCTCAGATTTGGCCTGAACTTCAATAAATTAATGGAATTCTGAGTGTTCCCAGAGCTTGATAGAAACCCTATGTTTTTACTTCTCATGAAAATGTCTTTCATAATGACCTATTTAAGACAGAGTCAGTGTCAGTCTTTCTTTGCATCAAGTCTGCATTGCCAAATGGAGCACCATGTGTCCAAAGAAGAGCGGACAAGAACAATAGCCACCCACCATTTAGTGGGTAATGTCACTGTGCCAGGCAAGGCATTAGGACACTCATGAACACTATCAGAGCCATGAAAAGGTGGGTGTCATTATTTCCTTTTTGCATAGTAGCAAACAGCAGATAAGAAGTTTACAGCAACCAGAGCTGTTTTCATATTCTAACTCTACCATTTTTTTCACTTAACTCTTTCCTAAGGGCTTACTGTGTGCAAGCATTGATCTAGGGATGCCACATCAGAGAACAAGACAGGCAAGACAGCTGCCATTACTGAGTTCGTATTTTGTAGTGAGGTTGGATGAGGGGGGGAAAGAGAGAAATGGATGGAACAGATGACAAACAAGATGATTTTAAATAGGCCAGTTATAAAAAAGTGATGCGATTAGGAGGGTGGCTGGTAACCAGGTAGAACTTTATTTACATAGTGATATGTCCTGGGTCAAAACCACTTATTTGCTGGAAAAAGCTACTCTATTTTTCTGGTCCTCCATGTTTTCATCCATGCAGTGGCTATACTAATAGTACCCACCTCATCATCACTGTGAGGATTAAGTTAGCTGTGATGTTCCTAGAATATAGTAGGCACTTGGTAAGTGCAGACTTGTTGCTATTATTGGGTTAAAGGACTTACCCCAAAGGAGTTTTTAAAAATCTTTACACAGGGCTTCCAGGAAAAATGGCGACAGAGTAGGACAGAGCCGACTCCAGTTCTCATACACCTGGGAGAAAATCCTGGCAGATTTACTGAAGAACAGCGCAATCAATTCCCCAACCAACAATTCCCCAGCATTTATGAAAATAAGAGACCAGAGATAGTGATGAACCAGATGGCTACAGGTTGTTGGGGTCTCAGGGACGCGGGTAAGGATAGAGGCAGCCAGGCCCGTGGCAGCCCTTGGCTGGCGCATAACGGCCCTGGAGCTGGGGCTGCCGCAGAGGTTGCAACCCAGAGGCTTCCTTCCGTCTGTGCCCAGAAAAAGGGGCATCTGCCACAGAGGACCCATCGGGAGCCTGGCACCTGTGAGTAAAGACAAAAGCGGCAGCAGCAGGTCCGGCTGCCCTGGGCAGGGCCTGCTGCCCTCAGGAGCCAGGCACCCCAGAGTAAAGTCAAAAGTAGCAGCGGTGGGAGCAGCAGTCATTGGCCGGTGGGTAAAGACCTCGGAGCTGCTACTGCGGCAGCTTCCAGGGCCCAGAGGCTTCTGTCTATGGCCAGCATTGGGGTGCGTGTCACAGAGGACTCATCAGGAGCCCAGTACCTGCGAGTAAAGACAAAAGTGGCAGCACAGGGCTGGCTGCCCTTGGCCAGCCTGTAACCCCTCAGAGCTGCCGCTGCCGCATTAGGGGTGTAGAGGCTTCCATCTGCAGCCAGTGCCACGGAGGACTCATTGGGAGCCCAGCACCCAGAGGAGCATTGGGCCGGCTGCAGGGTCCTTGGAAGAGCTGGCTTCCTCCCTCACCATCTAGGCGGGGCTGGGTGGCAGAGACCTGACTGCCTAGGTGTGCAGGGAGGGTGGCAAGGACAGGGGGCAATGTTCATTTGAGATCTCTGTGGTCGCCAGCCCACCAGCCTGCCACCCCAGGAAATTTGAGAGAAGCATTGTCCTAACCAGTCAGGTTGGGTACTGGGCTGGGCTGAGAGGCACGCTTTCTGGTGAAGTTTTTACTGGAAAGTGGACTGAGGTGTTCTCCTGTGAAGGCAGCTTGACTTGCTTCTCAGCCAGCCACAGGACTGGGAAGGACCAGTACCAGATCCCGTGTGACCCAGGCAGCCTGTTGGGTGGGCGGGTGCCAGCACCCCAGTCTGGTAGCCTGGCTGGCAGGCAGGTATGCACCTGGGCCTACAACGCAGCCCACAGAGGGGTCCTGACGAAACCAGAAAAACTGGATTGGACAATTTGAAACCAACAAGGGAGGAGTTTTTTTTTTTTTTAACTTTTTAAAAACTTTTTTTAAAAACTTTTTTCCAGAAATCGTATATTTTTAAAATTTTATTGTTGCTGTATCTTTCAGTACTATGTTCTTCTCCTTTCTTTTTTCCTGTTTCCTTCTTCCTTTCACCCCAAACTTATTGCTTTTTCCTCACTTTGCTTGCTCTTTTTTTGTGCTTTTGTTTGTTTGTCTATTTGATGCTTTCCATACCACTGTAACACTTCACAACACATCTCTTGGGTCTTAGCCCACTTTACAGGTTCCTGAATTCTATTACTGTAGTGATTAACTCTACTTGCTCACATGCTACGTCTATTTACTTTTCTTTACTCTCGCCTTACCTCAAAATCTGACCACCTGCAACCTCATTGCTTTCTAGATCCAACTCACAAGCCTCCCCTCCCCAACAAGAGACTTATCTTTAGTCTATCCTTTCTTAAAAGTGGCAAATTGGGTTGAAGATTACAGTTAACACTATATAGAGCCTAAAGATCTTCTATCTCTTCTCTACCGGCTGTGACTGTAAATATCATAAAGTACTCTCCTGCTGTCATAAACCATTTTGCCTCCCCCTCCAACTGATCACACACACACAAAGAAAGGAGTAGGTAGAAGCGGAGAACATCAAGATACCTGCAGGAGACTGCACCACTGAATTTCACAGGTATTCTACCACAGAAGTTCACACTGTAAACCCAGGGAGTCAGAACAGATCAATTTAAGAAGCTGAAGCTAACAAGAAGAGTCTCATAAGCAATGGAAAGACAAAGAAACAATGCCCAAATGAAAGAAAAGGTGGAAGTCTCAGAAATAATGTCAGATGAAAGAGAGGCAATCAGCTATCAGATATTGAATTCAAAGAACTAGTTATCAGGAAACTCAAAGAGCTCGCAATGAGCTACCAGGAACTAGAGGGGAGCTACCAGAAACTAGAGGGGAGCTACAATGAGCTCTCCGCAAACTATATCAACATAAAAAAGGAAATAGAAACTATTAGCAAAGGCCAAAAGGAAATGAAGAATACACTTTTTGAACTGAAGAACACCGTAGGCGGAATGAAAAGCAGGATCGATGAGGCAGAAGATCGGATCAGCGAGCTGGAGAACACAGTAAAAAGAATCTCCCAGAAAGAGGAAGAAAGGGAAAAGAGGATCAAAAAGAATAAAGAGAGACTAAGAGAAATGCAAGATAGTATGAAATGTAATAATATCTTTTTTTAAAAATATATTTTATTGATTATACCATTACAGCTGTTCTATCCCCCCCTTCAATCCCTTCCACCCGCACCCTCCCTCCCCCACCATTCTGCCCCCCTTAGTTTATAACCACGTGTCTCAAGTTCTTTGGATTCTATATTTCCCCCACTATTCTCACCCTCCCCCCTATCTATTTTCTACCTACCATCTATGCTATTTTCTGTGCCTTCTCCCCCCTTCTCCCCCTCCCACCCCCCTGTTTCTAACCCTCCATGTGTTCTTCATTTCTATGGTTCCACTCCTGATCTAGCTGTCCTCTTGGTTTGCTTTTGTTTTAGGTGTGGTTGTTAATAACTGTGTGTTTGCTGTCCTTTCACTGTTCATATTTTTCATCTTCTTTTTCTTATATAAGTCCCTTTAGCATTTCATATAATAAGGGCTTGGTGATGATGAACTCCTTGAACTTGACCTTATCT